>NC_091988.1:44559680-45209403 GCF_044704955.1 Pristiophorus japonicus
TGGGGGGTAGGCGAGGGCTGGGGGGAGGAAGGCGGGCCCGGGAGGAGGGAGGGGTAGGCGAGGGGGGCTGGGGGGGAAGGCGAGGGCTGGGGGGGAAGGCGAGGGCTGGGGGGGAAGGCGAGGGCTGGGGGGGGAAGGCGAGGGCTGGGGGGGGGAAGGGAGGGCTGGGGGGGGAAGGCGAGGGCTGGGGGGGGAAGGCGAGGGCTGGGGGGGAAGGCGAGGGCTGGGGGGGGAAGGCGAGGGCTGGGGGGGGAAGGCGAGGGCTGGGGGGGGAAGGCGAGGGCTGGGGGGGGAAGGCGAGGGCTGGGGGGGGAAGGCGAGGGCTGGGGGGGAAGGCGAGGGCTGGGGGGGAAGGCGAGGGCTGGGGGGGAAGGCGAGGGCTGGGGGGGAAGGCGAGGGCTGGGGGGGAAGGCGAGGGCTGGGGGGGGAAGGCGAGGGCTGGGGGGGAAGGCGAGGCTGGGGGGAAGGCGAGGGCTGGGGGGGAAGGCGAGGGCTGGGGGGGGAAGGCGGCTGGGGGGGAAGGCGAGGGCTGGGGGGGAAGGGCGAGGGCTGGGGGGGAAGGCGAGGGCTGGGGGGGAAGGCGAGGGCTGGGGGGGAAGGCGAGGGCTGGGGGGGAAGGCGAGGCTGGGGGGGGAAGGCGAGGGCTGGGGGGGGAAGGCGAGGGCTGGGGGGGGAAGGCGAGGGCTGGGGGGGGAAGGCGAGGGCTGGGGGGGGAAGGCGAGGGCTGGGGGGGGAAGGCGAGGGCTGGGGGGAAGGCGAGGGCTGGGGGGAGGAGGGCTGGGGGGGAAGGCGAGGGCTGGGGGGGGAAGGCGAGGGCTGGGGGGGGAAGGCGAGGGCTGGGGGGGGAAGGCGAGGGCTGGGGGGGAAGGCGAGGGCTGGGGGGGAAGGCGAGGGCTGGGGGGGAAGGCGAGGCTGGGGGGGAAGGCGAGGGCTGGGGGGGGAAGGCGAGGGCTGGGGGGGAAGGCGAGGGCTGGGGGGGGAAGGCGAGGGCTGGGGGGGAAGGCGAGGCTGGGGGGAAGGCGAGGGCTGGGGGGAAGGCGAGGGCTGGGGGGGGAAGGCGAGGGCTGGGGGGGGAAGGCGAGGGCTGGGGGGGGAAGGCGAGGGCTGGGGGGGGAAGGCGAGGGCTGGGGGGGAAGGCGAGGGCTGGGGGGGGAAGGCGAGGCTGGGGGGGAAGGCGAGGGCTGGGGGGGGAAGGCGAGGGCTGGGGGGGGAAGGCGAGGGCTGGGGGGGGAAGGCGAGGGCTGGGGGGGAAGGCGAGGGCTGGGGGGGGAAGGCGAGGGCTGGGGGGGGAAGGCGAGGGCTGGGGGGGAAGGCGAGGGGCTGGGGGGAAGGCGAGGGCTGGGGGGGAAGGCGAGGGCTGGGGGGGGAAGGCGAGGGCTGGGGGGGGAAGGCGAGGGCTGGGGGGGAAGGCGAGGGCTGGGGGGGGAAGGCGAGGGGCTGGGGGGGAAGGCGAGGGCTGGGGGGGGGAAGGCGAGGGCTGGGGGGGGAAGGCGAGGGCTGGGGGGGAAGGCGAGGGCTGGGGGGGGAAGGCGAGGGCTGGGGGGGGAAGGCGAGGGCTGGGGGGGAAGGCGAGGGCTGGGGGGGAAGGCGAGGGCTGGGGGGGGAAGGCGAGGGCTGGGGGGGGAAGGCGAGGGGCTGGGGGGGAAGGCGAGGGCTGGGGGGGGAAGGCGAGGGCTGGGGGGGGAAGGCGAGGGCTGGGGGGGGAAGGCGAGGGCTGGGGGGGGAAGGCGAGGGCTGGGGGGGGGAAGGCGAGGGCTGGGGGCGAGGGCTGGGGGGAAGGCGAGGGCTGGGGGGGAAGGCGAGGGCTGGGGGGGAAGGCGAGGGCTGGGGGGGGAAGGCGAGGGCTGGGGGGGGAAGGCGAGGGCTGGGGGGGAAGGCGAGGGCTGGGGGGGGAAGGCGAGGGCTGGGGGGGGAAGGCGAGGGCTGGGTGGGGGAAGGCGAGGGCTGGGGGGGAAGGCGAGGGCTGGGGGGGAAGGCGAGGGCTGGGGGGGGAAGGCGAGGGCTGGGGGGGGAAGGCGAGGGCTGGGGGGGGAAGGCGAGGGCTGGGGGGGGAAGGCGAGGGCTGGGGGGGAAGGCGAGGGCTGGGGGGGGAAGGCGAGGGCTGGGGGGGAAGGCGAGGGCTGGGGGGGGAAGGCGAGGGCTGGGGGGGGAAGGCGAGGGCTGGGGGGGGAAGGCGAGGGCTGGGGGGGGAAGGCGGGTGGGCTGGGGGGGAAGGCGAGGCTGGGGGGGAAGGCGAGGGCTGGGGGGGGAAGGCGAGGGCTGGGGGGGGAAGGCGAGGGCTGGGGGGGGAAGGCGAGGGCTGGGGGGGGGAAGGCGAGGGCTGGGGGGGGAAGGCGAGGGCTGGGGGGGGAAGGCGAGGCTGGGGGGGAAGGCGAGGGCTGGGGGGGGGGGGGAAGGCGAGGGCTGGGGGGGGAAGGCGAGGGCTGGGGGGGGGAAGGCGAGGGCTGGGGGGGGAAGGCGAGGGCTGGGGGGGGAAGGCGAGGGCTGGGGGGGGAAGGCGAGGCTGGGGGGGAAGGCGAGGGCTGGGGGGGGAAGGCGAGGGCTGGGGGGAAGGCGAGGGCTGGGGGGGGAAGGCGAGGGCTGGGGGGGGAAGGCGAGGGCTGGGGGGGGAAGGCGAGGGCTGGGGGGGAAGGCGAGGGGCTGGGGGGGGAAGGCGAGGGCTGGGGGGGGAAGGCGAGGGCTGGGGGGGGGAAGGCGAGGGCTGGGGGGGAAGGCGAGGGCTGGGGGGGAAGGCGAGGGCTGGGGGGGGAAGGGGAGGGCTGGGGGGGGAAGGGCGAGGGCTGGGGGGGGAAGGCGAGGGGCTGGGGGGGGAAGGCGAGGGCTGGGGGGGAAGGCGAGGGCTGGGGGGGGAAGGCGAGGGCTGGGGGGGGGAAGGCGAGGGCTGGGGGGGGAAGGCGAGGGCTGGGGGGGGAAGGCGAGGGCTGGGGGGGGAAGGCGAGGGCTGGGGGGGGAAGGCGAGGGCTGGGGGGGGAAGGCGAGGGCTGGGGGGGGAAGGCGAGGGCTGGGGGGGAAGGCGAGGGCTGGGGGGGGAAGGCGAGGGCTGGGGGGGGAAGGCGAGGGCTGGGGGGGAAGGCGAGGGCTGGGGGGGGAAGGCGAGGGCTGGGGGGGGAAGGCGAGGGCTGGGGGGGGAAGGCGAGGGCTGGGGGGGAAGGCGAGGGCTGGGGGGGAAGGCGAGGGCTGGGGGGGGGAAGGCGAGGGCTGGGGGGAAGGCGAGGGCTGGGGGGAAGGCGAGGGCTGGGGGGGGAAGGCGAGGGCTGGGGGGGGAAGGCGAGGGCTGGGGGGGGAAGGCGAGGGCTGGGGGGGAAGGCGAGGGCTGGGGGGGAAGGCGAGGGCTGGGGGGGGAAGGCGAGGGCTGGGGGGGGAAGGCGAGGGCTGGGGGGGGAAGGCGAGGGCTGGGGGGGGAAGGCGAGGGCTGGGGGGGGAAGGCGAGGGCTGGGGGGGAAGGCGAGGGCTGGGGGGGAAGGCGAGGGCTGGGGGGGAAGGCGAGGGCTGGGGGTGGGGAAGGCGAGGGCTGGGGGGGGAAGGCGAGGGCTGGGGGGGAAGGCGAGGGCTGGGGGGGGAAGGCGAGGGCTGGGGGGGGAAGGCGAGGGCTGGGGGGAAGGCGAGGGCTGGGGGGGGAAGGCGAGGGCTGGGGGGGAAGGCGAGGGCTGGGGGGGGAAGGCGAGGGCTGGGGGGGGAAGGCGAGGGCTGGGGGGGGAAGGCGAGGGCTGGGGGGGGGAAGGCGAGGGCTGGGGGGAAGGCGAGGGCTGGGGGGGGAAGGCGAGGGCTGGGGGGGAAGGCGAGGGCTGGGGGGGAAGGCGAGGGCTGGGGGGGAAGGCGAGGGCTGGGGGGGGAGGCGAGGGGCTGGGGGGGAGGCAGGGCTGGGGGGGGAAGGCGAGGGCTGGGGGGGAAGGCGAGGGCTGGGGGGGGAAGGCGAGGGCTGGGGGGGAAGGCGAGGGCTGGGGGGGAAGCGAGGGCTGGGGGGAAGGCGAGGGCTGGGGGGGGAAGGCGAGGCTGGGGGGGGAAGGCGAGGGCTGGGGGGGGAAGGCGAGGGCTGGGGGGGGAAGGCGAGGGCTGGGGGGGGAAGGCGAGGGCTGGGGGGGGAAGGCGAGGGCTGGGGGGGGAAGGCGAGGGCTGGGGGGGGAAGGCGAGGGCTGGGGGGGGAAGGCGAGGGCTGGGGGGGAAGGCGAGGGCTGGGGGGGGAAGGCGAGGGCTGGGGGGGGAAGGCGAGGCTGGGGGGGAAGGCGAGGGCTGGGGGGGGAAGGCGAGGGCTGGGGGGGGAAGGCGAGGGCTGGGGGGGAAGGCGAGGGCTGGGGGGGAAGGCGAGGGCTGGGGGGGGAAGGCGAGGGCTGGGGGGAAGGCGAGGGCTGGGGGGAAGGCGAGGGCTGGGGGGGAAGGCGAGGGCTGGGGGGGGAAGGCGAGGGCTGGGGGGGGAAGGCGAGGGCTGGGGGGGAAGGCGAGGGCTGGGGGGGGAAGGCGAGGGCTGGGGGGGGAAGGCGAGGGCTGGGGGGGGAAGGCGAGGGCTGGGGGGGGAAGGCGAGGGCTGGGGGGGGAAGGCGAGGGCTGGGGGGGAAGGCGAGGGCTGGGGGGGGAAGGCGAGGGCTGGGGGGGGAAGGCGAGGGCTGGGGGGGAAGGCGAGGGCTGGGGGGGGAAGGCGAGGGCTGGGGGGGGAAGGCGAGGGCTGGGGGGGAAGGCGAGGGCTGGGGGGGAAGGCGAGGGCTGGGGGGGGAAGGCGAGGGCTGGGGGGGGAAGGCGAGGGCTGGGGGGGGAAGGCGAGGGCTGGGGGGGGAAGGCGAGGGCTGGGGGGGGAAGGCGAGGGCTGGGGGGGAAGGCGAGGGCTGGGGGGGAAGGCGAGGGCTGGGGGGGGAAGGCGAGGGCTGGGGGGGGAAGGCGAGGGCTGGGGGGGGAAGGCGAGGGCTGGGGGGGAAGGCGAGGGCTGGGGGGGGAAGGCGAGGGCTGGGGGTGGGAAGGCGAGGGCTGGGGGGGAAGGCGAGGGCTGGGGGGGGAAGGCGGGGCTGGGGGGGGAAGGCGAGGGCTGGGGGGGGGAAGGCGAGGGCTGGGGGGGGAAGGCGAGGGCTGGGGGGGAAGGCGAGGGCTGGGGGGGAAGGCGAGGGCTGGGGGGGAAGGCGAGGGCTGGGGGGGAAGGCGAGGGCTGGGGGGGAAGGCGAGGGCTGGGGGGGAAGGCGAGGGCTGGGGGGGGAAGGCGAGGGCTGGGGGGGGAAGGCGAGGGCTGGGGGGGGAAGGCGAGGGCTGGGGGGGAAGGCGAGGGCTGGGGGGGGAAGGCGAGGGCTGGGGGGGGAAGGCGAGGGCTGGGGGGGGAAGGCGAGGGCTGGGGGGGGAAGGCGAGGGCTGGGGGGGGGAAGGCGAGGGCTGGGGGGGGAAGGCGAGGGCTGGGGGGGGAAGGCGAGGGCGGGGGGAGGCGAGGGCTGGGGGGAAGGCGAGGGCTGGGGGGGGAAGGCGAGGGCTGGGGGGGGAAGGCGAGGGCTGGGGGGGGGAAGGCGAGGGCTGGGGGGAAGGTGGGGGGGAAGGCGAGGGCTGGGGGGGAAGGCGAGGGCTGGGTGGGGAAGGCGAGGGCTGGGGGGGGAAGGCGAGGGCTGGGGGGGGGAAGGCGAGGGCTGGGGGGGGAAGGCGAGGGCTGGGGGGGGAAGGCGAGGGCTGGGGGGGGAAGGCGAGGGCTGGGGGGGGAAGGCGAGGGCTGGGGGGGAAGGCGAGGGCTGGGGGGGGAAGGCGAGGGCTGGGGGGGGAAGGCGAGGGCTGGGGGGGGAAGGCGAGGGCTGGGGGGGGAAGGCGAGGGCTGGGGGGGGGAAGGCGAGGGCTGGGGGGGGAAGGCGAGGGCTGGGGGGGGAAGGCGAGGGCTGGGGGGGAAGGCGAGGGCTGGGGGGGGAAGGCGAGGGCTGGGGGGGGAAGGCGAGGGCTGGGGGGGAAGGCGAGGGCTGGGGGGGGAAGGCGAGGGCTGGGGGGGGAAGGCGAGGGCTGGGGGGGGAAGGCGAGGGCTGGGGGGAAGGCGAGGGCTGGGGGGGGAAGGCGAGGGCTGGGGGGGGAAGGCGAGGGCTGGGGGGGGAAGGCGAGGGCTGGGGGGGAAGGCGAGGGCTGGGGGGGAAGGCGAGGGCTGGGGGGGGAAGGCGAGGGCTGGGGGGGGAAGGCGAGGGCTGGGGGGGGAAGGCGAGGGCTGGGGGGGGAAGGCGAGGGCTGGGGGGGGGAAGGCGAGGGCTGGGGGGGGAAGGCGAGGGCTGGGGGGGGAAGGCGAGGGCTGGGGGGGGAAGGCGAGGCTGGGGGGGAAGGCGAGGGCTGGGGGGGAAGGCGAGGCTGGGGGGGGAAGGCGAGGGCTGGGGGGGGAAGGCGAGGGCTGGGGGGGAAGGCGAGGGCTGGGGGGGCGAGGCGGTGGGGGAAGGCGAGGGCTGGGGGGGGAAGGCGAGGGCTGGGGGGGGAAGGCGAGGGCTGGGGGGGAAGGCGAGGGCTGGGGGGGGAAGGCGAGGGCTGGGGGGGAAGGCGAGGGCTGGGGGGGGAAGGCGAGGGCTGGGGGGAAGGCGAGGGCTGGGGGGGGAAGGCGAGGGCTGGGGGGGAAGGCGAGGGCTGGGGGGGAAGGCGAGGGCTGGGGGGGAAGGCGAGGGCTGGGGGGGGAAGGCGAGGGCTGGGGGGGGAAGGCGAGGGCTGGGGGGGAAGGCGAGGGCTGGGGGGGAAGGCGAGGGCTGGGGGGGGAAGGCGAGGGCTGGGGGGGGGAAGGCGAGGGCTGGGGGGAAGGCGAGGGCTGGGGGGGAAGGCGAGGGCTGGGGGGGAAGGCGAGGGCTGGGGGGGGAAGGCGAGGGCTGGGGGGGAAGGCGAGGGCTGGGGGGGGAAGGCGAGGGCTGGGGGGGGGAAGGCGAGGGCTGGGGGGGGAAGGCGAGGCTGGGGGGAAGGCGAGGGCTGGGGGGGAAGGCGAGGGCTGGGGGGGGAAGGCGAGGGCTGGGGGGGGAAGGCGAGGGCTGGGGGGGGAAGGCGAGGGCTGGGGGGGAAGGCGAGGGCTGGGGGGGGAAGGCGAGGGCTGGGGGGGGAAGGCGAGGGCTGGGGGGGGAAGGCGAGGGCTGGGGGGGGAAGGCGAGGGCTGGGGGGGAAGGCGAGGGCTGGGGGGGGAAGGCGAGGGCTGGGGGGGAAGGCGAGGGCTGGGGGGGGAAGGCGAGGGCTGGGGGGGAAGGCGAGGGCTGGGGGGGAAGGCGAGGGCTGGGGGGGAAGGCGAGGGCTGGGGGGGAAGGCGAGGGCTGGGGGGGAAGGCGAGGGCTGGGGGGGAAGGCGAGGGCTGGGGGGGAAGGCGAGGGCTGGGGGGGAAGGCGAGGGCTGGGGGGGAAGGCGAGGGCTGGGGGGAAGGCGAGGGCTGGGGGGGAAGGCGAGGGCTGGGGGGGAAGGCGAGGGCTGGGGGGGAAGGCGAGGGCTGGGGGGGAAGGCGAGGGCTGGGGGGGAAGGCGAGGGCTGGGGGGGAAGGCGAGGGCTGGGGGGGAAGGCGAGGGCTGGGGGGGAAGGCGAGGGCTGGGGGGGAAGGCGAGGGCTGGGGGGGAAGGCGAGGGCTGGGGGGGAAGGCGAGGGCTGGGGGGGAAGGCGAGGGCTGGGGGGGAAGGCGAGGGCTGGGGGGGAAGGCGAGGGCTGGGGGGGAAGGCGAGGGCTGGGGGGGAAGGCGAGGGCTGGGGGGGAAGGCGAGGGCTGGGGGGGAAGGCGAGGGCTGGGGGGGAAGGCGAGGGCTGGGGGGGGGAAGCGAGGGGTGGGGGGGGAAGCGAGGGGTGGGGGAGGGGGAAGCGAGGGGTGGGGTGGGGGGGGGAAGCGAGGGGTGGGGGGGGGGGGAAGCGAGGGGTGGGGGGGCAAAAGAGGGATGGGGGGCAGCCTTTGACCGAAGGGAGGAGACCACTCGGCTTGGGCTAGGGGTGAGGGGGCAGACCAGGAGGCTGAAGACAGAAGGCTACAACATAACTACAAAAAGAACGAGATTGAACAGTCCAGCAGATAAAGGGAAACCATGGGATTATGCATCAAGCAAAACGTGTAGGGAAAAACATATGCAGCTTTACAAAAGACCCCTGAAAAGATTAGGATTCCAGTTCAAACGAAACATTGGGGACCAGTTGAGAAAAAAAAGGAACTCTGAAACTATGTAGCACTCTACATACTAAACCAACACGTATTATATAAACCAACCAAGCTTTAGCAATATTAAATAGAGGCCACTCGGCCTGGGCTTGGGGAGGGAGGGAGCGAACTGGACAGCATCAGGGGCCACCGGGGCGGCAAGTCAACGGAGCGGTGGGGGGGGGGAAGAAAGGTACTCAATGCAAGAACAAATATCAATTATTAAATAAGTAAATACCTTCCTCTTGTGGACTTAAGCCCATCTAATCTCTGGTGTGGGGTTAATGGCCAATTGTCAACTCGAAGCACGACTGCGCATGCATGGCCATTTCAGAGACGTCAGGAACGTCACTTTTTTCCATCGCGCATGTGCAGCCATCCCGGTACATTTTTGCAGCGCAGAAAGCAGGCTCCACCCCTTGAGATGACTGGCCATGTTGCGCGGCTGCAGAGTAGAGGCCAAACAGCGAAAGTACGAAGATTTTTTTCTGGAGCTCCTCCTGAAGTAATGCAGCGGCGCAATTCGGGTAAGTACGCTAGAAAACAGGCTTGTGGAAAATTGAGCCCTTGATGAGTCAAATGGGCTGTTTCTATTATAACTCATTATAAAAGTGAAAATTACATAGGATTACATAGGATATAAGAGTACAAGAAATAGAAACAGGAGTAGGCCATACGGCCCCTCGAGCCTGCTCCGGCTTTCAATAAGATTATGGCTGATTTGATCATGGACTGAGCTCCCCTTCCCCGCCCGGTCCCCATAACCCCTTATCGTTTAAGAAACTGTCTATTTCTGTCTTAAATTTATTCAATGTCCCAGCTTCCACAGCTCTCTAAGGCAGCGAGCTCCACAGATTTACAAGCCTATAAGAAGAAATTTCTCCTCATCTCTGTTTTAAATGGGCGGCCCTTTATTCTAAGATCATGCCCTCTAGTTCTAGTCTCCCGCATAAGTGGAAACACCCTCTCTGCTTCTACCTTGTCAAGCTCCCGCATAATCTTATACGTTTCGATAAGATCACCTCTCATTCTTCTGAATTCCAATGAGAAGAGGCCCAACCTACGCAACCTTTCCTCATAAGTCAACCACCTCATCCCCCAGAATCAACCTAGTGAACCTTCTCTGAACTGCCTCCACAGCAAGTATATCCTTTCGTAAATATGGAAACCAAAACTGCACGCAGTATTCCAGGTGTGGCCTCACCAATACCTTGTATAGCTGTAGCAAGACTTCCCTGCTTTTATACTCCATTGCCTTCACAATAAAGACCAAGATACCATTGGCATTCCTAATCACTTGCTGTACCTGCATTCTATCCTTTTGTGTTTCATGCACAAGTACCCCCAGGTCCCGCTGTACTGCGGCACTTTGCAATCTTTCTCTATTTAAATAATAACTTGCTCTTGGATTTTTTTCTGCCAAAGTGCATGACCTCACATTTTTCAACATTATACTCCATTTGCCAAATTTTTGCCCACTCACTTAGCCTGTCTATGTCCTTTGCAGATTTTGTATGTCCTCCTCATACATTGCTTTTCCTCCCATCTTTGTATCGTCAGCAAACTTGGCTATGTTACACTCAGTCCCTTCTTCCAAGTCGCTAATATAGATTGTAAATAGTTGGAGTCCCAGCACTGATCCCTGTGGCACCCCACTAGTTACTGGTTGTCAACCAGAGAATGAACCATTTATCCCAAAACTCTGTTCTTTGTTAATTAGCCAATCCTCTATCCATGCTCATATATTACCCCCAAACCCGTGAACTATTATCTTGTGCAGTAACCTTTTAGTGAGGTTGGGGACAACATCAAACAAGAAATAAGGGATGCGTGCAATAAAGGTACAGCAGTTATCATGGGTGACTTTAATCTACATATTGATTGGGCTAACCAAACTGGTAGTAATGCTGTGGAGAACATTTGTCTGTTCTGTTATATTTTGCAGAACTTGAGGCTAACGCGGACGATGCAGAAGATTCAGATGAGGACGAGCCTGAAGAGAACATCTTCCAATCCCACCTTGCAGACCAAGAGCATGAGGGGGAGGAGATGGATGAAGTTCTCACTGCTGTACTCATTTTGGAGGAGGTGCAGGTGCCGCCCATTTGAGGTGTTAGGCCCTTCCCCAAGTAGTGGTTTGAGTGTTGGTGGGACATTCCACGGTTTCCCACCGTCCGAGGCTGGGGATTCCTGTGGGGTGCAGCGAGGCACATCCAGGGCCCCACAGTCCAAGGCTGTGGGTTCTACTGGGATGCTTCGAGGCACATCCAGGGTGAAGAGGGGAAGGAGAGCTCGACCATGCTCTCCTTAGGTGCAGGATCTAACAGATGTGGTTCAAATTATGGCAATGAGTGCAGAGAGCATTGACCTTACATGATCACTCATGGACACCATCAGTGGGATGGGTGATGAGGTATCAGGATTGTCGGGAGAAGCAACAACACTCTCACGAGAAATGGGAACGCTGTCCGGGAGCATGAAGGAGGGAATACCTTAGTCAGCTGAAACCATGTCGGTGCAGGTGAGGGAGGGAATGTCGCAGGTAGTTGAGACACTGTCAGGGCACATGAGGGAGGGAATTTTGGAGTTAGCTGCTGCAATAAGGGAACACGCCCAGAACCCATGCCCATTGACAGAATCAACTGCCACTCCCACTCCAATCCCCAGACCAGCCTCTGAAGAGGCCCAAGCCGGGCCTTCCACATTACCGCCTGCCCCAACCCCCCACCACCAAATCAGGAAGTGCGCATTACCCAAGATGTTCGAAAGAATAAGCTTGGTACCAACCCGAGAAACGCTGCGTCACCACCTGCGGGCAGGGGTGGTGGGGTCACCAAGACCAAGCACAGTGGGCAGCCTTAGAATAAGATGGAAGAGAGATGGGTTCAGCCTTTTTTTGCTGTTGTTGTTATTATTGTTGTAACTGTTCTCAAATTAAAAGTTTTTTGTAAGTTATATAAATTTACAAGTTTAAAAGTTAGTAAGTGATTTTAAAAGTTTTTAAGTGATCTTAAGAGTTTGCAAGTGATCTTAAGTGAAAACTTTAAAGTTTGATACAAGAATGTGTTTATTAAAATTGTTAAGTACAAATAAATAATTGTTACATTTTTGAATAAAATATATTTTAAATTATAACTGAATCATTTCCATTATTTGTTCCATGAACACAACACAACAGTACGGAACAGGTCCAAACAGTAAACATGGTCCATGTGGAAGAGTTGCCGCTGAGCCTTCTGGCAGCAAAGCGTTCACGGATAAGCTGCTGGCGCAAAGCTCGAGCAATCGTTAAAGGTGCATGACGGCCCGTCCTCCTCCTCCTCGTCATCTGCATCTTCCTCATCATTATCATCAGCCACTCTCACCTCAGATGGGTCTTCTACTACCCTGCTGCTGCCTCATGATGGTAAGTTATGCAGCATGCAGCACAAAACAGTGAGCTGATCGACAATCTCAGGGGAGTATAGCAAGTAACCTCCGGAATGGTCCAGGCATCGGAAACACGGTTTCAAGATGCCAATGGTCCTCTCTATTATGCTGCGCGTCATAATGTGCAACATGTTGTATTCCCAGTTTCCGTCTGGATTATGCGTAGGGGCGTCATGAGCCAGGTGGCGAGGCCGTACTCTTTGTCTCCTACTAGCCAGCCCTGTCCTTCTGGCTGCTGCTGCTGAAACATGGCAGATATAGCGCTCTCGCGTAGGATGAGCGCATCATGGGTGCTCCCAGGGTATCTTGCATCGACTGACATGATGCGATACATGTCGTCAGACGAGCTGCACATTAATGGATTGGAAGCCTTTTCTGTTTCTGTACATCTCGGAATCCTCTAAAGGTGCTCGCAAGGCGGTGTGGGTACAATCAATGCAGCCCTGTACCTTTGGGTGGCCAGTAATCTTGGAGAAGCCCACAGCCCTGTCACGCATTGCCTGGGCAATCATGGGGAACTTTATGTAGTCATTCCTCTGGACATATCGTGCAGCAGTCACCTGCCGAATGCAGACATGTGTTGCATGTTGAGAAATGGCGCACACATCCCCAGTTGTAGCTTGGAACAATCCGGATGCATAGAATGAAAGTGAAAGTTGTAACCTTCACTTCAACTGACAAAGCAGTCCTCCTGACATTCCTAGGTTGCAGGTCTGCTTTTACTAACTCACATCTCAGTTACAACTTCTTTGCGAGAAAGCAGCCTTCTGACACAGTCTGCATCACTCAGGTGCAGATACCAATGTCTGTCTCAATATATTCGACGTGGGTAAGGCCTCCTGCCCATCATCCTATGGGCTCCGAGGTTCCTCATGCGATGACGTCGAATCAATTGTCTCCTCCGCAGCACCATCATGCAAAAGGTTTGCACAAGGTATGGCATTGTCAGTATTGCCCCCATGCTTAAATTTTACATTTACAAGAAGCTCAAACTGGCAGGCAGGCAGGACAAGGTTCCTTGTTCTCTCTCCCCACAGGTCTGTATGGACCACACCCAGGTCTGAGCAGGTGCAGTGATGAGTCGTGCAGTCTTGTGATGGCTTCCGATCGCCTTCCACAGCCCCCCACCCACCCGGGCTTGATTTGATGGGTAGTGCAGGCTTCTGATGTCTTCCGATCGCCTTCCACAGACCCCATCTCTTTCCCCCCCCCACCCGGCTTCTTTTGCAGCCGATCCTCTGTATCCGGGCGCGGGACTGATTCTACCGGCCGAAGCTCCGACGCTCCAGCCCTGTTTGCAGACGTTCGGTGGTGGCGTGACAGTTGAAAAAATATGAAAACTTACAGAATTCCATCAAACTTCCATTTACTGCGTTAAGGTAAAAATGTTAAATCTTTATTATGCATATTTAAGTCTTCTTGATTCCCTCCAAAACTTCGCTGGCTGAAAAACTGCTTTTGCTTAACTCACCAGAAGGTTTTGCGGGAGTGGTCACATACGCCGACCTAGGAGAATTTTTGGGCGGGCAAACTTCCATAATTGGCAAAAACTGGTGCAGACATCAGGTTACGTCCCTATGACGCAAAAAAAAACTAACCTAAAAAAATCGTAACTGAGTTACGCTGGCGCAGGTTCCTTGGGGAAACTTTAATTTTTTTTAAACTTACACCAAAAAAAGCAGCGCGTGCCAAAAAAACAGCGTAAATCACTGGGGAAAATTGAGCCCATGTTTTATTTACTGCGTCCAATACAGGAACTAGCTTGGTTTAACTCTAATGATACAATTACTCTCTAGCAGTTGCTATTTAAAGGATCTCTTTAAAAAAGTATTAACTCTGATCACATTAGATTCAGTATTGGAGTTAGAGCACTGAACTTGCTGAGATTAATGAATGTGGAGCGAACTGAAGTTCTGCAAAGAGTGGGGTTGAGTTAACTTAGCTCCTAATTAACTTCAAATTATTTTTAATGAAAATTCTGCAAATCTGAGTTAATTTTAGGCTATCACGTCACATTCAGATATCATGCAAGGCATCAATATCTGCCCTGTACATAATCTAATTGTGGGTAAAACAGTCACAATTATCACTTCTTGTGATCCAGGTCAGGCCTCTCACCACATAAATTAAGTGAAAAAAGTTTATGTGGATCAACCGATCGTATTTGCAGTGTAAAGGGGGATAAAAAGGAATCAACAATTAGACTCTCGCAACCACTCTCCTCAAACAATACTACAGTAAGCAATAAAGAGAGAATGCTGGCAATACTTATAGGAATACACAGGATATACCGCACAGAAACAGGCCATTCGGCCCAACTAGTCCATGCCGGCGTTTGTGCTCCACTCGAGCCTCTTCCCGTCTTTCCTCATCTAAATCTATCAGCATAACCCTCTATTTCCTTTCCCATCATATGGTTTATGCTTATCTAGCCTCCCCTTAAAAGCATCGATACTATTTGCTTCAACCACTTTCTGTGGTAGTAAGTTCCACATTCCCATCATACTCTGGATAAAGAAGTTCCTTTTGAATTCCCTATTTGATATCTTGGTGACTATATTCATGGCCTCTAGTTTTGCTCTACCCCATAAGTGGAAACATTCTCTCTGTATCTACTCCAGCAAAACTTTTCACAATTTTAAAGACCTCTATTAGGTCACCCCTCAGCCTTCTCTTTTCAAGAGAAAAGAGACCCAAGACTGTTCTTCCTTTCCTGATACGTATATCCTCGCATTTCTGGTATTATCCTTGTAAATCTTTTTTTTGCACCCTCTTTTATAATATGGTGACCAGAACTGCACACAGACAGATGCTGCCTGACGTGCTGAGTATTTCCAGTATTCCAGCAATTGCAGTATTTTGTTTTTGTACCACAGTAAGCAAACCCAGCAAAACTGACAGATGTTCCTTAACTTTATATATCTTACAAACCACAAACACCCAGTTTCCTCTATAAATAAAGAATACTCCCTTTTGCCACTCACCTCCTTTCCCATTTGCTCCAGCAAAGCCTTCTTATCAGTGGATTTAAATGACTGGAATGTATTGGTATTGTACAAAGAGCCAAAAGCAGGGCAACACCGAGGTGGGGTCACAGCATTCCTAAGTGAACATTCAAAATAAATCCCTTTGAGCAAGACAACAGAAAAGAGAATATTGATAACAACAGCGTTCCAAGCATATGCTATTTTGTCTGAACTCAACTGTACTTCTGAAAATTTCTTTTGACTAGAAAAATTGAAGCAACCCATTGAGCAACTTTGACTATATAAGAACATAAGAAATAGGAGAAGGAAAATGCTATACAGCCTCTCGCACCTGCTGTGCCATTTAATAAGATCACGGCTGATCTGATCATGGACTCAGGTCCGCTTCCCTGCCTGTTCTCCATAACCTCTTATTCCCTTATCATTCAAAAAACTGTCTATTTCTGTCTTAAATTTATTCAATGTCCCAGCTTCCACAGCTCTGAGGTAACGAATTCCACAGATCCACAACCCTCAGAGAAGAAATTTCTCCTCATCTCAGTTTTAAATGGGCGGCCCCTTATTCTAAGATCATGACCTCAAGTTCTAGTCTCCCCTATCAGCGGAAAGATCCTCTCTGCAGCCACCTTGTCAAGCCCCCTCATAATCTTATACGTTTCGATAAGATCATCTCTCATTCTTCTGAATTCCAATGAGTAGAGGCCCAACTTACTCAACCTTTCCTCATAACTCAACCCCCTCATCTCTGGTATCAACCTTGTGAACCTTCTCTGAACTGCCTCCAAAGCAAGTATATCCTTTCGAAAATATGGTAACCAAAACTGTATGCAGTATTCCAGGTGTGGCCTCACCAATCCCCTGTACAACTGTAGCAAGACTTCCCTGCTTTTATACTCAATCCCCTTTGCAATAAAGGCCAAGATTCCATTGGCCTTCCTGATCACTTGCTGTACCTGCATACTAACCTTTTGTGTTTCATGCACAAGTACCCCCAGGTCCTGCTGTACTGCAGCACTTTGCAATCTTTCTCCATTTAAATAACAACTTGCTCTTTGATTTTTTTTCTACCAAAGTGCATGACCTCACACTTTCCAACATTATACTCCATCTGCCAAATTTTTGCTGCCCTTTTGCAGATTTTATGCTAATGAATGGCATACAGACAATAATATGAAGTTTATACGAGTCTGCTGGTAGACTTTGCGAGTGATTTTTTGCTAGCTGAAAAGTGCCATTAATGTCATAAGTGCATTTCACACCAGAGTAACTGATACCCCAAATTTGACTGTATTTAATCATACTTTCAAAACAAACAAACAGGTTTTAAGATCAATTATATTTTAAGTTTGGTTAAGTTTATCCAGTGAGTTACTGAGCCACATAGACCAGAAGGATCCCAGATTCTATCCCTGGTGTGAGCTGGGCTGGCGGAGGGTTCACAGGATCCCTAGGATAGGGAGGCAACCCCTGACCAAGGTGCACACAGGTGATCATCATTCACTGGCTCCTGCTGGTGTGCGCAGGTCTGGCTGAGGATAGTATCAGATGTAACTGCAGTGTCCCACCCCCCTCCCCTCGCTAAAACAGCCTAATGGCACTCGCAGATCAAGGCCCACAAATACCGAGCTGGCCAAATTACCGGAGGGCCTCCAAAATTGAATCCAACAAGCAATCAACATCTTTAGGGGAGAACAAATTGAAAAATGAGTATGGTTTGGAGTTTCTGCCTAAAATACATATTTTTTTAAAGTGGCTAGGATCTCAGTTGCAGTTCCTTTTGGTTGACCACATTGATTCAACGGCTGTGGTGATGTAATAGCACGGCTGCTCCACCTCACATTACATTTTATTGAAATGGCAGGGATTTCAAAATCAGAACAAAACAAAAACCCTCACAATCAGCAGAACCGCATGATTTGCAATTCAACGAAGCCAGTATTAACTTCGGGGAAACTTAGAATTGAGGGCTAAAATAAAAGGATTGATTTAATGTAACAATTAATTTCTTGAATTAACAAAGCATTGGTAGGGCATTTATTTATAATTAACTTAAGTGATACGATCAGTTATGGCATGCAACATAATTGCTTTCCCTGCTGAATCTTCTGAAAGCATCAAACTACATCCAAGTAACATAACTCAAAATGTTGGGGGTGGTTATTTTCATATTATATTCAGTAAACAGCATTCTTCTGGAACAAAGTTTGGGAGCTGAAGATCATAAAAAGTCATATTATGATGTTCACATTTCAAGTTAAAACTTTTCTAAGTTGCAGTGATATTTATTGTACAAAAAGACAGATTTACATGCCTTTTATAGTGTGGATCCACTTCCAATGGAAATGCCTGCTTCCCCTGTGCTGCTTCTGCCCTGTTTTTACCTTGGGGTGGTATAAAAAATGGGCAACTGTACATGCCGATTTTTCCCAAAGTCACGTGCACAACCTCACATGTGCAAAATGGTCTGGTCATGGACCTTCTCTAATGACCTTCAGACCAGCAGTGCTAAAAGTGCATGGGTAGTCAACTGAGTTAGCCCATACACAGCCACATTCCAAAATGATGAATTCGACCCAAGTACTATTAATATTTGCTGTTGCCAATTTGGGTTAGAGGTAGTGCATAAAGACTACTACGGACTTGCTGCCAACGGTGCTCTATTCTTTTTAACTTTTTAAAAATGTAAACTTTTCAGTGTTTAACCGTGATTAATACATTAGTGGAATTATTGTACATTTCACAAGTGATTTAACTAATCATCATTAAAAAAGGCCTCACCCCCAGCATTTTGTTGCTTCGTGGATAGGATAGCTGGAACTGTCTCTGTTATTGTAGATGGTTAAGCAACAGCCATTATAACAAAGACTACTCCTGGAATGTAATGCCTTCAGCACTGAATTGGTGGTCTCTGGAGTAACAGAGTACAATTTGATTCCCAATGCACCAAAAACAAAACAATTCCCAATTTTAATCAGCTCATTTTAAACAATGTTTCCTACGACACTCCAAAAGTACTTAATTGGCTGTAAAGCACTTTGAGACATCTGGTGGTTGTGAAAGATGCTATATAAATGCAAGTTTTTCTGCATTCTTTCTAAGCTTGTATTTATAACGATACTTCAAAGTAACAATAATCTGTCTGCAAAGATGTAGTTCTTGGTTTTATTCAGAGGATACATAGATGGGGGCGAAAGATTAATAATTTATTTTGTACAGTGTTAAATTTACCACATCAAGGAATGAATGTCGGGGAGAATGTGTGTTATTTATAGTGACGTTTCAATGCAGTTGTTTACAAACAGCAGCAAAAGGCTGCCGTGCAAGTTTATTGGCAGTGACAACACCCTCTTAAAGCGAGTTAAGTTTTAGCAGTCAAGGCCAATTTAATGACGATGAAGCTTGTGTATTGACACTGCCACTGCTCTTTACCAAGGCTGTGTTGTGATTCACAGATACTCAGAAAGCAACAGCAATGGACACAATTAAAAGTAACACCAAGGGAGACTCTTAATTTAAAATTGATGACATCTAAGTAGCACGACAGTGATCAAAGAGTATGACAAGCGCTTGAACATCCCTGATGAATGCTGGCAAAATAATGATCTGATGTCCCCGCAGTACAATTACTCACACGTCAAAGGCACTGAACTCCAAAGTTAGTCGAGTTGGCAGTCCAGCAGGATCACCTTTCCAATAAGAAAACAGAGTTATTTTGCTGCATGCTGTTTGTTTTATATTTTAAAAACACACCACACAGAATAAATCTCAGCCTAAAGCCAACAACAATACCCAAGCCCCTTGCCTGCCTGTCCCTGACAGTGCCCAGTGATGGTACCGTTATAATAATAGCCCCTGATGCTCCGGGGGCTCTCGTCCAGTCGGTAATCATTCAGCTTCCGCCGGGTGAGCTCGTGCCAGAAACCCGCGTCCAAAGCGCTGCCGAACGGCGCAAACTGCAGGGACGGCCGCTCCGAGCCCGTGCGCTCCATCCCGGACACTTCCGCACTCCGGCTGTCCGGCCGCCCGTCAGCCCGGCGTCATCGCGTCACTCGGCCTCAACCCGGCGCGGCGGCGCGATGACATCACCGCCAAAGCTCCCCAATTCCTCACGCACGCAGAACAACTTGGATATTACATAACGCCTTTAAAACGTCCCCAGGAGTGTTTTAAGACAAAACAAATACATTTGATACCGAGCCACATAAGAAGAAATTACGGCAGGGCTTGGGTCAAAGAGGTAGGTTTTAAGGAGCGTCTTGAAGGAGGAAAGTGAGGCGGAGAGGTTTAGGCAGGGAGTTCCAGAGTTTGGGGCCCAGGCAACAGAAGGCACGGCCACCGATGGCTGAGCGATTCTAATCAGGGATGCTCAGGAGGGCAGAATTAGAGGAGTGCAGACATCTCGGGGGTTGGGGCTGGAGGAGATTACAGAGATAGGGAGGGGGCAAGGCTATGGAGGGATTTGTAAACAAGGATGAAGAGGTGTTGCTTAACCGGAAGTCAATATAGGGCAGCGACCACAGGGGTGATGGGTGAGCGGGACTTGGTGCGAGTTAGGACATGGGCAGCCAAGTTTTGGATCACCTCTCGTTTATGTGGGGTGGAATAGTCAAGTCTAGAGGTAACAACGGCATGGATGAAGGCTTCAGCAGCGGATGAGCTGAGGCAAGGGCGGAGACGGGCGATGTTACAGAGGCGGGAATAGGTGGTCTTAATTATGCTGCGGATATGTGGTTGAAAGTTTATTTCAGGGTCAAATATGACACCTAGGTTGCGAACAGTCTGGTTCAGCCTCAGACAAAAGTTGGGGAGAGGGATGGAGTCAGTGAACAGGGAACGGAGATTGTGGCGGGGACCGAAAAGAATGGCTTCGGTCTTCCCAATATTCAATTGGAGAAAGTTTCTGCTCATCTAGAACTGGATGTCGGATAAGCAGTCTGACAATTTATAGACCGTGGAGCAGTCGAGAGAAGTGGTGGTGAGGTAGAGCTGGGTGTCATCGGCGTACATGTGGAAACTAATGCTGTGTTTCCGGATGATGTCACTAAGGGGGAAACATGTAGATGAGAAATAGGAGGGGGCCAAGGATAGATCCTTGGGGGACACCAGAGATAACGATGCGGGGGCGGGAAGTGAAGCCATTGCAGGTGATTCTCTGGTGACTATTAGATAGATAAGAATGAAACCAGGCAAATGCAGTCCCACCCAGTTGGATGACGGTTGAGAGGCATTGAAGAAGGATTGAATGGTCAATTGTGTCAAAGGCTGCAGACAAGTCAAGAAGAATGAAGAGGGATAGTTTGTCTTTGTCACAGTCACAAAGGATGTGATCAAAATGACTTTGCTGAGAGCCGTTTCGGTACTGTGACAGGTGCAGAAACCAGATTGGAGGACTCAAACATGGAATTGCGGGAAAGATGGGCACAGGCACCAACAACAACTTGTATTTATATAGCGCCTTTAACATAATAAATGCGCCCCAAGGCACTTCGCAGGAATGTTATAAGACAAAAAGGGGGAGAAATTCAAATCGTTTGCGCCTGGAGGCTAACCAGTAGTGCCCCGGGCCGCTGCACCGGCAATGACGACGTCATCAACATGCGTAGCGACCCATTTATGCCGCCGAGCAAAAATATGGTAGCGCCCCGTGAGGCTGCCGCGGGCAATGTACGCACCTTCCTTGCTGGTCACGAACCGGGCTTCAGTCAGCATGCGGGATGAAAAAGGGGAGGTGCAATACCGATATTTTTTAAAATGGGTGACTTAACCGGTTGTGGCCTTGCCATCTTGAAATCACGGGGTCTGTGCGGCGATATTGCAGCCCGGCACTCTGTATCTGTGCCGGGCTGCTGCCACAGCACCCTGCTCCCCAGTGGTGCAGTGGTGGCCCCCTCTTCCCGGTGCAGAGTCCGCAGCGTGCCCTTCCCGTTAATGGAATGGGAGGGCTCTGTGATCACACCAGCGCTACGCACCTCTCCGCACCGCACTGTAAAATTCCTGCAGTTAGCACCCCTGTCCCGCCCCTGAGAGGAAGTCAAGCATACGATATTGCGCTCGGGGATGGTAACTCCAATTTAGCTGCTGGGGCTGGACATTTTGCACCTGTCACAGGAAGTATGGCCTCGCAGCGGAACCGTGGCAATACTGCTTGTACTATTACAAGGTGTGCCACCAGAGGGCACCGCAGTGGGAGACTTGCAGGTTACCTTTACAGGTGTGCCTGGCCTAGTATAAAAGGCAGGCCACCAGGTGTGATCCTCACTGGAGTTATCAATAAAGGACTAAGGTCACTAGAGTTCAAGTACAACACATTGCCTCGTGGAGTCATTATCAGAGCATCTAAAGACATAACACCCTCCTGCCTTTCCCTGCCTCTGCATTTGCTTAAAATCTGTTACATTTCTAGCTTTTTCCAGTTCCAACGAAAGGCCATTGACCTGAACCGTTAATTCTGTTTCTCTCGCAACAGATGCTGCCTGACTTCCTGAGTATTTGCAGCAATTTTTGTTTTTATTTCAGATTTCCAACATCCGCAGTATTTTGCTTTTGTAATGTCTTTTCTACTTGGATTTCAACAAAGTTTAAAAACACACAAAAAGAAAGACTTGCATTTATATTGCACTTCTCATGACTACCGGACGTACCAAAGCCCTTTACAGACAATGAAGTACTTTTTTTGAAGTATAGTCACTGTTGTAATGTATGAAATGCAGCAGCTAATTTTCACACTGCAAGCTCCCACAAACAGCAATGTGATAATGACCGGATAATTCGTTCTTTTTTTAAGCAGTGTTGATTGAGCGATAAATATTGGCCAGGACACCTGGGATAACTCCCCAGCTCTTCTTTGAAATAGTGCCATGGGATCTTTTACAGCCACCTGAGAAGATGGCACGGGTGGATGAAAGTCTCATCTGAAAGACAGCTTCCACATGCTCCCGGCGAAGAGACTCGAGGTGTTCGGCGCCTTCCCAGATGCTTCTCCATTTTGAGTGGTCTTGGGCCAGGGATTCCCAGGTATCGGTGGGGATGTCGATTGCTGGACTGACCACCACCTATTCCACTCTGTCATTTCCATCAATGTAGCCCCAAAACAGCAGTGGCAAGAGAGACACTGCCGCAGGAAAATCAACGCTGGAGCACTCAGACCCTGCTAAGAAAGCCCTATTCAGCCAGCGCCTCACAACTAACCTGATGACTTCCATTGAACCGGAGACGCAGAGTGTCCACAGTGCCTGGTCTGCCCTCAAGGCCTGCATAATTAGCACCTGTGAAGCGACGCTTGTTCACTCCACCAGGAAACATCAAGACTGGTTTGACGAGAACGACCAGGAGATCCAGGAGCTGATAAGCCGCAAGCACAAGGCATTCTTGAACTGGAAACAGCAACACAACTCGAGAGCAAGAAAGCAGCTCCACAGACGTCTGAAGGCCGAGGTCCAACATAAAACTCGTGACCTAAAGAACAGATAGTGGGTGGAAAAAGCGCAAGAGATCCAGCAACTAGCTGACAACCATGATGTGTGTGGATTCTTTAGCACAGTCAAGACCACCTATGGCCCAAACTCCCAAGGTCCTATCCAACTGAGGGCCAAGAAAGGAGAGGTACTCATCAAGGACAGAGAGGCAGTCAGTGCCCGCTGGAAGGAGCACTTTGAAGATCTCCGTAACCGAGACTCTGTCTTCGGTGTGAGTGTCCTGGACTCCATCCCACAGCATGCTACTCATCACCACCTCAGCACAACCCCAGCCCAGCATGAGGTTGAAAAGGCCATACGACAACTGAAGAACAACATGGCCTCAGGAGCAGATGGAATCCCCGCCGAAGCACTAAAGCATGATGGAGAAGCACTATTGGCACGAATCCATGAACTCATTTCTCTTATTTTGAAGGAGGAAAGCATGCCAGGGGATCTGAGAGATCATCAAGAAAGGCGACAAGTCTGATTATGGTAATTACAGAGTAGTTTCCCTGCTGTCTGCCACAGGGAAAGTCATCGCAAGAATCCTCCTCAATCACCTTCTCCCAGTGGCTGAAGACATCCTTCCAGAATTGCCATGCAGATTCCGCCCACTAAGGGGCACAATGGACATGATCTTCACTGTGCGTCAAATTCAAGAAAAATGCAGGGAGCAGCACCAGCCTTTGTATGTGGCCGCCTTTGACCTCACAAATACCTTCAACATTGTCAACCGGGAGGGATTATGGAGTGTCCTCCTCAAATTCAGCTGCGCCTCAGACCCAATACACGTGTGGACCGGGGTCAAGCAAGGCTGTGTCATTGCACCAATGCTCTTCTCGATCTTCCTTGCTGCAATGCTCCATCTCACTCTCAATAGGCTCCCCGCTGGAGTGGATCTAATCTGCAGAACAAATGGTAAACTGATCAACCTCTGTCACCTCCAGTCCAGATCCAAGATCACCCCACCCTCTGTCATTGAATTACAGTATGCAGACGACGCTTGCGTTTGCGCACACTCGGAGGTCGAACTCCAAACCATCGTCAACACCTTCACCGAAGTGTATGAGAGTACGGGCCTTACACTAAACATCCGTAAGACAAAGGTTCTCTACCAACCTGCCTCCGCCACACAGTACTCCCCCCACCCCCCATTATCAAGATCCATGACGAGGCCTTGGACAACCTGGACCATTTTCTATATCCCGGGAGCCTACTGTCAACAAGGGCAGATGTCGATGACGAAGTCCAACACCGTCTTCAGTGTGCCAGTGCAGCCTTCGGCCGCCTGAGAGGGTGTTTGAAGACCGGGACCTCAAACCCGGCACCAAGCTCATGGTCTACAGAGCTGAAGTGATAGCCGCCCTCCTATATGTTTCAGAGACATGGACTATGTACAGCAGGCACATCAAAGCACTGGAGAAGTATCACCGACGCTGCCTCCGGAAGATCCTGTAAATTTGGTGGCAGGAACGCCAGTGTTCTCGCTCAGGCCAACATCCCCAGCATCGAAGCATTGACCACGCTCAATCAGCTCTGATGGACGGGCCACATCGTCTGCATGCCCGATACTTGATAAGTGCAGCTCCAGCAGCACTCCAGAAGCTCAACACCATCCAAGACAAAGCAGCCCGTTTGATTGGTACTCTATCCACAACCTTAAACATTCACGCTCTCCATCACCAGCATACCGTGACTGCAGTGTGTACCATCTACAGGGTGCACTGCAGCAACTCACCAAGGCTTCTTCGGCAGCACCTCCCAAACCCACGATGATTTAAGCTGAGTGGACCTAGTGAAATACAAGGTCGACACTTAACCTTAACCTTAAAGTTGGTGAGAGAGGAGCGACCTATAAAAGGCCCAGCGGGAGATCAAGAGTCAGCGGCAGTTGGTGAGAGGGAAGCGACCTATAAAAGGCCCAGCGGGAGATCGAGAGCCAGCGGCAGTTGGTGAGAGGGGAGCGACCTATAAAAGGCCCAGCGGGAGATCGAGAGTCAGCGGCAGTTGGTGAGAGGGGAGCGACCTATAAAAGGCCCAGCGGGAGATCGAGAGCCAGCGGCAGTTGGTGAGAGGGGAGCGACCTATAAAAGGCCCAGTGGGAGATCGAGAGCCAGCGGCAGTTGGTGAGACGCGGGACCAGCTTATAAAAGGCCCAGCGGGAGATCGAGAGCCAGCGGCAGTTGGTGAGAGGGGAGCGGCCTATAAAAGGCCCAGCGGGAGATCGAGAGCCAGCGGCAGTTGGTGAGAGGGGAGCGGCCTATAAAAGGCCCAGCGGGAGATCGAGAGCCAGCGGTAGTTGGTGAGGAGGGTGCGGCCTATAAAAGGCGTACCGGTGCAGCTACAGCGGGAGAGAAAGCAAAATAGAAGTAGAAAGGAATCAAAAAGTGACGTCACAGCCAATGGGGTAAGTGATTGGTGAGTAGCTTTTCTTTTTATTTTTTATATCAGTAAGTGAACTTTAGCATTGTTACTACCAATTTAAGGGTATCTAAGGGTTAAGAAATGGCAGGAGAGCTCGGTCACGTGATATGCTCCTCCTGTACCATGTGGGAACTCGGGGACACTTCCGGTGTCCCTGGGCGCTACGTGTGTGGGAAGTGTATCCGCCTTGAGCTCTTGATGGTCCGCGTTGCGGAATTGGAGCTGAGGGTGGATTCACTCTGGAGCATCCACGATGCTGAGAATGACGTGAGTATCACGTGTAGTGAGTTGGTCTTACCGCAGGAGAAGGATCCACAGCCAGATAGGGAATGGAAGACCAGCAGGAAGAGCAGTGCAAGAAAGATAGTGCAGGGGTACCCTGTGGTCATTCCCCTGCAAAACAGATACACTGCTTTGAGTACTGTTAGGGGGATGACTCATCAGGGGAGGGCAGCAGCAGCCAAGTTCATGGCACTGTGGCTAGCTCTGCTGCACAGGAGGGCAGGAAAAAGATTGGGAGCGCGATAGTGATAGGGGATTCGATGGTGAGGGGAATAGATAGGCGTTTCTGCGGCCGCAACCGAGACTCCAGGATGGTATGTTGCCTCCCTGGTGCAAGGGTCAAGGATGTCTCGGAGCGGGTGCAGGACATTCTGAAATGGGAGGGAGAACAGCCAGTTGTCGTGGTGCACATTGCTACCAACGACATAGGTAAAAAAAAAAGGGATGAGGTCCTACGAGACGAATTTAAGGAGCTAGGAGCTAAATTAAAAAGTAGGACCTCAAAAGTAGTAATCTCGGGATTGCTACCAGTGCCACGTGCCAGTCAGAGTAGGAATCGCAGGATAGCGCAGATGAATACGTGGCTTGAGCAGTGGTGCAGCAGGGAGGGATTCAAATTCCTGGGGCATTGGAACCGGTTCTGGGGGAGGTGGGACCAGTACAAACCGGACATTCTGCACCTGGGCAGGACCGGAACCAATGTCCTAGGGGGAGTGTTTGCTAGTGCTGTTGGGGAGGAGTTAAACGAATATTGCAGGGGGATGGGAACCTATGCAGGGAGATAGAGGGAGACAAAAATGAGGCAAAAGCAAAAGACAGAAAGGAGATGAGGAAAAGTGGAGGGCAGAGAAACCCAAGGCAAAGAACAAAAAGGGCCACTGTACAGCAAAATTCTAAAAGGACAAAGGGTGTTAAAAAAGCAAGCCTGAAGGCTTTGTGTCTGAATGCAAGGAGTATCCGCAATAAGGTGGATGAATTAACTGTGCAAATAGATGTTAACAAATATGATGTGATTGGGATTACGGAGTCGTGGCTCCAGGATGATCAGGGCTGGGAACTCAACATCCAGGGGTATTCAACATTCAGGAAGGATAGAATAAAAGGAAAAGGAGGTGGGGTAGCATTGCTGGTTAAAGAGGAGATTAATGCAATAGTTAGGAAAGACATTAGCTTGGATGATGTGGAATCTATATGGGTAGAGCTGCAGAACACTAAAGGGCAAAAAACATTAGTGGGAGTTGTGTACAGACCTCCAAACAGTAGTAGTTGGGGAGGGCATCAAACAGGAAATTAGGGGTGCAGCAGTTATAATGGGTGACTTTAATATGCACATAGATTGGGCTAGCCAAACTGGAAGCAATACGGTGGAGGAGGATTTCCTGGAGTGCATAAGGGATGGTTTTCAAGACCAATATATCGAGGAACCAACTAGGGGGGAGGCCATCTTAGACTGGGTGTTGTGTAATGAGAGAGGATTAATTAACAATCTCATTGTGCGAGGCCCCTTGGGGAAGAGTGACCATAATATGGTGGAATTCTGCATTAGGATGGAGAATGAAACAGTTAGTTCAGAGACCATGGTCCAGAACTTAAAGAAGGCTAACTTTGAAGGTATGAGGCGTGAATTGGCTAAGATAGATTGGCGAATGATACTTAAGGGGTTGATTGTGGATGGACAATGGCAGACATTTAGAGACCGCATGGATGAATTACAACAATTGTACATTCCTGTCTGGCGTAAAAATAAAAAAGGGAAGGTGGCTCAACCGTGGCTATCAAGGGAAATCAGGGATAGTATTAAAGCCAAGGAAGTGGCATACAAATTGGCCAGAAATAGCAGCGAACCTGGGGACTGGGAGAAATTTAGAACTCAGCAGAGGAGGACAAAGGGTTTGATTAGGGCAGGGAAAATGGAGTACGAGAAGAAGCTTGCAGGGAACATTAAGGCGGATTGCAAAAGTTTCTATAGGTATGTAAAGAGAAAAAGGTTAGTAAAGACAAATGTAGGTCCCCTGCAGTCAGAATCAGGGGAAGTCATAACGGGGAACAAAGAAATGGCAGACCAATTGAACAAGTACTTTGGTTCAGTATTCACTAAGGAGGACACAAACAACCTTCCGGATATAAAAGGGGTCAGAGGGTCTAGTAAGGAGGAGGAACTGAGGGAAATCTTTATTAGTCGGGAAATTGTGTTGGTGAAATTGATGGGATTGAAGGCCGATAAATCCCCAGGGCCTGATGGACTGCATCCCAGAGTACTTAAGGAGGTGGCCTTAGAAATAGCGGATGCATTGACAGTCATTTTCCAACATTCCATTGACTCTGGATCAGTTCCTATCGAGTGGAGGGTAGCCAATGTTACCCCACTTTTTAAAAAAGGAGGGAGAGAGAAAGCAGGGAATTATAGACCGGTCAGCCTGACCTCAGTAGTGGGTAAAATGATGGAATCAATTATTAAGGATGTCATAGCAGCGCATTTGGAAAATGGTGACATGATAGGTCCAAGTCAGCATGGATTTGTGAAAGGGAGATCATGCTTGACAAATCCTCTGGAATTTTTTGAGGATGTTTCCAGTAAAGTGGACAAAGGAGAACCAGTTGATGTGGTATATTTGGACTTTCAGAAGGCTTTCGACAAGGTCCCACACAGGAGATGAATGTGAAAAGTTAAAGCACATGGGATTGGGGGTAGTGTTGACGTGGATTGAGAACTGGTTGTCAGACAGGAAGCAAAGAGTAGGAGTAAATGGGTACTTTTCAGAATGGCAGGCAGTGACTAGTGGGGTACCGCAAGGTTCTGTGCTGGGGCCCCAGCTGTTTACATTGTACATTAATGATTTAGACGAGGGGATTAAATGTAGTATCTCCAAATTTGCGGATGACACTAAGTTGGGTGGCAGTGTGAGCTGCAAGGAGGATGCTATGAGGCTGCAGAGTGACTTGGATAGGTTAGGTGAGTGGGCAAATGCATGGCAGATGAAGTATAATGTGGATAAATGTGAGGTTATCCACTTTGGTGGTAAAAACAGAGAGACAGACTATTATCTGAATGGTGACAGATTAGGAAAAGGGAAGGTGCAACGAGACCTGGGTGTCATGGTACATCAGTCATTGAAGGTTGGCATGCAGGTACAGCAGGCGATTAAGAAAGCAAATGGCATGTTGGCCTTCATAGCAAGGGGATTTGAGTACAGGGGCAGGGAGGTGTTGCTACAGTTGTACAGGGCCTTGGTGAGGCCACACCTGGAGTATTGTGTACAGTTTTTGTCTCCTAACTTGAGGAAGGACATTCTTGCTATTGAGGGAGTGCAGCGAAGATTCACCGGACTGATTCCCGGGATGGTGGGACTGACCTATCAAGAAAGACTGGATCAACTGGGCTTGTATTCACTGGAGTTCAGAAGAGTGAGAGGGGACCTCATAGAAACGTTTAAAATTCTGACGGGTTTGGACAGGTTGGATGCAGGAAGAATGTTCCCAATGTTGGGGAAGTCCAGAACCAAGGGTCACAGTCTAAGGATAAGGGGTAAGCCATTTAGGACCGAGATGAGGAGAAACTTCTTCACCCAGAGAGTGGTGAACCTGTGGAATTCTCTACCACAGAAAGTAGTTGAGGCCAATTCACGAAATATATTCAAAAGGGAGTTAGATGAAGTCCTTAATACTCGGGGGATCAAGGGGTATGGCGAGAAAGCAGGAAGGGGGTACTGAAGTTTCATGTTCAGCCATGAACTCATTGAATGGCGGTGCAGGCTAGAAGGGCTGAATGGCCTGCTCCTGCACCTATTTTCTATGTTTCTATACCCCTCTGGATGGACTAAGTGAAATATAAAGCCGACTAGTAGAGATGACAGACTTCAATTGGAGGTTCAAAACGGTGTTTATTCACAGGCCTGGGGAGAACCTTCTAAGACCGCTCTCAGATCCTACTCCACCGAGATGTTAACGAATTTCATATTTATACATTTAACAGTCCATCACTTCCGTAGCCTATCCTGTGTGACATCTTACGCTATTCCCTATATTCGCGGTTAATCTTATTTCTTCTTGTAAGCTTATTTCCCTCTCTTCCTCCTCCTTTGTTCCAGCAATCTACCTTCTTATGTTCTGGCTTGTTACAATTATGGCAAGTGGGTCTTGAATCTGATGCTAGCTGGACATTCCCCCCTTGTTTCTGTTTGCATTCCTTGGCGAAATGTCCTTACCCCCCCCCCCCCCCCCCCCGCAAGCATAACAGCTTGCTATTCCTACGGCTTCTTCCTGCCCCTCAACTCTTCGGCGGCAGCTATCTTAGCCTTTTGCATGTTATCCACCTTGGTTGCCCACCTAATTCAATCATCATAGTTGTTCATTGTAACAATTCCTAATCGTGTGGTTGCCTGATGTGCGGGACCTAACCTGATGATTGTAGAAAACATTGATTATCCCTAGTGGGGTTTAGAGCGCCGGAACAGTCCACAAACCTTTCCCAATCCATTTGCTATAATCTACAGCAGATTCTCCTTTGTCTTGAGTTATATTGGTTATAGCTGCCCAGTTTACCGGAGCTGGTCCCATCACCCCCTCTACTGCAAGTTTAAAGACGTTATAGTCATTGTCCGCCTGTTGTTGTGGGATATTTAACATCTGACACCAGGTTCCGTCCCGAAAGTTCTAGCCTAATCGGTCCCAGTGGTCGTCCGGGATTTTTGCTCGCACTAACTGGTCGCAGTCCTTATTGTGCAAATTATAGCTAATCCTTAATTCCCTCATTTTTTGCCAAAACGGGTAGTTATTTTCTCATGGCTGTAGTTGGGGTAATTTATCCACCAACATTTGTCTCTCTAGTGGTTTAAAAGGTTGGTACGTGGTTCGGATTACCGGGGGCCCTTGTGGAACTGGTGGGACCGGGGGGTTTGCTTGTTGGTCGTCTGGGATTGCGGGTGTTCCGGGGATTAACTTGGGTCTTTATCGGGGCCACTTTTATCTCGCGGGGCACTGGATTGTAGGGTGATGGGAGATTATTTTCTTCTGGCAAGGACGATGGCTCCGGCCAGTCTTTTTCCCTATTATACTCGAATGCTTCCTTTCCCAACCTATCCCAATCCATGATATCATCCCCGGGTATTTTCGGATACAAAGGCGTACTGCTAGGGCTGGCGGTTGCTATCGGGTTTCTCTTCCCTCCCCCTTTGGGAGGTGTTGCTCCCTTCCTTGTCCGTTCCTCCTCTTCCCTTTGTTTCAACTCCTTACACTGTTTCTGGTAGCACGCTAAGATTACCACTCCCCCTTTTCCCTCCTTATCTTTGGTTTGTCCCCTCCACCAAGCCCTTTGGTTTTCTGCACTGGCTTCGGGATCCCACCCTTTCTTTTTCATGATTTTAATGAGTTTCTGATTTTTGGCCGCTAAGTAGCGCGTAACAGAGTCGGGATCTCCCCAAGGGAATGGTCCCTCCTCCTTTATTTTCAAGTCTTTCTTAGACATCCTAGATATTACCCGTCTTTCCAAGAATTCTTATTTTGCCTCGCACGTATTTATAGGATTTTGCCGCCTTCCCGGCTAACCAGACCGCACCTCTTCCTCGAGTCTGTCTCCCCTGGTTCTTTTAGTCGCAGCCTTACTGGTTCTCACAGTACGTTCTGAGCTTTCTAGTTTATGGATGGTAATTTAAAATGTACTCACTCTCTCTAGCTCAACGTTCCAGTGAACCGCAAGAGCCTACGATCCAACTGACTGCGCCAAATGATGTAAGCTGAGTGGACCTAGTGAAATACAAGGTCGACGCTTAGCCTTGATACCCCTCTGGACGGACTAAGTGAAATATAAAGCCGACTAGTAGAGCTGACAGACTTCAATTGGAGGTTCAAAACGGTGTTTATTCACAGGCCTGGGGAGAACCTTCTCAGACCGCTCTCAGATCCGACTCCACCGAGATGTTAGCGAATTTCATATTTATACATTTAACAGTCCATCACTTCCGTAGCCTATCCTGTGTGACATCTTACGCTATTCCCTATATTCGCGGTTAATCTTATTTCTTCTTGTAAGCTTATTTTCCGCTCTGTCTGTCATTGGGGCCTTCCTCGTATCTATTCTTGCAACTTCGTTGCTGTAACAATCGCCCTTTGTTTTTGCCAGATGGTCTTGTCTGATAGCATGTTTTCTTAAGGTAACATGCTCATTTTAATTCTGTAAGGCAAGTCTATCGTGGTTAATTTTATCAGACTTTAGCTGTAAGTCATTTATCGGGGTTAATTTTATCAAGACTTCAGCTGTAAGCCATGTTGCTATCCACACAGTGCATCCTTTACCATTTAATTGTGCAGACCGGTGCCTTGCCCAAGCAAATCCTCAAGTCCTCTTAATCATGGATCGATTCGCTACCTCTTGTCCTGTTTCACCAAGCACACTGGTGATATACAATAGCTCAACATATTTATACATAAATTCAAGCGCTACATAAATTTGGTTATTTCACACGACTTCTTCTACTGAGAAGAATAAGGCCAGCAGGCGCATGGGAACACCATCATCTTCATGTTCCCCTCCAAATCACACACCATCCTGACTTGGAAGTATATTGCCGTTCCTTCATTGTCGCTGGGTCAAAGTCCTGGAACTCCCTCCCGAACAGCTCTGTGGGAGTAACGTCACCACACAGACTGCAGCGGTTCAAGAAGACGGCACACCACCATTAGGGGTAGGCAATAAATGACAATTAGGGGTAGGCAATAAATGCTGGCGTTGCCAGCAACGCCTACGTCCCATGAACGATTAAAAAAAAGATTTATTGGACTCAATGGGGGAGAAATTGGGGAATGCCCCGTTTGAGGCGTTAACTTTTAAAACTTTGAAAAATTAGCGCCAGATGTAAATCAAGCGTTCCACTTCCTTCCGGGAGCAGAAGAAGCAGCAGGAGGGGAGGTAGCTATGCAGCGTTGCCGCGTTGGAAGGCTCCTTTCCTCACTTAAAGGAAAAGGCCATCGCTGCAGGCTCTGCAAAAGAAGACTTACCTTCTCCTCAATGGCAGCTGCAATCATAGAAACATAGAAAATAGGTGCAGGAGTAGGCCATTCAGCCCTTCGAGCCTGCACCACCATTCAATAAGACCATGTCTGATCATTCTCATCAGTACCCCTTTCCTGCTTTCTCTCCATACCCCTTGATTCTTTTAGCCATAAGGGCCATATCTAACTTTCTCTTGAATATATCCAATGAACTGGCATCAACAACTCTCTGCGGCAGGGAATTCCACAGGTTAACAACTCTCTGAGTGAAGAAGTTTCTCCTCATCTCAGTCCTAAATGACTTACCCCTTATCCTTAGACTATGTCCCCTGGTTCTGGACTTCCCCAACATCGGGAACATACTTCCTGCATCTAACCTGTCCGGTCCCGTCAGAATTTTATATGTTTCTATGAGATCCCCTCTCATCCTTCTAAACTCCAGTGAATACAGGCCCAGTCAATGCAGTCTCTCCTCATATGTCAGTCCAGCCATCCTGGGAATCAGTCTGGTGAACCTTCACTGCACTCCCTCAATAGCAAGAACGTCCTTCCTCAGATTAGGAGACCAAAACTGAACACAATATTCCAGGTGAGGCCTCAGCAAAGCCCTGTACAATTGCAGTAAGACCTCCCTGCTCCTATACTCAAATCCCCTAGCTATGAAGGCCAACATACCATTTGCCTTCTTCACTGCCTGCTGTACCTGCATGCCAACTTTAAATGACTGATGTACCATGACACCCAGGTCTCGTTGCATCTTCCCTTTTCCTAATCTGCCGCCATTCAGATAATATTCTGCCTTCGTGTTTTTGCCACCAAAGTGGATAACCTCACATTTATCCACATTATACTGCATATGCCATGCATTTGCCCACTCACCAAACCTGTCCAAGTCACCGTGCAGCCTCTTAGCGTTCTCCTCACAGCTCACACTGCCACCCAGTTTAGTGTCATTTGCAAACTTGGAGATATTACACTCAATTCCTCCATCTAAATCATTAATGTATATTGTAAATAGCTGGGGTCCCAGCACTGAGCCCTGCGGCACCCAACTAGTCACTGCCTGCCATTCTGAAAAGGACCCGTTTATCCCGAATCTTTGCTTCCTGTCTGCCAACCAGTTCTCTGTCCATGTCAGTACATTACCCCCAATACCACATGCTTTAATTTTGCACACCAATCTCTTGTGTGGGACCATGTCAAAAGCCTTTTGAAAGTCCAAATACACCACATCCACTGGTTCTCCCTTGTCCACTCTACCAGTTACATTCTCAAAAAATTATAGAAGATTTATCAAGCAGGATTTCCCTTTCATAAATCCATGCTGACTTGGACCGATCCTGTCACTGCTTTCCAAATGCGCTGCTATTTCATCTTTAATAATTGATTCCAACATTTTCCCCACTACTGATGTCAGCCTGACCGGTCTATAATTACCCATTTTCTCTCTCCCTTCTTTCTTAAAAAGTGCTGTTACATTAGCTACCCTCCAGTCCATAGGAACTGATCCAGAGTCGATAGACTGTTGGCAAATGATCACCAATGCATCCACTATTTCTAGGGCCACTTCCTCAAGTACTCTGGGATGCAGACTATCCGGCCCAAAGGATTTATCGGCCTTCAATCCCATCAATTTCCCTAATACAATTTCCCACCTAATAAGGATTTCCTTCAGTTCCTCCTTCTCACTAGAACCTCGGTCCCCTAGTATTTCCAGAAGGTTATTCGTTTCCTCCTTCGTGAAGACAGAACCAAGGTATTTGTTCAACTGGTCTGCCATTTCTTTGTTCCCCATTATAATTCACCTGAATCTGACTGCCACGGACCTACGTTTGTCTTCACTAATCTTTTTCTCTTCACATATCTATAGAAGGTTTTATAGTCCGTTTTTATGTTTCCAGAAAGCTTCCTCTCATACTCTATTTTCCCCCTCCTAATTAAACCCTTTGTCCTCCTTTTATAAAATTCTCCCAGTCCTCAGATTTGCTGCTTTTTCTGTCCAATTTATATGCCTCTTGGATTTAACACGATCCTTAATTTCCCTTGTTAGCCACAGTTGAGCCACTTCCCTGTTTTATTTTTACTCCAGACTGGGATGTACAATTGTTTAAGATTCATCCATCTGATCTTTAAATGTTTGCCATAGCCTATCCACCGTCAACCTTTGAAGTATCATTCGTCAGTCTATTCTAGCCAATTCATACCATTGAAGTTACCTTTTCTTAAGTTCAGGACCCTAGTCTCTGAATTAACTGTGTTACTCTCCATCTTAATAAAGAATTCTACCATATTATGGTCACTCTTCTCCAAGGGGCCTCGCACAACAAGATTGCTAATTAGTCCTTTCTCATTACACATCACCCATTTTAGGATGGCCAGCCCTCTAGTTAGTTTCTCGACATATTGGTCTCGAAAACCATCCCTAATACTCTCCAGGAAATCCTCCTCCACCGCATTGCTACCAGTTTGGTTAGCCCAATCTCTATGTAGATTAAAGTCGCCCATGATAACTGCTGTACCTTTATTGCACGCATCCCTAATTTCTTGTTTGACGCTGTCCCCAACCTCACTACTACTGTTTGGTGGTCTGTACACAACTCCCATTAGCATTTTCTGCCCTTTGGTATTCCGTAGTTCCACCCATACTGATTCCACATCATCCAAGCTAATGTCCTTCCTTACTATTGCATTAATTTCCTCTTTAAGCAGCAACGCCACCCCACCTCCTTTTCCTTCTGTCTATCCTTCCTGAATGTTGAATACCTCTGGATGTTGAGTTCCCAGCCTTGGTCACCCTGGAGCCATGTCTCCGTGATGCCAATTATATCATATTCGTTACTTGCTGCCCGCACAGTTAATTCGTCCACCTTATTCCGAATACTCCTCGCATTGAGGCACAGAGCCTTCAGGCTTATCTTTTTAACACACTTTGCCCCTTTAGAATTTTGCTGTAATGTGGCCCGGTTTGCTTTTTGCCTTGGGTTTCTCTGCCCTCTACTTTTACTTTTCTTTCTATTTTTTTGCTTCTGCCCCCATTCTACTTCCCTCTGCCTCCCTGCATAGGTTCCCATCCCCCTGCCATATTAGTTTCATCCCTCCCCAACAGCACTAGCAAACACTCCCCCTAGGACATTGGTTTCGGTCCTGCCCAGGTGCAGACCGTCCAGTTTGTACTGGTCCCACCTCCCCCAGAACCGGTTCCAATGTCCCAGGAATTTGAATCCCTCCCTTCTGCACCACTCCTCAAGCCATGTATTCATCTGAGTTATCCTGCTATTCCTACTCTGACTAGCACGTGGCACTAGTAGCAATCCGGCCCGATCAGCCCGATGCACTGCAGCAGAGTGCTGGGTTGATGGATCGCGGGCAGGAAACAAGGTACAACATTTGAAATTGTTTTTTTTACTTACCTTGGCCACCTCGCCTTTAAGCATTGCCCCCGAAGCACCCAGTCTCCCGATGTTTTCACCCATTGATGCTACAAGGGGAGGAACACAAGTTCTGGTCCGGGGCATTACCAATGCGCATGGTGATGACGTCATGATTTCCGGGCGAAGGCGATCAGGGCGCAACACTGTACCACCACTGCAAAACTCCCGCCGAATTTAGCAAACCCATTTGTGCCCTGATATCGTTCCCCCCGGAGGCATTAACGGGAGGTGCAAAGGAGCCCAATTTCTCCCCCAATATTTGCTAAAGCTCTCAAGAAGACTGCAAGTACTGTGCAATCTTTGATCAATTCTGCTGTCACAATGTAGAAAAATGTTAGCAATTTTGAAAAAATAAATTGGTTCATTTAAGGTTATTAGATGCTGTCTTATTTAATCTCTTGCAGTTCTTCATATGAGCATTGAATTTGGTTACAGTTTAGACATTTTACACTAGGTTGCATAGTATTGTGAAACTGCCAAGTGGTTTGACTCCAAATGTTTTTTCTCAAATGAATAATAGCCCAAGAAAGGTCTTGCATGGTCTGCCTTCCTTTGTTTCAGGGCTGGTCCAAGAGGTTCATATTGTCAGTTGCAACCTGGATTGTGTTGGAAAGGAGAGACGCACTGCTTTGGAGGTGATGGTTTAAATAAGACATAAATTCAATCAGTCCTGCTGTTGTATGCAGAGCTTATAGGTCATATTTCCAGTACAAACTTCACTAAACAATGCGATGCTGTTTGAAGTTTATTCTGTAGCATTTTACCAGTGCTTGGCCAAACAGCTGCTTCCTAATTGATTTTTTTTGTTGAAATACTAATATGCCTCATAAAGACATGATAAAAGCATTCATTAAATAACACAAGTGGTTTAAATTATCTTGTAATTCCCAAATATGTATGCAATTCCTCTCATAACAACAGAATGTTATGCATTAGAATTTACTAATGGGGAATATTGTGGATTATTAATACTTTACTTGTCCATAACATAGTTATAAGAACCTTTAAAATCTCACTCTATGAACAGAGTGAGGTCAAGGACAGAGAGTGAATTTTCTTCCCATTTCTGTAGCGTTTCATTTTGGTTCTGTTGCAACTCTTCGAGTGTATTACTCATTAATAGAACATAATCAAGGAGACAGTTTTTTATTAAATGAAAGTTGGCAGCTGAGTGGCAATCCTTTTTGCTGTTATTGCGCCTGTACAGGATCGGCTGGAATTTTCAAGCCACAGAGTTTGAAAAACCTGCCATGTTTTTAAGATTCTGCTGAAAGATAAATTGAATTGAGATAAAACAAAAGGGAGAAATACATTTAAAAAAACAATAAAAAGGAAGCATGGCTACTTCCCTCGAGGCAGTGTGGTGGCAATGTGCTCTAATCCACTGTACCATGGATTGTAGGACATAGGGTTTATGATGATGAATAGCACACCTCAACTTGTGAGGTAATTCTCTACAAAGAAGCAAAATAACTGGATGTGGAATGCCCCTGTCACCCTCAAGCTGGCTAAAGAGCGATATGTTCTTTCTTTCCTTCCTTCCTTCCTTCCTTGCTCTTCTCTCTCTCTCTCACACACTCTTCCCTCGCTCTCTTTCTTGTACGTGTTGGTCCCTGCTAGGATATGACAGCTCTCGGGTAGCTCACCTAAGTGTCCATTATTCATGACTGAGCTGAGCTAATGACTGTTGGCAGGCAATTTGATTATGGGGATATTACAGCTGAGTATAATCTTGTGGATAATTGTAGCATTCCTATTGCTACTCTGGTCTGTTGGTTCAGTTAACTGTTACATAGAAACATAGAAATTCACAGCGCAGAAGCAGGCCATTTTGGCCCATCGTGTCCGCGCTGGCCAACAAAGAGCCACACGGCCCTCGGTCAGCAGCCCTGAAGGTTACATATAAACCTATGAACAATGAACAATGGCGGACAGGTAAAGAGCATCCGGCCCAACCAGTCCACCCCATACAACTGCGACACCCCATGTATCGCAACATTTTACACTCCACCCCACCCGGAGCCATGCGCTCTCCTGGGAGAGGCAAAAAAAACAGATAAAAACCCAGGCCAATTGGGGAAAAAAATCTGGGAAAATTCCTCTCCGACCCATCCAGGCGATCGAAATTAGTCCAGGAGATCACTCTGGCCGTATTAGACTCCCTGAAGTACTTACCATCATATCTGCGCCAGCCAACAAGAGGTTATCCAGTCTAATCCCACTTACCAGCTCTAGGTCCGTAACCCTGCAGGTTACGGCACTTCAAGTGCCCATCCAAGCACCTTTTAAATGTGGTGAGGGTTTCTGCCCCTACCACATTTCCAGGCAGTGAGTTCCAGACCTCCACAACCCTCTGCCTGAAGAAGCTTCCCCTCAACTCCCCTCTAAACCTTCCACCAACCACCTTAAAACTATACATCCTTGTAATTGATCCCTCCACCAAGGGAAATAGGCCCTTGCTATCCACTATATCCAGGCCCCTCAAAATTTTATACACCTAATGAGGTCTCCCATCAGCCCCCAGTTCCAAGGAGAACAAACCCAGCCTATTCAATCTGTCCTCATAGCTAAGATTCTCCATTCCAGGCAGCATCCTCGTAAATCTCCCCGCATCCTCGCCAGTGCTTCCTATAATATGGTGACCAGAACTGCACGCAGTATTCCAGCTGTGGCCTAACCAATGTATTATACAATTTAAGCATAACCTCCCTGCTCTTGTATTCTATGCCTCAGCCAATAAAGGCAAGCATTCTGTATGCCTTCTTAACCATCTTATCCATCTAGCCTGCTACTTTCAGGGATCTGTGTACAAGCACTCCAAGGTCCCTTTATTCATCTACACTTCTAAGTGGCCTACCATTTAATGTGTATACTCTTTCCTTATTAGCCCTCCCCAAGCGCATTACCTCACACTTCTCCAAATTAAATTCCATTTGCCACTGTTCTGCCCACCTGACCAGTAGATTGAAATCCTCCTACAGTCCATGACCTTCCTTTTCATTATCAACCACAGTCAATTTTAGTGTCATCTGCAAACTTCTTAATCATACCCTCTATATTCAAATCTAGATCATTGATATATACCACAAAATGCAAAGGACCCAGTACTGAGCTCTGCGGAACCCCACTGGAAACATCCTAACAGTCACCAAAACATCCATCAACCATTACCCTTTACTTCCTACCTCTAAGCCAATTTTGGATTCAACTTGCCACTTTGCCCTGGATCCCATGGGCTTTTACCTTTGTGACCAGTCTGCCATGTGGGACCTTACCAAAAGCTTTGCTAAAGTCCATATACACTACATCGTACGCACTACCCTCATCGACCCTCCTGGTTACCTCCTCAAAAAATTCTATTAGTTTAGTCAAACACGATCTTCCTTTAACAAATCCGTGCTGACTGTCCCTGATTAATCCATGCCTTTCTAAATGTAGATTTATCTTGTCCTTCAGGATTTTTTCCAATAATTTTCCCACCACTGAGGTTAGGCCTGTAGTTACTCGACATATCCCTTTCTCCCTTCTTAAACAAGGGTACCACATTAGCAGTCCTCCAGTCTTCCGGCACCATGCTTGAATCCAAAGAGGACGGAAAATGATGGTCAAGGCCTCTGCTATGTCCTCTTTTGCCTCACTCAACAGCCTGGGATCCATTTCATCTAGGGACTTATCCACTTTCAAAGCTGCTAAACCCCTTAATACCTCCTCTTTCACTATGTTTATTTCACCCAGAATTTCACACTCCTCCTCGATAGCAGTATCTGCATTGCCCCTTTCCTTTGTGAAAACAGACACAAACTATTCATTAAGAACCATATCCACATCTTCTGCCTCCACCCACAGATTACCCTCATGGTCTCTAATAGGCCCTACTCTTCCTTTAGTTATCCTCTTGCTCTTAATTTATAGAACATCTTTGGGTTTTTCTTGATTTTACTTGCCAAGAATGTTTCATGCTCTCTCTTAGCATTCCTAATATCCTTTTTAATTTCACCTCTGAACTTTCTATATTCCTCCAGAGATTCTATAGTATTTAGCCGTCAGTATATGACATAAGCTTCCCTTTTTTTTCTTTATCCTCACCTATAACTACCTAGATATCCGGGGGCTCTAGAATTGTTATTCCCACCCTTTTTCTTTAAGGGCACATGTTTGGCCTGAGCCCTCCGGCCTCCCACTGTTCCGACACTGATTTACCTTCAAGTAGCTGTTTCCAGCCCACTGTGACCAAATCACTTCTCAACTTAGCAAAGTTAGCTTTTTCCCAATTTGAGACTTTTATTCCTGGTCTATCCTTGTTCTTATCCATAACTACCTTGGATCTGACTGAATTATGGTCACTGGCACCCAAGTGCTCTCCCATTGATACCCCGTCCACCGGCCTAGCTTCATTCCCCAAAACTAAATCCAGAACCGCCCCCTCCCATGTTGGGCTTGTTGCATACTGACTAAAAAAGTTCTCTTTGATGCATTTTAGGAATACCGCACCCGCTATACCTTTCACACTATATTTGTCCCAATCAACATTAGGATAGTTGAAATCCCCTACTATTACTGCCTTATGGTTTCTGGTCTTCACCGAAATTTGCCTGCATATTTGCTCTTCTAACTCCCTCCCACTGTTTGGTGGTCTATAATACACGCCCAGCGGTGTGATCGCCCCTTTTTTATTTTTCAGTTAGATCCATGTGGCCTCATTTAATGATCCCTCTAACATATCATCCCTCCTCACAGCTGTAATAGCTTCTTTAATCAATACCGCGACCCCCCCTTTTTACCCCCCTTCTGTCCTGTCTAAAAATCCTGTAACCAGGAATATTGAGCTGCCAAGCTTGCCCCATCTTCAGTCATGTCTCTGTAATGGCTATAATGTCATACTCCCAAGTATCTACGTGTGCTCTCAGCTCATCTGCCTTATTCACTATACACCTTGCATTGAAGTATATACCATTTAGCACAGGAAGACCTCCTTGATTACTGCTTGTTAATCCTTGTTTCCTGTCTTACAGATTCATTTTCTACATTCTTGCTTTCCAATTTCAGCTTTACTTCCTTCCCTATTAAATTTGTTCTCAGGTTCCCATTCCTGTGCCAAGTTATTTTTAACTTTCCCCAACAGCACTAGCAAAACTCCTTCATCAGCTGGTCATCATAGTTAACTCCATATATTGCAAGAGAAAAAAAAACTTAAGGTTGACTAATTGCTATTGCTGACCTGTAATAAACACTGTTCAATAATTTATGAAGATAATCAGGGCTGGACTTTCCACTTAGATCGATAGGGCCCCAAAAATGGGGGATGTTCCAGCCTTGCCAATGTTTCAGCTCTCAGGATCGCTGGAAGAGCGCCCATTTTTTGGATCGCTAATGTTTTACACAATACCACAAATCCACACGAGGCACATTCTATGGACAATGTCACTCCATGACCTGAACCTTTATTCACAGGACCAAGAAGTGATGACCCTGCGTGGGACCTCCCTTTATATACCTGGATGACCAGGTGAGGAGTGTCTCCCACAAGTTCACCCCCTGTGGTCAAGGTGTGCATTTCTTATGTATATGCAGTATTGCAGTGTTATTACATAAAGGTTACATACATGACATCACCTCCCCCTCAACATCTTATTGGGATCATAGGTTAAGTCTCTTGGGTGGTCTGTGCTCTCTCGTGGAGCACCACAGTTGGGGCTCTGGTTGTTGAGCCTTGGTATGCATGTCTGTCACCTGTGGTGATTCTGGCCTGTCTGGGCTGACCGCAGGGACTGTGCATGCTGCTGAATGTTCTTGTTGCTCGTTCACTGGCGGTGGTGTGAATACCATCTCATGATCTTCCTCAGTGTCCATGCTGAACCTTTCTTTTACTTGGTCCAGATGCTTGCGGCATATCTGCCCATTGTTAAGTTTAACCACTATGACCCTATTCCCCTCTTTGTCTATTACAGTACCCTCAAGCCATTTGGGCCCCAAAGCGTGATTGAGAACAAATACGGGGTCATCAATTTCTATACATCTCCCCCTTGAATTTGGGACATGGTACTCATTTTGGGACTGGCGCTTGCCCTCAACAATGTCGAACAGGACTGGATGAATGAGGGACAGCTGAGTTTTGAGTGTTCGTTTCATGAGTAGCTCCGCGGGCGGGACCCCAGTGAGTGAGTGCAGTCGGGACCTATAAGCCAGCAGGAGGCGCGATAGGCGGCATTGAAGGGAGGGTCCTTGAATCCGGAGCATGCCTTGTTTTATGATTTGGACTGCACGATCCGCCTGGCCATTGGCGGCCCTGCTTGAATGGTGCTGTCCTGACATGGTTAATGCCATTACCCGACATGAACTCCCGGAATTCGTAGCTTGTGAAACATGGGCCATTATCACTAACAAGGATGTCCGGCAAGCCGTGGGTCGCAAAGACCATGCGCAGACTCTCCACGGTGGTGGATGTCGTGCACAAATTCAAAATGATGCACTCGATCCATTTCGAGTACGCATCAACCACAATGAGAAACATTTTTCCCATGAATAGGCCCGCATAGTCTACGTGAATACATGACCATGGCCTGGTGGGCCAGGGCCACGGGCTGAGCGGGGCCTCCCTGGGGGCATTACCAAGCTGGGCACACGTCGTGCACCTGCGAACACAGTGTCCCAGGTCTGAATCAATTCCCGGCCACCACACATGTGACCGGGCAATGGCCTTCATCAGCACGATGCCTGGGTGCTCGCTGTGGAGTTCCCTGATGAATGCTTCCCTGCCCCTCTGGGGCATGACTACCCAGCTGCCCCATAGTAGGCAGTCGGCTTGGATGGAGAGCTCATCCATCCGTCTGTGAAACGGTCTGACCTCCTCAGGGCATGCTCCGTGTGCGGGCGTCCAGTCCCCAGTCAGGACACATTTCTTAATCAAGGATAGGAGGGGATCTCTGTTGGTCCAGATTTTGATCTGGCGGCTGTGATGGGGGAGCCTGCGCTGTCAAAGGCATCAACAGCCATGACCATCTCAGCGCTTTGCTCCACTGCCCCCTCTGTGGTGGCCAGTGGAAGCCTACTGAGTGCATCAGTGCAGTTTTCGGCGTCGAGCCGGTGCCGGATGATGTAGTCATACTCAGCGAGCGTGAGAGCCCATCGCTGTATGCGGGCTGATGCATTGGCATTGACAGCCTTGCTGTCTTGACAGCAGGGATGTTAATGGCTTGTGGTCCGTTTCTAATTCGAACCTCCTGCCAAAAAGGTACTGATGCATCTTTTTCACCCCATAGACACATGCGAGTGCTTCCTTCTCAACCATCCCATATCCCCGTTCAGCTTGAGAGCGCGACCTGGAGGCATAAGCCACAGGTTGTAGTTGGCCCTCAGCGTTACCCTGCTGCAACACGCACCCAACCCCATAGGACGATGCGTCACTTGTCAGAACCAATTTCTTACGGGGGTCGTACAGGGTCAACAACTTATTTGAACAAAGTAGGTTCCGCGCCCAATTGAAAGCCCGTTCCTGACAGTTCCCCCAAAACCACTCGCAACCCTTACGCAGGAGCACGTGCAGTGGCTCCAACAATGTGCTTAAGTTCGGCAGAAAGTTCCCGAAATAGTTCAAAAGTCCCAGAAATGAATGCAACTCCGATGTGTTGCAGGGCCTGGGCGCTCGTTGAATTGCCTCCGTTTTGGATTCGGTAGGCTGAATCCCGTCTGCAGCAACCCTCCTGCCCAGAAACTCGACCTCGGGAGCCAAAAACACACGATTAGACTTAGTGAGGCGCAGGCCTACCTGGTCCAGTCGGCGTAGCACCTCCTCCAGGTTGTGGAGGTGTTCCTCGGTGTCACGACCGGTGATGAGGATGTCATCCTGAAATACGATCATTCCGGGAATGGATTTGAGCAGGCTTTCCATGTTTCTTTGAAAAATCGCGGCTGCTGATCGAATGCCAAATGGACACCTGTTGTCATCAAACAGTCCCTTGTGCGTGGTGATGGTGGTCAGTAGTTTAGATTCGTTGGCCAGTTCTTGGGTCATGTAGGCTGAAGTGAGGTCCAACTTGGTGAACAGCTTGCCGCCTGCCAGCGTGGCAAAAAGGTCCTCCGCTCTCGGGAATGGGTATTGATCTTGTAGGAACACCCGGTTGATAGTGGCCTTGTAGTCGCCACAGATCCTGACCAAGCTATCCACTTTTAGGACGGGAATGATGGGGCTCGCCCAGTCGCTGAATTCAATGGGCGAGATGATGCCCTCTCTCAGCAACCGATCCAACTCACTCTCAATTTTCCCCCGCATCACATACGGCACAGCTCTGGCTTTGTGGTACACTGGTCTGGCGTCCGGGGTGATGCATATCACTACTTTGGTACCTTTGAACGTCCTGACGCCAGGTTGAAATAGTGACTCAAATTGCTGTAGGACCTGTGAGCATGAACTTCACTCCACAAATGACATGGCGTGCACATCCCCCCATTTCCAGTTCATCTCAGCTAGCCAGCTCCTCCCCAACAGTGCAGGACCATTGCCTGGGACAATCCAGAGCAGCAGCTGGTTCACCGATCCATTGTGTGTGACCGCCAACATTGCACTGCCTAGCACTGGAATGATTTCTTTGGTGTATGTCCATAATTGCACCTCAATGCGTTCTAGTTTGGGTCTGCTGGCTTTGAGTGGCCACAGCTTTTCAAATTGTTGAACACTCATGAGTGACTGGCTGGCCCCTGTGTCCAGCTCCATGCGTACAGGGATGCCGTTTAATAGGACTTTCATCATCATAGGTGGTGTTTTGGTATATGAGCTGTGAATGTTTGCCACATGAACCCACTGAGCTTCAGCGTCCATTGATTTGCCCCAAGCATCATCCTGCCTCGCAGACCCCTCATCTGGTTCATCTGCCTCGTATATTAGCCTGGTTACAGGCTTTCTGCACATTCTGGCTAGATGGCCACTGAGGTTACAATGTCTGCAGATGAACTGTTGAAACCTGCAAGTCCTGGCAGCATGTCTGCCCCCACACCTCCAGCATGAACTGAGATTCCAATTGTTGTGAACAAAAGAGCTGTTAAAAGGCATTCCTCGCTGATTGTCCTTTTGACTGCTCTTGAGCACCCTGTTAGTGGGTATCAATGGCCCCAACCTGGGCTGCATTGTCCACTACGGAGGCGTAAATGTCCGTTCAACCTGCCAATGTTTCTGTTGGAGACTTACTCTTGGGTCTATTGCTGCCTGGGGTGTGTCGAACTGCCCTTGCCTGCCTGCGGGGCCCTGTGTTGCATTTTGATATTGACTCCCTGATCCATTGCCACGTTGGAGGCAGAATTGCGTGCGTATATTATCTTGGTTTCCTCCTCCCCCGCCATAAAAGTCTGAGCCATCAACGCCGCCGCTTCCAAGGTCAAGTCCTTGGTCTCAATTAGCTTTCTGAAAATCCCAGCATGACCGATGCCCTCAATAAAGAAAGCCTTTAGCATCTCCCCCCTGCAGGCATCTGTGAACTTACAGAGGCTGGCCAAGCGCCGGAGGTCCGCAACGAAATCCGGTATGTTCTGTCCTTCCCGACGTCGGTGGGTATTAAATCTGTGTCGGTCCATGTGTACGCTGCTCGCTGGTTTGAGGTGCTCACCGATTAGTTTGCTGAGCTCTTCAAAGGTTTTGTCCGCCGGCTTCTCGGGTGCTAGAAGGTCTTTCATGAGCGCGTAAGTCTTAGGTACACAGCTGGTCAGCAGATGAGCCCTTCGCTTGTCGGCCGCTGCGTCTCCCAGCCAGTCCTTCGTGACAAAACTCTGCTGGAGCCTCTCAATGAAATCGTCCCAGTCCTCACCAACACAGTACCATTCATCTGTGCTGCCGGTGGCCATTCTCGTGGGTCGTTGATTCCCGTTTCTCGTCGCCAATGTAAAGTCCTTACACAATATCACAAATCCACACGAGGCACATTCTATGGACAAGGTCACTCCATGGCCTGAACCTTTATTCACAGGACCAAGAAGTGATGACCCTGCGTGGGACCTCCCTTTATATACTTGGATGACCAGGTGAGGAGTGTCTCCCACAAGTTCATCCCCTGTGATCAAGGTGTGCATTTCTTACGTATATACAGTATTGCAGTGTTGTTACATAAAGGTTACATACATGACAGCTACTTTTGGCTTTTTGTGGGGGGGGGGCATAGCTCAGTGATGTGAAATGGGCCTCAGCGATATGCAAGGCAAGGCGTCCCTAGCAACGGCCTTTCTGCGCATGCGTTTTTTTTTAAAGAAGTTTTCCCCCGATTCGGGTCAGGGGTCATCCAGGCATGTGCAAAAGGTAAAAGCGGGGAGAGAGAGAGAGAGGAAGACAGACAGTTGAGAGGGGAGAGAGAGAAAAGTGAAAAGAGAGAAAAGTGAAAAGTCAAAGAATTAATAATATGTCAGGGCACGAGTCTGCTGAGAGAAGGAGGCGGGCAAAGCCTTTTTCTGATGAGGCCAATGAGGCCCTCGTAAGTGAGGTCCATAGCCGGTGTGCCAACTAATCCGGGGTGGGCATGGGAAACCTCTACCCTGGGCCTACCGCAAACTGTGGTGCGAGATCGCCGACATGGTCTCAACGGCGTCCAATGAGACAAGGGGTTCAGACCAGTGCCGCAAACGCTGGAACAGCCTGGTTGCTTCGGCAAGAGTAAGTATTATATATATTTTAAATTGTAATAGTCCACATAATACGTAAATCTCCCGTATTGAAATTAAGCTGATTATTCTTGCATATAATCCCTGCTAAGATCTGGGAAGGGCTTGGAACCTGAGCCCTTTTCAAGTCTTTTTCAGTCTAAATTTGGCACCGTCTCCTTTTGGATTACATTGGTGGGTGGGCCAGGACTTTTACCCAGACTGTGTCAGTCTCTCCGGCTGCTGTCACTTACACAGTGAGCCAGCCTGCACTGGGAAAGAACTCCCCTGACTCACTGTCTGTTCTGGGACACTTTCGGACATTAGCTCCTGTCATTCCCGAGCGGTCCTGATTACCTCCCCACCCCCTCTGGTGGCCCTCATGGAGATTGTAGTCGAGATGTTTTGTGTCCAGCATTAGATCCTAAACATGATCTTATGAAATATTTTATCCAAACGTAGATGTTATAACCATGCATCAATTGTGGATGCAAACCATATGAACATGCAACGTTGGAACCTGTTGTCTTTCCATAATAGTACCTTCGCTCATGCCATGCTGTTGTCACGTTTGCAGAGGAAGATATCTACAACAGAATTGAGCAGAGGCGCACCGGAGGAGGCCTTGCTCAGCTACAGCTGCTGACAGACCTCGAGGAGTGTGCAGTCGTGCTTGTGGGGATGCACAGTCGCTTGGCCACCACCCATGGTGTTGCAGAATCCTCCCTTACGTCACATGAGTAATGTGTAAAGCACTATTAATTCAAAGTAATGTAACGTCATTTCATTATAATATACAAGTGATGTCATGTTATGCATGCAGCTTCTGTGCTACTCTCAGGTTAACAACATAAGAACATAAGAAATAGGAGCAGGCCATCTGGTCCCTCGAGCCTGCTCCGCCATTTGATAAGATCATTGCTGATCTGATGTAGGGCTCAGCTCCACTTCCCTGTCTGCTCCCCATAAACCTTCACTCCCTTATCATTCTGTCTATCTCCAGCTTAAATATAGTTATTGATCCAACCTCTACAACTCTCTGGTGCAGTGAATCCACATAGATATACTACCATATGTACTACTATATGATGCATTAATATGTAACGTCTCTCGGTCACATTTATTGTAGTAGTGCTGCTCCTCCTACGTATGCCAGCGCAGTGCAAGAATCATGTGTACCCTTCTGATCTAATAAGCTCAATTGTGTTTTGCAGGTCACACAGCTCCAGAGGCGCATAGGGAGGCCGCACCTGCCCCATTGCAATTGGTCATCACCACGGGTACTGAGGAAGAGGAGACCACCGAGCCAGAGGAGGAGGAACTTATGGAAACGGAGGAGGATGCCCTTTGTATCCCTGAAGATACCTGCAGCCACATCATCGTCATCTTCGACAGAAGAAGTAGCAGGCCCAAGCGACTTGCAGCAGATGACTCCAAGATGTACAGTGCCTACGCCGACCTCACGGAGGTTGAGTCAGCGAGGTCGGCACGTGCCGCAACGGGCAGATCGACATGAGTGTATGTACAGACTGTGCATGGAGAGTGTCGCGATAAGTCGCGAGCTCCTCCAGGCGTTTGGTGGGTTGACGGGGAACATTGCCAGGATGTCCGCTCGCATATCAGAGGATATGCAGCTGATGATCAGGGAAATGCGTGAGCAGACCGCCGACATCCATGCCTTGCGGCATGCAAGATTGGTGGGAGACGGCACTGCACTTCAAGGTGCCGTCCCACCAACCACCAGCACACATGCGAGTCAGGAGGAAAAACTTCCTTCTGGCTCGGAAGTCGTTCAGTCAGAAATGTCTTCTCCTCACCACCCCCTGAGAGGATCCTGCCACCGACACCCCTCCCCACCTCCCCCCCGCCCCCCCACGCCACAGCAGCATGCCTTGAGGTCGCCTACTGCAAGTCATCCTGGTGCCGTTACCCAGGGATTAAACCGGGGTGCTAAGACACGGGGGTGGGTACAGAATCTGGAGGGAAGTGTGACCACAGGTAGAGAGGGGGGTGTTGTTATTGTTGTTATTGTTATATTGTTCTTATTGTTTTTTACATTTATTGTTGGGTGACTGTTGGGGGTGCAGGGCGGGGTGTTACAGTTAAAAGAAATAGTTAAATTGTTCAATTATTACATTTTTTTACTGCATTTTACAATTGTTGTGCAGTGTCTTATAATAACATAAGGTAAGGTAAAACATGAATACAATTGTTGGAGAACAATGGCCAGGCCAGGCCAGGCAGGGATGAAACATAACACAACTGCAACTGTTGTCTTTCCGTAACTGTAACTGTCACCAATGTAAGTTCATGCAAAGCGTTCATTTATGAGCTGCTGACACAAGAGTTTTACAGCTGCGTAACTCCCACGGGCTTTTCCAATCTTGCGTGGGGGCATGGGTTCATCGCCAGGCTGATTGTCCTCCCTGAGGTCCTCGTCACCCTCCTCCTCCTCATCGTCTTCCTCTTGACCTCTCTCCTGGTCAGGATGGTATTGCAGGCTGCCTCCAGAGTGGTCCAGGCATCTGAAGCGCTGATTCAGCACTCCAATTATCTTTTCGACGATATTGCATGTAGCTATATGGCTTTCGTTGTAGTGCATCTCGGCTTCCGTCTGGGAATTACGCAGGGGGGGGTCACAAGCCAGCTGGCAAGGCCATATCCTTTATCCCCCAGCATCCAACTGTGACCTTGTGGCTAACTGTTAAACAGGTCAGAGACAGTGCTGTCACGCAAGATGTGTGCATCATGGATGCTGCCTGGAAAATTAGCATTTACTGCCATGATTATTTGAGCATTTACTGCCATGATTATTTGGTTGTGATCGACAACGAGCTGCACATTCAGGGAGTGGAATCCCTTTCGGTTACGAAACACTTCCACATCCTGTAAAGGTGCTCTCAGGGCGATGTGCGTACAGTCTATTGCTCCCTGCACCTTGGAGAAGTTTGCTATTCTCGAGAAACCCAAAGCCCTCCCGGTCTGTGCCTCCCTGGTCATAGGGAAGCTTATAAAGTCCATCCTGCGAGCGTAAAGGGCTTGAGTCACCTGTTGAATGGACCAATGTGTGGCATGCTGAGAGATACCACAAATGTTGCCAGCTGAGACCAGAAAGGAGCCCAATGCATAGAAGGAAAGTGCCGCAGTAACCTTTACCTCAATGGGCAGTGCAGTCCTGATGGTGCTGGGAGGCTGCAGATCTCCCTTGATATATCTCAGCGATGACCTCCTTTTGGAAGCGCCGCCTCCTAAGGCACGTGTTATCGGACAAGTTCAGGTATGATTGCTTTTCCTTGTAGGTTCGTCGGGTGTAAAGTCTCCTCCATAGCAGCAGTCTGCCTTCTCTTTGATTGGGCACATCATGCTCTTCAATAAACCAATCTTCAGTCTGGAGCATGTATTATTCACCAATAATAGTAGAGAAGTTACAGACCCCATCACTATTGTTATAAATGCTCTAAATGTTGTCCTCAATAAATAGAAATGTGAGCAGATGATTGCCAAAGAGTCAGTAAGGCCCTTAAAATAACTCACAATTATTCTCCTGATAAGCCCCTTCTTCAAGCAGCCTCTGACTTCCTCCGAAATGGTGACGGTAGTGCCGAGTCCTGACGAACAGTGCCAGTCAGGAGCAGCTTTTCTCCAGTGATCTTCTCGGCGAGCGATCAGCCCACGATGTGTGGGCGATGTGGTGAAAGTTGCGGTGGGCGATCACCTTGGCGATGTGAAATTCTTGCGTGCCGAAAGTTGGGCCGACGATCTTTGGGCGATGTCCCAGCTCAACTTTCCACTTTTATGGTAAAATGCGCGTTAGCCTGCCTATTTGGGCGATAGATGGGCAATAGCTTAGCAATCATTAGGGGAAAGTTCAGCCCTCAGTCAGGTATATAGGAACAGGAGTAGGCCATTGAGCCCCTCGAGCCTGTTCTGCCTTTGAATGAGATCATGGCTGATCTGTGGCCTATTTAGATTTATGTGAAAACTGATACATTCTGGTAAATTTTAAGCACTTTTAAAATTCACAATTAACATATTTATTCTTAAAACTAAGAAAAATGAAGTGGAATTTAGATTTTTAACAGAATGACCAGGCTAACAGTTCCTCAAAACACTCCTACAACCAAACACTCATACTATTTCACAGAGGCAATCTACACCCTCCAGATACAATTCACAGAAACTGCACCCCATCCCACTCTTCACTCTTTCACAGAAATACATTCTCCTCTTCCAAACCTCCAGTTCATTTTGACACTCGTCTCCCTCTCCATCCCTCACTTCAGGCTGAATTTTATGGGGTGGTAGCAGGCGAGATTGGTGGTGGGTCGGGTGGGAAAGTTGTTATTTTTGACAGCGGATTGGCAATTTCGCCCCCATACTATTTGAATAATTTGTTTTGGTTTTTCTGGTCAGGTTTTTCTCACAGTATACTGTGATTGTCCAGTTATACATCAAATCAAGTTATCAACTGTAACAATTTCATTCTCATCACTCATTCCACTGGTTCAGTTTGCTTTCAGTTCCTGAATATAACTAACTTTAATTTTGCAGTTTGAGAGTTTAGGGTGAATTTCTGTGGATGTTCTCTCACTTGTCCATTGTTAACTTCAATGGAAGACTGCAGAAATCCCAGAAACAAATTGTAAGCACCACTGGGAGAGTTTGGGCAAGTGGGAGCAGGAGGTGTTGCTTTGTCTTGTTTTCCTCACCAGTGCTGACTCCCCGACCTGGGATGAAAAGTAAACTAAGTGTGACATCACAGCAAGAGGTTCAGGGACGTCGGAGCAGCCTATAAAGACCAGCTGGTGCAGCTGCAGCAGGGTGGGAAGGCAAAAAAGTAGAAAAAAATTGAAAGGTGACGTCACAGCCAAGTGGGTAAGTGATTGGCTGATGATTGGTGAGCAGTTTTTTCTTTTTCTTTTCTTTATCAGTAAGTAACCTTGAGCATTACTGTTGCCAAATTAAGTTAATCTCGGGGTTAAGTCATGGCAGGAGAGCTCAGACACGTGTTATGCTCCTCCAGTACTATTTGGAAGTCAGGGACGCTTCCAGTGTCCCTGACGACTACATATGCGGAAACTGTATCTGGCTGCAGCTCCTGACAGACCGCATTGCGGCACTAGAGCTGCAGGTGGATTCACTCTAGAGCATCCACGATGCTGAGAATGACATGAATAGCACGTTTAGTGAGTTGGTCTTACCGCAGGTAAAGATTACACAGCCAGATAGGGGATGGGTGACCAACAGAAAGAGCAGTGGAAGGAAGGTAGTGCAGGGGTCCCCTGCGGTCATCCCCCTGCAAAACAGATACACCACTTTGGGTACTGTTGAGGGAGATGACTCATCATGGGAGGGCAGCAGCAGCAAAGTCCATGGCATCGTGGGTGGCTCTGCTGCACAGGAGGGCAGGAAAAAGGGTGGGAGAGCTATAGTGATTGGGGATTCTATTGTAAGGAGAATAGGTAGACATTTCTGCGGCCACAACCAAGACTCCAGGATGGTATGTTGCCTCCCTGGTGCAAGGGTCAAGGATGTCTCGGAGTGGGTGCAGGATATTTAGAAGGGGGAGGGTAAACAGCCAGTTGTCGTGGTGCATATAGGTACCAACGATATAGGTAAAAAAACAGGATGAGGTCCTACAAGATGAATTTAGCGGGCTCGGAGCTAAATTAAAAAGTAGGACCTCAAAAGTAGTAATCTCAGGATTGCTACCAGTGCCACGTGCTCGTCAGAGTAGGAATCACAGGATAGCTCAGATGGATACGTGGCTTGAGGAGTGGTGCAGAAGGGAGGGATTCAAATTCCTAGGACATTGGAACTGATTCTGGGGGAGGTGGGACCAGTACAAACCGGACGGTCTATACCTGGATAGGACCAGAACCAATGTCCTAGGGGGAGTGTTTGCTAGTGCTGTTGGGAAGCAGTTAAACTAATATGGCAGGGGGATGGGAACCTATGCAGGGAGACAGAGGAAAGTAGAATGGAGGCAGAAGCAAAAGATAGAAAGAAGAAAAGTAAAAGTGGAGGGCAGAGAAAGCCAAGGCAAAAAGCAAAAAGGGCCACATTACAGCAAAATCCTAAAGGGGCAAAGGGTGTTAAAAAGGCAAGCCTGAAGGCTCTGTGCCTCAATGCGAGGAGTATTCGGAATAAGGTGGATGAATTAACTGCGCAGATAGCAGTTAACGGATATGATGTAATTGGCTTCACAGAGACATGGCTCCAGGGTGACCAAGGCTGGGAACTCAACATCCAGGGGTATTCAACATTGAGGAAGGATAGACAGAAAGGAAAAGGAGGTGGGGTGGCGTTGCTGGTTAAAGAGGAAATTAATGCAATAGTAAGAAAGCAGATTAGCTTGGACGATGTGGAATATGTACGGGTGGAGCTACGGAATACCAAAGGGCAGAAAACGCTAATGGGAGTTTTGTACAGACCACCAAACATAGTACTGAGGATGTGGACAGCATCAAACAAGAAATTAGGGATGCGTGCAATAAAGGTACAGCAGTTATCATGGGTGACTTTAATCTACATATTCATTGGGCTAACCAAACTGGTAGCAATGCAGTGGAAGAGGATTTCCTGGAGTGTATTAGGGATGGTTTTCTAGACCAATAATGCGAGGAACCAATTAGAGTGCTGGCCATCCTAGACTGGGTGATGTGTAATGAGAAAGGACTAATTAACGATCTTGTTGTGTGAGGCCCCTTGGGGAAGAGTGACCATAATATGGTAAAATGCTTTATTAAGATGGAGAGTGACACAGTTAATTCAGAGACTCCTGAACTTGGGGAAAGGTAACTTCGATGGTATGAGACGTGAATTGGCTAGAAGATACCTAAAGGGTTGATGGTGGATAGGCAATGGCAAACATTTAAAGATCAGATGGATGAACTTCAACAATTGTACATCCCTGTCTGGAGTAAAAATAAAACGGGGAAGGTGGCTCAACCATGGCTACAAGGGAAATTAAGGATAGTGTTAAATCCAAGGAAGAGACATATAAATTGGCCAGCAAACCTGAGGACTGGGAGAATTTTGTAATACAGCGGAGGAGGACAAAGGGTTTAATTAGGAGGGGGAAAATAGAGTATGAGAGGAAGCTTGCTGGGAACATTAAAACTGACTGCAAAAGCTTCTATAGATATGTGAAGAGAAAAAGATGAGTGAAAACAAACGTAGGTCCCTTGTAGTCAGATTCAGGTAAATTTATAATGGGCAACAAAGACATGGCGGACCAGTTTTCACGAAGGAAGACACAAATAACCTTCCGGAAATACTAGGGGACCAAGGGTCTAGTGAGAAGGAGGAACTGAAGGATATCCTTATAAAACGGGAAATTGTGTTAGGAAAATTGATGGGATTGAAGGCTTATAAATCCCCGGGGCCTGATAGTCTGCATCCCAGAGTACTTAAGGAAGTGGCCGTAGAGATAGTGGATGCATTGGTGAACATTTTCCAACAGTCTGTTGACTGTGGATCAGTTCCTATGGACTGGAGGGTAGCTAATGTAACACCACTGTTTAAAAAAGGAGGGAGAGAGAAAACGGGTAATTATAGATCGGTTAGCCTGACATCAGTAGTGGGGAAAATGTTGGAATCAATTATTAAAGATGAAATAGCAGCGCATTTGGGAAGCAGTGACAGGATCTGTCCAAGTCAGCATGGATTTATGAAAGGGAAATCATGCTTGACAAATCTTCTGGAATTTTTTGAGGATGTAACTAGTAGAGTGGACAAGGGAGAACCAGTGGATGTGGTGTATTTGGACTTTCAAAAGCCCTTTGACAATGTCCCACACAAGAGATTGGTGTGCAAGATCAAAGCACATGGTATTGGGAGTAATGTACTGATGTGGATAGAGAACTGGTTGGTAGACAGGAAGCAGAGAGTCGGGATAAACGGGTCCTTTTCAGAATGGCAGGCAGTGACTAGTGGAGTACGGCAGGGCTCAGTGCTGGGACCCCAGCTCTTTGTAATAGAAACATAGAAACATAGAAACATAGAAAATAGGTGCAGGAGTAGGCCATTCGGCCCTTCTAGCCTGCACTGCCATTCAACGAGTTCATGGCTGAACATTCAACTTCAGTACCCCATTCCTGCTTTCTCGCCATACCCCTTGATCCCCCTAGTAGTAAGGACCTCATCTAACTCCTTTTTGAATATATTTAGTGAATTGGCCTCAACAACTTTCTGTGGTAGAGAATTCCACAGGTTCACCACTCTCTGGGTGAAGAAGTTCCTCCGCATCTCGGTCCTAAATGGCTTACCCCTTATCCTTAGACTGTGACCTCTGGTTCTGGACTTCCCCAACATTGGGAACATTCTTCCTGCATCTAACCTGTCTAACCCTGTCAGAATTTTAAATGTTTCTATGAGGTCCCCTCTCATTCTTCTGAACTCCAGTGAATACAAGCCCAGTTGATCCAGTCTTTCTTGATAGGTCAGTCCCGCCATCCCGGGAATCAGTCTGGTGAACCTTCGCTGCACTCCCTTAATAGCAAGAATGTCCTTCCTCAGGTTAGGAGATCAAAACTGTACACAATACTCCAGGTGTGGCCTCACCAATGCCCTGTACAACTGCAGCAACACCTCCCTGCCCCTGTACTCAAATCCCCTTGCTATGAAGGCCAACATGCCATTTGCTTTCTTAACCGCCTGCTGCACCTGCATGCCAACCTTCAATGACTGATGTACCATGACACCCAAGTCTCTTTGCACCTCCCCTTTTCCTAATCTGTCACCATTCAGATAATAGTCTGTCTCTCTGTTTTTACCACCAAAGTGGATAACCTCACATTTATCCACATTATACTTCATCTGCCACGCATTTGCCCACTCACCTAACCTATCCAAGTCGCTCTGCAGCCTCACAGCATCCTCCTCGCAGCTCACACTGCCACCCAACTTAGTGTCATCCGCAAATTTGGAGATACTACATTTAATCCCCTCATCTAAATCATTAATGTACAGTGTAAACAGCTGGGGCCCCAGCACAGAACCTTGCGGTACCCCACTAGTCACTGCCTGCCATTCTGAAAAGTACCCATTTACTCCGACTCTTTGCTTCCTGTCTGACACCCAGTTCTCAATCCATGTCAGTACACTACCCCCAATCCCATGTGCTCTAACTTTGCACATCAATCTCTTGTGTGGGACCTTGTCGAACGCCTTCTGAAAGTCCAAATATACCACATCAACTAGTTCTCCCTTGTCCACTCTACTGGAAACATCCTCAAAAAATTCCAGAAGATTTGTCACGCATGATTTCCCTTTCACAAATCCATGCTGACTTGGACCTATCATGTCACCTCTTTCCAAATGCACTGCTATGACATCCTTAATAATTGATTCCATCATTTTACCCACTACCGATGTCAGGCTGACCGGTCTATAATTCCCTGTTTTCTCTCTCCCTCCTTTTTTAAAAAGTGGGGTTACATTGGCTACCCTCCACTCTATAGGAACTGATCCAGAGTCAATGGAATGTTGGAAAATGACTGTCAACGCATCCACTATTTCCAAGGCCACCTCCTTAAGTACTCTGGGATGCAGTCCATCAGGCCCTGGGGATTTATCGGCCTTCAATCCCATCAATTTCCCCAACACAATTTCCCGGCTAATAAGGATTTCCCTCAGTTCCTCCTCCTTACTAGACCCCCCGACCCCTTTTATAACCGGAAGGTTGTTCGTGTCCTCCTTCGTGAATACCGAACCAAAGTACTTGTTCAATTGGTCCACCATTTCTTTGTTCCCCGTTATGACTTCCCCTGATTCTGACTGCAGGGGACCTACGTTTGTCTTTACTAACCTTTTTCTCTTTACATATCTATAGAAACTTTTGCAATCCGTCTTAATGTTCCCTGCAAGCTTCTTCTCATACTCCATTTTCCCTGCCCTAATCAAACCCTTTGTCCTCCTCTGCTGAGTTCTAAATTTCTCCCAGTCCCCAGGTTCACTGCTATTTCTGGCCAATTTGTATGCCACTTCCTTGGCTTTAATACTATCCCTGATTTCCCTTGATAGCCACGGTTGAGCCACCTTCCCTTTTTTATTTTTATGCCAGACAGGAATGTACAATTGTTGTAGTTCATCCATGCGGTCTCTAAATGTCTGCCATTGCCCATCCACAGTCAACCCCTTAAGTATCATTCGCCAATCCATCCCAGCCAATTCATGCCTCATACCTTCAAAGTTAGCCTTCTTTAAGTTCTGGACCATGGTCTCTGAATTAACTGTTTCATTCTCCATCCCAATGCAGAATTCCACCATATTATGGTCACTCTTCCCCAAGGGACCTCGCACAACGAGATTGCTAATTAATCCTCTCTCATTGCATAACACCCAGTCTAAGATGGCCTCCCCACTAGTTGGTTCCTCGACATATTGGTCTAAAAAACCATCCCTTATGCACTCCAGGAAATCCTCCTCCACCGTATTGCTTCCAGTTTGGTTAGCCCAATCTATGTGCATATTAAAGTCACCCATTATAACTGCTGCACCTTTATTGCAAGCACCCCTAATTTCATGTTTGATGCCCTCCCCAACATCACTACTACTGTTTGGAGGTCTGTACACAACTCCCACTAACGATTTTTGCCCTTTGATGTTCTGCAGCTCTACCCATATAGATTCCACATCATCCAAGCTAATGTCCTTCCTAACTATTGCCTTAATCTCCTCCTTAACCAGCAATGCTACCCCACCTCCTTTTCCTTTTATTCTATCCTTCCTGAATGTTGAATACCCCTGGATGTTGAGTTCCCAGCCCTGATCATCCTGGAGCCACGTCTCCGTAATCCCAATCACATCATATTTGTTAACATCTATTTGCACAGTTAATTCATCCACCTTATTGCGGATACTCCTTGCATTAAGACACAAAGCCTTTAGGCTTGTTTTTTTAACACCCTCTGTCCTTTTAGAATTTTGCTGTACAATGGCCCTTTTTGTTCTTTGCCTTGGGTTTCTCTGCCCTCCACTTTTCCTCATCTCCTTTCTGTCTTTTGCTTTTGCCTCCTTTTTGTTTCCCTCTATCTCCCTGCATTGGTTCCCATCCCCCTGCCATATTAGTTTAACTCCTCCCCAACAGCACTAGCAAACACTCCCCCGAAGACATTGGTTCCGATTCTGCCCAGGTGCAGACTGTCCGGATTGTACTGGTCCCACCTCCCCCAGAACCGGTTCCAATGCCCCAGGAATTTGAATCCCTCCCTGCTGCACCATTCCTCAAGCCACGTATTCATCTGAACTATCCTGCGATTCCTACTCTGACTAGCACGTGGCACTGGTAGCAATCCCGAGATTACTACTTTTGAGGTCCTACTTTTTAATTTAGCTCCTAGCTCCTTAAATTCATTTCGTAGGACCTCATCCCTTTTTTTATCTATGTCGTTGGTACCAACGTGCACCACGACAACTGGCTGTTCTCCCTCCCTTTTTAGAATGTCCTGCACCCGCTCCGAGACATCCTTGACCCTTGCACCAGGGAGGCAACATACCATCCTGGAGTCTCGGTTGCGGCCGCAGAAATGCCTATCTATTCCCCTTACAATTGAATCCCCTATCACTATCGCTCGCCCACTCTTTTTCCTGCCCTCCTGTGCAACAGAGCCAGCCACGGTGCCATGAACTTGGCTGCTGCTGCCCTGTCCTGATGAGTCATCCCCCTCAACAGCACTCAAAGCAGTGTATCTGTTTTGCAGTGGGATAACCACAGGGGACCCCTGCACTACCTTCCTTGCACTACTCTTCCTGCTGGTCTTCCATTCCCTCGCTGGCTGTGGACCCTTCTCCTGCGGTAAGACCAACTCGCTACACGTGATACTCACGTCATTCTCAGCATCGTGGATGCTCCAGAGTGAATCCACCCTCAGCTCCAACTCCGCAACGCGGACCGTCAGGAGCCGGAGGTGGACACACTTCCCGCACATGTAGTCGTCAGGGACACTGGTGCTGTCCCCGTGTTCCCACATGGTACAGGAGGAGCATATCACGTGACCGAGCTGTCCTGCCATGACTTAACACTTAGATACACTTAAATTGGCGACAACAATGTTAAAAGTTACTGACTAATAAAGAAAAAGAAAAACTACTCACCAATCAGCAGCCAATCACTTACCACGTTGGCTGTGACGTCACCTTTTGATTTCTTTCTACTTCTTTTTGCCTTCTCTCAGCTGGAGCTGCACCGGTACGCCTCTCTCGACTCCCGCCTCTCTCGACGCTCCCCGGACTGCTGAGCCTTTTATAGGCCGCTGCCTCTCTCGACTCCCGCCTCTCTCGACGCTCCCCGGACTGCTGAGCCTTTTATAGGCCGCTGCCTCTCTCGACTCCCGCCTCTCTCGACGCTCCCCGGACTGCTGAGCCTTTTATAGGCCGCTGCCTCTCTCGACTCCCGCCTCTCTCGACGCTCCCCGGACTGCTGAGCCTTTTATAGGCCGCTGCCTCTCTCGGCTCCCGCCTCTCTCCGTAATATACATTAATGATTTAGATGAAGGAATTGAGTGTAATATCTCGAAGTTTACAGATGACACAAAACTGGGTGGTGGCGTGAGCTGTGAGGAGGATGCTAAAAGGCTGCAGGGTGACTTGGACAGGCTAGGTGAGTGGGCAAATGCATGGCAGATGCAGTATAATGTGGATAAATGTGAGGTTATCCACTTTGGTGGCAAAAACACGAAGGCAGAATATTATCTGAATGGTGGCAGATTAGGAAAGGGGGAGGTGCAACGAGACCTGGGTGTCATGGATCATCAGTCATTGAAAGTTGGGATAGAAGTACAACAGGCGGTAAAGAAGGCAAATGGTATGTTGGCCTTCATAGCTAGGAGATATGCGTATAGGAGCAGGGAGGTCTTACTGCAGTTGTATAGGGCCTTGGTGAGGCCTCACCTGGAATATTGTGTTCAGTTTTGGTCTCCTAATCTGAAGAAGGATGTTCTTGCTATTGAGGGAGTGCAGCGAAGGTTCACCAGACTGATTCCCGGGATGGCGGGACTGACATATGAGGAGAGACTGGATCAACTGGGCCTTTATACACTAGAGTTTAGAAGGATGAGAGGGGATCTCATAGAAACTTACAAGATTCTGACGGGACTGGACAGGTTAGATGAAGTAAGAATGTTCCCGATGATTGGGAAGTCCAGAACCAGGGGACACAGTCTTAGGATAAGGGGTAGGCCATTTAGGACTAAGATGAGGAAAAACTTCTTCACTCAGAGAGTTGTTAACCTGTGGAATTCCCTACCGCAGAGAGTTGTTGATGCCAGTTCATTGGATATATTCAAGAGGGAGTTAGATATGGCCCTTGCGGCTAAAGGGATCAAGGCGTATGGAGAGAAAGCAGGAAAGGGGTACTGAGGGAATGATCAGCCATGATCTTATTGAATGGTGGTGCAGGCTCGAAGGGCTGAATGGCCTACTCCTGCACCTATTTTGTATGTTTCTATGCTTCTATGTTTGTCAGGGTTTCCACAGCTCTTCTGCTGAACTTTGCATAAGATTGGAAATTCCACCCTGTTAGAATTACTTTTAAAAACTGCTTAATTTTATATATTACCTCGACACTCATCTTTTATTTGTACCAGTTACTGATGTAAAAGTTTATAGATTTGTGACTAAAGCACCAATAACTTCCCAATTAATGTACTTAAAAAAAATTATGATCTTGATTGTCTTTGTAGTTTGTGTCATATTACTTAATGATAATATTTAAATAGTTCTTTGTCACTCATGCATAAATTTTCTATTATTGTAGAGTAAACATTCAACACCGACTATGTTAGATTAAACTTAAAATTTTAAACACATCATGAATGACGTCACCAGAATGACTGCCCCATCTAATTGGGCTGGGTAACGCGCTGGGTGTGCTTAATCGACCCCATTAAGTTCAGTTAATTTTCTACAGCGGGATGAATCCAGCAGCAGGGTCACGACCCAACACAGATACTGGCTGCACTGGACCCGCCAATGTATGGAAAATGTTTACCTTCAGCCTGGAACTCTTCTCTACCTCCAACACAATTCAAGCTGGCACTTTTTGTCTCCCCTGGCATCTGTTCAAGCTGGCACTTATTTCTAGTTTTATTTGGCACTCTATTCACTCAGTAAATAAATACTGGCATTCCACCACACACCCTGGCCACAAGCACCCCACCAACAACCCCCCCCCCCGCCCACTCCCCCCCCCACCCCCACACACACATCCCACTCTGTACTTAATATTGGCATTCTCCATTCTACCCCAATCTGAAGTCCTGCATCCAGCTTCTGCCCCATCTTGCTTCATTTCATTCATTCATTTTACTCTCTCCTTCATTAGCCCCTTCATAACCATCCATTTTACCCCCCCCCCCGTTCATTTTCTTCCCTCATGATCCATTCTACTTCATTACCATCCATTTAACCCACCAATTACATCCATTTTCCTTTATTATTGCCATTTATTTCCCTTTTATTTATATCCATGCCCTCTTCATTACCATCAATTTCCTCCTTCAATGCCATCCATTGGTAATCCCTTACTCCATTATTTGCTCCCAACCACCCTGTGCTCTCCGCTCCTGTCGGAATCCAGCTGCTAATGGACCTTTTCTCAATACCATTCCTGCTGCTAATGGCAGTGATTCCAGCCAATGTTTTGGCAAATAAAATGATATTCAAATTACTCCATAAACCTCGCAAAGGATTTTGGCTTTCTTTATAAAATTGAAATTTTCTAGTCATATCAAATATAATTTTTGTTAATAAAGAGACAGATGTTTAATAAACAATACACGTAGAATAAACAGTTCTTCTCAGTCAGTGACAGCATCTCAAAAACTCCTCTTCCTATTTCAGAGGAAATTGGAGTGCCTAGTATGTACAGTTACCCCTGGCTAACTCAGAAATCTATTCATGGACAAGTTTTGCAGCCAAAGAAAGCAAACTCAAGCACTGCAAATACTTACTTACTTTGACTGAAAGGCAACTGCAATGACTGACAGGTATAATTTAAATGAGTTGTCAGGTGAAAGTCAAGTACAATGTAAACCATCAAATGCAAAGTAAACCATTACTTGGCAAACTAGGGTTGTTAGGGCATGAATCAGGCTACAGGAGATCCAATTTGCCCAATAGTATCCTGTAGAACTTATTGTGTCTGTACTTCCAGCAATGAAAAAAAAACAAAATAATAAGCAGCACATACTTGTTATTGTTCCTTCCAGCTGCACTCTGTTGAGCCAGTTGATATAAAAAAGATTGTTCAGCAACAATGGCCATTGTTTTAAACAGACAGTAACAAATAATAAGTTACTCATTCGGGAAATGTAATTGCTATGGACTGAGCATTGTATCATATAAAAGGAACTGTTCAACACAAAGTTACAGGAGTGTTAATACAATTACATATTAGAGGTTCACCAGTTGACCACAACCATAACTACAAAAATGATCAGTTAGTTTAAATTCTGAGAGATTTAGATATATGTTTCAAGGATGAAGCTTCATCTGATCTGTTGGCGAGGTGCATAGTACCTTTAACAGGAGTGTGGCAATGAATTTGTTGTAAAATGTTGGAATAAGGTTTAAAATGGCACATAACAGGGTGAATCAGATATGATTGAAATTGGGAGTGAAAGCAACAATGCCTATCACCTTTTTTTACTATTAAAAGGCAGAACCTGCATCTATATAGCACCATATCACACCTTCAGGATATCCCAAAGTGCTTCACAACTAATTAATTATTTTTTGAAGTGTAGCTGGGGTGGTGGAGGCAGACTCAATTGTGACTTTCAAAAGGGAATTGGATAAGAACTTATAAGAACATAAGAATTAGGAACAGGGGTAGGCCATCGAGCCCCTCGAGCCTGCTCCGCCATTCAACAAGATCATGGCTGATCTGGCCGTGGACTCAGCTCCACTTTCTCGCCCGCTCCCCATAACCCTTAATTCTCTTATTGGTTAAAAATCTATCTATCTGTGATTTGAATACATTAAATGAGCTAGCCTCAACTGCTTCCTTGGGCAGAGAATTCCACAGATTCACAACCCTCTGGGAGAAGAAATTCCTTCTCAACTCGGTTTTAAATTGGCTCCCCCGTATTTTGAGGCTGTGCCCCCTAGTTCTAGTCTCCCGACTAATGGAAACAACCTCTCTGCCTCTATCTTGTCTATCCCTTTCATTATTTTAAATGTTTCTATAAGATCACCCCTCATCCTTCTGAACTCTAACGAGTAAAGACCCAATCTACTCAATCTATCATCATAAGGTAACCCCCTCATCTCCGGAATCAGCCTAGTGAATCATCTCTGCACCCCCTCCAAAGCTAGTATATCCTTCCTTAAGAAAGGTGACCAAAACTGCACGCAGTACTCCAGGTGCGGCCTCACCAATACTCGATACAGTTGCAGCAGGACCTCCCTGCTTTTGTACTCCATCCCTCTTGCAATGAAGGCCAACATTCTATTCACCTTCCTGATTACCTGCTGCACCTGCAAACTAACTTTTTGAGATTCATGCACAAGGACCCCCAGGTCCCTCTGTTACAACATGCTGCGGTGCAGAGGGACCTGGGGGTCCTTGTGCATGAATCTCAAAAGAGTTTCATGCACAAGGACCCCCAGGTCCCTCTGCACCGCAGCATGTTGTAATCTCTCCCCATTCAAATAATATTCTCTTTTACTGTTTTTTTTCCCAAGGTGGATGACCTCACATTTTCCGACATTGTATTCCATCTGCCAAACCTTAGCCCATTCGCTTAACCTATCTAAATCTCTTTGCAGCCTCTCTGTGTCCTCTACACAACCCGCTTTCTCACTAATCTTTGTGTCATCTGCAAATTTTGTTACACTACACTCTGTCCCCTCTTCCAGGTCATCTATGTATATTGTAAACAGTTGTGGTCCCAGCACCGACCCCTGTGGCACACCACTAACCACCGATTTCCAACCCGAAAAGGACCCATTTATCCCGACTCTCTGCTTTCTGTTAGCCAGCCAATTCTCTATCCATGCTAATACATTTCTTCTGACTCCGCATACCTTTATCTTCTGCAGTAACCTTTTGTGTGGCACCTTATCGAATGCCTTTTGGAAATCCAAGTACACCACATCCATCGGCACACCTCTATCCACCATGCTCGTTATATCCTCAAAGAATTCCAGTAAATTAGTCAAACATGATTTCCCCTTCATGAATCCATGTTGCGTCTGCTTGATTGCACTATTCCTATCTAGATGTCCTGCTATTTCTTGCTTAATGATAGCTTCAAGCATTTTCTCCACTACAGATGTTAAACTAACCTGCCTATAGTTACCTGCCTTTTGTCTGCCCCCTTTTTTAAAAAGAGGTGTTACATTAGCTGCTTTCCAATCCGCTGGTACCTCCCCAGAGTCCAGAGAATTTTGGTAGATTATAACGAATGCATCTGCTATAACTTCTGCCATCTCTTTTAATACCCTGGGATGCATTTCATCCGGACCAGGGGACTTGTCTACCTTGAGTCCCATTAGCCTGTCCAGCATTACCCCCCGAGTGATAGTGATTATCTCAAGGTCCTTCCTTCCCACATTCCCGTGACCAGCAATTTTTGGCATGGTTTTTGTGTCTTCCACTGTGAAGACCGAAGCAAAATAATTGTATAAGGTCTCAGCCATTTCCACATTTCCCATTATTAAATCCCCCTTCTCATCTTCTAAGGGACCAACATTTACTTTAGTCACTCGTTTCCGTTTTATATATCTGTAAAAGCTTTTACTATCTGTTTTTATGTTTTGCGCAAGTTTACTTTCGTAATCTATCTTTCCTTTCTTTATTGCTTTCTTAGTCATTCTTTGCTGTTGTTTAAAATTTTCCCAATCTTCTATTTTCCCACTAACCTTGGCCACCTTATACGCATTGGTTTTTAATTTGATACTCTCCTTTATTTCCTTGGTTATCTACGGCTGGTTATCCCTTCTCTTACCGACCTTCTTTTTCACTGGAATATATTTTTGTCGAGCACTATGAAAGAGCTCCTTAAAAGTCCTCCACTGTTCCTTAATTGTGCCACCGTTTAGTCTGTGTTTCCAGTCTACTTTAGCCAACTCTGCCCTCATCCCACTGTAGTCCCCTTTGTTTAAGCATGGTACGTTCGTTTGAGACACTACTTCCTCACCCTCAATCTGTATTACAAATTCAACCATACTGTGATCACTCATTCCTAGAGGATCTTTTACTAGGAGATCATTTATTATTCCTATCTCATTACACAGGACCAGATCTAAGATAGCTTGCCCCCTTGTAGGTCTGTAACATACTGTTCTAAGAAACAATCCCGTATGCATTCTATGAATTCTTCCTCAAGGCTACCCCATGCGATTTGATTTGACCAATCGATATGTAGGTTAAAATCCCCCATGATTACTGCCGTTCCTTTTTCACATGCCTCCATTATTCCCTTGATTATTGCCTGCCCCACCATGAAGTTATTATTTGGGGGCCTATAAACTACACCCACCAGTGACTTTTTCTCCTTACTATCTCTAATCTCCACCCACAATGATTCAACATTTTGTTCATTAGAGCCAATATCGTCTCTCACAACTGCCCTGATATCATCCTTTATTAACAGAGCTACCCCACCTCATTTCCCTTCTTGTCTATCTTTCCGAATTGTCAGATACCCCTGTATGTTTAATTCCCAGTCTTGGCCCCCTGCAACCACATTTCTGTAATGGTCACCAAATCATACTCATTTGTAATGATTTATGCCGTCAACTCATTTACTTTATTTCGAATGCTGCGTGCGTTTAGGTAGAGTGTTTTAATACTAGTTTTTAAACCATGATTTTTCGTTTTGACCCCTCCTGCAGCCCCTTTATATTCATACATATTGTCCCTTCCTATCACCTTGTGGTTTACACTTACCCCAGTGCTACTCTGCTCTGTTGCCTCCTGCCTTTTGCATTCTTTCTTGGGGTCCTGTTCATCTGAGCTCTCACCCACTCTAACTAGCTCAGAGCCTCTCCTGGGTTCTGATTACTTCTTGCATTGAGGCACCGAGCTTTCATGCTTGCCTTTTTATTACACTTTGACCCTTTAGAATTTTGCTGTACAGTGGCCCTTTTTGTTTTTTGCCTTGGATTTCTCTGCTCTCCATTTTTACTCATCTCCTTTCTGTCTTTTGCTTTTGTCTCCATTTTGTTTCCCTCTGTCTCCCTGCATTGGTTCCCATCCCCCTGCCATATTAGTTTAACTCCTCCCCAACAGCACTAGCAAACACTCCCCCTAGGACATTGGTTCCGGTCCTGCCCAGGTGCAGACCGTCTGGTTTGTACTGGTCCCACCTCCCCCAGAACCGGTTCCAATGCCCCAGAAATTTGAATCCCTTCCTGCTGCACCACTGCTCAAACCACGTATTCATCGGAGCTATCCTGTGATTCCTACTCTGACTAGCTCGTGGCACTGGTAGCAATCCCGAGATTACTACTTTTGAGGTCCTACGTTTTAATTTAGCTGCTAGCTCCTTAAATTCGTCTCGTAGGACCTCATCCCTTTTTTTACCTATATCGTTGGTACCAATGTGCACCACGCCAACTGGCTGTTCACCCTTCCTTTTCAGAATATCCTGCACCCGCTCCGAGACATCCTTGACCCTTGCACCAGGGAGGCAACATACCATCCTGGAGTCTCGGTTGCGGCCGCAGAAATGCCTATCTATTCCCCTTACCATTGAATCCCCTATCACTATCCTGCCCTCCTGTGCAGCAGAGCCAGCCACGGTGCCATGAACTTGGCTGCTGCTGCCCTCCCCTGATGAGTCATCCCCCTCAACAGTACTCAAAGCGGTGTATCTGTTTTGCAGGGGGATGACCGCACTGCTCTTCCTGCTGGTCTTCCATTCCCTATCTGGCTGTGGACCCTTCACCTGCGGTAAGGCCAACTTGCTACACATGCTACTCACGTCATTCTCAGCATCGTGGATGCTCCAGAGTAAATCCATCCTCAGCTCCAATTCTGCAACGGAAGTATCTGAAAGAAAAAAAATTGCAGGGCTACTGGAAAGGGTGGGGGAGTGGGACTTGCTGAAGTGCTCTTGGAGAGAGCCAGCATGGCTTAATGGGTTGAATGGCCTCCTTCTGTGCTGTAACCATTCTATGATTCTAAGTCCTCATGAGAGGTCCTGCCTACAGTATACAGCAGGCAGAATTACTGCCATGAGTGGTGTTGTCCAGTTGGACTTCGATAGGACTAGGGGTGCCAGCAATGGAGCAAAGACGTATGGGATCAGGGAAGAGAGGAATGGCAATAGTGAAGTAGGCGGGCCCCGTTCGCTCTAATTTGAGGACATACGAAAAGACAGACCATCAAGCCTGTCCCAAATAGTCATGATGCAACTAAGCATCATAACCACTAGTGTACCCGCTCACTCATCGTCATGTAAGGCATAAAATCAGGTTTAAAAAAAATGAGTCAAATCAGGGACAAAAGAATCTCAGAAATTTCTCTCCAACCCTTCAAAGGCAAAGGATATCAGAGTGACCATGAGGCACTTAACCAACATCCCACCTACTTTTTCCATGCAGTGATATTAATCACAGCAAGGAACCCTTTTTGAGCTGCGAATCTACACTTACCACACAAACCAGTAACTTGTTCCTGTGATAGAGCTGCCCCACGAAGACTACTCCACTTCGTGGACTACTGATGTAATGCAACTACTGATGTAAGCAATAAAGGATCATGTGGCAAAGTCAAATGATGACAGGTTTCTGTATTGGAGCCATCTTGTTTAGAGTGTGTTAGTGATGTTGTCAAAATATATCACATTGGCGATGAGGATAGGATTTCTGGATTCCCTAGTTGAAATTTTTGATGGTGGATAAGCCAGCCAACCAATAGAGAGACTTTGAGAGGTTCCTTGTTTTGCAGAATGGCTAAAAATCCAACGTAAATTGCAAGCACAGCTGGTTGAACTGTCGCCATTGCCAGAGACCAGAGGGCCATGTCTATGGGAATAATAGGGTACATGGGTGAGTTCCATCATGAACGAGAGACTTTCAGAGTGTATGTGGAGTGGCTAGAAATGTTTTCAATTGCGAATAGTATCGTCAAAATCCCCGATGATGAAAACCATAATCGGGTGGTATTAAAAAGAAAACGGGCTATTTTCTTGACTGAAACAAGCCCTGAGGTGTATGAAACCTTGAAAAATGTGCTTGATTCCATCAAGCCAAAGGACGCGCCACTGGAAAATTGCACTACAGTTCAGAGCCCCTGGAAATTGCTGAAAGTTATAATTTTGGAACACGAGATCAATTAATTGATGAGAGTATCTGTGAGTACATTGCAGCTTTACAAAAGCTATCCATTTACTGTCATTTCGGAAACTTTCAGGACCAAGCATTGCGTGATCGCTTTGTGAGATCAGATGTGAAACAATCAGAAGAAAATTGTTGACAACCCCTAACTTCACTTTTGATTTAGCTTGTCAAACAGCTATGTCGATGGAAATGGCTGATCAATACTCCCTAGAATTTCACGCCATTTCCAGTCGTCAGACAACTGAGGTGAATCGCCTGCAGGTTAAAAGTATACGTCAGTTTGGCCCCAAGGCCTCAGCAACTGGCCAAGATAACAGAGCATTGAAGTGATGCTATTGGTGCCTGGGACAACACATTGCTCAAAGCTGTCCATATGTGAAGGCAGAGTGTTTCTTCTGCAAGAAAACTGGGCATCTTGCAAAGGATTTTTAATGCTAGAAGTAGAAATCGCCAGACACTACATAGCATTGAAGAGAAGCAACAGGGCAAGGAGGTTCTGGAGATACACGTCATTGGGAGCACGAGGTTATCTAACAGCAATTTACAAAGTATTGTCATCCAAGTAGACGTTGCAGGAACTAAGATACCCATGGAAATTGACACTGGTACATCCGTACGTGTAGTACTGGAATCGCTATATCTCAACAAGTTGCGTGATTTTCGACTGGAGAAATTGAAGATAGAGTTGCGAGGCTACTCAGGAGAGTAAATTCCTGTTGTAGGACGTATTGCCGTAATGGCAAAATCCAAGGATCAGATACATAGCTTGCCTCTCATAGTAATGACAGGAGACAAGCCTGCCTTGATAGGTAGAAATTGGTTGGGAACACTGAAGCTGGATTGGAATGAGATTTTTCATGTAGAAACAAAATTTGCATCGAAAGATGATGTCATCAAACATTATCCGAAGGTGTTCCGCGAAACAGGCAGTCTGATCCAAGGCTTCAAGGCAAGTGTCAGAGTGCAGAAGGATGCTCGACCAGTTTAATGCAAGCCACGTCTCGTACCATACGCACTCAAGGAAAAAGTTGAGCAAGAACTCAAAAGACAAGAAACTGAGAACATTATCTGTAAGGTAGATCTAAGTAATTGGGCTACACCCACTGTTGTTGTATCTAAGTTAGATGTTAATGCTAATGCTATATCTAGGTTGCCATCTCCATCACAAGTTACCACAATAGGGAAGAAGTGTACCATTTTTCATATATTGATGAACTGCCAGTCACAATTGAAAAGATTGGTCGTGCAACCAAACGCGACCTAGTTATGTCAAAGATGTATGATTACAGAGCAAATAGCTGACTAAACCAGATATACGAGAAAGATATTCATCCATACTTTATTCGTTGGAATGATTTATCAGTGGATAAAGATTGTATCTTGTGGGGTGCAAGAGTGGTATTCCAAATAAATTCAGGTCCAAATTGTTAAGAGATCTTCATGACCAGCACCTGGGAATGTGCTTGACCAAGAGTTTTGCACACAGTTATTTATGGTGGTCAGGTTTAGATAAAGATATTGGGGCCAAATTTCATCAAGGCCTCCTCCAGCCCAAGTGCCGTCCAACATGCTGCCGATGGCCGCCGAGGTATGGGACGATACTTTGGGTGGGATATTCATGAAGAAGGTCCCTCAAATGTCAGCAGGCGGCAAATGGACGACGTACTCCGCCAATCTGGGCGACAGCAGGCGGGAGGTCTCATTTTCGGCAGCAGAGGCGCTTGCCGCCCAAGTGCCACCGAGGATGGAGTGCCACGGAGGGTCGAAGAGCTGTAAAAAAAAATCATCAATAAAAAATACAAAAACTATACGAAGACCTTCAGGGCACCCCATGCAGGTAAGTCGCTGTTGAATGTTTTTTTAACCATTGGGGACAGACCAGCTTCCACACAGCGGTCCACTCCCATTCTGCCGCCGACTCCCACCCGCAGGAATCTGGGAGCTCGGCGGGCGGGAGTACAGTTGCGCCACTCGGCCATCCACTGACGTCAGCGGGCAGTTCCCGGTGGCTCTCTCCGCCAGCCCGCTCAAGGCCATCTCCAAAGTGGCACTGAATGGATCTTCAGGAGGAATGTTGGTGGAAGAGGGAGGCAGTCGGCAGCAGCGGACGGTGGGCTGATGAATTTCGACCCCATAGAGTATATCGTTAGTCAATGTACAACATGTCAATCAGTAAGCAAGAAACCACCATCAGTTCCATTGCAGCTATGGAAATGGCCTCCCAGGGTGTGGCAAAGGTTACATGTAGATTTTGCTGAACTAGAAGGACAACAATTGTTCGTTGTGATTGATAGTCATTCGAAGTGGGTAGAGGTATTTCCGATGCAGAAAATAACAAGTAAAACACTGGACAATTTGCAAAGATTGTTTTCTTCATATGGCCCGCAGAAGAAATTGTGTCTGATAATGGGCCGCAATTTTGTTCAGAAGAATTTGCACAGTTCATGAGCAGAATCGGTGTGAAACATACTAAAGTTCCACCATACCATCCTTCTTCAAATGGTGCAATAGAGCGCACAGTAAAAATTGTAAAATGAGGCCTCATCAAGCAAATGTTGGATCCAAATCCAAAGAAACAACAGTTGTTGTTGGATCACAAACTGGCAAATTTTCTAATTATTTATCACACAAGTACTGGTAGAACACCAGCAGAGTTTGTCGAATGACAGCCACAAACCAGGTTCTCATTGTTAAAGCCAAACTTGGCACAATCGGTAGAAGAGAAAAAGAATCATGATAGAGGTAGAGTAAGAGAGAGAATTGTGAAATTGAATTAGAAGGTTAGAGTGAAGAACCATAACCATAAATGGTTAACGTGGTTACCAGGAAGAATAGTGAAGATATGTGACCCTCGCACATATTGGGTCAAAATGTTTGATCATGTTTGTTCACATTGATCATATTTTACCTACCGATGTGGAAGTAGTTGAAAGTGGGAATTGTCATGTATCCTACATGCTACTGTTGATACTATCTCAAGGTGTGCCACCAAAGGGCACAGCAGTGGGAGACTTGTAGGTTACCTGTACAGGTGTGCCTGGCCTAGTATAAAAGGCAGGCCATCAGGTGTGATCCTCACTCTGGAGTTAACAAATAAAGGACTAAAATCACTACAGTTCAAATACAAAACATTGTCTCGTGGAGTCATTATTTTAGCATCCAAGGACACAACAATTGGCGACGAGATTATGAACTTTCACACAAAAATGGCTACCCTTGGTACGTTGCAGCAGTTCTGGAACTAGTTTGTCCTTACTCACCGGTCACCGCATTGATAATATATCTCACCAGTCTAACGTACTTGTGTCACAACGGAACCACAAATGTAATGCAAACTTGTTTTTCTGAACTTGAATGTATATGAATGCAATGAGTCTCCGGCATAATCTATATGTGTGTGTGTGTGTGTGTGTGGGGGGGGGGGGGGGGGGGAAGAATGGAGTCATAAGGGACACACACAAACAGCAACCATCAGCACTCTACTGCACCACCACTCACCCAAGATTGAAACGACCTGCCAAGGGTCAAGAAGATAGAGCCCAGATAGAGCTAAGCCCAGAGCACAGTCAATGCAGAGACGATTTGCACTAAAGGCTTAGGGGAGAGTGATGTCATGCATCCTACATGGCTATTGTTAGTACTATCACAAGGTTTTCCACCAGAGGGAACAGCAATGGGAGATTTGTAGGTTACCTGTACAGGTGTGCCTGGCCTAGTATAAAAGACAGGCCATCAGGTGTGATCCTCACTCTGGAATTAACAAATAAAGGACTAAGGTCACTACAGTTCAAGTACAACACATTGCCTCGTGGAGTCATTATTTGAGCATCCAAGGACACAACAGGAATGATTCGATTATTTCTGATGAGTCAGACAGTATTGTTACAAGTAATGTACCAGTAGAAAATCCTACATCAGATGTACTAGAAACAAGTCCAAGAGAAAGTGAAAATTGAAGTCCGATTCCTAGTCAGGCCGACAAACGGTCTGAAGTTGTAAAGAATCAAAATGTAGATCAAGGGTTGCCCTTGGAGAAAAACTCTCCCCAGGCTCAGCCTAGAATGAGTCTAAGTTCAACACCAAGTTTGGAAAGTTCTGTTCAAGAGCGAAGGTATCCTCTTTGAAACAGAAAACCAGTGGTTAAGTTTGATTTGTAAATATGGAAGAATAAGTTCATATCTTTTGTTTTGTATAACCATGCAAGTTATGAATAATGATTATTTTGTTATGATTATTTATTCATTAAGAAGGGAAAAGTGTAATAGAGCTCCCCTAGTGGACTACTACTGTACTGCAACTACTAATGTAAATAATAAAGGATCACATGGCAAAGTCACATGAATACAGGTTTCTGTATTGGAGCCATCTTGTGTCGAGTGTGTTAGTGATGTAAGAATATATAACAGTTCCAAGTGTTGACAACCCTTTGACTAAAAAAAAACATCACATCTAATCTTGTCCTATGCTTGCATAGCTTATAAAGGGTTCCTCAATGTGGTGTATGTAGCACTCAAATCACAGACTCCACACAGTCTGGTGTTGTAGTAACTGCTGTAACCTTAGCCCTTTATTGTGTAACTCCAGAGTGCCTCTCAGGTGTGGTGGGCAGCCTTTTATACTCTGTCTTGCAGGTACCTTCAGGTCTCCCACCACAGTGCCCTCTGAGGCGCACCATTGTACTTATACATTTAATGTACCTGGACAATACATAACATCTCACTTCTCCCCCAGTTCCAGAAGCCATTGCCGGTGACCTCGGCCTTGTTCGTCCTGGTTGATTTGTGAGTGTGAGTCCATGAAGTTCATGACTATCCACTTCCCTCTTCTCCCCTATGTAAAGGTTATGCTTGCGATCCGGTGCAAGCCTGCGGTATTTGCAGTCCTTACATGGGTGATGAAGTACACAAGCATAACCTCCAACAGAAAACAGGTATACATAGACAGTACATTTGTATGGTACATATAATATGTGGTACAGATGTTGCAGGTACACTGAACAGTTATTTAATCCCAGCTCCTCTGGGTGAGGTGCGGTGGCGGTATAGTGCCCCTTTTTGCCCGAGCTAACGGGCTGCGCTGAGACAGGGTATCACAACTAGTGCATTGCCTCTGTTCTCAGAAAGTGATCGCCTTAGAGGCTCATCTGCAGCTGCTGAACCATTGCATGAATCACATAAATCGAGAATTGCATTGGTCCACTAATCATGTTAGTCACAGATCCATTTACCCTTTTACTGTACCTTGTGGTATTAACTCTTTTTGTAATACATATCCCTTATTTTAAACACAGTACCCATTCAGCATCAAAATATTAACTCTTATCATAACTCACTTCATCATACAAATCACATTGCTCATTTAGACTCGCTCTTGCCTTACAAAAGTCTCTTTGTGGGGCCCACCATGGTGTAAAGCCTTTTAAGACTCCCGGGTGCATTTCCCTTTTAAGACGCCATTTTGTGGTTCCCACGAGGCTTCCCTTGGGCGCCGCCATTTTAGTTACTCTGCTTGCATTTGTCTGCAGAGCTCTGCTGCCACGAGGCTCGCCACCATCTTGAGCTCGCTGGCATGACGTTTTACATTCTGGAATAGAAGGATTAAAGAGGAAAGAAGAAAGGAAACCAGCTAAGACAATTTGATCATGGCTCTTTGGATTCGATCAGTCATAGTCCTTGTGAAAGCGGCCTCCGTAATTGGTGCTGTATCCGCCGCTCTGGCTCTTGTACCCACCTGAGTAGCTGTCGCGTTCTCCCGAGTCATACCTGCCACCGCCGGAGCATCTGCCGCCGCTGTAGCCTCTGCTCCTGCCGTTGTACCAGTAACTACCGCCTCTCCTGCGGCCGCCGTAGCCACCACCACCGCCGCCGCTGTCCCGGCCTCCACCGTAGCCGCGACCGCCGCCTGACTTTTTCTCCGCGTGGGCCCCCCCCCCGGATTTGTCGGCCATCGATGGATTTCCCTTTCATCGCCTGCAGCGCGTCGCCAGCTTGCACCTCAGCGATCGGTCCGTACTTGAAAAACTGCTCTTCCAGGGTCTGCTCGTCTGTGTGGGGATTTCTCCTCCAGCTTGGTCGGCGCTGCTCTTTGGGAACCCGGGGAACAGCAGTCTGTGGAGGAATGAAGTCTTTCCAGCTCCCATGGACCTTCCCCATCCACCTCCTGCCGAGAAGCGTCGGCCCATCGCCTGCAATGACCCACAAAGGTAAACCATGCGTCTCGCCCCCGTGAGATACCTGCACATCCGCTCTGCCAAGAACAGGTATCAGTTCCTTGGTGTAGGTACGCAGCTTTGCTGTGACCGGAACCAGCTTGGGTCGTGCAGCTGGGTTGACTCACAGTTTATCAGAAATTTCCTGACTCATCAACGACGGACCCGATCCAGTGTCCACTTCCATACTCACTGGGACTCCGTTAATCTTGACTTCCATAATCACTGGGGCTGAACCGTCAGTACACGTATACAGACCAAACGCCTCATCTTCTTCTGCCTGCTCCTCGCTGGAAGATGGACCCTCTACCATCTCCTCAGTCACACGGTGAGTCAGATTTCTTTTGCACATACGCTGAAGGTGGCCTTTCGTGTGGCAGGCATTGCATGTATACTCCGCAAACCTGCACCGGTGAGCCCCATGGCTTTCTCGCAGCGCCAGCATGGTGCTACTCGATTAGCCCCCCTCGGCGGACTCTGAGTTCCAGGACCCCGAGATACGTGCTCTCTGCCCTGGGCAGAGCCACGTTCTGCAATTTTGTCTGTGGTGGGCGCTATTCTGTGGACAGTGCCTGCCGGGTTCGAGACTGTGTGTATCATCTGCTTGGTGCTGCAAGTCGAGGTCATAAATGCCCTGCTGATGGTAATGGCTTGCTTCAGGGTGACTGTGGGTTCAGTGGATAGCAGCTTGTGGAGGAGACCCTCATGTCCAATCCCCATAACAAAGACGTCCCGCAACGCGTCGTCAAGGTGTGTGCCAAAATCACACGGCGCCCCGAGTCTCCTGATGTCTGCAGCATATTTGGTGACATCCTGGCCCTCAGGTCTGCAGTGGTGGTAGAATTTGTGCCTGGCCATGAGAATGCTCTCCTTCGGTTTCAGTTGGCCACGAATAAGTTCAATCAGCTCCTCATATGATTTGTCCTTGGCGCTCACGGGTGCCAGCAAATCCCTGACGAAACAGTAAACCTCATCACCGCAACTGGAAAGCAATATCGCCTTACGCTTCTCTCTCAGTGCGTCCGTGTTCCCCGTCAAGTCGTTTGCTGTAAAGTAGTACTCGAGCCTTTCCGTAAAGGCCTCCCAGTCATGGCCACTGTAAAATCCTTTAACGAGTCCAGAGTACCCATGGTTGCGTGAAGTTCGTCCGTGTCCTCGTTGCCAATGTAGTGTATGCAGCGCTCAAATCACTGACTCCACGCAGTCTGGTGTTGTAGTAACTGCTGTGACCTTAGTCTTTTATTGTGTAACTCCAGAGTGCCTCTCAGGTGTGATGGGAAGCCTTTTATACTCTTGTCTTGCAGGTACCTTCAGATCTCCCACCACATCGCTTACTTATACATTTAATGTACCTGGACAATACATAACACTCAGAAGTTACAGCTGGAAGTATGGAGCACCTCTGTGGAAAGTCCGGGCAATTAAGTTTAGAAATTACCTGAAAATATAAAATGAGTGTTAAAAGAGATTTTTTAAAGAAAAAAAAAAGATGTTATTAGTTCATTCTTTAACATGGTGAGTTGGGACTCTGAAATAATTTCATTGTAAATAGATTTCACTAAATCTGTGTTAAATATAAATAGTTTTATTGCGCATTAGTTAACAAATGCTTTAATGTGTATTCATCAAATATATACACAAAGGTGCCTCAATTAACCATACTACTATTATCCACACCAACAATTATCTGCAAGGAATCAAGGCGCTTAGTTTAGCAGAAAGCCTTTTATATATAATTGAGTGGTTTAAATTGGTTTTCACAGACTAGATTCTTGATCTAGCAGGATGCGTAGTTGTTATTTGGATGTGCAGTACCTGCTAAGATTTACTATCCATGCAGCTTAAATTTGTGTCAGACAATACGTGGGGACAAGATTTTGGGTCCAACAGACCAGCAAGAGTTGGTGTTCCAACATTATTTTCAAGAATACCTCACTTTTTAAATGAAAAAATTTTACTTTTCTGCATGTTGATGGAGGAATTTAAAAAAAAAATTCATTCCAGGATGTGGGCATCGCTGGCAAGGCCAGCATTTATTGTCCATCCCTAATTGCCCTTGAGAAGATGGTGGTGAGTTGCCTTCATGAACCGCTGCAGTCCTTGTAGTGAAGGTACACCTACATTTCTCAATCAGGATAGAGTGTAACTTGGAGGGAACATACAGGTGATGGTGTTCCCATGTGCCTGCTGCCCTTGCCCTTCTAGGTGGTAGAGGTCGCGGGTTTGGGAGGTGCTGTCGAAGAAGCTGTGGCGAGTTGCTGTAGTGCATCTTATAGATGATACACACTGCAGCCATTGTGCGCCGGTGGTGGAGGAAGTGAATGTTGGAGGTGGTGCCAATCAAGTTTGCTGCTTTGTCCTGGATGTTGTCAAGCTTTTTGAGTGTTGTTGGAGCTGCACTCATCCAGGTAAATGGAGAGTATTCCATAACACTCCTGACTTGTGCCTTGTAGATGGTGGAAAGGTTTTGGGGAGTCAGGAGGTGAGACACTCGCCACAGAATACCCAGCCTCTGACCCGCTCTTGTTGCTACAGTATTTATGTGGCTGGTCCACTTAAGTTTCTGGTCAATGGTGACCCCCAGGATGTTGATAGTGGAGGATTCGGCGATGGTAATGCTGTTGGCTAGCAAGGGAAGGTGGTTAGACTCTCACTTGTTGGAGATGGTCATTGCCTGATGTACTGAAATTGATGGATGTAAATAGACCCATCCAAAGCCTAAAGCTTACTGGGTCAGACTAAATATTGGGAGGGGGCAGCTCTCATTTAGCTACAAACTTCCTTAATCTGCATTATGTGTCTGAATTTCCAATGTGCACTGGAAGCATAAAGTTAAAATGCCACCCCTCCTGTCTCAGGAATTTAATTTATTAGGAAAGGTTCAGGAACATGAGCTCATTCTCATTGTGAAAAAGGTAATTCAAAGATTACATATTAATAAACGGTTCAAACATTAGATGGTATGAATTAGATATCTAAATCAATTCGTGAATTCTGTAAGAATGATAGAAGTATTGAATAAGTTACTGGGAAGATTACTAAATGGATCCAAGAGACAGCTAGATATGTTTGCGGAGATAAATCAATTGAGGATTATAGTGAGAAGGTGGGTTGAGATCAATCAAAATGGGACAGACATGTTGGGACAAATGGCTTTATCAATTTCTAAACTTTATGTTCCAAAGAAAGATCTCTATAATCGGTGAAAGGAAAAATATCTGCTTCTTACTAAAAGAAGTTGTACATGTAATAAATAGCAAAATCATTTTTATAATAGCCCCTTTTCAGCAAGTTAAAAGACAATTAAATAAACACAAAAACTTATTTGTCAGCACTTCTTGATACTTAAGTACAAGAAGATACTGCTATGTCTCAACTATTTTACCAATACAAAGAGTGCATACAATACAATTTTCTTATAATAGTAAGGTATATACAGAACCTGTGATTTTTATATGTAATCTTGTATTTATTTATAAACATTTTTCAAAGCTGTATGATCCAGAATATATATTTTTATTCAGTTCATCTCTCACAATCCTTTATATTGATGTTGAAAAATCATCACAAGACATGTTTATATCTTATGACTAAAACCTATGTGTGCATTCATTTTGCAGTTAACTAAATGGCAGTTTGATATTTTTCATATATACTATATAGTTCTAAAAGGTACTTGTTTCATCTTGCACAGATGAATTGTTGAAATTGTCACAAATATTTTTAATGTTCTAACCAACAGAATTGCAAGATCAATTGATAAGATTTTTGACCAAATAAATTATCATTCTTCAATTAAGTTGTTTATGGTGGTTATGAAAATGAAGTCAGCAAGAGGATTTTTTTCCCCAAAGCAATGTTTGGTTCACATCTAATGATGCACAAATTATAAATTAAGACTGAATGTGAAGAATAGTTTTGAATGTTTTCTTAAAGTTCTTGTTGCACAGAGGGTAAATGAATGGGTTAAGTGTTGAGTTAATGTAACCCAGCCATATTGTGAACATATGTAAATTGTGATTGATACATGTATCACAGAAAGCCATAACCATAAATGCCACAAAGTAGGGAATCCAGCACACCATGAACCCTGCCATTATGAAACCCAATTGCTTGACAGCTTTTCTTTCTTTTACTATGAGAAGGCCTTGTACGTACTGCACAGACTGTGAGAAAAACTTCTGCCATGATTGTTTAAATTGATTAATGCTGTCTGTTCCTTCAGTTTCTTCAGATTCATGAACCCAAGATGGTGCTTCTGGACGTGGACAAGACATAGAACCAAACTGAAGCAACACCTCATTGAATGTTTGTATATCAGAGATATCTGATATTTCACATTTTTCATCAGCTGAATTCTCTGCATTGTGTTCTTTTGTAGTCATGTATGTTTGTTGGGTGTTATTACCTCTTTGTCTGTGCAGTACACTCCTAGGAAAGTACTTTAGTTTTGCTATGGCAACAGGACTATCCAGGGTAAGATTTTCCCTTGAGTTTGCAATATAATTTAGACTGTAATCTGGTTCCATATGCTGATTTTGTGACTTACTGAGAGGCAATGACCTATGGTAAAAATCTGTTGAAATTTGTCGCTTTGATGGTGAAATGGAGAAGACATCAATACCTTCAATTGGGATGTTCTTCTCACCTCCTAAAGTATAAGACGTCTTGATTTCTTTTAAGTCAGAACAGTTAAACCTGCACTGTGAAAATTTGCACGTATCTTTGATTTTTGTATTTGGGGGTTCATGATCTGAATTTTCATCTTGTTGGTTCAAGCAAGTTTTATGTTTGTGCCATGATAGTTTCACATTCTCCTTGAAAATTTCTCTGTCTATAGTTGAGCACATAGGTCCACTTATATTGTCCCGTTGCTGCCAGTGTTTTCTTACAGCCATGTAAATTTTTGTGTAATACCACAGCATTAGTATAGATGGGACATAAAAGTTCAGGACCGCAGTAAGAATTTTGAACCAGGTGACATAGCGAAATTCAGTCTCACATATATTGTTTGTGACAGTCCTGATACCTCCATTTGCAAAGAAATGCCATCCTAAAATGGGCATGATCCAAGTCAGTGAAAGAAGCCAGGCTGCTACTATCGTAGCAACTGCTCTAGCTCTTGTCCGATACTTCAGATATCTCAATGGCTGACGAACTGAACGGTAACGATCCACACATAGAATAAAAAGGCTAAAAATTGAAGCTGTGCTAGCCACATAATCCATGGAAAGCCAAAACTGACAGATCGCTCTTCCTAGTTTCCATTCATTTTCTAATGTGTACATAATATTAAGGGGCATGACTGTCACACCAACTATCAGATCTGCCATGGATAGACTAACTATGTACATGTTTGCAACAGTTTGTAGTTTTCTTTCACTTTTCACTGCATATAGCACCAAAACATTCATGATGACAGTCAATAAAGATAAAAAGCCCAAGACTAGACCAAGTAAAATGTTCTTGGCAGGAAGCTGGTGGTAGAAATCTTCTTTTGTGTAGTTTTCTGTTGTAAAAACTGTATAATTTGCGATGTGTATAATTGATGTTGCAGTAGTAATATTCATGATGGACAAAGCAGACTAGTTTACACAGCCTGAATACACAACTTGGTCACAGAGTCGATACTCCTGATTGACATGTTAAAGATCGTGTCTGAAAAACAAAAGTCAGTGAGTCATTACTTGCAGACTTGACATATTTAACAGCAGTCAAAAAACAAAAACAATTAGCTTAACTATTGCCTAATTGCATACAATGTATTGAAAAAAAATCTGCTTCAGTTACACTTGGTGGATTCATACAATTTGTATTTTCATTAAAATTGTGTTGATGTGGAGTATTTTATAGCAACCAAACAAAAGTCAGTTGAAGAAATAATAATTTTAAAATGTTAGAGGAAGTGGGTTAGGAAGGTTGTAAACTTCCACAAGCATACAGCTGAACTAATAAGATGTTTTTTGCTTTTTGCCAGACCGGGTAAGGGCAGCAGATTTCCTTCCCGAAAGGACATTGGTGAACCAGATGGGGTTTTACAACAATCATTGATCACCATTACTGACACTAGTGCTTTTTAAAAATTGTCTGAATTTAAATTCCACAGCTGCCATGGTAGGATTTGAACTGACAGCTCCAGATTATTGGTACAGGCCTTTGGATTACTAGTCCAGTAACATAACCATCATATCATCATAGGCAGTCCCTCGAATCAAGGATGACTTGCTTCCACATCAAAAAGTTCACAGGTGTTTTCAATGATGGACCTAAAATTCCAGGACCGAACTAAATCTTGAAGGGTGGAAGATGCCTGTGCTTGGATTTTTTTTAACGTGTGGTGACCGTTGCACACCAGCCACCACACGGGCTTGACAGAGCTAGGTCTTGGTCCAGTAGCAAGGATTAACCAAGACGACTGGAGACCAGCTCTGCTGCACGGACCTAGTGCGCGCACATATCGCAGTGTGGGCTGGCCCGTGCTGCCCCTGGGCCCTCGCCTCTTCTGGGCCCCGAACTCACGCCTCTCCTAGGCCCCGATCACTTCCTCTATAATCTCTCGCCGCTGCTTCGCCCCGACCTTACCGCTCCTGCTGTACCTGCCCACGCTCCAATCACCGACCTGGATCTTGGCGACGTCACTCTTCACTGCCGTTGCTCTCCTGTTCCAGCACGTGCTGCTCCCTGGAGTGGTATGCCGCCACGCTGCTCCTTCCGCTCCCCGGCCTGCTCCGATGGTGCTCGCATAACCACTATGCTACTATACCCCATAGGATATATAAGCACAGAAACAGAAACCTCATATGCTTATCTAACTGCCCCTTAAATGCATCTATGTTATTCGCTTCATCCACTCCCTGTGGTAGCGAGTTCCACATTCTCACCACTCTCTGGGTAAAGAAGTTTCTTTATATCATTGAATAAGATGTTAAATAACTTCAGATTGTAAAAGTGGAAGAGGAAATATAGTAATTGATCATTTAAGGTTGGCCTACTTCAATGCTTTTCCTAAAATTATTAAAACAACTTTTATAGAGAGAAAAGGAAAAGAGGGGGGAAAAGTGGACAAGTATTGAATGGCTCGGGTCCAGGTCAACTTATCGGCCTGAGGTCACTCTGTTCCCTCCCGGCACCATTTCTTCTTTGCTGATTTTCATGTCAGTTGAGGCACTCGCTCCAGGCAAGCAGAGGCCTACTTGACATTCACAAGATGCGGCCCGATGCCTCCTGGCAAAACCTAGTGCGAGGAAGTAGGTTGGGAAAGTTGGCTACTGCTACAGGATGCTAGTCCAAAATCAGCAGCCACAAGGCCTCAGCTGATGCTACATTGTCCACTTAACAATTATTACAATTTAAAATTCATTTATTGGATTTTCCACCATAAATCCCTCAACCTCTCCACTTTTCTCTCCTATTTTAAAAATCTCCAAACCCCATAATCTTCTACCAAGCTTTTGGGCACCTTTCCTAATCTCTCTCTTCCTGGTTCAATGTCCTTTTTCTATATCTGTGAAGCCCTTTGGAATGTTTTTAATGTTGAAGGTGCTTTATAAATGGAAGTTTTGTTGAGAAGAATTAATTCTGAAGGTCATCCTATTTTTTCTTTTTGACCAAGATACATAATTTTCAAACCTAAGAAACTCCATATAAACTTTGCAGCTGTGAATCTATTATTATTTTTTCTTACTACTTTCCTCACTGCCCATTGCAATTTTATTCCACTTTTCTGTTTCCTATTCTGGTAATATTTTCAATAACTCTCTACTATTGTATGTTACAGTCTTCTCATAATGTGTTTTGATTTTTCCTTACACTTGCTTTTAATTTTCCTTTCGAGCAATATTATGAAGTACACAAGAGCACCATTTTTCTTATCCCAGACGGGCACGAATGAGGTGTGCATGCACCAATAGGGGCCGCACAAGTTCCGGGTTTAGGCATGCACTTCTCTTGACAGATCATCTGCATCCCTGGGAAAGGGGCTCTTTTTGGTAGTGGTAAGTGGTACCTGCAAAAGAAAACACTTTGTGTTATGTATTGTCCAGGTACATTAAATGTATTAGTACAATAGTGCGCCACAGAGTGTGCTGTGGTGAGAGACCTGAAGGTACCTGCAAGACAGAGTATAAAAGGCTGCCCACCACACCTAGGAGGCACTCTGGAGTTACACAATAAAGGACTAAGGTCACAGCAGTTACTACAACACCATACTGTGTGGAGTCAGTGATTTGAGTGCTACATACACCACATTGGTGACAAGGACACGGACGAACTTCACGCAACCATGGCTACTCTGGGCTCGTTAAAGGAATTTACGGTGGGCAATGATTGGGAGGCCTTTACGGAAAGGCTCGAGTACTACTTCACAGCAAACGACCTGATGGCGGTCACGGATGCAATGAGAGAGAAGCGTAAGGCGATATTGCTTTCCAGTTGTGGCGAGGAGGTTTACTCATCGGGGATTTGCTGGCGCCCGCGAGCGCCAGAGACAAGTCATATGAGGAGCTGATCGCATTCATTCATGACCAACTGAAACCGAAGGAGAGCATCCTCACAGCCAGGCACAAATTCTACCACCACTGCAGACCTGAAGGCCAGGATGTCACCAAAATTGCTGCGGACCTCAGGAGACTCGCGGCACCGTGTGATTTTGGCACACACCTTGACGAGGCGCTGCGAGACGTTCTTGTTATGGGGATTGGCCATGAGGGGCTCCTTCACAAGCTGCTATCCCATGAACCTACAGTCACCCTGAAGCAAGCCATCACCATCAGCCGGGCATTTATGACCTCGACTTGCAGCACCAAGCAGATGATCCACAGTCTCGAACCCGGCAGGCACTGTCCACAGGATAGCGCTCACCATGGACAAAACTGCAGACCACAGCTCTGCCCAGGGCAGAGAGCACGGACCTCGGGGTCCTGGAACTCAGAGTCTGCCGAGGGGTGCTAATCGAGCAGCACCATGCTGGCGCTGTGGAGGAAGCCATGGGGCTCACCGGTGCAGGTTTGCGGAATACACGTGCAATACCAGCCACACAAAAGGCCACCTTCAGCGAATGTGCAAAAGAAACCTGACTTACCGTGTGGCTGAGGAGATGGCAGAGGGTCCACTTTCCAGCGAGGAGCAGGCAGAAGAAGATGAGCTGCTTGGACTATATATGTGTACCGACGGTTTGGCCCCGGTGATTACGGAGGTCAAGATTAATGGAGTCCCAGTGAGTATGGAAGTGGACACTGGATCGGGTCCGTCGTTGATGAGTCAGAGAACTTTTAATAAACTATGGGTCAACCCAGCTGCACGACCCAAGCTGATCCTGGTCACGGCAAAGCTGCGTACCTACACCAGGGAACTGATACCCGTTCTTGGCAGAGCGGAGGTGCAGGTATCTCATGGGGGCGAGACGCATGGTTTACCTTTGTGGGTCATTGCAGGCGATGGACCGATGCTTCTCGGCAGGAGGTGGATGGGGAAGGTCCGTGGGAGCTGGAAAGACTTCATCCCTCCACAGACTGCTGTTCCCCGGGTTCCCAAAGAGCAGCGCCGACCGAGCTGGAGGAGGAAGAAGCCGTTCATCGGCAGTCTAAACCCACACACAGGCGACAGCAGCCCAGAACTCCTGACCTCAAACAATCTGGGCAGTTGGAGCGGGGCAGCGCCGAGCGGATGGCGGTGGAGGCGCTCGCGACTCAAACCGGGACCCAGCACGAGGCCGGCTCACCGGCGCTAATGAGTGCTGGGCGGTTGGGCGGTTAGGCGGTAGCGGAGGTGCGCACTCTCTCTGCAGCCAGCGGGTTCGGGCACCTGGCCTCTCGGGGCCCTGTTAGGCAGTCGGTGGGGAGCGAGACAGCGGTTTGTTAGTGTGCGTCGCCCCCTCTCTAAAAGAAGCATGAGACAGGACGTGGCAGTAACCCCCCTCCCCTCCTCCGGCTGCTCCGTCACAGACACCGGGATCATTAAAAAAAAAACCTTTTTGCAGCCTTTGGGAGCATCCCATCCCTCTAACCCCCCCTCAGCCGGGAGCCACTGCTGCAACACTCGGGCAACACTTTTAGCCTCACTCTTTCATTCCGCCCCAGGTCTGCAGCTGCACCGAGTGATGTAGAGTTTCGGCTAAAACCTTTCCGAGTCTCCAAAGGCAAAGCGGATTTCTTTTTAAACATATTTTTATTGCACAAGTTTTTGAAGCGAGGAGTTTTTTTTATTGAATAAGACTGTTTGGAGAGATTTAATTCCTTTCCCCGGCCAAATATGTGGAACTCTGGCATCGGATGGTTGCCGGTTTTGAGCAAAGTGTTGAAGAAGTGAGTAAAGGTCACTTGACGTTGAGCCGGGGCTTGCAGAGACCCTGCCCCAACTCGCTGCTGCTGGGCCAGGCAGACGCGGCGGCAGAGTCTACGGCGGCGGCAGAGAGTAAAACGTCAGGTCAGCGAGCTCAAGCTGGTGGCAAGCCTCGTGGCAACAGAGCTCTGCAAAGAACAAAGGCAAGCAGTACAACTAAAATGGCGGTGCCCAAGGGAAGCCTCGTGGGAACCACAAGATGGCGTCTTAAAAGGGAAATGCACCCGGGAGCCTTAAAAGGGCCTTACACCGTTGGCGGTCCCCACAAAAAGACTTTTATAAGGCAAGAGCGAATCTAAATGTGTAATGTGATTGGTATGACTAAGTGATTTAGGATAAGAGTTGATATTCTGATGCTGAATGGTTACTGTGTTTAAAATGACGGATATGAATGATTCACGAAAGGAGTCAATACCACGAGGTACAAGTAAAAGGGTTAATGGATCCGTGACTAACATGCCAAAGGGGCCAATGCGTTTTTCGATTTTATGTAATTCATGCAATGGTTCAGTGACTGCAGATGCGACTACTGAGAACAGAGGCGACAGACTAGTTACGATACCCTGTCTCAGCGCAGCACATTACCTCGGGCAAAAAGGGGCAGTACACTGGAGCTGGGATTAAATAACTGTTCAGTGCACCTGCAACCTTTTGACATAACATCTGTACCACATATCATATGTACCATACAAATGTACTGTCTATGTATACCTGCTTTCTGCTGGAGGTTATACTCGTGTACTTCATCACCCATGTAAGGACTGCAAATACCACATGCTTGCACTGGATCGCAAGCAAAATCTCTACATGGGGGGGAGGGGGGGGGCAAGAGGGAAGTGGATGGTCATGGACTCACACTCACAAATCAACCAGGACGAACAAGGCCAAGGTCACTGGCAATGGCTCTTGGAACTGGGGGAGGGGAGGGTAGTGAGATGTTATGTATTGTCCAGGTACATTAAATGTATAAGTACAATAGTGCGCCACAGAGGGCGCTGTGGTGGGAGACCTGAAAGTACCTGCAAGACAGAGTATAAAAGGCTGCCCACCACACATGGGAGGCACTCTGGAGTTACACAATAAAGGACTAAGGTCACAGCAGTTACTACAACACCATACTGTGTGGAGTCAGTGATTTGAGTGCTACATACACCACACTTTGGAATTTTGTTTTTTAATACTTTATTTGATGTCTCTGTTCTGCCTACAGATCATACTGTTTAGTACAGCTGAATGCACTTTATAATCCTGAGAGTGATTTCACCCAAGTTGAGCTGCATGGGCAAGAGTCAGTGTATATTGTATATTGTAGTTTCAATAGTTGGGAATTCAGTTTTTGGACTGAATTTCAGAAAAGCTTAATTTCAGACTTGAAAATGTCAAATTTGCTCATGTTTACATTTCCACCAATCACAACATTACTCTGCTTATTAAAAGAAATTTGTCTTTATTCTGCAGGGCAAGAGATAAATTAAGACTGTTTAAATAACTATATTTGTAATGTGTTTGAATTGTTATAAACAAGCAATATTTCTCAATTGCTGAATAACATTTTGAAGTTTAATCTATAGCAGGCTGCAAACAGTGTGTGGGTGGTTGTTTCTTGTATATGATGGCACTTCAAAATTTGAAACAAAACTACATTAAACAAGTCGTTGCACTGATTCGTGACTGGAGTCAGATCCCATCAGATGCAATAGGTCAGGAGGACCAAAGATATTTTGTTAAAACCAGACTTTTATATAATAGTGATAAGAATATTTCTGAATCAAGAACAAATGGGCTTGGATAAAAAAAATACATTGCATCAGCTGTCCATTTTTAGTATGCAAAATTGACTGTAATTGATCACAATCAGAACTACTTTTAGAAATCAGAAAAAAAGAATTTACATTCACCATTCAATATTGACAAGCTTGTCAGATGAAATAGGTTTATTACGGGGCCAGACATTAAGAAGGAGCTGAATTACTTTTAATAGACAGGAATGTGGAAAAGAGAGTTCTTTCCCCCCTTTGCTAATGGTTGTGTATGTGCTTCATAATTCCTGATGCTAATGTGTGTTTTCTCATATATATTCACATATTCACATTAAAACCCAATTGTTACTCCTTAGCATTCAAAAGGATCTGCAAAAATTAGCATGCAGGCTATTCTGAATCTCTTCAACTGGCTACAGAGAGCTTGGTGTTATCGGTACAGGAAGTCAGAGTATTCATTTATCATTCCTTGCCAACAAACATGACATTGCAACCCAGCTGGCTTAAAAATCTGAGCAAAGAGTGCTGTGATGAGAGCTGTAAGAAACAGCTGAGAAATATTTGGAACAGAAAAATGAAAATTCTGAATAACATCAGCAGTAGAGCTTATTTTCTAATTAGAGTGAGCTCTGGATATAGCGCTGACAGTAAGCCTGAAAACGATGGTACAATCACTGTTCCTGTCTGTGCGTTACTCAAAAGGTCCACTCCAGAGATGAGTACATAATCTAGGCTGACACTTTAATGCAGTACTGAGGGAATGTTATATTAGCAGAGTTACCGTCTTTTAGATGAGATGTTAGAGCAAGATATTAAACATCTGCCTGCTAAGGTGGATGTAAAAGATCCATAGCATAACTTGAAGAACAGCAAAAAGGAGTTCTCCCAGTGTCCTGGCCAGTATTTATCTCCCAACCAACACCACCAAATTGAATACTCCTGTCATTTATCTCATTGCCATTTTTGGTACTTTGCTGTACGCAAATTGAATGACATGTTTGCCGACAAAACAACAGTGACTACACTTCAAAAATACTTCATTGGCTGGGAAGCGTTTTGGGCATCCTGAGCGAAAGGCACTATATAAATGTAAGTTCTATTTTCTATGTACATTATACTTATAGGGAATATGGGTTGGGTCAACTAGGTTTCTCTATGATCCAAAAAAGTAGTAATGCAGTGACAAGTGAGATTAGAAGTAAATGCATTTAAGTAATATGGTGCAGTAAACATGGGTGCTAAAGTCACTTCGTTTCATTTTATTTTGAAAGGCTGAAAACAAAAACAGGAAACTAAGTGTCAACTTTAAACAGATTGAGAGGTTTTCGTTTAGGAAGGTAAAGAAAGCAAAAAGTTTAAATAGATGACTGGAATACCAAACATAAGCATGTGACATGTAAACCACACAGAGCAAGTTTTACTCCCACAGAGTCGAAGAAGTTCATCACAGAATGATCTCACAGTTCAAAAGTTGAGGACTTTCTAAGAAGCAGAACTAGATTTATGTTGTGTATGCAATAACTCAATAGACTGAATACGGTAATCCCCGAACTGGCACAAGCCTAGCTCTACTTTATTAGGGCCCAAAGTGATTACATTACAAGATGGCTGGCCTTTTATACCTGGGCCGCACACGTGTGCACAGCCCAATGACCTCTGACAGTGGTGCTACTTGGTGGCTAGTAAACCCAAGCATATATACATGACAATATCCCCCTTTAAGATGTCAGTAACAGTCTTTTTACAAACTGAGACGGCCCGGGGCTTTCCGTTCCCAAGTTGAACGTCTCAAGTTCAACTCCAGCCTTGGGTGAGCGTTCTGCCGATCTGATGGGAGTGACAATGACCACGTCAGGGATTGAAAGTCCAGATTCTTTGACAATGTCAGTGATTGAAAGTCCAGATTCATTGATGACAGCAGAGTCCTCTGATGACTGAGGGTAGGTTGGTTGGTCACCGATTGTGTCTTCCTCAGACTGTTCCGGTTCATCCGTGTGGCACAGTTTTATCTGATCAACATGTTTCCTGCATGTCTGCCCATTCTTGAGCTAAATGATAAACATTCTGTTATCCTCCTTGGCCATAACAGTACCGGCAATCCATTTAGGACCTTGACCATAATTCAGTACATACACAGGATCATTGCTAGAAATGTCGTGTGACACAGTAGCGCGATCATGATACCCTTGCTGACTTTGATGTCTGTATTCAACACGATTATTTAAGTCAGGGTGGACAAGAGAGAGTCTGGTCTTGAGACCTCTCTTCAATAGTCCAGCAGGGGAGACTCCAGTAAGCGTATGGAGTCTTGTCCTGTAACTAAGCAATATGCGTGACAAGTGAGTTTGCAGCGAACCTTGAGTTACACGTTTCATACTCTGCTTGATGGTTTGGACCGCACGCTCTTATCATATCATCATAGGCGGCCCCTCGAACGAGGATGACTTGCTTCCACACCAAAAGGGATGAGGTCATAGATGTTTCAATGAAGGACCCGATATTCCAGTCCTGAAGATGCCTGTGCATGGATTTTTTTTTAGTGTGTGGTGATCGTTGCACATCAGCCACCACACGGGCTTGACAGAGCTAGGCCTTTATTCAGTGGCAAGGGTTAACCAGGACAACTGGAGACCTGCTCTGCTGCATGGACCTAGTGCGCACGCAAATCGCAGTGTGGGCTGGCCCGTGCTGCCCCTGGGTCCTCGGCTCTTCTAGACCCCGTACCCTCATTTGCCGTACCTCCGCTATGACCTTCCCGCTCTTCTGCTGTGCCTGGGCCTTGCTGATGTTCCAGCCCATGCTCTAACCGGCGACTTGGGCCTTGATGACATCACCCAGTCGCCCACCTCAAAGTCTTCGCACACTTGGGACGACTCGCGCTGGAAACTATAGTGGCATGCTCCAGCTCTTTATAGTCCCGACCTGCGGTATTGTCCTCTCGCAGGTCAGGGTGGCCCACGATGTTGCAGGGGCTCGGCACTCCACTTCTTTATACTCTGACCTGCGATGGTGAAAACTCCAACTGGTGGTCACGTGTCACATCACAGAAAAGGAGGAAGTCTGTTTCAGCTGTTCTTCTATGCCTTTAGTGCCCAGATCAAGAGCAAGATTGATAGAGCCCCAAGGAACAGATCATTTGGCACAAAAGCCACAGAATACTTTTTGTGGGGTTACCACAAACTGGGCTAGTGACATCATTTATTCTCTTTCTCAAAAGTTACCGTGTTCTCAATATGAATGATGACTGCTATAATAAACCCCCCGAGTGTGACCCAAGAATGCCGTAAGATTGCTGGATTTAGCAAGATAGATTCAGCACTCTCACACTCCCAGCTGGCAACCTCACTCAAAAAGAGCTAAAGTTACTACACTGTAGCACTGATTCTCCAAGCTGCACTCCCCTTGAGCAATCCTCCTCGTCAAGTACAGAATACCTGAATTTACTCAAGTGCATCACAGCTTCCTGCGTGTACTGTTTTTAGAACAAAATGGAAAAACAATATGGAGCAATTCTGGTTCTGCTTGTCCATTGGATGCGGGTTTGAATGATGCTGACCTCACATGTTTGATACCATTGAGTTTCATGAACTCTTGAAACTCCATACCGGTGAAGCAAGATCCGTTGTCGCTTACAACGATGTCAGGCAGACCATGCGTAGCAAACATGACACGAAGGTTCTCAATGGTAGCTGTGGATGTGCTGGATGACATGATTGCACACTCTATCCACTTGGAATAAGCATCCACCACAACTAAGAACATCTTTCCCAGGAAGGATATGGATCCTGGACCATGGTTTAGATGGCCACGACCACAGACTTAGCGACGATTCTGCTGGTGCTTTACTAAGCTGCATGCACTGATGCATACATGATTCCAGATCAGTGTCAATTCCAAGCCACCATACATGAGACCTGGCAATGGCTTTCATCATGACAATACTGGGATGCGTGCTATGTAGATCATGCACAAATTTCTCTCTGCCTTTTTTGGGCATAACAACATGATTACCCCACAGTATACAATCTGATTGAATAGATAGTTCGTCTTTGCGATAGATGTAAGGTTTGGTCTCCTCGCATATTTGCTTGGGTATGGCAGACCAATCACCACTAAGGATACAAGGTTTCACAACCGATAATATCGGGTCCTGGCTGATCCAGGTCTTAACTTGTTGGGCCGTGACAGGGCTCCCTTCACTTTCAAAAGCATCCATGACTAACAGTAGGTCTGCCGGTTGTGGCATTTCCAACTCCGGTGTGGGCAACAGCAGACGGCTCAATGCATCGGCACAATTCTCAGTGCCAGGTCTATGGCGAATGACATAATCATAGGCAGATAATCTCAGCACCCACCTCTGGATGGGGGACGATGCATTGGTATTGATACTTTTGTTTTCCGAAAACAATGAAATGAGTGGCCTGTGACCTGTTTCCAGTTCAAACCGATGACCAAACAGGTACTGATGCATCTTTTTAACACCATACACACAGGCTAGTGCTTCTTTCTCTACCATGCTGTAGGCTCTTTCCGCCTTTGACAAACATTTTGAAGCATATGCAACAGGGACCTATGTTTCCAAGTTGTAATTTGCCCGACTCATTAGCTTGTTGGAGCACGCAACCAACTCCATATGATGAAGCATCACAGTCTAATACTAGACTCTTACATGGATCGTAATGTACCAACAGCTTGTTAGAGCAAAGCAGATTAGTAGCTTTCTCAAAAGCTCTATCTTGAGATGCACCCCAAACCCAGATGTCACCTTTTCTTAGCAACATGTACAGTGGCTCTAATAAGTTGCTCAATCTAGGTAAGAAATTATCGAAGTAGTTGAGTAGACCAAGGAAAGAACGCAGCTCCGTCACATTCTGAGGCTTGGGTGCATTTTTGATGGCTTTGGTTTTCGAGTCCGTAGGCCTGATATCGTCAGCAGCAATTTTCCTTCCCAGGAATTCGACATCCGGTGCCATGAAGATGCACTTCGAGCATTTCAGTCTGAGTCCCACTTTGTCCAGACGATGTAGAACCTCTTCCAGGTTGTTTAGATGTTCGGCAGAGTCACGACCTGTGACCAGTATGTCATCTTGGAACACGACGGTTCTGGGGGCTAACTTCAGTAGACTCTCCATGGTCCTCTGAAATATGGCTGCAGCCGAGCGAATTCCAAAAGGGCACCTGTTGCAGATAACATAGAAACATAGAAAATAGGTGCAGCAGTAGGCCATTCGGCCCTTCAAGCCTGCACCGCCATTCAATGAGTTCATGGCTGAACATGCAACTTAGTACCCCATTCCTGCTTTCTCGCCATACCCCTTAATCCCCCTAGTAGTAAGGACTACATCTAACTCCTTTTTGAATATATTTAGTGAATTGGCCTCAACAACTTTCTGTGGTAGAGAATTCCACAGGTTCACCACTCTCTGGGTGAAGAAGTTTTTCCTCATCTCGGTCCTAAATGGCTTACCCCTTATCCTTAGACTGTGACCCCTGGTTCTGGACTTCCCCAACATTGGAAACATTCTTCCTGCATCTAAACCCGTCAGAATTTTAAACATTTCTATGAGATCCCCTCTCATTCTTCTGAACTCCAGTGAATAAAAGCCCAGTTGATCCAGTCTTTCTTGATATGTCAGTCCCGCCATCCCGGGAATCAGTCTGGTGAACCTTCGCTGCACTCCCTCAATAGCAAGAATGTCCTTCCTCAAGTTAGGAGACCAAAACTGTACACAAGACTCCAGGTGTGGCCTCACCAAGGTCCTGTACTACTGTAGTAACACCTCCCTGCCCCTGTACTCAAATCCCCTTGCTATGAAGGCCAACATGCCATTTGCTTTCTTAACCACCTGCTGTATCTGCATGCCAACCTTCAGTGACTGATGTACCATGACACCCAGGTCTTGTTGCACTTCCCCTTTTCCTAATCTGTCACCATTCAGATAATAGTCTGTCTCTCCGTTTTTACCACCAAAGTGGATAACCTCACATTTATCCACATTATACTTCATCTGCCATGCATTTGCCCACTCGCCTAACCTATCCAAGTCACTCTGCAGCCTCATAGCATCCTCCTCGCAGCTCACACTGCCACCCAACTTAGTGTCATCCGCAAACTTGGAGATACTACATTTAATCCCCTCGTCTAAATCATTAATGTACAATGTAAATAACTGAGGCCCCAGCACAGAACCTTGCGGTACCCCACTAGTCACTACCTGCCATTCTGAAAAGTACCCATTTACTCCTACTCTTTGCTTCCTTTCTGCCAAACAGTTCTCAATCCACGTCAGCACACTACCCTCAATCCCATGTGCTTTAACTTTGCACATTAATCTCTTGTGTGGGACCTTGTCGAAAGCCTTCGGAAAGTCCAAATACACCACATCAACTGGTTCTCCCTTGTCCACTCTCCTGGAAACATCCTCAAAAAATTCCAGAAGATTTGTCAAGCATGATTTCCCTTTCACAAATCCATGCTGACTTGGACCTATCATGTCACCTCTTTCCAAATGCGCTGCTATGACATCCTTAATAATTGATTCCATCATTTTACCCACTACCGATGTCAGGCTGACTGGTCTATAATTCCCTGTTTTCTCTCTCCCTCCTTTTTCAAAAAGTGGGGTTACATTGGCTACCCTCCACTCGATAGGAACTGATCCAGAGTCAATGGAATGTTGGAAAATGACTGTCAATGCATCTGCTATTTCCAAGGCTACCTCTTTAAGTACTCTGGGATGCAGACCATCAGGACCTGGGGATTTATCGGCCTTCAATCCCATCAATTTCCCCAACACAATTTTCCGAATAATAAGGATTTCCCTCAGTCCCTCCTTCTTACTAGACCCTCTGACCCCTTTTATATCCGGAAGGTTGATTGTGTCCTCCTTAGTGAATACCGAACCAAAGTACTTGTTCAATTAGTCTGCCATTTCTTTGTTCCCAGTTATGACTTCCCCCGATTTTGACTGCAGGGGACCTACATTTGTCCTGACTAACCTTTTTCTCTTTACATATCTATAGAAGCTTTTGCAGTCCATTTTAATGTTCCCTGCAAGCTTCCTCTTGTACTCTATTTTCCCTGCCCTAATCAAACCCTTTGTCCTCCTCTGCTAAGTTCTAAATTTCTCCCAGTCCCCAGGTTCGCTGCTATTTCTGGCCAATTTGTATGCCACTTCCTTGGCTTTAATACTATCCCTGATTTCCCTTGATAGCCACGGTTGAGCCACCTTTCCTTTTTTATTTTAACGCCAGACAGGGATGTACAATTGTTGTAGTTCATCCATGCGGTCTCTAAATGTCTGCCATTGCCCATCCACTGTCAACCCCTTAAGTATCATTCGCCAATCTATCCTAGCCAATTCACGCCTCATACCTTCAAAGTTACCCTTTAAGTTCTGGACCATGGTCTCTGAATTAACTGTTTCATTCTCCATCCTAATGTAGAATTCCACCATATTATGGTAACTCTTCCCCAAGGGACCTCGCACAACGAGATTGCTAATTAATCCTCTCTCATTACACAACACCCAGTCTAAGATGGCCTCCCCCCTAGTTGGTTCCTCGACATATTGGTCTAGAAAACCATCCCTTATGCACTCCAGGAAATCCCCCTCCACCGTATTGTTTTCAGTTTGGTTAGCCTAATCTATATGCATTTTAAAGTCACCCATGATAACTGCTGCACCTTTATTGCATGCACCCCTAATTTCCTGTTTGATGCCCTCCCCAACATCACTACTACTGTTTGGAGGTCTGTACACAACTCCCACTCGCGTTTTCTGCCCTTTGGTATTCCGTAGCTCCACCCATACCGATTCCACATCGTCCAAGCTAATGTCTTTCCTTACAATTGCATTAATTTCCCCTTTAACCAGCAACGCCACCCCGCCTCCTTTTCCTTTCTGTCTATCCTTCCTAAATGTTGAATACCCTTGGATGTTGAGTTCCCAGCCTTGGTCACCCTGCTGCCAACCACATCGTATCCGTTAACTGCTATCTGCACAGTTAATTCGTCCACCTTATTCCGAATACTCCTCGCATTGAGGCACAGAGCCTTCAGGCTTGCCTTTTTAACACACTTTGACCCTTTAGAATTTTGCTGCAAAGTGGCCCTTTTTGATTTTTGCCGTGGATTTCTCTGCCCTCCACTTTTACTCATCTCCTTTCTGTCTTTTGCTTCTGTCTCCTTTTTGTTTCCCTCTGTCTCCCAGCATTGGTTCCCATTCCCCTGCCATATTAGTTTAACTCCTCCCCAACAGCACTAGCAAACACTCCTCCGAGGACATTGGTTCCGGTCCTGCCTAGGTGCAGACCGTCCGGTTTGTACTGGTCCCACCTCCCCCAGAACTGGTTCCAATGCCCCAGGAATTTGAATCCCTCCCTGCTGCACCACTGCTCAAGCCACGTATTCATCTGAGCTATCCTGCGATTCCTACTCTGACTAGCACGTGGCACTGGTAGCAATCCTGAGATTACTACTTTTGAGGTCCTACTTTTTAAATTTCGCTCCTAAAATTTGTCTCGTAGGACCTCATCCCGTTTTTTACCTATATCGTTGGTACCAATGTGCACCACGACAACTGGCTGTTCACCCTCCCTTTTCAGAATGTCCTGCACCCGCTCCGAGACATCCGTGAACTTTGCACCAGGGAGGCAACATACCATCCTGGAGTCTCGGTTGTGGCCGCAGAAATGCCTATCTATTCCCCTTACAATTGAATCCCCTATCACTATCGCTCTCCCACTCTTTTTCCTGCCCTCCTGTGCAGCAGAGCCAGCCATGGTGCCATGAACTTGGCTGCTGCTGCCCTCCCTTGATGAGTCATCCCCCCTCAACAGCACTCAAAGTGGTGTATCTGTTTTGCAGGGGGATGACCGCAGGGGACCCCTGCACTACCTTCCTTGCACTGCTCTTCCTGCTGGTCTTCCATTCCCTATCTGGCTGTGGACCCTTTACCTGCGGGTAAAGACCAACTCGCTACACGTGATACTCACGTCATTCTCAGCATCGTGGATGCTCCAGAGTGAATCCACCTTCAGCTCTAATTCTGCAACGCGGTCCGTCAGGAGCTGGAAGCGGATACACTTCCCGCAGATGTAGTCGTCAGGGACACCGTAAATGTCCCTGAGTTCCCACATAGTACAGGAGGAGCATATCACGTGTCCGAGCTCTCCTGCCATGACTTAACCCTTAGATACATTTAATTTGGCGACAATAAATGTTAAGTTACTTACTGATATAAAAAGAAAAAGAAAAGCTACTTACCAATCACTTACCCCTTTGGCTGTGACATCACCTTTTGATTTCTTTCTACTTCTTTTTTGCTTTCTCTCCCTGCTGCAGTTGCACAAGCTGGGCCTTTTGTAGGCCTGGGATGCTGTCGCTCCGCCTCTCGACCTCCCGCTGGGTTTCCCCGACTCATGCTGGCCTTTTGTAGGCCTGGGATGCTGCTGCTCCACCTCGTGACCTCTTCAAAATTCAGCTTTTACCAAGATTTGAACTCCGATCGCTGCATTCAAAGTCCAAAGTGCTCACCATTACACCATTGAACCAACGATAAACAGTCCTTTATGAGTGTTGATGCACGTAAGTTTCTTCGACATGTCGACCAGCTCCTATGTCATGTAGGCCAACGTCAGATCCAGTTTTGTCAATGATTCTCTCCCCCCCCACCCCGGCTAGTGACAGGTCATCAGCCTTCGGTAACAGGTATTGATCCTGTTTCGAAACTTGGTTGATCGTAACCTTGTAGTCTCAACAAATCCTGACAGTTCCATCACTTTTCAACACCGGAACAATGGGGCTGGCCCATTCGTTAAATTCAACCGGTGATATGATCCCTTCATGCTGGAGTCTGTCCAGTTCGATTTCGACCTTCTCCCTCATGTACGGAACTGCCCGAGCTTTATGATAGATGGATCTTGCATTCGAGTCCACGTGGATCTGCACCTTGGCTCCTCTGAAATTGCCGATGCCTGGTTCAAACAGCGAGGGGAACTTGCTCAGCACTTGAACACATGGAGTATCCTCCATTTGATTTTTTCTAACCAGTTCCTGCCGAACAGCGTTGGACCATTGCCTGGAACAATCCATACTGGTAAATCGTGAACTGCACCATCATACGACACCTTGAGTACTGCACTGCCAATCACCGTTATGAGTTCTTTACATACACAACTTGGCATTGACTTGACTCAGCTTAGGCCTCACAGCCTTTGTATCCCACAGCCTGTCGAATGTCCTCTGGCTCATTATTGATTGACTCGCACCCGTGTCCAATTCCATCGATACCGGCACACCATTAAGTTTTATATTAATCATTATCAGTTGGCTCTTTGTTAGGAACGAATACAGTCCATACACTTCCTCTTCTAGTATCTCGGATTGCATATCGGGATCCACACTGGACTGGTCATCATCCTCCACGAGGAGTGTCGCAGCACGCTTGTTCAGTTGTGGACACATTCGCTGGAGATGCCCCACTTTCGAACAGCTTTTACAAATATACTGTTTAAACCGACACTGAAGATGCCGATGATTTCCCCCACAATGCCAACATGGTGATATTGGATTCATTCCCGTTGGCGGACTTTGAGCAGCCACAGGTTTCGCGTACTCAGTCGGGTAGGCCCTGTCATATGCAGCTCTGCCAAACGACGATACTATCTTGTTTACAGTACTTGCCAAGTTCCAATTTTTCAATGATATCTGCTTTAAGCTTTTGTCCGTCATCATGTATGATTGGGCAATCGTGATGGCCTTGCTCAAATCCAGCATCTCCGCTGCCAATACCTCATGGTTGATTCCGATTACAAAGAAGTCCCGCAGCATGTCTGCCAATGCGGTTTCGAACTTACATGGTCCAGCTAGACGTCTTAGGTCGGCAACGAATTCCGATACATCCTGGTCCTCAGAACGAACGTGCATATAGAATCGATATCTTGAGATGATGATGCCTTCATCTGGTTTGAGATGGTCACGTACCAGAGCACACAATGTTCCATAGTCCTTGTCCGTTGGATTTAAGGGCGAGAGGAGATTCTTTATGAGTCCACAGATTTTTGGACCACAACTGGTGAGGAGGACTGCCCGCGCCGAACTGCGTCTGCCTCTTTCTCCATTTTGTTGGCCACGAAGTACTGGTTCAAGCGGGCTACAAAGTCTGCCCAATTTTCTCCCTCCACAAATCGCTCCAGAATTCCAATTGTGCTCATTTTTGCATGCGAAGGTTCTTGTTACCTCGTCACCAAATGTTGTGTATGCAATAACTCAATAGACTGAATACTGTAAACTCCGAAGAGGTACAAACCTGACTCTATTTTATTCGGGCCCATAGTGATTACATTACAATATGGCTGACCTTTTATACCTGGGCCGCACACATGTGCGCACAGCCCAATGACCTCCAACAGTGATGCCACCTGGTGGCTAGTAAACCCGAGCATACATACATGACAATTTACACATAGTTTTTATACAGCGACTACATTATGGCTGTATTATAAGATGGCATCACACACTTGATGAATTTTTGACTTTACAGTCTGGGTTTTAAGCACCACCTGGGTGGAACAGAGGGAGGAGAATTGGGTGGGGAAGATCGCACACCTGTACAGAACTTGCTTGATTTTCGTTCCATTCATTTAAATAAAAGGAAAATTAAGTGTGTTCTGTCCTGGTCTGATCACCCCTGCGAGACCTTCCCCTCTATGCTCCACCCAGACATGCTTAACATTTATGTGGTGAACAACAACAACTTGTATTTATATAGCACCTTTAACATAGTGAAACATCCCAAGGCACTTCACAGGAGTATTATGAGATAAAAATTTGACACCAAGTCACAAAAGTAGAAATTATCGCAAGTGACCAAAAGCTTGGTCAAAGAGGTATGTTTTAAGGAGCATCTTAAAGGAGGAAAGAGAGGTAGAGAGGCGGAGAGGTTTAGGCAGGAAGTTACAGAGCTTGGGGCCTGGGCATCAGAAGGCACGGCCACCAATGGTTGAGCGATTATAATCAGGGATGCTCAAGTGGGCAGAATTAGAGGAGCGCAGACATCTCTGCGGGGGGGGGGGGGGGAGGGGGAAGGGGAGGAGATTACAGAGATAGGGAGGGATTTGAAAATGAAGATGAGAATTGTGAAATTGAGGCATTGCTTAACCAGAAACCAATGTAGGTCAGCGAGGACAGGGGTGATGCTAGTTAGGACATGGTGACTTGGTGCTAGTTACGACATGGCAGATGAGTTTTGGATGACTTCAAGTTTACGTAGGGTAGAATGTGGGAGGCGAGCCAGGAGTGCGTTGGAATAGTCAAGTCAAGAGGTAACAAAGGCATGGATGAGGGCTTCAGCAGCGGATGAGCTGACGCAAGGGTGGAGATGGATGATGTTACGGAGGTGGAAATCGGCGGTCTTAGTTGTCCTGTGGATATGTGGTCAGAAGCCCAGTTCAGGGTCAAATATGACACCGAGGTTGTGAACAGTGTGGTTTAGCCTCAGACAAAAGTTGGGGATAGGGATGGAGAGAGTGGCTAGAGAATGGAGTTTGTGGCGGGAACCGAAAATCGGTCTTCCCAATATTCAATTGAAGATGAAAATGTATCCCTTGATCTCATAAATTTAGTGAGTTAATCATGAATGGTCTATGTAGATTTCTTTAAACTCGATTGAACATTAAAACATTGTTGTTTTAAAAATATCTCCTATTAAATATCTTGTAGAATTTAATGTTTACCTTTCTGCGGTCTTCTCATTAGAGCTTTAACAGAGTGCTTATATCTTCAAACACTGCAACTAAGCTCTGCAATTATGATCATCAACTTTTATCTGGGCAACTTTATGTCACATGGGATATGGAACCAAGATGGGTAGATGGAGTTAAGATACAGACCAGTCATGATTTAATTGAATGGTGGAACAGGCTCGAAGGGTTGAATGGCCTACTCCTATTCCTGTGTTCTACATGACAGAAAGAGGGTGCATGTTTCAACATGATGATCCCAAACCAGGGACATAGTTGACTGGAAGAGAGTTTAACTGAAAAAAATCTGTTTTACAGAGATAGAACACACCTATGTATTATAAAAATGTAGTTTTGACCAAACTTTATCATTTGAGTTCCTTGCAGTTTCCACCAGAGCCAGTGGAAGACAGAAGTCAATGGTCTGGTCATTCAGAACGACTATTACAAGTTATGTTAGAAGGTTAATTAGTTGTATAGGAATGGTCATTCTATATGCATAATTCCATAGACTGGAGCAATTTTCTGACTGAGCGCTAGCAGCATGGAACCTCACCTGCCAGCAGTGCATATCAGGTAACAATAGATGCGATGCTCCCAATTTTGCAACACTGGTGGTCGGTGAGTTTCATAAGAACATAAGAATTAGGAGCAGGAGTAGGCCATATGCCACATTAAGCCTGCTCCGCCATTCAATAAGATCATGGCTGGAATTGGAAAGCAGAAAATTAGAAAGTGAATTTGGAAGGCAGAGGAAACAGAGAGAAAATAGACAACAAGGGAGTTTTGCAGTCCTAAATGGTATATATTTCAATGCAAGGAGTCTAGAGAATAAGGCAGATGAGCTAAGAGCAAAGATAGACACTTGGAAGTATGATATTATAGCTATTACTGAGATATGGCTGAAAGAAGGGCAGGCAGGTATGGAAACTCAACATTCCTGGTTACAGGGTTTTCAGACGGGATAGAATGGGAGATAAAAAAGGAGGGGGTCGCAGTATTAATTAAAGGAACAATTACAGCTGTGAGGAGGGATGATAGGTAAGAAGGATCATCAAATGAGGCCATATGGGTTGAATTCAAGAACAAAAAAGGGGCGATCACACTGCTGGGAGTGTACTATAGACCGCAAAACAGTCAGAGGGAGATAGAACAGCAAATATGTAGGCAAATTTCTGAGAAGTGCAAAAACGATAGGGCAGTAACTACCCTAATATTAGCTGGGATAGAAGTAGTGTGAAAGGTATAGAGATATAGAGGGTGCAGAATTCCTAAAATGCATTCAGAAGAACTTTATTAGCCAGTATGTAGCAAGCCCAACAAGGGAGGGGGCAGTTCTGGACTTAGTTTTAGGGAATGAAGCTGGACAGGAGGAACGGGTATCAGTGGGAGAGCATTTTGGTGCTAGTGATCATAATTCAGTTAGATTTAGGGTAGTTATGGAAAAGGACAAAGATAGACAGGAATAAAGGTTCTCAATTGGGGGAAAGCCAATTTTACTCAACTGAGAGGTGATTTAGCCAAGGTGGATTGGAAACAGCTACTGGAAGGTAAAACAGTGACAGAGCAAAGCAGAGCGTTCAAGGAGGAGATCCTGAGGGTTCAGAGCAAATATGTTCCCTTAAAGAAAAAGTGTGGGACTAACAAATCTAGTGCCCCTGGATGTCAAGGGGCATACAGGGTAGGATAAAGAAAAAAAAGTGATGCTAATGACAGATACCAAGGGCTCAATCTGCAGAAACTCGAGGAGTATCGAAAGTGTAGAGGTGAAATTAAAAAGGAAATTAGGAAAGCAAAGAGAGAGCATGAAAAAATTGTGGCAAGTAAAATCAAGGAAAACTTAAAGATGTTTTTTAAATACATTAGGAGCAAGAGGATAACTAAAGAAAGAGTAGGGCCTATTAGGGATCTTAAAGGTAATGTGTGTGTGGAGGCGGAAGAAGTGGGTATGGTTCTTAATGAATATTTTGCATCTGTTTTCACAAAGGAGAGGGGCGGTGCAGACTTTGCAATCAGGGAGGAGGAGTGCGAAATATTAGATGAAATAAACATAGTGAGAGAGGAAGTATTAAGAGCTAAGCAGCTTTGAAAGTGGATAAATTGCCAGGCCCAGATGAAATGTATCCCAGGCTGTTAAGAGAAACAAAAGAGGAAATAGCAGAGGCTCTGACCATCATTTTCCAGTCCTCTCTGGTTACAGATGTGGTGCGGGAGGACTGCTAACGTTGTCCCTTTGTTTAAAAAGGGAGAAAGGGATAGACTGAGTAATTACAGGCCAGTCTGCTTAACCTCAGTGGTGGGAAAATTATGAGAAAATTCTGATGGACAGGATAAATCTCCTTTAGAAAGACACAGATTAATCAGGGACAGTCAGCATGGATTTGTTAAGGGAAGGTCATGTCTGACTAACGCGATCAAATTTTTTGAGGAGGTAACAAGGAGCGTTGATGAGGGTTGTGGGTTTGATGTAGTGTATATGGATTTTAGCAAGGCTCCATATGGCCTTACGTAAGTAAAAGCCTATGGGATCCAAGGCAAAGTGGCACATTGGATCCAAAACAGGCTTAGAGTCAGGAAGCAAAAGGAAATGGTTGATGGGTGTTTTTGTGACTGGAAGGCTGTTTTCAGTGGGGTTCCACAGGGCTCAGTTATGGGGCCCTTCCTTTTTGTGGTATATATATCAATGATTTAGACTTGAATGTAGGGGGCATGATTAAGAAGTTTGCAGATGATACAAAAATTGGCTGTGTGGTTGATAATGAAGAAGAAAGCTGTAGACTGCAGGAAGATATCAATGAACTGGTCAGGTGGGCAGAATAGTGGCAAATGAAATTCAATCTGGAGAAGTATGAGGTAATGCATTTGGGATGGGCTAACAAGGCAAGGGAATACACATTAAATGGTAAGACACTGAGAAGTGTAGAGGAACAAAGGTATCTTAGAGTGCATGTCCACAGATTTCTGAAGGTACCAGGCCAGGTCGATAAGGTGGTTAAGAAGGCATACTGGAAAATGGGATTAGGCTGGATAGCTTTTTGTTAGCTGGTGCAGACATGATGGGCCGAAATGGCTTCCTTCCGTGCTGAAAATTTCTGTGATTCAGTGTCAGTTTTACTCGGAACATTTAGATAATGTGGTCTTTTTGGGAATAGGCAACTGACAAGAAGAAAATGAACAAACGGTGCATGTGGTCCCTTTTCCAACCTGATAAAGTTGCCTTGAGACAGGGCCCGCTTAGCTCTCACAACACCAGATTCCTCCATTTTGAGTAGAACTCTAACCTTGACCCTAGTTTTTCTCATGTGCAATAAATCACATTCCCAGACTCATATTTACATATCTGCAATATTTTCATGTGCAACGGCCACCACACATTAAAAAAAAATCCATGCACAGGCATCTTCCACCCTTCAAGATGTAGTTCAGGACCTGGAATATTAGGTCCTTCATTGAAACATCTGTGAACTCATCCTTTTTTTGGCGTGGAAGCAAGTCATCCTCGTTTCGAGGGACTGCCTATGATGATGATTTTCATGTGAATGTATGTGACATTTTACTCTGTTTTAATGTTTCCCAGGTTAAGCAATACGTAACAGCTATTTTGTTACTCATCTCTTAACTCTCCAACCCTTTTCATGTTTCCTTCATCTCTGTAGTAACTTTCCACAGTTACAGAAAACACAAAAGTAAACACCAGTGCTTCAATAAATAAGACATTCCGTGTCATGTTGCTCTTTTACAGCTATAAACCAGAAAATTAAAAGACTGCAAATATTTAGATTTGAAAGCTCAATTCAATTTCAACATCAAAATTTCAAAAGCATACTGAAAAAACCCTAATAAAATAGTTACAGCCGAGGTCACTGTAATGTCGGCACCTGTGAGTATGCTCACAAGTTTGTAGAGCTGTTGCGGAGAGGTTTCCTGTACGGGCTGCTCCTGCACACTCTCAACCTTGCCTCTCAACCTGGCCTTGGAAATAGCAGATGCATTGACAGTCATTTTCCAACATTCCATTGACTCTGGATCAGTTCCTATCGAGTGGAGGGTAGCCAATGTAACCCCACTTTTTAAAAAAGGAGGGAGAGAGAAAACGGAATTATAGACCGGTCAGCCTGACATCGGTTGTGGGTAAAATGATGGAATCAATTATTAAGGATGTCATAGCAGCGCATTTGGAAAGAGGTGACATGATAGGTCCAAGTCAGCATGGATTTGTGAAAGGGAAATCATGCTTGACAAATCTTCTGGAATTTTTTGAGGATGTTTTCAGTCGAGTGGACAAAGGAGAACCAGTTGATGTGGTATATTTGGACTTTCAGAAGGCTTTCGACAAGGTCCCACACAAGAGATTAATGTGCAAAGTTAAAGCACATGGGATTGGGGGTAGTGTGCTGACATGGATTGAGAACTGGTTGTCAGACAGGAAGCAAAGAGTAGGAGTAAATGGGTACTTTTCAGAATGGCAGGCAGTGACTAGTGGGGTACCGCAAGGTTCTGTGCTGGGGCCCCAGCTGTTTACACTGTACATTAATGATTTAGACGAGGGGATTAAATGTAGTATCTTCAAATTTGCGGATGACACTAAGTTGGGTGGCAGTGTGAGCTGCGAGGAGGATGCTATGAGGCTGCAGAGCGACTTGGATAGGTTAGGTGAGTGGGAAAATGCATGGCAGATGAAGTATAATGTGGATAAATGTGAGGTTATCCACTTTGGTGGTAAAAACAGAGAGACAGACTATTATCTGAATGGTGACAGATTAGGAAAAGGGGAGGTGCAACGAGACCTGGGTGTCCTGGTACATCAGTCATTGAAGGTTGGCATGCAGATACAGCAGGCGGTTAAGAAAGCAAATGGCATGTTGGCCTTCATAGCGAGGGGATTTGAGTACAGGGGCAGGGAGGTGTTGCTACAGTTGTACAGGGTCTTGGTGAGGCCACACCTGGAGTATTGTGTACAGTTTTGGTCTCCTAACTTGAGGAAGAACATTCTTGCTATTGAGGGAGTGCAGCGAAGGTTCACCAGACTGATTGTCGGGATGGCGGGACTGACCTATCAAGAAAGACTGGATCAACTGGGCTTGTATTCACTTTGGTTCAGAAGAATGAGAGGGGACCTCATAGAAACATTTAAAATTCTGACGGGTTTAGACAGGTTAGATGCAGGAAGAATGTTCCCAATGTTTGGGAAGTCCAGAACCAGGGGTCACAGTCTAAGGATAAGGGGTAAGCCATTTAGGACCGAGATGAGGAGAAACTTCTTCACCCAGAGAGTGGTGAACCTGTGAAATTCTCTACCACAGGAAGTTGTTGAGGCCAATTCACTAAATATATTCAAAAAGGAGTTAGATGAAGTCCTTACTACTAGGGGGATCAAGGGGTATGGCGAGAAAGCAGGAAGGGGGTACTGAAGTTACATGTTCAGCCATGAACTCATTGAATGGCGATGCAGGCTAGAAGGGCCGAATGGCCTACTCCTGCACCTATTTTCTATGTTTATGTTTCTATCCTCGTCTGCCGTCCGGACACGCCATGGCGCAACATCTTGCCGTCCGGTGGAGGCAGGGTTCCCAAATGGAGGGCACTCTACACGGAAGTCCTCCCACTATTCATCGGGGACTTGGCCTGGAGGGTGGTGCACGGAGCAGTCCCGTGCAATAAATTTTGAAGCTGGTTGACGGGCTCCCAGGCCGCCTGCAATTTCTGCGGTCTGGAAGAGTCCGTGTTCCATGTTTTTATGGAGTGTGCGAGGTTGCAGCCTCTGTTCCATTATTTAAAGGGGCTGCTCCTCAATTTCTGGTTGCATTTCAGTCCCACACTCCTGATCTTTGGGCACTCTGTGTGGAGGTGAGTGGGTAGGTCCGAGGGCCTCCTCGTAGGACTGCTCCTGGGCACGACCAAGGGTGCCATCAGCCAGTCCAGGCAGCGGGCGGTCATTCAGCCTGACTGCCTGCCTCGCTTCCACGCCTACATCCGGGCCAGGGTGTCCTTAGAGATGGAGCATGTGGTGTCCACCGGCACGCTCGCGGCCTTCCGCGAGAGGTGGGCGCCGGAGGGACTGGAGTGCATTGTCACCCCCGGCAACCAAATTTTAATTTGATTTTATATGTTTTAAAGTTTAATTTGTTTTGATTGCCGGGTTTTTAGTGTCCCCCTCCCCTTTTATAGGGGGCACTTGTAAATTATATGATTTTAATGCCCCAAAAAAAATCACAAAAGGAAAAAAAAACACAAAAAAACAAAACAAAAAAAAACAAAAAAGAAAGAGGGCAGTTATAAGTGTCTGGAGTGTCCCCCAGATCGGGGGGCACTCTATCTGATGTTATTTTGTACTCCCCAAAAAGAGTTGTAGAGCTGTTGCATTATGAGTGGCTTAGCCAGTCATGTGATGTTCACAAGCCTCAATAAAACCCCAGTTAGTTGGGTCTAAGTCATCCACGATGAAGTATGCAGTTGTGAGCCTAGTGGATGAACTGGTAATGTGTAGGTTGATTGTTAAACCTTTGCTACTAAGAACTAGTTGGTTTATTAACAATGTGTTGCTATGAATTCTTAAGTGAGAACCCATAAAACAAATATATTACAGTCACAAAATGGACATAATTATGGAATACGATCTCCGAAACACCAGGAACAATCCTAGGAAATCCAACAACAATTACAACAATTTGTATTTATATAGCACCTTTAACATAGTAAAACATCCCAAGGCTTCACAGGAGTGTTATTAAACAAAATTTGACACAGAGCCACAAAGGAAACAGATGGTCAAAGGGGTAGGTTTTAAGGAGTGTCTTAAAGGAGGAAAGAGCGATAGAGAGGCGGAGATGTTTAGGGAGGGAATTCCAGAGTTTAAGGCCTAGGTATCTGAAGATACGGCCACCAATGGTTGAGCGATTAAAATCAGGGATGTTCAAGAGACCAGAATTAGAGGTGTGCAGATATCTCGGGGGGGTTGTGGGTCTGGAGGAGATAGGAAGGAGCGAGGCCATGGAGGGATTTGAAAACAAGGATGAGAATTTTAAAATCGAGGCATTGCTTAAGTGGGAGCCAATGTAGGTCATCGAACACAGTGGTGATGGGTGAACGGGACTTGGTGCGAGTTAGGTCTCGGGCAGCAGAGTTTTGGATGACCTTAAATTTATGTGGGAGGCCAGCCAGGAGTGCATTGGAATAGCCAAGTCTAGAGGTAACAGGCATGGATGAGGGTTTCAGCAGCAGATTGGCTCACGCAGGAGCAGAGACGGAAATAGGCATTAGTTATGGTGTGGAGATGTGACTGGAGGCTCATTTCATTGTCAAATATGACACCAAGGTTACGAACAGTCTGGTTCAGCCTCAGACAGATGCTAGGGAGAAGGATGGTGGCTGGGGAATGGAGTTTATGGTGGAGATCAAAGACAATGTCTTCGGTTTTGCCAATATTTAATTGGAGGAAATTTCAAGCAGTCTGACAACTTAGAGACAGTGGAGGGGTTGAGAGAAGTAGTGGGGAAGTAGTGGGTGTCGTCAATGTAATAAAAATGTAATTTGACATAGCCAATCACCATATGGGTCTAATGAGAAGCAGCCAGAATTGCAGAATGTGACCCCCAAAACATCGGTACAAATCCTGGAACCTCATATAACAGAATTTGATTTATTCTGTTACAGGAAACCAGTGGACTTGCTTCTAGCTAGAATCAAATTTCCTATCAGTTTATGCATCCAATGATTCTAAATCACCCTGTGTCTCAGGTGCAAGCAGAGGCAGAAATGGGAAATGTATTCCATTTTAGCTTCTAGAGTTACAAACGCACATTTTACTTTGCGTGAGATAATTATCTATTATATACTAAAATAGTTGTGTAGGTCGCAACTGTCCATTTGGAAATGCATTGCAACCTCTTATGTCAGACTGTATTTATGGCCAAGTGTCAGCATTTAAATGCTGCACCTGTTACCCCTGTGGTTGGGACTGGATTAAAGGTTTTTCAATGCTAATTGTCACATAAATTTAGTTGCTTAACAACAGCTGCTCTATCTAAGAGTTAATACCAATGAAAACTGGTCGAGTTTGCATGCCACTGAGTGTCGCTGTGGAGCAGCCTAAGATTTTAAGCCAGCTTTAATGTTGGTTTAGGTATGTAAGGGAGAAAAGTGTTAAAGTTTATCATTAAATTTTACAGTCTTTGTAAAACTTTTGGTCCAGCATGGATCTCTTGGAATTGTTCCCATCTCACCCTGGTAGTCTTTCCCCACCGGCATCGCTAAATGAGCAATCACTTGTCACCGCTACCACCCCAAGAAACCTAGCCCACAAGAAAGCTGGTCCACCTGCTCACCATGCTACTCAATACCTGCCTTGGTGCACTTTAATCCAACAATGTGTGTGGGCACATGCTTGGGCCAATCGCTTGATTTGCAAAATTGCACCTCTTAAAATGGCTAGATTTTCCAATTGGCATTGCTTCAACTAACCCACTTGATTAATGCCAGAAATAACCCTCATAATCTGGAACAAGAAATGTTTCGCCTTATTTGTTCACTTCCAACTAAAGAGTCAGGATGAATATAGGGAAAAGGGGATCTTATTGTTCCTTTCTGCAAACAGCTGTGCCAATTGGTTTGGGAATCTAAATAGCTATCAACATCTAATCTATAATCTGCCTCCTGGGTTTCTTTCTCATTCATTTACTTAGAACCAATGAAGTTTATAGAAGGAGGCCATTCGACCCATTTTGTCTGATCTTTTGCTAGAAATCCAAAACTGATGCCATTGCCCTTCACTCTTTCCCCTACTTTAATATCTTTCTCTGCTTCAACTATTTATATATAAACATAAGAACATAAGAAATAGGAACAGGAGTAGGCCATACGGCCCCTCGAGACTGCTCCGCCATTCAATAAGATCATGGCTGATCTAATCATGGACTCGACTCCCTTTCCGCGCACGCTCCCCATAACCCCTCATCTCCTTATCGTTTAAGAAACTGTCTATTTCTGTCTTAAATTTATTCAATGTCCCAGCTTCCACCACTCTCTGAGGCAATGAATTCCACAGATTTACAACCCTCAGAGAAGAAATTTCTCCTCATCTCTGTTTTAAATGGGCAGCCCCTTATTCTAAGATCATGTCCTCTAGTTCTAGACTCCCCCATCAGTAGAAACATCCTCTCTGCATCCAGCTTGTCAAGCCCCCTCATAATCTTATGCGTTTCGATCAGATCACCTCTCATTCTTCTGAATTGCAATGAGTAGAGGCCAAACCTACTTAACCTTTCCTCATAAGTCAACCCCCTCAGCCCAGGAATCAACCTAGTGAACCGTCTTTGAACTGCCTCCAAAGCAAGTATATCCTTTCGTAAATATGGAACCCAAAACTGCACGCAGTATTCCAGTTTTAAAAGATGCAATGGTCTCTGCCTTAATCATTCCTAAATCTCACAACCTTCTGTGTTAAGAAATTTCTCCAAACCTCTCTCCACACTCTCAGTGACAATTTTAAATTGATGACCCTTGTTATTGATTTCTTGAGCAGAAGAAATAGCAATGTCCTATTCACTCGATCAAAACTCTTAAAAATCTCAATTAAATGTCCTCCTCGCCTTCTCTGCTCCACTGGAAATAATCCTAACATCTGAAGATTCTCTTCATAACTATAGTTGCCTATTTCTTCCATTATCCTAGTGAATCTACATTACGCACTCTCTATCGCTTCAATATTCTTTCTATGATAGAGTACTGTGCAGTTCTGTGCACCCTAACTATAATGTAACCAATTTTTAAATTTATAATTTCATCCTTACTCCATGACTTAGACAGATGCAGACGAGACTATATATTTCTTTTCATTCTTGGGCTATGGATGTCACTAGCAAGGCCAACATTTGCTCATCCCATAGGTGATATTGAGAAAGTGGTGGTGAGCCTTCTTCTTGAACCGTTGCAGTCCATATAGTGAAGATATTTCCACAATGCTGTTCGGTAGGGAGTTCCACAATTTTGACAATAAGGAAATGGCAGACTTGTTAAATGAGTACTATGTACCCATTTCAACAGTGAAGGATGAGGACAAAATAACAGCTGAACAAGGGAGCCTAAAAATAAATCAAGGGGAGGAACTTAGTGGATTGAACACAAGTAAACAAATGGTAATATAATTTAAGATCTCAAATCTCCAGGACCTGATGTTTTTCATAAGAATCAATAGAAATAGGTGAGGAAATTGCATGTGTTCGTCATAATTTTCCAAAGCTCTCTAGGTTCAGGAATTGTGCCTCTGGATTGGAAAATTGTGAATGTCACTCCATTATTTAACAAAGGAGGAAGGAAGAAACAGGCACCTGCAGACCCATCAGTTTAACATCAGTTGTTACCTAATCTATCATCAGGAACTGAGCACTTGGACAAGTATGAGATAGCTGATCAGAAAGAGTCAGCATGGATTTATAAAGGGTAGGCTATGACTGACTTATACAAATTGTGCTGTGCTCGATGCTCCTGATACAAGTACACTTCATCCTCATCTCCTTCCAGGTATGAAGGACCTAGGTGACTTAATTAACAACTTTTCCTCATGCACTTGCAGGGTGCACTTCAGGCATAGAGCCACTCTCTTTAAATGTGCCTCCTGCATTAGGACCTCCAACTCTTCAGCATCAAAGGGAACAGTATTGCCCCCATGTCTCTCCTGTGCTAATGAGAACAATTAGTCCACTTAATCCACCACCATCAGAACTTCCCCTTGAATGATGGGCAGAAGCCTTTTAAGAGCTGCTGCATCACCAAATGTTGCATTCACCAGCTAAGTGTACTACAAGCCAAGTTCTTTGAGTAAGCTTTTCCTCTGTCTGCAGACTACTCAAATTAGGGGGAAGGTTTGTCATCACAACCGTTAGCACAGCCGGCATCCTGTCTTATGGATGGATGCAGGTGTATCCACACCATGGGAGTGTTCAGTTACAATTTTGTTGGTATTATGTAAGCAGGGCTAAAAAATGTAGCAATATTTAATCATCAGTTTGCTCTCAGAGATGAAGGATCGCCGTCCATCTCGCGTACAGTTACCCAGACTTTTTGCGTGCTTGTCAGTGGAGATTTCTATTAATCTGGCACCTGATCAAGTCTAGCACCCTCTACAGGGGATCTGTGGCATCTATGGCAAGCAGCAGTAAGGCTCTTCAACCAAGCAAATTGAAGAATTTTCACTGAGACATGCAGATTGCAAATCAGGAAGTAAAAATCAGGAAGTATAAATTACATTTAAATCATTGTTAAGGAAGCAAGATAAATATTTGAACATACAAATGGGATTAAGGGAGAAAGCTAAAAGAAAAACAAAAAAACTAAAATATATATATATATTTTAAATCTGCAACATTAAAATTAATTTTTCCAGAGGTTGCTCAGCAGTAATTATCACTATTACATCATTAAAAACTCACTTACTCCTGAACACACTAGCCATAACATTTTCAGTTATTTTTAGTGTGGGACTAGTGGGCAATTGCCCTAAATTAATGCCATTACAATAATTTCAGATCCGAGTCGTTGTGGAGGAGCAGGGTATCTCTGACAGAAACTTCTGTATTTCTGCATTGAACTGCATATGTACAGACACCAGAAGTTGCTGTCAGATTTACCCTGTAATATCGGCAATTTAGATAGTCTCATTGCTATTATTACAGTAGAATGCTGGCCAATAAAACTAGATTGAATCTTGTATTATTTCAAGTTGATACTGCAGATAAAATAAGCAATTACAAATATATGAACAATATTTAAAAAAAACTTCTCACTGAAATTTGCCCCCTCCTGTTTTTAGTACTGCTATTTGATTCAGTCGGTCATTTGGTCTGATTAATTGTAAATACTGAGCTACCTCCATTTCCATAGGAGTCAGAAATAGAATGAATTACACAGAAAGGCCAGTAAAAGCAGAGAGAGAGAGAGAGAGAGAGAGAGAAAGTACATTGACTATTCTTTTTTATTTTTTTGCACTTTATTAAGATAATTTAGAATGTTTAGATGCTCTTAAATCGAACCCTGCAGCTAGTTTGCCACAGGTGATATTTAGAAACTTCCATTTTACATAACAGATAACAGATTTCATGTTAATAAGTTGGGTGGATACTAGATTTTGTCTCTTTTCCAATTTATGCATTAAAAAACAATAGGGAGGAAGAATTGCACTGGTCACTGTGCAGTAGCATAATAGAAAGGGTATCATTACACAGAGCGAACAGAGAAATTTTCTGCTATAATGTATTGTGGTTCCCCTTAGATAAATATTCAAGATGGACCATTTTGCAAAGAAAATAAGCAATGATTGTTTATAGTTACAGTCACTGAAGATTTGTAGTTACTCTGCTCCTTCATTGAAAATTGAGAACACCTGCATCTCAGTGTGGCAAAGAATTGGCCTGGAATTTCCTGCAAATTTGTGCCCAGAGACACATGCAATTGGGGTTTAAATTAATATATGGCCTAAAAGATTGTGGAAATTTGGGCATAAATGTGCAGGAAATTCCAGGCCAAAACATGTGCAAGTACAATATGCCCAAATCCCATTGATCTTTTACAATCAGTTTTCGATCTCTCCACCCTAATGCATCTTCACCCATAATAATGGCCCGTCCGAAGTTACAGAGCCATATATGCAGATTTTCTGCAATTTTGCTTACACGGCTCTCTTCAAATCATGGCTGGATTTTCAGGCACAGCAGAAAACAAAGTTATTGTTCCGGTGTTTTCTTGCACTTTTTTGAGCGTTTTAAAACTATATTATGGGCTAGAAATTTGGTAGCGCCTGGTTGGAGCATTACTTTTAGCAAGTTGAGAAGGTAGCGCCAGGCGCTAATCATTCTCTCCTCCAGCGATATTCAGTTTTTAGTGCTCAAAGAGGGAAGTGGAGCACTAAATCCGAGAGTCGGGCAGTAGCGGCAGAGCGCTAAACAATTTCGAGCACATTGGTAACAGCATCAGAGGCTCCTTCCCTCAATTAAAAGCAAGGGCCAATGATGCTGCACAAGCAAGTTGTCGGCAGTTCTGTGTTGCAAGGCGACCAGCCCGACTGCCATTACAGTGCAAAACACTCACAAAGTGGAGGGCTTGGACATCTTGCACCAGTGAAACATGAAAAACTTTGCGCAGGCACCAAACTGGTGCAAATAATAAGGGCTAGCTGAAAACCATTCCCTTTAATTACCACTCTCCAAGCAACCAACCGAGTTCACAACGCTTCCTCTTGCTGGCGTTGTCGGTGCAAGGTGATACAGCAAGGGGCGAGAGGTAATTTTATATCCAGGACAATAACGGGTCACTGAGCACTTTATGACATCACAATCTGTGAGGTGCCAGAGGCCCAGGCGCTACGAGTCAGCAGGTGTCGCTGCATTCGGCACGCCCGGTCGCTAACCCCTTAGTGTCTCCATTAGCACCCTCTAACGCTAATAAGTCACTTTAAAAATTGAAACGTTTCCCAATTGCAAGTTCTAAAACTGTTGTGCATCAATAATTATTAAATGAGTTGAATCTTTACCTTTTATATTTAAAGAGGAAATATATGGTGTGAGTTTGCCGCTTTCCTTCGACTTCGATTGTTTACGCTAATGTTGACTAATTTACGCCCATTTTACATTTAGGCATATTGTAATGAGATTGGCAGGAAATAGTAACTTCACATCGGTAGAATCAGTGCAGGAATGGGCCAATTTAGGGTCTTGCGTTCAGAAATTCAACGCTTAGTGTGCATACGCTTGCGTGAAAAACAAACATAATTGACCAGAGGCTCCCAATTTAAAAGTGACCAAAAGTAGAAGGAGGGCTCATTATAAAATGGACATTAAGTAATAATAAGCAGGCTGAAACATCAATAAAACGCAAAACGGGATCAAAAGCAAAATACTGTGGATGCTGGAAATCTGAAATTAAAAAAGAAAATGCGGGAAATACTCAGCAGGTCAGGCAGCATCTTTGGAGAGAGTTAACGTTTCAGGTCGATGACCCTTTGTCAGAACTGGATTAAACAAAATGAGCTCCAGTGCCTTGACTACCGAGGAGCTGACATTCAAGATGTTTCAGGGAGGTATGAGAGAATGTAATATTCAGGGATTAAGAATCCAACAAATGTGAAATAATCAAGTTGCCTGCTGAAATTTCTCCGCAGACATAGAAAGGTCACTGTTAGAGGCATTCAGAATCTACTGCCTCAGCCAACACCACTATTGCTCTGTACACAGCTCATCCGACCTCCCTCTAACTTCACCATTACTTCATTTCTTTGGCTGTCGTTCCTTTTCTAAATGTTATTCTGGAGAATGTCTTCTTCAAGTTTCCCATTAACTGTATTTGTCTCATTTGGTCATAATTATTGTTAAAAATGACTTCTTTTTTCAGTTTCTTAAGCACATTCAGATAATCTGCTTTCCAAAGTACGAACAGTTTTATTAGAAAAGCGACACGGTTTCAGTTTATCTTAATCTAAATCTTTATTTTTTGTGGTAAACACTTTTTTCATAAAACGTAGAAAGTGTGTTGGCTAATAGAACCAATACATTGGAAAATAATTTCCAGTTTTTTTTCAGTCTGCGAAAATTGTTTTGGCTGAATTTCGGCCAAACTTTTATTTTTGTTATTGTTATTGGGCACTTTATACAATGAATGTGGTTCCGTTTTAACACCACAGGTCAGGTTGCTAAATTATCGTTTATTAGTAAATGCAATGCTCTTGATTGTATTATTAGTGCTCCTGTCTGCTGTGTGCACCAGTTTCTTGTTGCAGTCCACTTGTTTTACATTTAGTACAGAATAAGAAAGAAAATGGTAAACTACCTACCTTTTAAACAATCGGCTCAAGATTTCCTCCGAGAAGTCTACAGATTAAACTAAACGTGGACGAATTTTTAATCACTTTTAGTAAGATTCTTCCTTCAGAAATTCCTTCCATCCATTCCAAACAACTCATTTCTGGGCAGTGGAAACGCAGGGCAGTCTTTACCGTATTTCCCTTTGCCTTAATTTCTCGAAAAAAGAGCCCATGTAAAATCGCTCGTGTTCAAAGGCACAATCTCACTTCTCCGCTCCCGCATAAACCAAATGAATGCTCACAAAAGGCAACGTGAAGCAGTTAATCTCTATATCAATACATAGATGTTAATATTTCACTAGGTTAGTAAAGTTTGTTTTGGATGGTAACCCTAATAGGAGGCGTAGGTAGCCAATATGGAGATAGAAAAAAAGTGCTTCCGAGCACCCAATAAATATTTGGAAACGACTATTATGGAATTGTATACATTTGATTAATTTGGATGATTGCAACTGATTGCTTTCATGTGATAACGAAAGCTTCAGAGTTAACAAGAAATAAGACTGGAGTGCATCATCACGCCCGGCAACCAAATTTTAATTTGATTTTACGTTTTTAAGTTTAATTTGTTTTAATTGCCGGTGCTTTTAGTGTCCCCCTCCCCTTTTATAGGGGGCACTGGAAAAATTTGATTTTAGCGCCCCCAACAAAAAAAGGGGCCTTGAAAATGTCTGCTGTGTCACCCAGGTCGGGTGGCATGGTTTTAATGTTTATGTTTTCACAGGTAAACTCAAGAGTTAACAAGAAATAATCCACCGGTACGCTCGCGGCCTTCCGCGAGAGGTGGGCACCGGAGGGACTGGAGTGCATCATCACGCCCAGCAACCAAATTTTAATTTGATTTTACGTTTTAAAGTTTAATTTGTTTTAATTGCCGGTGCTTTTAGTGTCCCCTTCCCTTTTATAGGGGGCACCGGAGAAATTGTGATTTTAGTGCCCAAAAAAAAACAAAAAAAAAAAAACAAAAAACACAAAAAAAAACCAAAAAAAGGAAAAAAAGGGCCTTGTAAATGTCTGGTGTGTCACCCAGGTCGGGTGGCACAGTTTAATGTTTATGTTTTGCAGGTAGATTCTAAAAGAGTTAACAAGAAATAATTCCATCCCATCACTATATAAGTGATCTGTGATCATTCCCATCCGCCTACTCAATGTGGTTACTACAAACCTTGAAATATTCGAGATGCCTTCACCGAGAGCTGCTGTCTGACGAGGTTTATGAAAAAAGAGAAAAAAATCTGAAATTGAAAGCGCACCAAAAATTATTAATTGAAGAGTGAAGAACTATTGAACTTTCCAAGGAGCGTGAGTCCTCCGTCAGTTAGATATCATCTTTAACTTCCCATAGCAGAACTCACACAGACTACTTGCACATTGTAGATATAACTTGAGATGGACTGGTTGGACCAAATGACTTGTTTCTGTGTTAAGAACATAAGAACATAAGAAATAGGAACAGGAGTAGGCTATACAGCCCCTCGAGCCTGCTCCACCATTTAATACGATCATGACTGATCTGATCATGGACTCTGGTCCACTTCCCTGCCCACTCTCCATAACCCCTTATGACCTTATTGTTTAAGAAACTGTCTATTTCTATCTTAAATTTATTCAATGCCCCAGCTTCCACAGCTCTTTGAGGCAGCGAATCCTACAGATCCACAACCCTCTGAGAGAAGAAATTTCTCCTCATCTCAGTTTTAAATTGGTGGTCCCTTATTCGAAGATTATGCCCTTTAGTTCTAGTCTCCCCTATCAGTGAAAACATCCTCTCTGCATCCACCTTGTCAGGCCCCCACATAATCTTAGATGTTTCGATAAGATTACCTCTCATTCTTCTGAATTCCAATGAGTAGAGGCCAAACCTACTCAACCTTTCCTCATAAGTCAACCCCCTCATCTCCGGAATAAACCTTGAGAACCTTTTCTGAACTGCCTCCAAAGCAAGTATATCCTTTCGTAAATATGGAAACCAAAACTGCACGCGGTATTCCAGGTGTGGCCTCATCAATATCCTGTACAACTGTAGCAAGACTTCCCTGCCTTTATACTCCATCCCTTTGCAATAAAGGCCAAGATTCGATTGGCCTTCCTGATCAGTTGCTGTACCTGCATGCTAACCTTTTGTGTTTCATGCACAAGTACCCTCAGGTCCTGCTGTACTGCAGCATTTTGCAATCTTTCTCCATTTAAATAATAACCTGCTCTTTGATTTTTTTCTGCCAAAGTGCATGACCTCACACTTTCCAACATTATACTCCATCTGCCAACTTTTTTGCCCACTCACTTAGCCTGTCTATGTCCTTTGGCAAATTTTTTGTGTCCTCCTCACACATTGCTTTTCCTCCCATCTTTGTATCATCAGCAAACTTGTTGTAATAATTAAGACAGGTTACATTTCAATTGAATCAGTTAAATGCATTCACTAATAAGAGAATTTCATATCCCAAAAGAAAATTTGATTTGTTTGTTAAAATTGAATTTTGCATTCAAGCCGTTACTAACTTAATGCGATTCTGATTATTTCCATAATCTGTTTATCATTGTTTTATTTTTATTTTAACATACCCATTTTCAATTTGTTTTTAGATTCACTCAGATATTTCTCTTGTTCACAGAAACAAAGACCAATTCTGTAAGTGAACCATCTGTCTCTATAAATCTGTCTCTATAAATCTGTCTCTATAAATCAGTCTCTATAAACCAGTCTCTATAAATTGTATGATAATTTCTGGTAATGTAGCATTGCCTGCAGTCAGAAAGCATCATTATTGCAATACCTTTTCGGAACTGATAGAAGCCCTCTCATGTTCTCTTGTCAATGGCTTGTTCCTATGTTGTAAATTTTATGAGATGGCCTGCAATTAACCTCTGATGGACCGCACCCACAGACATTTAGAGAAACTAGGAAAGAGATAGTACCCATAAAAAAGTTTTAATACGGAAAGGATTAGTGCTGTAGGACGAGTGAAATGTAAATGTAAATAAAAGGGAGATGGAACTAATGCAGGGAACTATATACCAGTTAACTTAATGACAGTGGTAGGATACTAGAAGCTTTGCTAAAAATGAGATAAGAAAATGTTTAGAGATGGTGAATATAATAAAAATTATTCAGCATGGATTTCTAAAAGATGGATCATTTTTAATCAACCTTATTGAATTATTTGAAGAAATAACAAAAAGACAACAAGTGCACATGAAGTTCCAGAAGGTCTTTGATAAGGTGCCACATAAGAGACTCATGACAATCAGGGCCTTTGCTGTCAGGCATCGGGTAGCTGAATAAATTGAAAGCTGGCTATAAAACAGAAAATGGAGAGTAGGAATTAAAGAAAGTTTCTCGGACTGGCAGAAAGTGGAAATTGGTGTTCTGCAGCGATCCGTGCTAGAATCACTATTGTTCACCATATACATAAATGATTTGGAATCAGATTGGAGGTATGGTGTCGGAATGTGCAGACGATACCAAATTGGGACGATAGCTTATAATGTGGAGGACTGCACCAAAATATAGGAAAACGTCAATAGTCTTCCAGAGTGGGCACATAAATGGCAAATGAAATTCAATAAAGTGAAGTGTGAGCTGTTTCATTTTGGTAGCAGGTATAAGGAAGACTCTTATTCCTTGGAAGGTAAGAAACTAAATGGGGTAGAGGAGCAAACAGATCTGAGAACACAGATGTAAAAATCTCTAAAAGTAGCAACACAAGTGAATAAAGCCTTAAAGAGTGCAAAGTATTGAGGTTCATTTAGAGGAATATACTAAAAAGCAGAGGTAATTTTAAATTTATAGACGCTTGGTTAGACTACATTTGGATTACTGTATACATTTCTGGTCTCCATACTATAAAAGGATTTTGATGCACTGGAGAAAGTGCAGAAACGAATTACAAGGATGTTACTAGAATTGAGAGAACACAACTAGCAGAAAAGATTCAGCAGGCTGAGGCTTTTTTCTCTGGAAAAGAGAAGACTATGAGGACACCTGATAGAGGTATGTTAAATGATAGATGACAACAAATTGTTTCCACTTATAGGTGAGTCTAGAATATGGGGGCATAAATATAAAATAGCTACAGATTAAATAAATAATTTAAATAGGAATTTCCTTACACAGAGCAGTGAGAATGTGGAGCTCCCATTGCCACATGGAGTGGCTGAAGCAGACAGCATTGATACATTTAAGAGAAGGCTTGATTCATACATACGGGAGAAGGGAATACAAGGATTCAGGGGCAGGTGGGAAGAATGGAGGGAGGCTCATGTGGAATATAAACATTGGCATTGACCATTTGGGCCAAAGGGTCTATTTTGATGCTGCAATTTCTATATCATTCTATATGTGTTTTTAAGTTCAATAGATTTTAATGATTTTGAAAACAGCAATTTAACTAAACCATTTACACTTATTTTTATTAGTGTCAGCTGTGGCTCAGTGGGTAGCGCCCTCGTCTCTGCGACAGAAGGTTGTGGGTTCAAATCCCACTCCAGGGACGTGGACACATAAATCTAGGCTGACACTACAGTGTAATGCTGAGGGAGCGCTGCACTGTCGGCGGTGCCGTCTTTCGGATGAGATGTTAAACCGAGGCCCTGTCTGCTCTCTCAGGTAGACGTAGATGATCCCTTGGCATTATTTCTAAGAAGAGCGGGGGAGTTATCTCCGTTGTCCTGGCCAATGTTTATCTGTCAATCAACTTAACAAAAACAGATTATCTGGTCGTTATCACATTGCTGCTTGTGGGAGCTTGCTGTGCACAAATTGGCTGCTACGTTCCCACACTACAACAGTGACTACGATCCAAATGTACTTCATTGGCTGAAAAGCGCTTTGAGATGCCCAGTGGTTATGAAAGGCTCTATATAAATGCAAGTTTTTCTTTCTTATTTAAATTGCCATCTAATGTTGGGCTGAATAACTGGGATGATCAAGTCTGAGTTGTAGCTTGGTGCTGGTTGGCAACACTCTTAATTGTGAGTTAGAAGGGGTTGAATTCGGAAAACCCATATATGAGAGAGAAAGGGAAATAAATAAAGATACACCAGCAGGAGTGTGCCAAAGAGGTTGCACTGTTCCAATGGTACAGGTGAACAGTTGTTTTCTTTTGTAAATTTTATTTATAGGGTACTGAAGCAATGAAAACCTTAAAATTCAGCAGTATAAATTGGTCTTTGTTCCACCCACTTTACTGGTGGAAGTCGGAAGCAAAATGGATTAGTTTCGCAGGGCTATGTCCTGTGCCCCAAAGACACTTGAAATACGTCTGTACTCATATTGGGGTGGATGATTTTTCAGGAGTCCCTGGCAGTTGTCTAAAACAGGCATTTGGTCCCTTGTATATGTCAATGAGGGGCCTAATGCCTGTTTTAGAACTCCTTCCAGCATAAATGCAGCAACAAGTTGCCACCAACAAAAGTTGTTTCATTTAAGAAAAAAAGCTTTCATGTGGAAGCAGGGAAGCTCCTCTTGGCACCACTGCACTCCTGAGGAGCACAACAATCGCACTCCTCCCATTCTCTTTCTCCTCCCTCAGGACTTCCCTGAGGGCTACCATTGGTGAAGCTTGTGGCACAAGTTGGGTGGATGTAAATGAGTGAGCTTCCTCCAGAGGCCCGATAAGCGCTGGCAACTGGCCACAATTATAACAATGAGCCCGAGGTCCAATTTCAGATGAGAGTGCGCTTCCAGGATCGGGAGGGCTGACAAATAGTTTTGTGCCCGAAAATAGGCACTAACTCATTTCCACCCCATATATTTCTGGGCCGTGCTTTTGATTTGCTGCAGCAGCCTACATGCCCATGACTACATAATGAGAAAGCAGAGAATAACAACAAAATACTGCAGTGTGTTCCTTCCCTCCTTTCGTTTTCATCTGTTAATGTTGTAACACCAACACAGCTTTTAAAATACCATACTTCAATAACTGTTATAGAATAGTAATATGTGCTTTGAACTTGCACGCTAATCATAATGAACTGTTCTCAAAATGAGCAGCAACTGTTAAACATAGACTAAAGCTACTTTTTGAATAACCAAGACAGATTACATTTGAATTGAATTAGTTAAATGCATTCACTAATGAGAATTTTATAGCCCAAAAGAGAATTTGCTTTCTTTGTTAAAATGAAATTTTCCATTCAAGCTGTTATTAACTTTGTGGAAAATAATAATAATCACATTGCCTATTTTTCATTGTTTTAGTTTTGTTTTTGTTTGAAAATACCCATCTTCACACAATTGTTACACTTTCAAGATTCACTCAGATATTTCTCTTGTTCTCAGCATCAAAGACGAACGATCAGTCTCTATCATCAAAGTCACAAATGACATCCTTTGTGACTGTGACAAAGGTAAACTATACCTCCATGTGCTTCTCGACCTGTCTGCAGCCTTTGACACAGTTGACCACTCCATCCTCCCCCAATGCCTCTCCTCCGTCGTCCAGCTGGGTGGGGCTGCACTCGCCTGGTTCCATTCTTATCTATCTAATCGTAGTCAGAAAATCTCCTGCAATGGCTTCTCTTCCCACTCCCACATTGTTACCTCTGGTGTCCCCCAAAGATCTATCCTTGGCCCCGTCCTATTTCTCATCTATATGCTGCGCCATGGCGACATCATCCGAAAACACAATATCAGTTTCCACATGTATGCTGACGACACCCAGCTCTACCTCACCACCACTTCTCTCGACCCCTCCATAGTCTCTAAATTGTCAGACTGCTTGTCCGATGAGTAGAAATTGTCTCCAATTAAATATTGGGAAGACCGAAGCCATTGTTTTCGGTCCCTGCCACAATCTGCGTTCCCTGGCCACCGACTCCATCCCTCTCCCTCGCTTCTGTCTGAGGCTGAACCAGACTGTTCACAACCCAGGTGTCATATTTGACCCTGAAATGAGCTTCCGGCCACATATCCACGGCATAACTAAAACCACCTATTTCCACCTCCGGAACATTGCCCGTCTCCGCCCCTGCCTCAGCTCATCTGGTGCTGAAATCCTCATCCATGCCTTTGTTATCTCTAGACTTGACTACCCCAATGCACTCCTGGCTGGCCTTCCACATTTTACCCTACGTAAACTTGAGGTCATCCAAAGCCCGTGTCCTAACTTGCACCAAGTCCCGTTCACCCATCATCCTTGTGCTCGCTAACCTGCATTGGCTCCCAGTTAAGCAATGCCTCGATTATAAAATTCTCATCCTTGTTTACAAATCCCTCCATGGCCTCGACCCTCTCTATCTCTGTAATCTCCTTCAGCCTCATAACCCCCCCGAGATATCTGCGCTCCTCAAATTCTGCCCTTTTGAGCATCCCTGATTATAACTGCTCAACCATCGGTGGCCATTCCTTCAGTTGCCTGGGCCCTAAGCTCTGGCACTCCCTCCCTAAACCTGTCCGCCTCTCAACCTTTCTTTCCTCCTTTTAAGACGCTCCTTAAAATCTACCTTTTTGACCATGCATTTGGTCATCTGCCGTAATTTCTTCTTATGTGGCTCGGTGTCAATTTTTGTTGCTGTCTTAGAACACTCCTATGAAGCGCCTTGGGATGTTTTACTATGTTAAAGGCGTAATATAAATACAAGCTGTTGTTGTTGCTGTATAAACCACAGCATGACTTTATACTCCATATCTGGTAATGTAGCATTGCCTGCAGTCAGAAAACCTCATTACTGTAAAACCTTTCTGGAACTGACACAAGCTCTCTCATCATAGAATGTTACAGCACAGAAGGAGGCCATTCAGCCCATCATACCTGTGCTAGCTCTTTGAAAGAGCTGTCCAATTTAGTCCCACACCCCAACTCTTTTCCCCCATAACCCTGCAACTTAAAACAATATGTCCAATTGCCTTTTAGAAGCTCCTGTGGAAATTGATTTCACCCTTTCAGGTAGTGCATTCCAGATCTTAAAAAGCCCCTGTGTGAAAAGATTGCTCCTCATTTCCCCTCTAGTTCTTTTGTCAATTCTTTTAAATCTATGGCTTCTGGTTACCGACCCATTTGCCAGAGGAAACAATTTCTCCCTACCTGTTGTATCAAAACCCCTCATAATTTTGAATACTTCTATTCGGTCTCCCTTTAACATTCTCTGGTCTAAGGAGAACAATCCCAGCTTCTCAGGTTTTTCAATATAACAACTCCCTCATCCCTGGTATCATCCTGGTAAACATTCTCTGTACCATCTCCAAGGCCTTGATATCTTTCCTAAATTGTGATGTCCAGAATTTTCCCCAAACTTCAGCTGAGGCCTAAACAGTGATTTGTGAAGGTTTGGCATTACTTCCTTATTTTTGTATTAAATGCCCCTATTTACAAAGCCAATTATCCCATACACTTTCTTAACTAACTGCCTTCTCAATTTGCCCTGGCACCTTCAAGGATTTGTGAACATAGAATTATAGAATGGTTACTGCACAGAAGGAGGCCATTCAGCCCATCAAGCCCGTGTCGGCTCTCTGCAAGAGCACTTCAGGTAGTCCCACTCCCCCGCCCTTTCCCCGTAGGCCTGCAAATAGTTTTCCTTCAGGTACTTATCCAATTCCCTCTTGAAAGCCACGATTAAATCTGCCTCCACCATCCTGTCAGGCAGTGAATTCCAGATTCTAACCACTCGCTGCATAAAAATGTTTTCCCTCATGATGCCTTTGGTTTTTCTGCCAATCACATCACCTTAAATCTATGTCCTCTGGTTCTCGAGTCTTCTGCCAATGGAACAGTTTCTCTCTATCTACTCTGCCCAGACTCCTCATGATTTTGAACACCTCTATCAAATCTCCTCTCAACCTTCTCTGCTCTAAGGAGAACAACCCCAGCTTCTCCAGTTTATCCATGCAATATGAATCCCCCGGTCCCTCTGTTCTTGCACCTCATCAAAATAGTACAATTAGATTATACTGCCTCTCCATGTTGCTTCTTCCAAAGTGAATAATTTCACTCTTATTCACATTAAATTGCACCTGCCACATGTCTGCCCATTTTACCAGTCTATCTATGTCCACCTGAATTCTGCTACTATCTGGCTCACTATTTACTATGTTGCCAACTTTTGTATTGTCCGCAAACTTTGCAATCGTAATCCCTACAGCCAAGTCCAGGCCATTTATTTATATATATATATATATATAAAACGGTAAATCAATGGTTCTAATATCGAATCTTGGGGGTCCCCACTACATACTTCTCTCCAGTCAGAACAATATCCGTTCACCACTAATCTCTGCCTCCTCTCCAATTTTGTTCCCAAGTTACCACTGTATCTTTAATCCCACGTGCTTCTATTTTCTGAATAAGTCTGTTATGAGTTACTTTTTGAAAGGCCTTTTGAAAGTCCATGGGCTAGACTTTTCACTTCATATTGATGTGATAGTGCCTATATATTGCCCAAAACGGCCTGCTATCACCCATTTTGATTAAAAAGTGGAAAGTTGGGCCTGAACAATGCCATAAAATTCTCCCCCCAACTTTCGGCTCACATCGCCAAGGTGATCGCCCGCACATCGCCCAGCGCAACTTTCGACACATCGCCAGCACATTGCCGGGCTGATCGCTCGCCGAGAACATCACTGGCGAATAGTTGCTTTTCCCTGGCCTTCCTCACAGAGCTCGTCCCTACAGATGCTATTTTGAACATCGCAGGAAGAGAGGAGGCTGCTTAAACAGGGGCTTAGATAGTTTGAAGATAGATCCACTCACAATTAGACATTTTATTATATTTATATTAATAAGTGGCATTTCATCCTTACTTGGTCTGGCCTGGTCATTGTTTTACAACAGTTGCATTCATGTTTTACTAAAACTTACGTTATTAGAAGACACTGCACGACAATTGTAAAGTGAAAGAAATTTTTTAAAATAAAATAAGAGCTCTTGAATATTATTTTTAAATAACAAACACAAAAACATCCTCTCCCCAGCACCCCCCCCCCCCTCCGCTCACATCCCAACAGTGAAACAACAATAAAAACACCAACAATGAACAATGTGAACAATATGTACAATATAAAAAAGATTGCACCCCCCTCCCTACCTGCGGCCACGTTTCCTTCCAGATCCTGGATCCAATCGTCTCCTTACCTCACCCATCCGTTTTGTTCCCCGGTTACTGCTAAGAAGCTGGCGTGCACTGGGCAACGGCAAGACTTCCTGCCGCGGTGGGGGATATGGTGGCACAATCGTCTGTTGGGGGGCTGTTGGAGGGAGAGACAAAACAGTGGGATTGCCTTCTGAGTCAGGAGGTGGTGCTTCCTCCGGACCTACCCGAGTGCTGATGCTTGTGGTCATGGGACCTTGGGGGTGCAGAGCCATGTGCTGCCAAGAATGCATGCCGCAATGCATGGGAGGAGGCGGTGTTTTCATGCATCTCATGGATCATCTGCTGCGTCGCCTCCGCTTGGCAAGCAGACACCCGAGAGAATTCCTCCATGAATCCCACAAACACCTGGAGCTGCTCGCGATTGATCGCGACAGACTCCTCACACAGTAATGCCAGGCTGTCTACCCGATCATCCAGGGTAGGCCTTTGCTCAAGCTGCTGACCCGGCCTCCATGGGGTCTGCGACAGCAGCAATGTGCGACTTGGCATCGCCAACTGCATGCCGCTTGTGGCCGGTATCTCTTCGGCGGAAATCAAGATCGTGGCCGCAGGTTCAACAGACAGAAGGATGCAAGGGGCATCCTCCTCTGTCTCCAAGTATTCCTCCTCCTCTGGCTTGGTGGTCTCCTCTTCACCACTCGTGCTGAATGACACTTGCAGTGGGGTAGGTGCATGTGAGGGTGTGTCCTCCATTGGCGCCTCAGGAGCTGGGAGTCCTGAAAAACACAATTGAGCTTATTAGAACAGAAGGGATTGTTGCGCCGCGCTGGCATACGTAGGAGGAACAGCACTACTCCAATAAATGTGAGCGAGAGACGTTACATATTAATGCATCATATGGTGGTACATCTATGTGGAATTCACTGCGCCAGACAGGTGTGGAGGCTGGATCAGTCGCAGGTAGACAGAATGATAAGGGAGCGAGGGTGTATGGGGTGCAGACAGAGAAGGGGACAGATGGCCAGATGGCCTGCCCTTATGTTCTTATGTTGTCGACCTGAGAGTAGCACAGAGGCTGCATGCATAACATGACATCATTCGTTCAGTCTTTTATAATGAAATGATGTTACATTACTTTAACACTGCTTGATACATTACTCACGTGACGCATGGGAGGGTCCGGCAACACCACGAGTGGTGACCGTGCGACTGTGGGCCCCCACTCGTGCTGCAGCATGTTCCTCAAGGCTGGTCAGTGGCTGTATTACAGCAGGGCCTCCTCCGGTGTGCCTCTGCTGTGCCCGATTATGAGATATCTTCCTCTGCAAACATGAAAAGAGCATGGCATAAGCTACTTGACGAGGTTATATCATTTATAGACAACAGTTTCCAAAGTTATATGCAAACAGGGTTTGTGTCCACAATTGATGCACAGTTATAACAAAGATCGGTGTGTTTAGGAACTAATAGTTGACACAAACATCTCTCTCGAATACAATCTACATTGAACTGGACAATGACAGTAGCTAATGTCCAAAATTGTCCCAGGTCAGACAGTGAGCAAAGGCAGCTCTCCCCCAGTCTATGCTGGGTCCCTATGTAAGTGAAAGCAGCCAGAGAGACTTAAAAAGGGCACAGGGTCATAGCCATGTGCCGTTCTTAGCGGGGTCGATATATCTTTTATATGTTAGAATAACAAGCTTACATTCAATCAGGAGATTGACTATTATATTTAAAATTATACTTAGAATTTGCATCATTACAGTATAAAATCGTACTTACTCGTGCTGAAGCCATAAGGCTGTTCCAGCGCTTACGGCACTGGTCGGATCCCCTGGCTTCGTGGGATATAGACGAGAGGACAGCGGCGATCTCACTCCATATTTGATGGTATGCCCGTGGTGCTGGTTTCCCACTATGCTCCTCCCTGGTCAATTGGACTCACCGGGAGTGGACCTCCATGACGAGGGCCTCATTGGCCTCATCCAAAAAGGGTTTGGACCTCTTCCTCCCCATCTCCACATCTCTAACATTTTCATCACTGTCAGACATATTCTTTACCTCTCTCTCTATCTCTCTTTTCTCTCTTTTCTCTCTGTCTCTGCCTTCCTCCTCTTTCTCTAGCTCTCTCTCTCTATCCTATCTCGATCTTTCGCCCCCTTCTATACATGTGTGGATGACCCCTGACCTCCCGAAATGCTGGAAAACATGTCCACCAAAAAAAAAACACACATGCGCAGAAGCCCGTTGCTAGGGAAGCTTTTGCCTTTGCCATCGCTGGGCTAGCGCTGGGCGATCTCACATCCCTGGACTCTCGCTTCACCCATTTCACATCGCTAGGCAATCGCCGAGCCGAAAGTCGCTATCCAAAGAATGGGCGATGGGCCTGCGATCATGAAGGCTAAAACATCGCTAAGGCTGGAACATCGCCCATTTTTTTGGCCGCTAGCGAGCAAAGTGGAAAATCTAGCCCCATATATACAACATCTACTGCACTACCTTCATCAAACCTCTCTGTTACTTCATCAAAGAACTCAAATCAGGTTAGTCAGACACAATTTATATTTAACAAATCCATGCCGGCTATTTGCTTATTAACCCATGCTTTTCCAGGTGAGAATTAATTTTGTCCTTGACAATGGTCTTTAGTAGTTTTCCTACCACTAACAAAAGATTGATTGGCCTATAGTTACCAGGTTTATCCCTCTACCCTTTTTTTTAAAAGGGATGTAACATTTACAATCCTCCAGTCCTCTGGTACCACATTGTTCGCATGCCAGACACGAGACTCCCAAAGCAAGCGCTCTACTCAGAACTCCTTCACGGCAAACGAGCCAAAGGTGGACAGGGGAAATGTTACAAAGACACCCTCAAAGCCTCCCTGATAAAGTGCAACATCCCCACTGACACCTGGGAGTCCCTGGTCAAAGACCGCCCTAAGTGGAGAAAGTGCATCTGGGAGGGCGCTGAGCACCTCGAGTCTCGTCGCCGAGAGCATGCAGAAATCAAGTGCAGGCAACAGAAAGAGCATGCGGCAAACCTGTCCCACCCAACCCTTCCCTCAATGACTATCTGCCCCACCTGTGACAGAGATTGTGGCTCCCATATTGGACTGTACAGCCACCTAAGAACTCATGTTAAGAGTGGAAGCAAGCCTTCCTCAATTCCAAGGGACTGCCTATGATGGTACCACTCCAATATCCAAGGATGATTGAAAGATTGTGATCAGAGCTTCTGCTATCTCTACCCTATCTTTGCTCAGCAATCAGGGCCGGGGAACTTGTTAACTTTGAATGATGCCAACCCAGTGAGCACCTCCTTTCTATCTATTTTTATATTATCCTGGATCTCTACTCCCTCCTCCTCTACTGCATCATTAACTTCATCCTCTTCTTTTGTGCAGACAGATGCAAAGTACTCATTCAGTACCTCAGTTTTGCCCTCTGCCTCTGAGAGGATTTGTTTGTCCCTAATTAGCCCCACCATTCATTTAACTATCCTTTTACTGTTTATATGTTTATAAAATATTTTTGGATTCCCTTTTATGTTACCTTTTCTCATACACTCTCTTTGCTCTAATATCTTTTTTCAATTTCCCCCTGCATTCTCTGTACTTTGCCTAGTTTTTGATTATATTCTGTTCTTGATATTTGACATAAACCTCCTTTTTCTGTTTTATTTTAATCTCTATTCCTTTTTTCAGATCAGCCATGATCTTAGGAAATGGTGGAGCAGGCTCGAGGGGCCGTATGGCCTACTCCTGCTCTTATTTCTTATATTTTTATGTTCTTATGCTTATCACCCAGGGAGCTCTAGTTTTGTATGCACCATCTTTCCTCTTTATAGGAATATGCTTGATTTATACCTGAATTATCTCCACCTTGAATAGCTATAATTGCTCATTCTTGGCCAATCTTTTTTCTAGTCCTCCTTTCTCAAATCACTGAAATGGGCTTGAAATTCCGGTATCACGGGGCCGTACGGAGTATGTACGGATCCGGCAAGGCCCCGCAAAAGCCGTTTTTTGGCGTGCAATGTGCATGCGCTGAAAACCAGCTTTTCCGATCTGTCAAGTTCTGGCTTGACAGATCCAATGCATCCCCGCAGCAAGGACATTCGCATGGGCAAGATTGCGCTATTTGCCTATTTCTTGCCCAGCGAATGTCCTTAAAATCTTGCATCTGGTCAAAGCAGCCACATAGCCTACTTTTACCAGCATAAGAGTTTTAAAACATATAAAAAACATATAACAAATAATTTAAAACCACATTTTTCTGTTAAAAACCCTGCCCACTAAGGTAAGTTTATTTTAAACCCTAATTACAAAACATTTAAAAATATCCAAAAAAAAAATATTTTTTTCCAACACATTTGTTAACTTTAATTTAAATTAATGTTAAATATGTGATGTGTTTTTTCTATTTTTTATTTGTGTTTTGGTGTTTGGGGGTGTGTTTCTCATTCATAATAATGAGATCTCCTACTTCTGGAGTTCCCATTATTATGAATGGGAATACTTTACCTTCATTGGCTGTCCAGTGCCACTTGACTCCAGCTTCTCCCTGCGCAGCTGCAAGATGTGAATGCACTGCGATGTGCAGGGAGAGGAGGCCTCTGACCAGGATCGTTGCAGGGCACAGCAGCAAAAGGTAGGTGCGGATCTTTTTTACTATTTTCTGGCGAGCGCCCGTGGGAAGCCCACCACCGGGATTTCAGGCCCATTGGCCCATTGGGTATTTTCATCGTTGATTTTTCTTTGTCCCTCTCATGTTCTCTTTGTCTTTGGATAGTGACGGAATAAACAAATCTCAGGTATTGTGACTTAGGTTACAATTTTCCAATCAGCTTCAGTAAAAAGTAAAGGATTTACAATAGCAGAAAGTCAGTACAGTATGTTTCACTTGATTATAGAATGCTTAGCCTACACCTCTTCAGATATACAAAAATAACAAATGTGCAACCCTTCACTTAGGGCCTGAAATTGGTCGATGCGTAAGGTCCACCCATTTCTCGGTGGTATGCCGGCGATCCGTCGTTTCACACCGCTGGCATACCGCCGAGACCGAGAAGGACAAAATTGGCCAAAATGTTTTCGGCGGTATGTCAGCGGTCTGCATCAGGCAGTATGTATCCTAATAGTCGAAGCGCATTGACTTTCTGTTTGATGGGTGGTGCGGCACTGAACTGCGCATGCGCAATGTTTTTTTAAACTTTTTTTTTTACAGAAGCGTTTTACTCGTGATTTTGGGGGTCGGGGGTCACCGCATGCGCAGGGAGTTGAAGAGGAGGGAGAGAGAGTGAGAAGAAGCAGCAAGCTAGGCGATGGGCAGTTACTTGAAAAATACATAGGAATATATTTGCACTGTGCTAACAACTAATAATTCTTCAGTTTGAAGACTAAGAAGAGATATTTAACAAAGCAAAAATCATACAAATAGAAAGATTATGGGAACACTATAAAAAAGAAACAAAGCACAGGAACATCACGAAGGAAGGGTGGTTGAGGGTACCTGCCTTCAATGAGATGGTGTTACCTGCCCTTCTGGATCATATCACAGAGAGGTACTCTGACCTCGCTAAGGGTGGTCATGGAAAGTCCCCCCCCCCCCAAATGAGCACAACCGAATATGGGACAAGATCAGAAGGGTGTGTCCTCTAAAAGTACCATGATACTGAAGGGTACCCCCCCAGTGTTTGGGCTCATTTGAAAGGAAATTTAATTTGGGACTATCTACCGAAAAGTTTGGAACCCTAAAGTGCTTATGGAAGAAACTACGAATTTTAATAGAATTTTGAACTTTTATAGACAAATTCAAGGCTGAGGGCGCGCCTAAAAGGACTGACAGGAGACAACCTGATTAGTGAGACTACTTGGGTGTGAGGACTAAAGTAACCTGTCTGGAGAAATGAGTATTCGAGAATCCTTCTCCAGAAGAGACATTAACATTACAAAATGACGCAGAGATAGCTAACCATCAACTTGAAACTGGAAAACCATTTCAGCATGTAATCATAAAGAGACCCAATCCAGCCTGTATGCAAAACCCAAGCACAAAAGGACACCGCAATTACAAAACTAATATTTCCATCAGGAAACAGTTTTCGAACATCAACCTACCCAAAACATATCAACTTTTAATGAGCCCGCCAAAATATTACAAAGAAGAGTCAAGCACGTCAAATTTAAATAAAGGATTCTGAACTGATTTGGTGCCAAGATTAGAACAACTCAAACTGTATAACTGGCCCCTGTTTTCAACAGAGGGTATGACACACTTTGCCATACAACCGAGACCAAACTGATGTCATCAAGACAAGGAGAGAAACCAACGCAACAGTTGCAAACTAACTTCTCTAGCCTCGAGGTCCTGAAGTCCTGAATGAAGGAAGAACATCACCATTGTGGCAGCAACCGATCACAACCAGTGTGAGCTGCGAGGAGGATGCTATGAGGCTGCAGAGTGACTTGGAACGGTTAGGAGAGTGGGCAAATGCATGGCAGGTGAAGTATAATGTGGATAAATGTGAGGTTATCCACTTTTGTGGTAAAAACAGAGAGACAGACTATTATCTGAATGGTGACTGACAGATTAGGAAAAGGGGAGGTGCAACGAGACCTGGGTGTCATGGTACATCAGTCATTAAAGGTTGGCATGCAGGTACAGCAGACGGTTAAGAAAGCAAATGGCATGTTGGCCTTCATAGCGAGGGGATTTGAGATCAGGGGCAGGGAGGTGTTACTACAGTTGTACAGGGCCTTGGTGAGGCCACACCTGGAGTATTGTGTACAGTTTTGGTCTCCTAACTTGAGGAAGGACATTCTTGTAATTGAGGGAGTGCAGCGAAGGTTCATCAGACTGATTCTCGGGATGGCGGGACTGACATATCAAGAAAGACTGGATCAACTGGGCTTGTATTCACTGGAGTTCAGAAGAATGAGAAGGGATCTCATAGATACATTTAAAATTCTGACGTGTTTAGACAGGTTAGATGCAGGAAGAATGTTCCCAATGTTGGGGAAGTCCAGAACCAGGGGTCACAGTCTAAGGATAAGGGGTAAGCCATTTAGGACCGAGATGAGGAGAAACTTCTTCACCCAGAGAGTGGTGAACCTGTGGAATTCTCTACCACAGGAAGTTGTTGAGGCCAATTCACTAAATATATTCAAAAAGGAGTTAGATATAGTCCTTACTACTCGGGGGATCAAGGGGTATGGCGAGAAAGCAGGAATGGGGTACTGAAGTTGCATGTTCAGCCATGAACTCATTGAATGGCAGTACAGGCTCGAAGTTCTGAATGGCCTACTCCTGCACCTATTTTCTATGTTTCTAACATGGTATCAATGGAAAATCACCGCGATCGACCAAACTCGAAACAAAACTCCAACGGGAAAAAAACGAAGAATCGAAAAGTTTCCACTCTACAATCTGATCCTGACCTACCAACAGGTAAAACATTACCTCAAAGACTGTACCTATTTCTAACCAAAGAAAACGGGTACTTACCCCACAGATCCAAAACGCGCCTCACCGCATCAGCGGACTCAACCCAACTGAAGATTGCGCAGCAGAAAGTCTTCTCCGATGTTTGGGGTACGGCAAACAGACCCCACTGCATCCAGCGAACCCCAAAACCGCGATCTACCGTTAACTGTCAAAAGGATTAGTAAACATAGTCCCTGCCTGCCCTGGAGTCCAACCTAGCTAGGATTAGGGATTGGGAGGTATAATTCTACTGTAACCCCCTTTGAATGTAATGTGATGTTCTCTATTAGAGTCATTATAACCTATTGTAACCCCCTCTGAGTGTGTAAGGTATTGTTCTTTAATAAGTTTGAATAAGTTTTGACATTGTATTTTCTTATTAGAGTAATTATAAGTTTGTCACATCCCCCAAATAAATCCAGAGTCTAGAACCCAGGGGAGTGGGAGCGATTCAAACTGCTCAAGTTGGTCAGAAGTGAACCTGACCCCCTCATAGAGATGACGCCTTACAAAATGGCGACCGCGGCAGGACTCTGGTACAAGGGGTGTGATGCAGAGGGTGCTGGTTTGGGGCAAAGAACCAAGATGGAAGAGAGGATTTCCTCCTATGTGTATAAGAAAGTGAATGTCACTAAAGAATGGGTGCTTAGTCTATTGCGCGCTGAGCGTCCAGCTGACACTGCAACTCAGTGGACAGCAAGCAAAGATCACAAAGAAGCAGTAGAGAAGGCAATTTGGTTGGTCTGTCTACAGTGACAAGTCCAACTCCTAGATAAAACTAATGAGACACTACAGGCAGAGTTATGGGAATGCGCAGAGAACTATCAGGAAAGGGTTATGTCAGAAGAAAAATCATCGGGAGAACTCCGTAAGCTAAAACAGGAAAGGAGCCAAATAATGGAAAGGGTTAAAACAGTCAGGACTATTTTCAATATCACGTTACCGAGGCCAAAAGTAATGAAAAATCACTGAGGGAGGGAAACACTCGCCTCACCCTACAAGTAAAAGAGCTTCAGGAAAGATTAAAAGATGTGCACTCAGCGTATAAAGTAGCTAGCACTAATTGGTTTGAATCGGGAGACCACAGTCCCTGCCAGCAACAAATTAAGAGTTTAAACCTTGCCCTGTCCAAGGCAAAAGGCATGGTATGCCTAATAAGCCCGGGTATGCCCCAGGTAAACCTGGAAGAGAAGGAGGAAACTACCCGGCCACTACCTGTGGCACTGATGACTACACCGGTTCAGTAGCAGGAGGGATAAATCAGTTGCGGGGCGGACAGGAATAGTGAACCACCATCACCTGTGGCACCGAGTTTCAACTCAGCTTGGCCGCAGGGAGGAGAGGGAGGCGAGCCAGAACAGGGAGAGCCAGAACCAGGGCCTATGTGCCCGGTCTGGCAAAAGAAGTTTGGCCCTCCCACCCTTGCTGGGGGTCCAGGGCCCCTGGAAAGTCAGTTTGTGGTCCCCCACACTCCCCACCAGCTTAGGGCTATGATAAGCCACCTGGGAAAGCTAACTCCAAAGGGAGACCCCTCGGTTCACTTTGTGGAGGTGGAATAGGCAGGGGATATTAATGGGTGCGATGATGTGGAAATGTCAAAGATGCTTCTCCTATCCCTAGACAGCAAACTGTACCAGTGCCTCTCTACTGAGAGCAAAAGAGGACAGAAAACACTTGCTGCCATCCAGAAAGACATTTTAGAAGCTATGGGCTGCAAGGATGGGAGTCCCTTCTCCAGAGTGGAGAAAACGGTGCAGCTCGCAGGGGAAACCCCACGGGCTTTCGCAGACCAACTGTCGCCTGTGTACATAGAAACATAGAAAATAGGTGCAGGTGTAGGCCATTCGGCCCTTCAAGCCTGCACCACCATTCAATAAGATCATGGCTGATCATTCCCTCAGTACCCCTTTCCCGCTTTCTCTCCATACCCCTTGATCCCTTTAGCCGTAAGGGCCATATAACTCCCTCTTGAATATATCCAATGAACTGGCATCAACAACTCTCTGCGGTAGGGAATTCCACAGGTTAACAACTCTCTGAGTGAAGAAGTTTCTCCTCATCTCAATCCTAAAGGGCCTACCCCTTATCCTAAGACCGTGCCCCCTGGTTCTGGACTTCCCCAACATCGGGAATATTCTTCCCGCATCCAACCTGTCCAGTCCTGTCAGAATTTTATGTTTCTATGAGATCCCCTCTCATCCTTCTAAACTCCAGTGTATAAAGGCCCATTTGATCCAGTCTCTCCTCATATGTCAGTCCAGCCATCCCTGAAATCAGTCTGGTGAACCTTCGCTGCACTCCCTCAATAGCAAGAACGTCCTTCCTCAGATTAGGAGATCAAAACTGAACACAATATTCCAGGTGAGACCTCACCAAGGCCCTGTACAACCGAAATAAGACCTCTCTGCTCCTATACTCAAATCCCCTAGCTATGAAGGCCAACATACCATTTGCCTTCTTCACCACCTGCTGTACCCGCATGCCAACTTTCAATGACTTATGAACCATGACACTTAGGTCTCGTTGTACCTCCCTTTTTCCTAATCTGCCAACATTCAGATAATATTCTGCCTTTGTGTTTTTGCCCCAGAAGTGGATAACCTCACATTTATCCACATTATACTGCATTTGCCATGCATTTGTCCATTCACCTAACCTGTCCAAGTCACCCTGCAGCCTCTTAGCGTCCTCCTCACAGCTCACACCACCATCCAGCTTAGTTTCATCTGCAAACTTGGAGATATTACACTCAATTCCTTCATCTAAATCATTAATGTATATTGTTAAGAGCTGGGGTCCCAGCACTGAGCCCTGTGGCACTCCACTAGTCACTGCCTGCCATTCTGAAAAGGACCCGTTTATCCCGACTCTCTGCTTCCTTTCTGCCAACCAGTTCTCTATCCATGTCAGTACATTACTCCCAATACCATGTGCTTTGATTTTGCACACCAATCTCTTATGTGGGACCATGTCAAAAGCCTTTTGAAATTCCAACTACACCACATCCACTGGTTCTCCCTTGTCCACTCTGCTCGTTACATCCTCAAAAAACTCCAGAAGATTCGTCAAGCATGATTTTCCTTTCACAAATCCATGCTGACTTGGACCGATCCTGTCACTGCTTTCCAAATGCGCTGCTATTTCATCCTTAATGATTGATTCCAACATTTTCCCCATTACTGGCACTTCCCCAAAGTGCCTGTAGTGGGGACATAGACAGGGATAACTGAAGCCCGGGCGAGTTAGCACACTGGCTCCGAAGCCAAGTAGCTAACAGTTTACCCCGAATAAGAACCAAGGCTGAAGCCTGGTTCGGCCGAAAAGATCCCCAAGCCACAGAACAGGGAGTGCTTAGGCAACTGACCCTAGCTTACCGAAACGGCAGAGGGACAGAAGAGCACTCACAAAAGGGAAGGGTTCACGAAATCCGACCTAACCACAGGCACCGAACAGACTGGCTCATTCTCCGTTCCACTCTCCATTCATTTAGGTATACTCCACACTAAGTGGACTTGTGTCCTGATGAAGTGGGAGCAGGAAAGGAGAGGGATCCTGGGGGCTGACTTCATCCTAGGCCATGGGAACCTGATGGATTTAAGGAACCACTGTCTTTGGGGGTCAGTCTGTACGGGACAAGAGAGTGAGGTGATGGTTATCCCGGGAAAACAGGGAAAAGGGATGGTGTGCACCATGAAACCAAAGGAGGGTTACGACCTTGAATCACTGGTCAGTAACACTCCGATAGAATATCAAGAATATGTGAGGAAAAACCTTGCAGCTTTTGCCACTCACAAACACGACTGTGGGAGAATAAACGGGGTGGAGGTTAATATAGATGGGGACCCCATGACCCGACCCCATAAACAGTATAACTTCCCCAGGGAGGTGGAGGCAGAAATGGAAACAGCCTTGGGTTCGCTGGTTAAACAGGGGGTATTGAGACCAATATCTACCCATGTGAACTCTCCATTTTGGCTGGTTAAGAAACGGGACAACGCCTAGAGAGCCACGGTGGACTATTGAGTACTCAACCATAACATTCCCGCCTGTGCACCCACCCTTGCTGCTGTCGCCGACCTCATTGGAAGTATCCCAGCCTCCGCGACCACCTTCACAGTGCTGGATATTTCCAACGGGTTCTGGTCCATACCTTTAAGAAGGGAAGATCAGTATAAGTTTGCTTTTACCTTTAAAGGACAGCAATATACTTGGAACTGTCTCCCTCAGGGCTTCCACAACAGCCCCAGTATTTTCCATCAATTTATGGCCAACTATTTAAAGAACTTTAGCAGACCCCAGCAGCTTGTACAGTATGTGGGTGATCTGCTCCTGTTCACCGATGAGGGGGAGGAGCATGGCCCATTGCTGGCTGAACTGCTGGAGCTGCTGAAAGAAGAAGGATTTAAAGTAAACCCCAAGAAGGCACAGATCGGCCTGAAGGAAGTAAAATTCCTGGGACTGGCTGTGCGCGCTGGGGAAAGAGCCATAGGCAAAGCTAGAAGGGAAGCAGTGCAGAAGTTACCCGCCCCCAAAACAGTGACAGGCGTAAGATCTTTTCTGGGACTGACCGGGTACTGCAGAGATTTCATTGAGGATTATGCAGCCACCGCAGCCCCTCTGCTCCGATTCCTACACAAGGGAGTGGAGTGGGAATGGGACAAAGGTTGCGAGGCAGCATTTATCCAACTCAAGAAAGACCTGCAGACTGCGCCAGCTCTAGGGGCCATCGATGGGGGTAAAGAGTTTTTCCTGGAGGTAGCAGCCAGTGGGGACAGCCTGAGTACAGTACTGCCCCAAGAGCGGCACGGCCGGCTGAGGCCAGTGGTCTAATCCTCCAGGATACTCATGGACGTGGAAAAGGGATACTCCAACTGTGAGAGGCACCTCCTAGCCACTCACTGGGCTGTGAAAAGATCACTGATCTTTACAGGAGGGTCCCCTATCACACTCCTTACCCACCATACGCCCACCCAAATGCTCCTGGACGGGAGAATCAAGGACAGGACAGTGAGCAGTGCCCGCATTGCTCGCTGGACCCTACTCCTCTCTCAAATAGACCGAAGGGTAAAGGGGCTCTGTGAGCCAAGACTCGCAGCCAACATGATTTATCCAGGGACAGCCCACCGGTGTTCCGTAGAGGGGGTATGGGAAATTAACATAGGCTTTCGGGCTGGGTTACACCCCACAGGCCGAGAGATCTATGTGGACGGTTCAAGCACAGTATCTACGGGTGAACAACTCACAGGCTGCGGAGTTTATGACCCCGAGACAGGCATTGCCCTGGCGATTAAACTCCCCAGTACTATGAGCGCCCAGCACGCTGAACTGTCTGCGGTGGTGGTCACGCACCCCGAAGAATTCCCTACCCATTACACGATTTGCTCGGACGGTATGTTCACATGCAATTCGTGTAGGGAGTACCTGGCCATTTAGTCCCGCCGTGGATACACATCCGCAGATGCGAGACCCCTGGCAATTAAGCCCCTACTGGAAAAGATCATGAAAGCCATAGGGGAGGAAGAGAATATCTACATACATAGGGTTAAGGCACATTCCACTATCGAACCCTGTAGCGAGGGAAACCAGCAGGCTGACATGTCGGCCAAGCAGGGGGCCCGCACAGGTAAGCTCTGGGATCCGTACAATCCAGGACCCATAGCAGCAGTCAGGGGCAGGATAGGGACGGCAGGGAAGGCAGGGATAGCTTTGCCCCCAGACCTAAAAACGGTTCAGACCCAAGACCCTGTCATAAAAACTGTCCTGAACACACTAGCTAAAGGGGAAAGGGTAGACGGCCCGTACGGCACCGCAGCAATTGCCATTAAAGAAGGCATGCTGTTCAGGGGGGAACAATGGGTAGTACCGCAACAATACCAGAGAGAATTCCTCCAGCTGGCCCACGAGGGTCCAGGAGCAGGACACCCCGGACCTGAGACCACTTGGCAATGAGTGGAACAGGCAGGGTGGTGGCCAGGACTCGGGGAAGATGTCCGTGAGTTCTGTGCTAGGTGTCTGGTGTGCGCGGCCAACAACCCCGACCCCCAGAAAAGAAAGGTGTCTATGGGACACATCAGGAAGGTAGATGGACCCTGACAGTTGATCCAAATCAACTACATCGGGCCCCTACCCACTACCCAGGGAGGCTACAAGTACTGTCTAGTCTTGGCCGAACAGCCACTGCCCTGGGAACAGCCAGGGTCCTGGTCAGAGAAGTGTTCTCTCGGTGGGGACTACCACAATACGTGGAGTCCGACCAAGGGAGTCACTTCACCGGGCAGGTGATGCAGGAGATCCTTAAGGTACTCGGCATCAAAGGAAAATGGCACATCACCCACAACCCGCAGTCATCCGGGCCTGTGGAGCGTTTAAACAGCACTATAAAAGAAAGGCTGTGCAAAGAGACTGGGGACTCACCCACAGGGTGGGTAGAGGTCCTACCACTGGTCCTCATGGGGATCCGGGCCAGCCAGTCAAGGAGCACGGGGTACTCCCCGTACGAGCTCATGACCGGCAGAGCCATGTGAACCCCCACCCATGTGTTAGCCCCGGTACTCACGGAAGGTCAGCTTAGGGAAGCGAACCAGGACAGCTTTGTCAGGAATCTGTTTGAACATCTTAAACAGATTCACTGGCAGGCTGCTAACAACATGGGAAAACAGCATCGGAGCAACCGACTGCTGCTAGAGCCCCGCAAACATCACGAATGGGAGATAGGGGACCAGGTTATGGTGAGGAACTATGCTAGAGTAGGCGTCTTTGAGGCGCTGTACATGGGACCGTACCACATTGTCGACAAGGCAAGCCCCATGGTCTATGCCATAAAATTGCCCCGCCGAACAAAGTGGTTCCACATAAATCAGTGCAAACTTTTCAACCCAGGGGCAGCAGCTAAACGTAAGGGACAGCCAAAAACGGTAAACCGTACTGAAGACAGGGACCCACAGCCAACAGCTCCCGACTGTGGAATTCCCACAGGGGATGTGGCAGACCCACAGACTGCACCTAGAGGGGCGGTGGACTCTGTTACTGGAGGAGCCGTCCTCCCAATCATTTGGGACTCGGATGCACCCCCAGCAGCCAGAGCCTTAAGAAGGACTCCCCGCACACCACGGCCAAAGACACCATGGTCACCAGCGCTCCAATTTAAATGGTTCAGCCCCGGGAAAGGGACCAGCTGCAAAAGGGCACCTAAGGTCAGAGATCAGCCCGCGAGCAGGGACACCCAGCCGGTAGCCTCGGGCAGCGAGGGGCCCCCAGAAGAGATAGCAGTGGAACAGCCACCAAGTGAGAGTCCCCAGCCCGTAGCCCTCAACCAGACAGAACCCCCAGGGGAAGAAACGAACCAGGCAGCCACCCCCAAAGGAGCGGTGTGCTGCAGCACCGGAGGGGACGTTCCCCCGATAGTGTGGGACTCGAACCCACCTCTGGTCAGGTCACTCCGGGTCCGGCGGTGCAGGCCGACCTATTACTGACCTCGCTGGACACCCAGCGGAAGGAGAAGAAAGAATGAAGGCAGGAATTAACCTGGCCACCCAGAGACGGGTGGCAGATGTACATATATAGGACAATGTGGATTTAAGGATGTTTTGTGAGTAATTTAGAGTAGTGTAAGATTATATGTGATGATAAGTATATATGTATTAGTTACTGGGGTAAGGAAAAGAATCTACCTATGCAGCTACTAAAAGAGGCAGAAGCCGAGTAATACCTGGGAGTAAGAAGAATCTACTGGTATGGCTATTAAGGAAGCACCGGTGAGATAACAAGCAAAACGGCTGTGAGATAAATGTTAGAAGCAGACATCAGTCCACAAGGAACTGAATAAGACAGCCAGTCAATTAAAGACTATACTATGTCTGAAAGGAAGAGAGCTCTGTTTGGAACTTGGTCACCTTTGTCAAGCCAGATAACATTTTCAGGGCTTGACAATCTGTTTTATGTGCCCCTACAGGAAAGAGAGCAGCATGAGAAAGGTTCTGTTCCTGCTCTCCCTGATAAGGATGAGCAGCGGCGACTGAGGAGACGTGGCAGAATCCCTCATTTATGGGTGTTCAGGAGGAAGAGCACCGATCGTAACTGCCGGGGGTGGCACCCCAGGCCTGGAAGAACTCTCCGTTTACGCGCATGAGGGATGATGGCCAGGGTGGCTGGGATCTAATTCTACCTGCTACTCCAGCCAGGAAGGTTTTACCTACGGGGAGGCCTCACTTCCATGCCCCCGGATACGGATCATCGCTGCCCGAATCAGTGTTACGGAGGGAAAGTGTGTATGTTTGACTTGCAAAGGAAACATTCCCCTGGGAAGAGGGTGGTGGCTCAGAAAACTCAGCAAGGACGCATGGGACCAGGAATCGGACTGGGAAAGACTCAGTAAAGATACATACCACACCTCACAGGAACACGGGGAGGAGTAAAAGTGTGTTGGGACAAATGGTGGGAATCCGAACAAGGAATTTATGTTTGCATGTGGGGATCAGAGAGTATTTGTCCCACAGGCATATCGATCGCCTTCGCCAGGCAATGGCAAGATGAAGGGGAAGGGATGGGCTGGGATTCTAGCCTACACGGGTGCGCGGTCCCACACTCCCCACTCCCAATTAACGCCACCGAACTAAGAGCACACATTAAGAAACCCATGCCCACAACCCCACCAATACACACAGTAATAGAAAGGTGTCCTACCACCACCAAGGGACCTGGAAATGGATTAGTATTGGTACCGACTGAAAAGGCGTTATATCAAGGGATACATTATGCGCTAGCTTCAGTAATATTAAACCTTACCGAGGTACACCTACCTGCATGGTATCCGAAGGAAACAGAGCTACTATACCAGGTCCTATTTAGAGACATGTTCAAGAAATTTTATGAGTTAGACTTTGGAAATGTAGACAAAGCAGACCTATACACCCTAAACGCGAGGGACACCATGGGCTCGGGGAGACCTAGAAGGGGAATCATAAACAACGTTTTCACTACCTACAATACAGCATCCTCTATAATAAATAGCTTAGATGACATAGAACTGCAAACACAGATAAACGGTTTAAAGAACCAATTGAGGAAAATCCTGAAACAAGAGAATACAGTAGTAGGTTCAGAGCTACATGAGGACCAGTCCATTTAAAAAAAATAGTGACCCAGCTGGAAAACATGCACAGACAGTGAATGCACTTATACGGGAGGATAGAAACGCTTCTGACCAGGCTGCACAGAACGAGGTATGGGGCATCGTTGTTGGGCGAGGGCCGCAACAACCTGGGGGATTTAAAACAAGGTTTAGTCCCCTCTTGGATCAGGAACAAGCACCTCGCAGCCCTCCACCCGTACAGCAATTCACTAAGCCCATGCCAGCTCCGCCTAGCCTCTGAAGCCTACCCTGTCCCAGTAGACTGTGGGAAATCTAACCACACCATTATGGGAATAGTGTTAGGGATGCCGGTCATGGTGGGACAGCCCGACCCGCACCGGTATACCGGGTGGAGAACATTGGAGTTATTCAGGGAGATGCACACATTTGTTTCGCAGCGGTCCCACCCTATGTCATAAAGTGGGAGCACGCTGTAATGGGTACTGACCTCTCCGGGTGCCAGAGCCGGGGTGTACACGTAATACTGTGTCCCTAGTACTTAAGTGCCATTCTAAATCACAGTGTGGGTTTAAAGCTGCTGGCGCACAGCCTATTAACTGCACCATGGAGGTAATGGCACAAGACCATGTCCCTCCACAGGTAACATACACAGGGGGTGGGACATACTGTGTCACCACCAGTGCGCCCCACTACCAACATGGACACTTCTGGTGTCCGGTAAGTGACAGCAGTTTTTGTTTTAAACCTGAGGCAGTTCAAGTTCAAGTGGCCCAGGAACGGATTGTCCCCATTCCTGAACCTTCCACCGTCCACCTCACTGTGAAGGATAACATTACAAACCTGCAGGATTATATTGTACATTTTGGCTATGCAATTCCCCCTCTACCCGAACATCTTACCGCGCTGCTAAAAGCTGTAATTATCTCACAAAAACACTTCTACACTCTAGAACAGAAAACAATTGAGATAGGGAAAAAGATTCTCAAGATCACAATTCCGCCTTGGTGGGACCTGTTTAGAAATATAGAGGTCCCAGTCTGGATCCGAATCGCTTCCCACACTTCAGTTATTTGTCAACTCACGATTATTCTTTACTTATGGTGTCTCACTTGCCGAGTGAAATGCAGAGGCCGTCAGGTCAGGCAGCAAAAGGTGCTGTATGCTCCTTGGCCGAACTTGGGAATCGTGCAAGGAGGGGTGACATGTACTACCATGTTTAATTTGTGTTTGACTTTACCTGCTGCAAATAGCAAGTGTTGTAAGAGTGTTACTTAGGTTGTGTTTGACCATGTACCTTTATTTTACTGAACTTAAAATGTGCTTGACTATGAACCTTCATGTTACTTGAGAATATGTTTTGACTATGTGCTTTTATTTTACTTCACTTAAAGTTGTGTTTGACTGTATTCCGTTACTTTACTGAAAAAAACAAGTAAAGGAGGGGCATCCCCTCTATGCTGTAATGAATTGTAATGATTGTATTCGCCTGTAAATTGCATTGCATTTCAACTGGGGATGCAGGATAATGTTTAGCTCATGTAAATGCAGGGAAGGTTGACTCTCGGGAGCAGGAATTTTACTTACCTTGATTGACACTCAAGAGTGTGGCGTGTCTACAGGGGGGACTGAAGGGTGCAAAATTCACAAGACCCCCCCCCCCCCCCCCAGTGTTCCCCCAGTGTTTGGGACTATCTACCGAAAAGCTTGGAACCCTAATGTGCTTAGGGAAGAAACTACGAACTTTAATAGAATTTTGAACTTTTACAAGACAAATTCAAGGCTGTGGGCGGGCCTAGAAGGACTGTCAGGAGACAACCTGATTAGTGAGACGACCTGGGTGTGAGGACTAAAGTAACCTGTCTGGAAAAATGAGTATTCGAGAATCCTTCTCCACAAGAGACCTTAACATTACAAAATGACCCAGAGATAGCTAACCATCAACTTGAAACTGGAAAACCATTTCAGCATATACATCACAAAGAGACCCAATCCAGCCTGTATGCAAAACCCAAGCACAAAAGAACATCACAATTACCAAACTAATATTTCCATCAGAAAACAGTTTTCGAACATCAACCCATCCAAAACATATCAACTTTTAATGAGCCCGCCAAAATATTACAAAGAGTCAAGCCCGCCAAAGTTAAACAAAGGATTCTGAACTGATTTGGCTCCAGGATTCGAAAAACTCAAACCGTATAATTGGCCCCTGTTTTCAACAGAGGGTTTGACACACTTTGCCATACAACCGAGACCAAGCTGATGTCATCAAGACAAGGAGAGAAACCAACGCGACAGTTGTAAACTAACTTCTCCAGCCTCGAAGTTCTGAAGTCCTGAAGGAAGGAAGAACATCACCATCGCGGCAGCAACTGACCACAACCAACGTGGTATCAACGGAAAACCAGCACGATCGACCAAACTCGAAACAAAACTCCAACGGGAAAAAAACGAAGAATCGAAAAGTTTCCACTCTACAATCTGATCCTGACCTACCAACAGGTAAAACATTGCCTAAAAGACTGAACCTATTTCTAACCAAAGAAAACGGGTACTTACCCCACAGATCCAAAACGCGCCTTACCGCATCAGCGGACTCAACCCAACTGAAGATTGCGCAGCAGAAAGTCTTCTCAGACGTTCGGGGTACGGCAAGCAGACCCCACCGCATCTAGTGAACCCCAAAACTGTGATCTACTGTTAAATGTCAAAAGGATTGATAAGCATAGTCCCTGCCTGCCCTGGAGTCCAACCTAGCTAGGATTAGGGATTGAGAGGTGGGAGGTGTAATTCTACTGTAACCCCCTTTGAATATAATGTGTTGTTTAATAGAGTCATTATAAGCTATTGTAACCCCCTCTGAGTGTGTAAGGTATTGTTCGTTAATAAGTTTGAATAAGTTTTGACATTGTATTTTCTTATTAGAGTAATTATAAGTTTGCATTTTCTTGACTTTAATAAAATCAAAGTTCTTTTGCATCAGACCAGTTTTGCACTTGTCACATCCCCCAAATAAATCCAGAGTCTAGAATCCAAAGGAGTGGGAGCGATTTGAACCGCTCAATTTGGTCTGAAGTGAACTTGACCCCCTCATAGAGACCACCCCTCACAGTACGCACCGGGGAAAGGTACCACAAGGAGTGGAACGACCTGGTGGGGGTAGCAAGAGTAAGTAATGATTTTATTTATGTACCTCCCCGCATTCCCCCCACCACCCCCCCACGTGCTATGTACCATGTAAATGTAGGTTCAGTGTCACATGGATAATGTTATTTATCTTAAGATTACAGCGATGTATTCATGCTTTTCAGGCAATAACAAGAGGATCAATGCAGTGCTTTTTTTATGTGTGTGGGTGTGTGTGTGCGTCCGATGTTAAATGGATTGAAGATTTTTACTTTGATTTACTTTCTGCAGAAGAAGACATCTTCAATAACAGCTTATCAGCGGCGCACAGGGGGTGGACCCACAACCCAGGAGCCTCTGACTGACATTCAGATCCATGCCCTGTCCCTGGTTGGGGATAGCAAGTGTGCCACCACCGGCATTGGAGCTGACTCACTCACACAAGATGGTAAGTTGAATAAAATGCAGTCTGTGTTGCGGTCATGTCATGTCATGTAATGTTATTGTAACTGTAATGTTGGTCTGATGTAATGTAATGTAAGTTCATTGCACTGTAATGTTGGCCTCGTGATGTACTGCAATGTTGGAGGCATGTAATGCAATGCATATATGTATTGTCTGTCTGTGATATGTAATGCAGTACTGCAGCAGTGGTGGACATTTAAATAAGATGTGATAAGTCACTGTACTATGTACTCATGTAACCCTGACCCCTCCCCTGGTGCCAAGCTTTTTTAATGCTCTTTTGTACTTCCAGACTCGGATGATTCAGTCCACACTGACGCAGATGACAGACCCACTGCCTCCACCTTTGGCATCACCCAGCCCTCTCCTGACTTCACCACTGGCAGAGATGAGTTAGAGGAAGAGCAGCTGATCCTGGAGCCAGTGGAGGTGGAGGTGGAGATGGAGGAGGATACACCAGCTCCATGTGGGACAGCTGGAACATCCTCCACCACGGAGTCTGTATTTAGGTGATTCCCCCATGGCTCCTCTGATTCTGCTGGATCAAGCGGTATGCAGCAAGGCACCCCAAGTGTTGCAGCGCCTTTGCTGCAGCGATGGAGGTTGGTGCAGGAAAGGTTGGTTGCTGTAGGCGTGTACCAGGACATGGTGCGTCTGTCACAGGCCAGCATCGACATAGGTCGAGAGCTGCTCAAGGCCGTGACTACAATGGCCACAAACATTGCGGCTCTATCAGAGTGGCAGTCGGAGGAAAGGTTACGTATGATCGCCGCGATGGAGCAAATTGCTGATGCCGTCGAAGCCATGCGGCAATTGACAGGATCGGTTCATGGTGTGGAATCCCCCTGTGCCATAGTAGTCAGGTCAACAATACCCAAGGATGGGGAGCTGACATCATCTCCCAGCCCTGAAGCCTCGCCTTCCACATCACGAGCTTCTGCTGAGGGCCCACTTATAGCGCCTGCAATGATTGAACCCCAACGACAGCAACGGCACTTGGGGTGCAGTGCTGCACGCCGGCTTGGTATCAACATGGGGAAGTGCCCAGGGGCACTGGGAAAGGGATGGGCGGGAGTAAGAAAGGGGGGAATAGTCCCAAGGGTGGTGTGGCATGCGGGCGTGGACGGGGCAGAGGGTGTGAGCGGGGACAGTAAAGGGTCATTTTGTTGTAATTGAAGTTTGATTTGTAAAAGTTTATTAAAGTTGTAAAAGTTTTGTTAAAGTTGTTATTAAAATGATTGCAGTTGTTTTATAGTTCTAAGTTTTACAAAGTTCTAAAATTGTATATTTTTTACATTTTTACATAAACGTTTGAATTGAATTTAAGCACTCTTGTACAGTGTTAAACTTTTGGGGTAACAGTCATCAGGGACCCAAAACACAGCTCTCCACATTCAAGCGAAGTGTTCATTTATGAGCTGCTGATGTAACAATTTTGCAGTAACATACACTCCGCGTGCCCTCCGCTGTGGTGTTGGGGGTGGTGCCATGGGTTCATTTGCAAGCTCCTCGTCATCCTCCTCCCCCTCATTGTCCTCTTCTGCCTCCTCCGTCTTCTGCACTCTCTCCTCAGGTGGTCTGCAGCCTGCCTCCTGAGTGGTCCAAGCATCGAAAGTGCTGCCTCAGCACGCCAATTGTCTTTTCAATTATGTTACGTGTGGCTATATGGCTCTTATTGTATTGTTGCTCGGGTTCTGTATGAGGGTTCTGCGGGGGGTGGGCCAAGAGCCAGGTGGCGAGGCCGTACCCTTTGTCCCCCAGCATCCAGCATTTACCTTGTGGCTCAGACTTGAACAGGTCAGACACAGTGCTCTCACGCAAGATGTGCGCATCATGGATGCTCCCTGGAAAGTTAGCATTCACTGCCATTATGTGGTGTATGGTCGCATACAAGCTGCACATTGAGGGAGTGAAATCTCTTATGGTTTTGGTACACCTCCGCCTCCTGTAATTGTGCTTGCAAGGCAATATGGGTACAGTCAACAGCACCCTGCACCTTGGGGAAGCCGACAATGCGCGCAAATCCCAAAGCCCTGTCACTCTGTGCCTCCCTGGTCATTGGGAAGTTTATAAATTCCATCCTACGTGCATACAGTGCTTCGGTTACCTGTCGAATGCACCGTTGAGTAGCATACTGAGAAATACAGCATATGTCCCCAGCTGATGCCTGAAAAGAGCCACATACATAAAATGAAAGTGCCGCAGTCACCTTCATCTCCACAGAGAGTGCAGTAATGTTGGTGGTACTGGGCTGCAGGTCTGCCTTAATGAGCTGGCAAATCTCATTGATCACCTCTTTTTGGAAGCGCAGCCTTCGAACGTACTGTCGACTGGTCAGGTCCAAGAATGAACACTTCTCCCTGAAAACCCTTTGCGGGTAAGGCCTCCTCCTCCTCATCATCAGTCTGTGACCTCCTCCATTACCCTTATAACTCTGCTCAATAAACTTTCTCACATCTGGTTCCTCCATTAGACAGGTTGTCAGGAATACAAGCGGAGATAATACAGGCCCCATTCTTTTTAAATCTCCACAATATACCTAAAATGTCTTCTATCTTAATAAGTTACTCAGTAACAATAAAAATACCATTTCCACTGTAAATTGCACTGCAAAATCACTGTTCACCTCAGAAATACAGAGGTGCTGCTTTAGCTGATAGTTCACGATTTCCAAAATGGTGGCTCCGTGCACTCCGCCCATTCCTGCCCACTTATCATCGCGTAAAGTATACAGGATAGTATACAGTCTGGTGATATGTCGGCGGTATGGGATGAAAATCGGACTTTTTGGGTGCGTGCAGGTGGTCCTGCACGGTGGACGGTGTGTATACCACTCGGCGGTATGTCAATGCTGAATATTCCGCCGAGTGGTATGTTGGTGGTATGTAGGTGCTTTTTGACCAAATCGCATTTTTGGGCGGTATGCCGGAAGCACGCCAGTGGTAGATGGCGGTATATCGACCAATTTCAGGCCCTAAATCTCTTAATACTAAACCTGGACCAGTGACGGTAAAACCGAAATGTGGGATTTTTTTTGATCCACTATGGAATCTCTTTACACCACCTTTGCTGAAGTACAATAATACAAGAAGAATTGATGAACCATTCTGTACAAGTAGCCTGTGGCTATTGTATTGTCAGTTATATAAGGTATTGGGGAGGCTATATAAGATATTGATGAGGCCACACCTGGAATACTGCGTGCAGTTTTGGTTTCCGATAGGATATACTTGCGTTGGAGGCAGTTGAGAGAAGGTTCACTAGGTTGATTCCGAGGATGAGGGCATTGACTTATGAGGAAGGGACCTCTACTCATTGGAATTCAGAAGAATGAGAGGTGACCTAATTGAAACATATAAAATTATGAGGGGGCTTAACAAGGTGGATGCAGAGAGGATGTTTCCACTGACGGGGGTGACTAGAGCTGGAGGGCATGATCTTAGAATAAGGGGCCGCCCATTTAAAACTGAGATGCAGAGAAATTTCTTCTCTCAGAGGGTTGTAAATCTGTGGAATCTGCTGCCTCAGAGAGCTGTGGAAGCTGGGACATTGAATAAATTTAAGAGAGAAATAGACTGTTTCTTAAACGATAAGGGGATAAGGGGTTATGGGGAGCGGGCGAGGAAGTGGAGCTGAGTCCATGATCAGATCAGCCATGATCTTATCGAATGGCGGAGCAGGCTCGAGGGGCCGTATGGCCTACTCCTGTTCCTATTTCTTATATTCTTATGTTCTAAAGCATCAGAACAGTTCCGTTCAGAAACCAATCTCACAAATCAATGCCACTTCGGTTTTCTGTGAAGGCTGGACTGAAACAAAATAAATCAAAACAGTTTTTTATATGAGCATGCAAAATAGCCCTTATGGTCATTTCAAAGACATGGGCTGGTCTCCCAAAAAATAATCTCCAACCAACCAAGGGGGAAAAATTGCTTGCTGCCCCGTTTGGAGGCGGTAACAGTCGCAAGGTGTGAGACTTTGCACCAGATGCAGAAGTCTTGCCTCTCGCAAGAAATTGGGGTTACCTCCCCTGAAAGGAAGTGGAGCACAAAATAATACGCTGCACTTCCTTTCTGCGACGGGAACGGGGTGCAGCGCTATGTACTGGGCCGTGTAGCACTACCATGTAGGAGGTGCTCTTCCCTTAATTAAAGGGAAGGGCCCAAGCTGCAAACTTTACCGTAATGAAAAGGTTGACCAATCACGGGCCAGACCTTGCATTCAAAGTGCCCGACAATATCGGATGGATTTTTTTTTAAAGGCCCACACCTCCCCTTTAACTATCATCCCGTGAGTGGCCGGCCGCCCGGTTCACTTCCCCTGAAGCTGTTGCTTGCATTGCCCAGCGCAGCTTCAATGGGCGATACCCAATTTAGCGTCTGGGACGCCAGTGGGGCGCTGCGCACGATGATGACATCATCATTGCCGGCGCAGCGGAGTGGGACGTTATGGGTTATCGCTGCCACTAAACTCCTGCCAAATTTCGTGGCAGTTGTTAGCGGCACCGCGCCCAGCCAAAAGGTCATTTGCGTCCCGTTAACGGCAACGAGAGGTGCTAATGACCCACATTTCTCGACCATGATATCAAGCAGAAAATCTGTCAAATTCAATAGACTAACAACTATGCAGAAGGCTATCAGAAGGTACTACTGGTGAGATCAACCCTAATAATATTGCAATTGACGAGCATTAATGTATCATGACTAACTAGTATCATTGTAGACATATTAGTCATCTAGGGACCTGACTTGCTTCACAATACAACTTCTGGTTGCAAATGCAGAACGCAAATTCTACCTCAAACCAAAGAAGCTCAGGTGCAGTGAAACAAATTTCAATAAATCAGTCACATCTCATGAATCGATAGTAAAAAGAGAGACTTTTTAATGATCTGAAAATGTGGCAGAACCATTATTGGTCACACATAGCAATCTCTGGATAGTAAGAACTCTACAACAAAGAACCAAGTAATGTTGTCGGTGAAGAAACTCATACATCCATTTTAGCACATTCAATATCTATGTGCTCAGATGTAATTAGCTTTGGTAGCCATATCTGTCTGGCTTCACAAAGAAAAGTGAATCCACAGTATTACTCTCTGGTTCATTTCAGTATAATATAACTCTGACACTGAAGTTCCATCATGTATTTATATAACTTATTTTAATGTGTAAATTGTCAGCACTAATTCTGATCTTGCTTAAAAACCCATGCCTTTCATTAAGTGGTAACTTACTAATAATTATTTAATGGATCTTATCATTTTTAATGTCCTATAATTATTACACTTATAGTTTTATGTTTAATAGGCCTTAAGAGCAAGATTTCTCTCACTGCATTGCAAAAAAGCAACAGTTTCAAGCATTCTCATATTACTAAGTAAGACTACTGATCGAAGACTTTCTGCCAAGCATCTGGCAAATGATACTAAATCCACATTACCAAGAGCTTACTTTATGTAAGTTCTTCAAATTTTTGTCACTTGGTTTACCGTAGTTTTCAAATGTTTCAGAATTATTTATGCGCTATTTAAATGCCTTCCTGGTTTAATATTGGCAAAACAATACTGTTGTAAATTATTGATTTCCTTCAACAAAAAAGTTACTTGAATTTAATCATAGCAAAAGTAAGATAGCTGTAACATTTCCCAAGGACTGGATTTTTATGGGCAAGGCGGTTTAAGGGCTCCAATGTGAGCAAAAAGCCCAGGAGAATGCATTTCCCGCAGGCCCAGCCGACTTTAACTCTGGAACTCCCTGCCTAAACCTCTCTGCCTCGCTACCTCTTCTTCATAAGAACATAAGAAATAGGAGCAGGAGTAGGCCATTTGGCCCCTCGAGCTTGCTCCGCCATTTAATAAGATCATGGCCGATCTGATCTTGGGCTCAGCTCCACTTCCCTCCTTCATTCCCTTTTTTTTGAAAATTCTGTCGATCTCTGACTTAAATATATTCAATGACCCAGCCTCCACAGCTCTCTCAGGCAGAGAATTCCACAGATTTACGACCATCTGAGAGAAGAAATTCCTCCTCATCTCAGTTCTAAATGGGCGACCCCTTATTCTTAAACTATAACCCCGAGTTCGACATTCCCCCACGAGTGGAAACATCCTCTCTGCATCTACCTTGTCGAGCCCCCTCAGTATCTTATATGTTTCAATAAGATCACCTCTCATTCTTCTGAACTCCAATGAGCATAGGCCCAACCTACTCATCCTTTCTTCATAAGTCAACCCCTTCATCTCAGGAACCTTCTCTGAACAGCCTCCAATGCAAGTATACCCTCCTTAAATAAGGAGACCAAAACTGTACGCAGTACTCGAGGTGTGGTCTGACCAACATCCTGTATAGTTGTAGCAGGACTTCCCTCCTTTTATACTCTATCCCCCTTGCAATAAAGGCCAACATTCCATTTGCCTTCCTGATTACTTGCTGTACCTGCATACTAACTCTTTGTGTTTCATGCACAAGGACCCCCAGGTCCCTCTGTACTGCAGCACTTTGAAATCTCTCTCCATTTAAATAATAATTTGCTTTTTTATGTTTCCTGCCAAAGTGAATAACCTCACACTTTCCCACATTATACTCCTTCTGCCAAATGTTTGTCCACTCACTTAGCCTGTCTATATCCCTTAGCAGTTTCTTCGTGTCCTCCTCACAACTTGCTTTCCTATCCATCTTTGTATTATCAGCAAACTTGGCTACATTACACTCAGTTCCTTCATCCAAGTCATTAGTATAGATTGTAACTGTAAAGTCCTGTCCTGCCATTACAGATTCACACGAGGCATGTAGTGAAGTCAAGGTCACTCTGGACCTGCACCTTTATTTCACAGCTCTGGAATGCTGCACTTGCCTGAGACCTGTCCTTATATACCTGTCTCTTGCAAGTGCACCCCTGGTGGTAAGGTATGCTGGTGGTTACAGGTCATATCTTATTACAGTCATGTATAGCATGTTAGGATACAGTTATATATAATAATGTAAGATACATGACATCACCCTCCCCCAAGGTCTTATTGTCTTTATAGGTTCAGTCTCTCAGGTGGTCTACGCTCTCGTGTGGAGTGTCTGAGTTGTGGTTCAGTTGTTTGCCTTGGTGTCTGTTTTTCTTTGGGTGTGGTTGCTGGTATCTCGCCTGGGCTGTCTGTTTCGATTGGTGTGATTGTTGTTGACTCTCCTGGGCTGTCTATTGGGATTGCCCTTTCCTCAGATTGTTCCCTCTGTCTGTCCACCAGGTGTGGTGCGAGTTCCACATTGTAGTCTGCCTCTGGTTCCGCAGTGTTGTTGGTAAATCTGCTTTTGATTTGGTCTACATGCCTCCGGCAGGTTTTGCCATTGTCCATTTGTACTACCAGTAGCCTGTTTCCTTCCTTGCCCGTTACTGTCCCTGCAAGCCATTTGGGACCCCTGCCATAGTTTAGTACAAACACTTTGTTCCCTATCTCATTCCATCTCCCCCTCGAATTTCTGTCATGGTACTCAGTCAGCTTACGGCGCTTTGCCTCAACGATTTCGTGCATGTCTGGGAGGATTAATGAGAGCCTTGTTTTTAAAGTCCTTTTCATCAACAGTTGCATGGGGGGGATCCCAGTCAATGAGTGCGGACGAGATCTGTATGCCAGCAGCAGTCGCGACAGGCGACCCTGCAGAGTGGGACCTTGGATTTTAAGCATGCCTTGTTTAATGATTTGCACTGCTCTCTCCGCCTGGCCGTTGGAGGCCGGCTTGAACGGTGCCGTCTTGACGTGATTTATGCCGTGGTCAATTATAAAGTCTTGGAATTCTGCGCTGGTGAAGCACGGACCACTGTCGCTGACAAATATGTCAGGGATTCCGCGCATTGCAAACATGGCTGCGAGGCTCTCCACAGTGATGGAGGTTGTGCTCGAGTTTAAAATGGTGCATTCGATCCACTTTGAAAATGCATCTACAAACATGTGGAACATTTGGCCCATGAATGGGCCCGCATAGTCTACGTGCACCCGTGACCACGGTTTGGTAGGCCAGGGCCAGCGGCTCAGTGGAGCCTCCCTGGGGGCATTGCTGAGTTGGGCACCTTCGGACGCAGAGCTCCAGGTCCGCGTCAATACCAGGCCACCAGACGTGGGATCTGGCTATGGCCTTCATGAGAACAATCCCCGGGTGCTCGCGGTGGAGCTCCCGGACAAAAGCCTCTCTGTCTTGCAGAGGCATGACTACTCGGCTGCCCCACATCAGGCAGTCTGCTTGTAGTGATAGCTCATGCATGCGCCTGTGAAAGGGTTTTAATTCCTCGGGGCAGGCATCGCGAGCCTCTGCCCAGTCACCGGTTAGGACACATCTTTTTACTAAGGATAACGTGGGGTCGCTGGCCGTCCAGGCTCTGATTTGGCGAGCCGTCATGGGCGAACCTGTGGACTCAAAGGCATTGATTGCCATGACATTCTCACAGTCCTGTTCGTCAGACCCTTCTGTGGTCGCCAGGGGTAGCCTGCTGAGCGCGTCGGCACAGTTGTCTGTGCCTGGTCTGTGCCTTATGGTATAGTCGTAGGACGCCAGCATGAGTGCCCACTGTTGAATTCGCGCCGAGGCGTTGGTGTTTATTGCCTTGCTCTCGGATAGGAGGGACATGAGTGGCTTGTGGTCGGTTTCTAACGTGAACTTGGCCCCGAAAATGTATTGGTGCATCTTTTTGACACCGTACACGTATGCGAGCACCTCCTTCTCTACCATTCCGTACCCGCGCTCCGCCCGTAAAAGTGACCTGGAGGCATTAGCTATGGGTTGTAATTTGCCCGCACTATTGACATGTTGCAAAACGCACCCGACCCCATACGCTGACGCATCGCATGTGAGAACTAGCTTTTTACCTGGGTCAAAGAAAGTCAAAACACTGTTGGAACACAGAAGGTTGTGTGCCTTATTGAAGGCGCGTTCCTGGGCGTCCCCCCCAAAACCAATCGCACCCCTTCCTGAGTAGCACGTGGAGAGGCTCCAGCAGCGTGCTTAAGTTCTGCATAAAGTTCCCAAAGTAATTGAGTAGCCCGAGAAAGGCGCACAGTTCTGAGACATTCCAGGGCCTGGGTGCCAGGCGAATTGCTTCTGTTTTACATAAGAACATAAGAACATAAGAATTAGGAACAGGAGTAGGCCATCTAGCCCCTCGAGCCTGCTCCGCCATTCAACAAGATCATGGCTGATCTGGCCGTGGACTCAGCTCCACTTACCCGCCCGCTCCCCATAATCCTTAATTCCCTTATTGGTTAAAAATCTATCTATCTGTGACTTGAATACCTTCAATGAGCTAGCCTCAACTGCTTCCTTGGGCAGAGAATTCCACAGATTCACAACCCTCTGGGAGAAGAAATTCCTTCTCAACTCGGTTTTAAATTGGCTCCCCCGTATTTTGAGGCTGTGCCCCCTAGTTCTAGTCTCCCCGACCAGTGGAAACAACCTCTCTGCCTCTATCTTGTCTATCCCTTTCATTATTTTAAATGTTTCTATAAGATCACCCCTCATCCTTCTGAACTCCAGCGAGTAAAGACCCAGTCTACTCAATCTATCATCATACGGTAACCCCCTCATCTCCGGAATCAGCCTAGTGAATCGTCTCTGTACCCCTTCCAAAGCTAGTATATCCTTCCTTAAGTAAGGTGACCAAAACTGCACGCAGTACTCCAGGTGCGGCCTCACCAATACCCTATACAGTTGCAGAAGGACCTCCCTGCTTTTGTACTCCATCCCTCTCGCAATGAAGGCCAACATTCCATTCGCCTTCCTGATTACCTGTTGCACCTGCAAACTAACTTTTTGGGATTCATGCACAAGGACCCCCAGGTCCCTCTGCACCACAGCATGTTGTAATTTCTCCCCATTCAAATAATATTCCCTTTCACTGTTTTTTTTTCCCCAAGGTGGATGACCTCACACTTTCCAACATTGTATTCCATCTGCCAAACCTTAGCCCATTCGCTTAACCTATCTCAATCTCTTTGCAGCCTCTCTCTGTCCTCTACACAACCCGCTTTCCCACTAATCTTTGTGTCATCTGCCAATTTTGTTACAATACACTCCGTCCCCTCTTCCAGGTCATCTATGTATATTGTAAACAGTTGTGGTCCCAGCACCGATTCCTGTGGCACACCACTAACCACTGATTTCCAACCCGAAAAGGACCCGTTTATCCCGACTCTCTGCTTTCTGTTAGCCAGCCAATTCTCTATCCATGCTAATACATTTCCACTGACTCCGTGTACCTTTATCTTCTGCAGTAACCTTTTGTGCGGCACCTTATCGAATGCCTTTTGAAAATCTAAATACACCACATCCATCGGTACACCTCTATCCACCATGCTCGTTATATCCTCAAAGAATTCCAGTGAATTAGTTAAACATGATTTCCCCTTCATGAATCCATGCTGCGTCTGCTTGATTGCACTATTCCTATCTAGATGTCCCGCTATTTCTTCCTTAATGATAGTTTCAAGCATTTTCCCCACTTCAGATGTTAAACTAACCGGCCTATAGTTACCTGCCTTTTGTCTGCCCCCTTTTTTAAACAGAGGCGTTACATTAGCTGCTTTCCAATCCGCTGGTACCTCCCCAGAGTCCAGAGAATTTTGGTAGATTATAACGAATGCATCTGCTACAACTTCCGCCATCTCTTTTAATACCCTGGGATGCATTTCATCAGGACCAGGGGACTTGTCTACCTTGAGTCCCATTAGCTTGTCCAGCACTACCACCCTAGTGACAGTGATTGTCTCAAGGTCCTCCCTTCCCACATTCCTGTGACCAGCAATTTCTGACATGGTTTCTGTGTCTTCCACTGTGAAGACCGAAGCAAAATAATTGTTTAAGGTCTCAGCCATTTCCACATTTCCCATTATTAAATCCCCCTTTTCATCTTCTAAGGGACCAACATTTACTTTAGTCACTCTTTTCCATTTTATATATATGTAAAAGATTTTACTATCCACTTTTATGTTTTGCGCAAGTTTCCCTTCGTAATCTATCTTTCCTTTCTTTATTGCTTTCTTAGTCATTCTTTGCTGTCATTTAAAATTTTCCCAATCTTCTATTTTCGCACTAACCTTGGCCACCTTATACGCATTGGTTTTTAATTTGATATTCTCCTATATTTCCTTGGTTATCCACGGCTGGTTATCCCTTCTCTTACCGCCCTTCTTTTTCACTGGAATATATTTTTGTTGAGCACTATGAAAGAGCCCCTTCAAAGTCCTCCACTGTTCCTCAATTGTGCCACCGTTTAGTCTGTGTTTCCAGTCTACTTTAGCCAACTCTGCCCTCATCCCACTGTAGTCCCCTTTGTTTAAACATAGTACGCTCGTTTGAGACACTGTTGGGCGGATTCCATCAGCGGCAATCCTTCTGCCCAAAAATTCAACCTCGGGTGCAAGAAACAGGCACTTGGATTTTTGACTCATAGGCCTACCCGATCCAACCGCTTTAGTACTTCCTCCAAATTAAGGAGATGGGAGTCGGTGTCCCTGCCCGTGATAAGTATGTCGTCTTGAAATACAACCGTCCCCGGGATGTACTTGAGCAGACTCTCCATGTTGTGCTGGAATATGGCAGCTGCCGACCTGATGCCGAATGGGCATCGATTGTACATGAAAAGGCCTCGATGTGTGTTGATGCTGGTGAGTAGCTTGGATTCTTTGGTCAATTCTTGCGTCATATACGCAGATGTGAGGTCTAATTTTGAGAAAAGTTTACCTCCAGCCAATGTGGCAAATAAGTCCTCCACTCTGGGCAGCGGGTACTGGTCCTGTAGGGAGACTATGTTTATGGTCGATTTGTAGTCCCCACAGATTCGTACGTATCCATCAGGCTTCATGACTGGGACGATGGGACTTGCCCAGTCGCTAAATTCCACAGGTGATATAATGCCTTCCCGCAGAAGCCTGTCTAGTTCGTGTTCAATCTTTTCCCTCATCACATAGGGTACAGCTCTGGCCTTGTGATGGACCGGTCTAGCATCCTGTGTGATGTAGATTTTGACTTTGGCCCCTTTGAAAGTGCCCACACCTGGCTGAAAGAGATGTTCAAATCGCTTTATAACTGTTGAGCAGGAGGTCCGTTCCTCTAATGACATGGCATGGACATCATCCTATTTCCAGTTTAGTTTTGCCAGCCAGCTTCTCCCCAGCAGTGCTGGGGGGTCTCCGGGGACAATCCACAGGGGAAGTCGGTTCACTGTCCCTTTGTGTGTGACAGAGAGTATGGCGCTGCCGAGGACTGGTACGATTTCTTTGGTAAAGGTCCTTAGTTTGGTGTCGACCCTTGTGAGTTTTGGTCTGTCTCTTTTATGAGGCCACAGTTGTTCAAATTGTTGAGCGCCCATGAGAGATTGACTCGCTCCCATATCCAGCTCCATGTTGACAGATATCCCGTTGAGTAGGACCCTCATCATTATAGGAGGCGTCCTGTTGTAGGAGCAGCGGCCATTGATCGTGTTGACCCGCTGTACACCGGTGTCCCGGGTACTGTCCCCACCATCTTCTTGTCCGCTTTCCGACCCATCCGAATCGTATACCAGCCAAGCTGCCGTTTTTTTGCACATGCGGGCCAAATGCCCTGTATATTCACAATTTCTGCAAACAGCCTGCTGAAATCGACATCCCCTTGCCGAGTGCCCACCCCCATACCTCCAGCACAGACCTGTTCCATTGTTCAGAGTTTCCAAGAATGAGCTGCGTCTGGCTGATCTCTCTTGAGCTTCTCTCAGTTTGTAGTTGATTGCTCGCATTGTGGGTTGATGAGGTGTGAACGGCCGTTCCTGTGGCCCTTAATGGCTTCTGCCTGCTGTCGAGAACCTGTTCTCTTGGTTTTGTCTGTGTGTGGGGGTAGCAGCTTGATTAGCGCTGTGAACTTCTTGTTCCAATATTTCGTTAGTTGTCGTACCTGCATTGTAAATCAACCTCGTTTCTTCTTCCCCTACCAAGAATGTCTGTGCAACCAGTGCTGCTGCCTCTAAGGTCAGGTTCTTGGTCTCTATGAGCTTTCGGAATATACCTGCGTGGCCTATTCCTTCAATGAAAAAGTCTCTCAGCATTTCTGGCTGCTCGCTAGCTTCAGGTGGTCTCTTACCAGTGTGCTCAATTCTTCAAATGACTTGCTTGCTTGTTTCTCAGGTGCCAACAGATCCTTCATTAAAGCTTATGTTTTCGAGCCACAGCTGGTCAAGAGATGGGCTCTTCTCTTGTCTGCCTTATCGTCGCCCAACCAGTCTTTGGTTACAAAGCTTTGCTGGAGCCTTTCTCTAAAGTCTTCCCAATTGTCTCCCGCATTGTACTTTTCATCTGATCCATTGTTCGCCATTCTGTGGATTCTGTAATCCCGTAACCCGTCGCCACTGTAAAGTCCTGTCCCCTCAGTACAGATTCACACGAGGCATGTAGTGAAGTCAAGGTCACTCTGGACCTGCACCTTTATTTCACAGCTCTGGAATGCTGCACTTACCTGAGACCTGCCCTTATATACCTGTCTCTTGCAAGTGCACCCCTGGTGGTAAGGTATGCTGGTGGTTACAGGTGATATCTTATTACAGTCATGTATAGCATGTTAGGATACAGTTATATATAATAATGTAAGATACATGACAGTAAATAGTTGAGGCCACAGCACTGATCCCTGTGACCCATTTGTCCCGACTCTTTTTTTTCTGTTAGTTAGCCAATCCTCTATCCATGCTAATATATCACCCCCCAACCCCATGAGCTTTTATCTTGTGCAGTAACCTTTTATGTGGCACCTTATCGAATGCCTTCTGAAAATCCAAATACACCACATCCACTGGTTTCCCCTTATCCACTCTGCTCATTATATCCTGAAAGAACTCCAGCAAATTTATCAAACATGATTTCCCTTTCATAAAACTAGGCTGACTCTGCTTGACTGCATTATGATTTTCCAAATGTTCTGCTACTGCTTCCTTAATAATGGACTCCAGCATTTTCCCAACGACAGATGTTAGGCTAACCGGTCTATGGTTTCCTGCTTTCTATCTTCCTCCTTTTTTAAATAGGGGTGTTACATTTGCAGTTTTCCAATCCGCTGGGATCTCTTTAGAATCCAGGGAATTTTAGTAGATTGCAACCAATGCATCCACTATCTCTGCAGCTACTTCTTTTAAGATCTTAGGATGCAGGCCATCAGGTCCAGGGGACTTGTCCACCTTTAGTCCCATTATTTTACCAAATACTTTTTCCTTTAGTGATAGTAATTGATTTAAGTTTCCCCCTCCCTAAAGCCCCTTGATTATCTATTGTTGGGATGTTTGTAGTGTCAGCCCAAGAATGCCAGCGTGACAAAGACACCCAGCTTATATACAGGTGACCAAGCACACATGCCACCTGCGTACAGCCCGATGACCACTGACCACGGCGCCCTCTGGTGTCTGGTGATCACCAAACATTAATACATAACAACATCCCCCTTTTAAAATCTTAACAACAGTCTTTTTACAAATTAATACGGTCTGGGACTTTCCTCTCATGAGTTGATCATCTCAGTTCAACTTTGGCTCTGGACGAACGTTCTGAGTCCGTTGTGACTGAGGGCTGAGTAGCCGATCTGATGGGAGTGGTCATGACCACATCAGAGAGTGAAGGTTCAGTCAGTAATGTCAGCAGAGTCCTCTGATGAGTGAACAATGGTTGGTTGGTCACTGACTGCATCTTCCTCACTTGGTTCCAGTTCATCCGTGTGCCGCAGTTTAACCTGGTCAAGGTATTTCCTGCATGTTTGTCCATTCTTGAGCATGACAATAAACACTCTGTTACCCTCCTTGGCTGTAACAGTGCCGGCGATCCACTTTAGACTCTGACCATAAACTGGATCGTTGACCGAGATGTCATGTGACACAGCAACACGATCATGGCACCATTGCTGACTTTGACATCTGTTTTCAACACAATCATTCAAATCAGGATGAACAAGAGAAAGCCTGGTCTTGAGATTTCTCTTCATCAGTAGTTCAGCAGGAGGAACCCCAGTAAGCGTATGAGGTCTTGACCTGTAACTGAGTAATATATATGACAACCATCTCTGCAGTGAGCCCTAAGTTACACGTTACATACTTTGTTTGATCGTTTGAACGGCACGCTCTGCTTGACTATTAGAAGCAGGCTTGAATGGAGCTGATCTCACATGTCTGATGCCATTGAGTTTCATGAACTCCTGGAACTCAAGACTTGTGAAGCAAGATCCGTTGTCGCTCACAACAATGTCAGGCAAACCATGAGTAGCAAACATGATATGAAGGCTCTCAATGGTAGCTGTAGATGTGCTGGATGACATAATACTTGGAATATGTGTCTACTACGACAAAAAACATCTTTCCAAGGAACAGGTCCGCAAAATCAATGTGGATCCTCGACCATGGTTTGGATGGCCACGACCAAAGACTCAGCGGAGATTCCGCTGGTACTTTACTTAGCTGCATGAAGTATTGCACTGATGCACACGTGATTCCAGGTCAGAGTCAATTCCAGGCCACCATACATGAGACCTAGCAATGGACTTCATCATGACAATACCAGGATGAGTGCTATGAAGTTCACATACAAATTTTTCTCTACCTTTCTTTGGCATGATTACACTATTACCCCACAGTAACCTGTCTGACTGAATGGACAGCTCATCCTTGTGACGGTTGTAAGGTTTGGTCTCCTCACGCATCTCCATAGGTATGGCCGACCAATCACCACTGAGTACACACCGTTTCACAACCGATAAAATAGAGTCATGGCTGGTCCAGATCCTAACTTGTTGAGCAGTGACAGGGGTTCCTTCACTCTCAAAAGCATCCATTACGCACAGTAGATCTGCAGGTTGAGGCATCTCTATCTCAGTTGTGGTTAAGGGCAGATGACTCAGTGCATCGGCACAATTCTCAGTACCAGGTCTATGACGGATGACGTAATCATAGGCAGACAATGTCAGCGCCCACGTTTGAATGTGGGACGATGCATTGGTGTTAATACTTTTGTTTTCTGCAAACAATGAACTGAGTGGCTTGTGATCCATTTAGAGTTCAAAACGGAGACCAAACAGATACTGGTGCATTTTTTTTACCTCATACACACAGGCCAAAGCTGCTTTCTCTACCATATTATAAGCTCTTTCCACTTTAGACAGACTTCTCGAAGCATATGCAACAGGTTGTAGCTTGCCCGATTCAGTACGCAGCCAACTTCATATGATGAAGCATCACAGGCCAATACAAGATGCTTACGCGGATCATAATGAACAAGCAACTTGTTTGAACAGAGCAGATTCTTGGCTTTCTCAAAGGCTCTATCTTGAGGCGCACCCCAGACCCAGTTGTCGCCTTTTCTTAGTAACACATGCAGTAGCTCTAGTAAAGTGCTCAATTTGGGTAAGAAATTACCAAAGTAGTTGAGTAGCCAAGGAATGAATGCAGCTCTGTCACATTCGGAGGCCTAGGTGCATTTTTGATGGCCTCGGTTTTCGAATCAGTGGGCCTGATGCCATCAGTAGCAATCTTCCTCCCGAGGAATTCGACTTCAGGTGCCATGAATACACACTTCGAGCGTTTCAGCCTGAGTCCCACTTTGTCCAGACGCTGTAGGACTTCTTCAAGATTGTTCAGATGTTCAGCAGTGTCGCTACCTGTGACCAGAATGTCATGTTGAAACATGACAGTTCTAGGAACGTTCTTCAGTAAACTCTCCATATTCCTCTGAAATATGGTTGCAGCCAAACGAATCCCAAAAGGACATCTGTTGTAGACGAGCAGTCCTTTGTGGGTGTTAATGCAGGTGAGTTTCTTCGAAGTGTCGACAAGCTCCTGGGTCATATAGGCCGACGTCAGATCCAGTTTTGTGAATGACTTTCCACCAGCTAGCATGGCGAACAGGTCATCAGCTCTCGGTAACGGATACTGATCCTGTTTCAAAAATCGGTTAATCGTAACCTTGTAGTCTCCACAAATCCTGACAGTGCCATCACTCTTCAACACAGGAACAATGGGACTAGCCCACTCGTTAAACTCGACCGGTGATATGATCCCTTCACACTGGAATTTGTCAAGCTCAATTTCAACCTTCTCCCTCATCATGTATGGAAGAGACCGAGCTTTGTAATAGACAGGCCTTGCATTGGCGTCCAGGTGAATCTGCACCTTGGCTGCCATAAAATGACCAATGCCCGGTTCAAACAAAGAAGGAAACTTTTTCAATACTTGAGCACACGAAGTATCATCCACCGAGGACAACATCTTGATATCATTCCAGTTCAGCTTGATTTTCTTGAGCCAATTCCTGCCAAACAGCGTTGGACCATTATCTGGGATGATCCATAACGTTAGCTCGTGAACCACACCGTCATATGACACCTCGATTGCTGCAGTGTCGAGCACTGTTATGAGTTCCTTAGTGTAAGTGCGCAACTTGGCATTGACTGGACTCAGCTTCGGTTTCGCAGCCTTAATGTCCCACAGTTTGTCGAATGTCCTTTGGCTCATTATCGATTGGCTCGCACCCGTGTCCAGCTCCATTGATACAGGCATGCCATTCAGCTTCACATTAACGACTATCAGCTTACTCTTGCTCAGGAACGAATACAGTCCATTCACTTCCTCCTCGGGTTGCGTATTCGGGCCATCACTGAACTGGTCCTCATCAACCACGTGGTGAGCCGCACCACACTTGTTCCGTTGTGGACACATCCTGTGAAGATGCCCCACTTTTGAACATCCATTGCATGAGTATTGTCTAAACTGACACTGATGAGGCTGCTGATTGCCCCCACAACGCCAACAGGGTGAAATCTGGATCGAACCAGTTGGCGGGCTCTGAGCAGCGGCAGGTTTTGCATAAGCAGCTCTGCCCGAAGACAACGCCACCTTGTTTACGGTACTTGCTGTGGAACTCCAATTCGTTGATGATATCTGCCTCAAATTATCATCCGTCGTCATGCATGCCTGGGCAATTGCGATGGCCTTTTTCAAATCCAGTGTCTCTGCAGCCAAGAGCTTCCTCAGGATTGCATCATGGCTGATGCCTATCACAAAGACATCACGCAGCATGTCTTCTAGCATGTTCCTAAACTTGCACGGTTCAGCAAAACCTCACAGGTCAACGACAAATCCCGACATGTCCTGGTCCTTAGCACGAACATGTGTATAAAAACGGTAGCGTGATATGATGATCCCCTCTTTTGAATTCAGATGGTTACCCACCAATGTACATAATTCCTTGTACCCTTTTTCCGCCGGTTGTACAGGTGAGAGAAGATTCTTCATGAGGCTGTAAATTTTCGGACCACAAACTGCCCTGCGCTTAACTGCATAGGCTGCTGCCTGCAGGCCGTTGGCCACAAAATACTGATCCAGGCAGTCGACAAAATCTGCCCAATCCTCACCCTCCACTAATCTCTCCAGGATTCCAACAGTGCCCATTGTGCATGCGAAGGTTGTTAAACTGCCTCGTCGCCAATTGTAATGACTCAAGAGTCTGGTTACTGTAAACTCACTCAGGTACAATCTGATCCATCTTTATTCCAGCCCAAGAGTGCCAGCGTGACAAGGACACCCAGCTGATATACAGGTGATCAAACACACATGCCACATGCGCATAGCCGATGACCTCTGACTGCGGCACCCTCTGGTGTCTGGTGACACCCAAGCATTAATACATAACAAAGATGATACAAAATATTTGTTTAAAGTCTCTGCTATTTCTTTCCCAATTCCCCATTATTAATTCTCCAGTCTCATCCTCTAAGGGACCAATGTTTACTTTAGCTACCCTCTTCCTTTTTATATACCTATAATGTTTTTATATTTGTTGCTAATTTACTCTCATAATCCATCATCTCGCTCTTTATTTTTTTTTAGTTGTCATTTGCTGGTTTTTAAAAAATTCCCAATCCTCTGGCCTCCCACTAATCTTGGCAACTTTGTATGCCATTGTTTTCGATTTGATACATTCCTTTACTTCCTTAGTTAGCCATGGATGGTTCTCTCTTTTCTTAAAGTCTTTCCTTCTCACTGGAATATATTTTATGAAATATCTTCTTAAATGTCTGCCACGGATTGTCAGCCGTCTTACACTTTAATCTATTTTCCCAGTCCACTTTTGCCAACTCTGCCTTCATACCTTTGTAATCGCCTTTATTTAAGACGAGAACACTGGTTTGAGACCCAACTTTCTCAACCTCCAACTGAATTTGAAATTCAACCATGCTATTGGCTCAGGAGATAAAGATGTAGAATCAGTTTGGGTGGTGTTAAGAAATAATAAGGGGAATAAGTCACTGGTAACCATGCTATAATTAATCTTTCCTAGAGGATGCTTTACTATGAAATCATTTATTAATCCTGTCTCATTACACAGTATCAGATCTAAGATACTATGCACTTTGGTTGGTTCCACAATGTACTGTTCAAGGAAACCATTCAAGGATACAGTCTATGAACTCTTCCGCAAGGCTACCTAGGCCAATTTGATTTGTCCAATCAATATGAAGATTAAAATCATCCATGATTATTACCATACCTTGCTTGCAAGCCTCCATTATTTCTTGATTTATACTCTGTCCAACAATATAGCTCCTGTTAGGGGGCCTATAGACTATGCCCACCAGTGACTTATTCCCCTTATTATTTCTTATCGCCACCCACACTGATTCTACATCTTTATCTCCTGAGCCAATATCATTTCTCACTACTGCACTAATCTCATCCTTTATTAACAGAGCTACACGACCTCCTTTTTTTTCTGTCTATCCTTCTGAATTGTCAAATACCTCTGAATATTCAGTTTCCAGCCTTAGTCACCTTGCAACCACATCTCTTTAATGGTTATCAGATCCCATTTATATCTATTTATGCCGTCAACTCATCTATCTTGTTATGAATGCTGCTTGCATTCAGATAAAGAGCTTTTAATTTTGACTTTTTACTTTTTTTCCCTGCTTTGACCCCACTTTCTGATACACTCTTATTTGTATACATTCTGTCCTTTCCTGTCACACTCTGGTTATCATTTCCCCCATCGCCACGCTGCTCTATTGCCTTCTCCTTTCTCTTTGACTTTTAAAATTTCCACTCACCTAAACCCTACCCCCGCCAGTATTTAGTTTAAAGCCCTCTCTACAGCCCTAGTTATTCAATTTGCCAGGACACTAGCCTCAGCATGGTTCAAGTGAAGCCCAATGGAACAGCTCCTTCTTACCCCAGTTCGAGTGCCAGTGTGCCAGTGTACCAGGAATTGAAACTCATTTCTCCCACACCAGTCTTCGAGCCACGCGTTCATCTCTCTGATCTTATTTACCCTATGCCAATTTGCTCATGGCTCAGGTGGTAATCCAGAGATTATTACCTTTGTGGTTCTGCTTTTTAATTTAGTCCCTAACTGCTCATTCTCCCTCAGTGGGACCTCTTTCTTTGTTTTACCTATGTCATTGGTACCTATGTGGACCACGACAACTGGATCTTCCCCCTCCCACTCCAAATTCCTCTCTGTCAGTGGAGATGTCCTTAACCCTGGCACCGGGCAGGCAATATAGCCTTCGGGACTCATGCTCTCAGTTGCAGAGAACCGTATCTATCCTCCTAACTATACTGTCCCCTATCACTACAACATTTCTTTTTACTGCCACCACTTGAATGGCCCCCTGTACCACGGTGCTGTGGTCAGTTTGCTCATCCTCCCTGCAGTCCCTGCTCTTAGCCACACAGGGAGTAAGAGTCTCGTACCTGTTGGAGAAGGGCAAGGGCTGAGGCTCCTCCATCACTCGCTCCTGGATCCCCATACCTGCCTCGCTCGCAGTCACACCTACCTGTCCCTGACGACAGACCAAGTTTGAATTATTTAACCTAAGAGGTGTGACTGTCTCCTGGAACACAGTAACTCTCCCCCTCCCTGATGTGTCGCAGTGTTTGAAGCTCGGACTCCAGCTCATCAGCACGAAGCCGAAGTTCCTCGAGCCACCAACACTTACCGCACGAGCAAAATACTGTGGTGCTAGAATCTGAAATAAAAAATAAAAACAGGAAATGCTACAAATCTCAGCGGGTCAGGCAACACTTACTGCAGATGTGGTCACCGTGGACCTCAATGGTGTCCACCAGCTCCCACATGCAGCCGCAGTAACACATCGCCTCCCCTGCCATCGCTAATGTATTTAATTTAATTTACTAAGTTTTGTAGTTTTGAATGTTTAGTTTTTAATCCCGGCTCTTTAATTTAAACCAATGCCCAAGAAAAAGAGGGAAATACTGACCAACCAATCACTTCCCTGCTTTCCTATGACATCACATCTGGATTTCTTTTTACTTCTTACCCTTCCAGGTTCGTTGGTGCTGTTCTGGCTAGTCCCGCTGCTCGTTCTTTCGCGCCCTTTGTAGGGTGGCCACTCCTCCCGCTGTTGCGTTGTTTCCTCTTTTAAGACGCTCCTTAAAACCTGCCTATTTGACCAAGCTTTTAGCCATCTGCCCTAATTTCTCCTTATGTGGCTCAGTGTCAAATTTTTGTCTTACAATACTCCAGTGAAGAACCTTGGGACATTTTACTACATTAAAGGCACTATATAAATATAAGTTGTTGTTGCTGTTTAACGGCAGGGCCTGATTTGCATCTGAAGCCTCTGTTTCCTGCCCGCAGCCAGCCAGCTGGAGAGGGGGGTAGGCCTGCGGTCGCACAGTGGAAGAAAGAAGGTAAAGATCGGGTGAGGGCTGGTGACGTCCTCCAGAGGATAGCGGGTGGGGAGAAGAGAACATCGGGGACGTTGTAGGACCGGATGCAGCAGAAGAAAAGATCAAGGCCGGCATGGGACAGGGTCAGGGGGGAGGAAGATCGAGGCAGACCAGCAGAGCATCGTGGCTACCCTCAAGATCATCGATGGGGGGGGGGGTTGGTCCGAGAGGGCAATCGGAGGCCTCATGGAGAGGGAGGGTGGTCTCTGATCAAGGTGGTGGATTAGTTAGGAACCCTGGATACAGGAGGTAGGTATAAAGGTGTCATGTATGTAACCGCAATGTAACACCACTGTATTACTGCATATACTCAACCTAGATGCACACCTTGACCACAAGGGGTGAACTTGTGGCAGACACTCCTTACCTGATCACCCAGGTATAAAAAGGGAGGTCCCACGCAGGGTCATCGTCTTTGTCGTCCTGTGAATAAAGAGTTTAGGTCACAGAGTGACCTTGTCTCCAGAATGTGCCTCATGTGGTTTCATACTGTAGAGTAAGGATTTTACATTGGTGACGAGAAACGGGAATTCATGACCCACGAGAATGGCCACCGGTAGCACAGAGGAACGGTACTGTGTTGGGGAAGACTGGGATGATTTTGTTGAGAGGCTTTAGCAAAGCTTCGTTACGAAAGAATGGCGGGGGATGCGGTGGCGACAAGCGAAGGGCTCATCTTTTGACCAGCTGTGGACCAAAGACTTACGCGCTCATGAAGGACTTACTAGCACCCAAAAAGCCGACGGACAAAACCTTTGAAGAACTTAGCAAATTGATCGGGGAGCACCTCAAACCGACGAGTTGCATACATATGGCCCGACACAGATTCTACACTCACCGACGTCGTGAAGGACAGAGCATACCGGACTTTGTAGCGGACCTCCTCCGTTTGGCCAGCCTCAGTAAGTTCACAGACGCCTGCAGGGGGAGATGCTAAGGGACTTCTTTATCGAGGGCATTGGTCATGCGGGAATCTTCCACAAATTAATTGAGACCAAGGATTTGACCTTGGAAGCGGCGGCGTTGTTAGCTCAAACTTTCATGGCGGGGGAGGAAGAAACAAAAATAATATACGCGCGCAATTCTATCTCTAACGCGGCGATGGATCAGGGAGTCAACATCATCAATGCGACTCAGAGCCCCGCAGGCAGGCAGGGGCAATCCAACACTCCCCAGGCAGCAATAGACCCCAGAGTAGGACTTCAACAGAGACAATGGCAGGCTGAACGGATGTTCACGCCATCACAGTGGACAATGTGGCCCGAGATGGGGCCATTGACACCCACTAATAGGGTACTTAAGAGCAGTCAAAGGAACAGTCAGCGCGGAATGCCTGGCCATAGTCCCTTTGTTCCCAACAATGGAAACTTTAACTCATGCTGGAGGTGTGGGGGAAAACACTCAGCTAGATCTTGCAGATTTCAACAGCTTGTCTGCAGGAACTGCAATCTCAGTGGCCACTTAGCTCGAATGTTCAGGAAGTCTGCAACCAGATTAATATATGAGGTGGATGGACCAGAAGAGGGTTCTTTGAGGCAGGATGACTTTTGGGGCAAATCGATGGACGCCGGGGTTCAGCGGGTCCATGTGGTGAATATTCACAGTTCAAACACCAAACCGCCACCAATGATGATGAGGGTTTTACTAAATGGTATCCCAGTACGCATGGAGCTGGACACTGAGGCCGGCCAGTCACTCATGGGCTTTCAGCAATTTGAGAAGCTATGGCCACATAAAGCCAGTAGACCCAAATTAGCACGTATTAAGACACAATTACGGACTTACACTAAAGAAATCATTCCGGTGCTAGGCAGTGCAATGTTGGCTGTCACACACAATGGGTTAGTGAATCGGCTGCTGCTCTGGATTGTCCCGGGCAATGGTCCCGCACTGTTGGGGAGGAGCTGGTTAGCCGAGATGAACTGGAAATGGGAGCATGTTCACGCAATGTCATCTGTGGAGCGAAGTTCGTGCTCACAAGTCCCACAACAATTTGATTCACTATTCCAACCTGGTGTTGGGACTTTCAAAGGCACTAAAGTAGTGATACACATCACCCCGGAAACCAGGCCAGTGCACCACAAAGCCAGAGCGGTACCGTATGTGATGCGGGAAAAAAGTCGAGAGCGAATTGGACTGGCTTTTGAGAGATGGCATCATCTCGGCCTGTTGAATTCAGCGACTGGGCGAGCCCCATTGTTCCCGTCCTAAAAGCGGATGGCTCTGTCAGGATCTGTGGCAACTACAAGGCCACCATCAATCGGGTGTCTCTACAAGATCAATACCCGCTCCCGAGAGCGGAGGACCTCTTCGCCACGCTGGCAGGCGGCAAGCTGTTCACCAAGTTGGACCTCACTTCAGCCTATATGACCCAGGAACTGGCTGATAAATCTAAACTACTGACCACCATCACCACGCACAAGGGACTGTTTGCTTATATCAGGTGCCCGTTTGGCATTCGATCAGCGGCCACGATTTTTCAACGAAACATGGAAAGCCTGCTTAAATCCATTCCTGGAACAATCGTATTCCAGGACGACATCCTCATCATGGGTCGAGACACCGAGGAACACCGGAGGAGGTGCTACGCCGACTGGACCAGGTAGGCCTGCGACTCAAGAAGTCTAAATGTGTGTTCCAACTCCTGAGGTTGGGTTTCTGGGCAGGAAGATTGCTGCAGATGGGATTCGGCCCACCGAATCCAAAACAGAGGCGGTTCAACGAGCACCCAGGCCCTGCAACACATCGGAGTTGCGTTCATTCCTAGGACTGTTGAACTATTTCGGGAACTTTCTGTCGAACTTGAGCACGTTGTTGGAGCCGCTACACGTGCTCCTGCGTAAGGGCTGCGATTGGTTTTGGGGGGACTGTCAAGAACGGGCTTTCAATCGGGCGCGAAACCTACTTTGTTCAAACAAGTTGTTGAGCCTGCACGACCCCTGTAAAAAATTGGTTCTGACATGTGATGCATCGTCCTATGGGGTTGGGTGCGTGTTGCAACAGGGCAATGCTGAGGGTCAACTACAACCTGTGGCTTATGCCTCCAGGTTGCTCTCTCAAGCAGAACGGGGATATGGGATGGTCGAGAAGGAAGCACTTGCATGTGTCTATGGTGTAAAAAAACTGCATCAGTACCTCTTTGGTAGGAAGTTTGAATTAGAGACGGACCACAAGCCATTAACATCCCTATTGTCAGGCAGCAAGGCTGTCAATGCCAACGCATCAGCTCGCATACAGCGATGGGCTCTCACATTGGCTACTTATGACTACTCAATCCGGCACCGGCCCGGCACTGAAAATTGCGCTGACGCGCTCAGCAGGCTTCCACTGGCCACCACTGAGGGGGCAGCGGAGCAAAGCGCTGAGATGGTCATGGCTGTCGATGCCTTTGACAGCTCAGGCTCTTCCATCAAAGCCTGCCAGATCAAAATCTGGACAAACAGAGATCCCCTCCTATCCCTGATTAAGAAATGTGTCCTGACTGTGGATTGGGTGCCCGCACACAGAACATGCCCTGAGGAGGTCAGACCGTTCCATAGACAGATGGATGAGCTCTCCATCCAAGCCGACTGCCTACTATGGGGCAGCCGGGTAGTTATGCCCCAGAAGGCAGGGAGGCATTCACAGGAACTCCACAGCGGGTACCCAGGCATTGTGCTGATGAAGGCCATTGCCCGGTCACACGTTTGGTGGCCTGGAATTGATTCAGACCTGGAACACTATGTTTGCAGGTGCACGAGATGTGCCCAGCTGGATAATGCCCCCAGGAAGGCCCCGCTCAGCCCGTGGCCCTGGCCCACCAGGCCATGGTCACGCATTCATGTTGACTACGCGAGCCCATTCATGGGAAAGATGTTCTTTATTGTGGTAGATGCGTACTCGAAATTGATCAAGTGCATCATTTTGAATTCATGCACGTCATCCACCACTGTGGGAAGCCTACGTGTGGTCTTTGCAACTCATGGCTTACCGGACATCCTGGTCAGTGATAACGGCCCATATTTCACAAGCTACGAATTCCGGGAGTTTATATCGGGCAATGGCATCAACCACGTCAGGACTGCGCCATTCAAGCCGGCCTCCAATAGCCAGGCGGAACGTGCAGTCCAAATCATTAAGCAAGGTATGCTCAGGATTCAAGGACCCTCCCTACAATGCCGCCTATCGCGTCTCCTGCTGGCCTATAGATCCCGACGGCACTCACTCACGGGGGTCCTGCCCGCAGAGCTACTAATGAAACTGACATTCAAAACTCGGTTGTCCCTCATTCACCCAGTCCTGACCGACATAGTTGAGGGCAAGCGCAAGTCACAAAACGAGTACCATGACCGTAACTCGAGGGGGAGATGTATAGAAATAAATAATCCTGTATTCGTCCTCAATCACGCCATGGGGCCCAAATGGCTTGAGCGTACTGTAATTGACAAAGAGGGGAATAGGTTCATCGTGGTAAAACTCAACAATGGTCAGATATGTCGTAAGCATCTGGACCAAGTAAAAAAAAGTTCAGCATTGAAACGGAGGAACCTGAAGAAATCCATGAGATGGAGCTCACACTACCGCCAGTGATCGAGCAACAAGAGCAATCAGAAGAATGCACAGTCCCTGTGGTCAGCCCGGACAGGCCAGAATCACCACAGGTGACAGACACTCACGTCAGTGTCCAACAACCAGAGCCCCAACTGCGGCGCTCCAGGAGGGAGCGTAGACCACCTGAAAGACTAAACCTATGATCCCAATAAGACTTTGTGGGGGAAGGTGATGTCATGTATGTAACCACAATGTAACACCACTGTATTACTGCATATACTCAACCTAGATAAACACCTTGACCACACAGGATGAACTTGTGGGAGACACTCCTTACCTGATCACACAGGTATAAAAAGGGAGATCCCACGTAGGGTCATCGTCTTTGGAGTCCTGTGAATAAAGAGTTAAGGTCACAGAGTGACCTTGTCTCCAGAATGTACCTCGAGTGGTTACATACTGTTGAGTAAGGACTTTACAAAAGGCACTTACCCCCTGGATGCAACAGTCCCCAACCTGCTGTAGCTGCCGGGTTTTACAAAGTGTGTAAAACCTGTCCTGCTGCTGTTAAAAACAAAATGGAGTGCATCATTGTAATATTTAAATTGATGTCCCACCTCTTGGCAGCGGGTTGGCTGCCCGCCTTCATCCTGCCTCCGTTAAAACTGGAAGTGGGTGGGTTGGAATCGGGTTCAGGTCAGGAATCCGATTTTTAACAATTTACCTACCCCCATGCTCCAAACCCACCCATTTTTTCGGCTAAAATTCCCTTTTGCTTTGTATCTTCTCACTATACCTTTTTTAAAAAGCTGTTTTGATATAAATGTTACTGCCCATGACTTACATTAGCAGAATGGAGAATTTATTCTGCAAGTGAGAAAACCACAAACCACACCATATGTTCCCAATATGAATAGCAAGTAACAGAGGAGTACCAGTGCAAGTCACCCAGAATTGGCCAAACCACGCAAAAAATCGAGGAATTTCAAGTGTAAATTATGTCCCGCACAAATCGAGTCTCCACGATTTTTTCTGCTAGTTTAAAAAACATCATTATGGAAGCTATAAAACTGGCCATGCCCCAGTTCGAATGTATCAGCATGGCCTACCTCGATATTCCTCCCCCCGCCCCACCGTCCCACTAATTGCGCTCATTTGCGGGCTTTCGAGGAGTTTCTTAAAATTAAGTTTTGTTTTCGGCACAAGTGCACTAATCTTCTTCTTCTTAGGCGGTCCCTCGAATCGAGGATGACTTGCTTCCACACCAAAAATGAGTTCACAGGTGTTTCAATGAAGGACCTAATATTCCAGATCCCGAACTGCATATTGAAGGATGGAAGATGCCTGTACATGGATTTTGTTAATGTGTGGCGACCGTTGCACACCAGCCACCACACGGGCTTGACAGAGCTTGGTCTTGGTCCAGTGGCAAGGGTTAACCAAGACGACTGGAGACCAGCTCTGCTGCACATACCTAGTGCGCGCACATATCGCAGTGTGGACTGGCCCATGCTGCCCCTGAGACCATGCCTCTTCTGGGCCCCGAACTCACGCCTCTCCTGGGCCCCGATCACATCGCTCTGCAATCTCTCACTGCTCCTTCGTCCTGACCTTGCCGCTCCTGCTGTACCTGCTCGCACTCCAATCAGCGACCACAGGAAAAGAGATCCATCCGTGGCTAACTAAAAATGACAGGACAGGTTATATTTTTTTAATATTAATATATATATATAATTATATATAATATATAACCCTGGCTGCTGTGTGGACACTGACTGTGGCATTGGCTTGGTTTGCTGCCTCTGACTGAGCGCAGCAATTGCAGCTCGAAGAAGGCATTGTTTAAAAGCTTTTAAATAGTAAAAAATATTTAATTTGCTAAGAAACTGACTGCTGTATGTCAATTAAACTAAATGCTTCTGTATAGTTTTTTAAAGTCATTTTTAGTTATTTAAAATTGGGTTACTCACAGGTGGTGAACTAGACAATCTGATTAGAAGTGCTTATTTTTTTATGATAAACCCATTTTCAGCTTTATTAATAAAACTGTACCAAGTTTCCACTCTTAAATATATCAAGGAATATTTTTCAATGCAAAAAAAAATGACGTTGTATGCAAATGACTTTGAGCGGAAACTTGAGCAAAATATTCAATTAGAAAACGAATGCAATTTTGAGCACAACTTGCATCCGGATTGGCAATTACACCCAAAGTGGAAACTCTACCCCAGAGTGTTCAACTTCTTCCAGACAAAACTGCCAACAATTATGTATGAAAAGCAGATTGCACTGAATAAAACTGGTAACAATTGTCTCTCTCTTTCGTTCTCTCTCTCTTCTATATTTTGCGTTTACCCGTGTATACCCAGCTCTCACCCCCAGTGGAACAGGTCCATCTTTCTACAGTCCAGTCCCTTGGGATCATTAAACAAGTAGAGTAAACCTATATTCTATATTTTATAGTGAAAGTACATGCTTATCTAATATGACAGAGTTAATTAAAACACCCAGCAGCCAATTGGTGCTAACGGTTTGGTAATGGCCTCAAAATTGGGCAGATACCTTACCACCCTGTTAACCACGATGATGTAGCTGGCACCATTTTGAAAGGGGACCCCGACTGGGGCCTGACGTGCCTGCCTTTTTCAGGCAGTAGGCCCATTTCATATGAAAATCAAGGTCCTAGGAGAGGACCATCATTTTAGTTGGTAATGGTCAGATGGTGCACTGTGCATGCTCCAATCATTTCTGTTATATATGGAGAAAGAGTCACACTGAATACTGTCTTTTATTGCAGGCCTCCAGAGTACCTCTCCAACCTGTGAGGCCTCCTTAAATATCTGTGCTCCAAAAGGATTATGGGATCCCTTGGGACTCCAGGGGATGAGCCCTCTGGTGGCTGTACAGAGTAAATACAAGTTTACATATATAACAACACTCCGCCCCCACCGCCCCCCCCCCCCCCCCCGGCAAAGTCAATAGTGTAACTATTTACAATGTGAGTCGATCTGGGGCCCTTCTTGCCCTGGTTGATCGTCTCAGTGTGAATGGTGGTATTGTTGAATCATTTGTTGGGCCTTCGCTGGGCTGCTGTGCAGCTGGCCTTGCTGGGCTACCTGGTGTGTTGGGTCCTGCTGGGCTGCTGTGGATGATGGGTTCTGCTTCGTGGTCAACCGTGGTGCCACTGGTGTATATGTTGGGGGGGTCAAAAAAGGTAGGGTCCAAGGTGGGTTGCTCAATGAGTCCATTTGAAAGTTTGACCCGAAGCACCCTTTGGTCACGACAGTGCCGGGAAGCACTTGGGAACTTGTCCATAATTCACAACAAATACAGGATCATTGACTTCAATGTCGCGTGACACATTTGCGCTATCATGGTATGCACTTTGTTGAAGCCGCCTGCTCTCTACCTGTTCATGTGGATCAGGGTGAACTAACGAGAGCCTTGTCTTAAGTGCTCTTTTCATGAGCAGTTCAGCAGGTGGGATCCCAGTGAGTGAGTGGGGTCTCGTGCGGTAGCTAAGCAGGACTTGGGATAGGCGAGTCTGCAGTGAGCCTTCAGTTACCCTTTTCAAGCCTTGCTTGATGGTTTGCACAGCGTTCTCTGCCTGACCATTGGACGCTGGTTTAAACGGGGCAGATGTGACATGTTTGATCCCATTACGGACTCAGTACTGGTGAAACATGGCCCGTTGTCGCTCACCAGGACATCGAGTAAGCCGTGAGTGGCAAACATGGCCCGCAGGCTTTCAGTAGTGGCAGCGGACGTGCTAACCAACATTATCTCACATTCAATCCACTTGGAATACGCATCGACAACCACAAGGAACATTTTACCCAAGAACGGGCCTGCATAGTTGACGTGTACCCTAGACCAGGATTTGGAGGGCCAAGACCATAAACTTAGCGGCGCCTCCCTGGGTACATTGCTTCACTGCGAGCATGTATTACATCTGTGAATGCAGGACTCTAAGTCCGCATCGATACCGGGTCACCACACGTGAGAATCTGGCTATCGCTTTCATCATTACGATGCCTGGGTGGGTACTGTGGAGATCATTGATGAAGGTGACTCTGCCCTTCTTGGGGACCACTACTTGATTGTCCCACAGAAGGCAGTCTGCTTGTATAGACATTTCATCTTTGCGCCGCTGGAACGGCTTTATCTCTTTCTGCATTTCCATTGGGACACTGGACCAGCTCCCGTGAAGCACACAGCTTTTGACGAGAGATAATAAGGGGTCCTGACTTGTCCAGGTTTTGATCTGCCGGGCAGTGACGGGTGATTGCTCACTCTCAAATGCTTCCATAACCAAGGCTAGATCTGCGGGCTGCACCATTTCCACCTCCGTGGTGGGCAATGGCAGCCTACTGAGAGCATCGGCGCAGTTTTCTGTGCCTGGCCTGTGGCGGATGGCGTAGTTGTATGCGGACAACGTGAGCAACCATCTCTGGATGCGGGCCGATGCATTCGTATTTATCCCTTTACTCTCGGAAAACAGGGATATAAATGGCTTATGGTCAGTTTCTAATTGGAATTTTAGCCCAAACAGGTATTGATGCATTTTCTTTACCCCATAGACACACGCTAACGCTTCTTTCGTAATCATGCTGTAGGGTCTCTCAGCCTTAGACAGACTCGTGGATGCATAAGCAACTGGTTGCAGTTTCCCAAAATCATTAGCTTGTTGCAATACACACCCGACGCCATATGACGACGCATCACATGCTTGTACCAAACGCTTACATGGATCATATAACACAAGCAATTTGTTTGAGCATAACAATTTTCTTGCTTTTACAAAGGCATTTTCTTGGCTTTTGCCCCAAACCCATTCATCCCCTTTTCATAGTAAGACATGCAGTGGTTCTAGCAGTGTGCTGAGACCTGGTAAGAAGTTACCAAAGTAGTTCAGGAGTCCCAGAAACGACCGCAGCTCCGTCACGTTCTGTGGCCTCGGTGCATTCTCGATTGCCTCTGTCTTCGCGTTGGTGGGCCTGACGCCATCCACCGTGATCCTCCTTCCCAAGAACTCCACTTCAGGTGCCAGGAAAATGCACTTCAAGCATTTTAACCTGAGCCCCACGTGGTTGAGTCGACTAAGAACCTCCTCCTGGTTCTGCAGATGCTCGACTGTGCTCCGGCCTGTGACCAAGATATCGTCCTGGAAGACCACGGTGTGGGGGACCGACTTCAGTAAGCTTTCCATGTTTCTCTGGAATATTGCCGCCGCTGATCGGATTCGAAATGGGCATCTGTTATAAACAAAAAGACCTTTGTATGTGGTGATGCAGGTAAGGGCCTTCGATTATTCCTGCAGTTCCTGTATCATGTATGCTGATGTCAGATCCAGCTTTGTGAATGTCTTTCCTTCCACCAGCGTTGCAAAGAGGTCGTCGATCTTTGGTAGTGGGTATTGGTCCTGTAGGGAGAAACGATTGATAGTTACTTTGTAATCGCCACAGATTCTGATCGTGCCATCTCCCTTGAGAACTGGGACGAAAGGACTGGCCCACTCGAACTCGATCGGTGAAATGATGCCCTCTCTTTGCAGCCGGTCTAGGTCGATCTCTATCCTTTCTCTCATCATGTACTGTACTGCTCTCGCCTTGTGATAGTTGGGTCATGCCCCCGGAATTAGATGGATCTGCACTTTGCTTCTTGGAATTTCCCAATGCCTGGTTTGAACAGCGAAGGAAATTTGTTTAAGACCTGGGCACACGAAGTGTCGTCAGCGGGCGATAGCGCTCGGACATCGTCCCAGTTCCAGCGCATCTTTCCCAGCCAGCTCCTGCCGAGCAGTGTGGGACCATCGCCCGGTACCACCCAGAGTGATCGCTTGTGCACCGCTCCATCGTAGGAGACCTTTACGGTAGCACTGTCAATTACAGGAATCAGTTCTTTTGTGTAAGTTCTTAGTTTCGTGCGAACTGGACTTAAGACTGGCCTTGAGGCCTTCTTGCACCACAATCTTTCAAAAGTTTTTTTGCCCATGATGGACTGGCTCGCACCCGTGTCCAACTCCATTGACACTGGGAGTCCATTTAGTTCAACATTCAGCATTATCAGGGGACAATTCGTGGTGAATGCGTGCACCCCATGTACCTCTGCATCCTTGGTCTGAGGCTCTGGTTCATCGTGATCCTCTGTGGATCTGTCCTCCTCTGCAATATGGTGGTTTGCAGGTTTAATAGGATTAGCAGCTCGCCTGCACACTCGTTGGAGATGTCCCATTGTTCCACAGCCCTTGCAAAGTACCCTTTGATTCAGCATGAATGGCAACGATGATCACCCCCGCAGCGCCACTAAGGTGTTAATGGCCTTGCATTCATCACCCTTGTTGTTGGACTCTGCAGACGTGCAGCTGCAGGTATGGGTGGCTTGCCCTATACGTTACTATTCGTAAACAACATCACTTTGTTCACAGTTCTTGTAGCAGCACTTGTGTGCTGAGAGAGTTGTTTCGTATTATCACTGGTGGCAATGAACGCCTGGGCTATCGCTACGGCCTTACTCAAGGTTGGAGTCTCTATAGTCAAAAGTTTGCGAAGTATGGTTTCGTGGCCAATACCAAGTACAAAAAAGTCTCTGAGCATGTGTTCCAAATGTCCTTCAAATTCGCAATGTCCTACAAGGCATCTTAGCTCGGCGACATAACTCGCCACTTCCTGGCCTTCAGACCTTTTGTAGGTGTAGAACTGGTACCTCGCCATCAGAACGCTTTCCTTCGGGTTCAAGTGTGCACAAATCGTCATACGATTTCTCCGTGGGTTTCACTGGAGTGAGCAGATTCTTCATGAGGTCATACGTTGGTGCCCCACAGACAGTGAGGAGGATCGCCCTTCGTTTGGCAGCCTTCTCTTCCCCATCTAGCTCATTGGCCATGAAGTATTGGTCGAGTTGCTCCACAAAAGTTTCCCAATCATCTTCCTCCGAGAATTTCTCCAGGATGCCTACTGTTCTCTGCATCTTTAGGTTCGCTATCTGTATCTTGTCGCCAGTTGTTATGTATGGAGAACGAGTCAGACTGAACACTGTGAGCTCAAAGTAAAGTGTGACCTTAGTTTTTTATTGCAGGTCTCCAGAGTGCCTCTCCAACCTGTGAAGCCTCTTTAAATACCTGTGCTCCCAACGGATTATGGGATCCCTTGGGACTCCAGGGGATGAGCCCTCTGGTGGCTGTACAGAATAAATACAAGTTTACATATATAACAATGACCACATCAGAAGATATATATCAACGATTTAGATTTGAATATAGGGAGTATGATTAAGAAGTTTGCAGACAACACTAAAATTGGCTGTGTGGTTGTTCGAGGTTGAAAGAGGAAAGTCATGGGCTGCACTAGGATATCAATCTACTGGTCAGAGCAGTGGCAAATGGAATTTAATTCCGAGAAGTGTGAGGTGATGCACTTTGGGAGGGCTAATAAGGAAAGGGTATACACATTAAGCGGTAGGCCACTTAATAGTGTAGATGAACACAGGGACCTTGGAGTGCTTGTCCACAAATCCTTGAAAATAGCAGGCCAGGTGGATAAGGTGGTTAAGAAGGCATACGGAATGCTTGCCTTTATTGGCCGAGGCATAGAATATAAGAGCAGGGAGGTTATGCTTAAATTGTATAATACTTTGGTTAGGACACAGCTGGAGTACTGCGTGCAGTTCTGGTCACCGTATTATAGGAAGGACGTGATTGCATTAGAGAGAGTGCAGAGGAGATTTACTAGGATGCTGCCTGGAATGGAGAATCATAGTTATGAGGACGGATTGGATAGGCTGGGTTTGTTCTCATTGGAACAGAGGAGGTTGAGAGGAGACCTCTTTGAGGTGTACAAAATATTGAGGGGCCTGTACATAGTGAATAGTAAGGGCCTATTTCATTGGTGGAGGGGTTTATAATGAGTGGGCATAGTTTTCAGGTGGTTGGTGGAAGGTTTAGAGGGGATTTGAGGTGGGGCTTCTTTACGCAGTGGGTTGTGGGGATCTGGAACTCGCTGCCCGGAAGAGTGATGGATGCAGAAACCCTCATCACTTTTAAGAGATGGTTGGATGGGCACTTGAAGTGCAGTACCCTGCAGGATTACGGACCTAGAGCTGGTAATTGGGATTAGACTGGATGACCTTTGTTGGATGGAACAGACATAATGGTAAATACTGCAGGGAATAGAATACGGCCAGTGTGATCTCCCGGACAAGTTTTGATCGCCTGGATGGGTCGGAGAGGAATTTTCCCAGATTTTTTCTCCCTAAATTGGCCTGGGTTTTAATCTGGTTTTTGCCTCCCTCAGGAGATCACATGGTTGGGGTGGTGTGTAGAATGTTTCTGTAAAGTCCTGTCCCTGCAATACAGACTCACACGAGGCACATGCTGAAGTCAAGGTCACTCAGGACCTGCACCTTTATTTCACAGCTCTCGAATGCCACACTTGCCTGAGACCTGCCTTTATATACCTGTGTGGAACAGGTATGCAGTGTCTTCTGCAAGTGCACCCCTGGTGGTAAGGTATGCTTGTGGTTACCGGTCATATCTAGTTACAGTCATGTATAGCATGGTAAGATATAGTTATGTACAGTAGTGTGAGATACATGACATCACCCTCCCACAAGGTCTTATTGTCTTTATAGATTCAGTCTCTCAGGTGGTCTATGCTCTCGCGTGGAGCATCTTAGTTGTGGTTCAGTTGTTTGCCTTGGTGCCTGTTTTTCTTTCGATGTGATTGCTGGTATATCGCCTGGGCTGTCTGTTGAGATTGTCCTTTCCTCAGGTTGTTCCCTCTGTCTGTCCACTAGGTGTGGTGTGAGTTCCACATTGTAACATAGAAACATAGAAAATAGGTGCATGAGTAGGCCATTCGGCCCCTCGAGCCTGCACCGGCATTCAATGAGTCCATGGCTGAACATGCAACTTCAGTACCCCAGTCCTGCTTTCTCGCCATACCCCTTGATCCCCCTAGTAGTAAGGACTACATCTAACTCCTTTTTGAATATATTTAGTGAATTGGCCTCAACAACGTTCTGTGGTAGAGAATTCCACAGGTTCACCACTCTCTGGGTGAAGAAGTTTCTCCTCATCTCGGTCCTAAATGGCTTACCTCTTATCCTTAGACTGTGACCCCTGGTTCTGGACTTCTCCAACATTGGGAACATTCTTCCTGCATCTAACCTGTCTAAACCCATCAGAATTTTAAACGTTTCTATGAGATCCCTTCTCATTCTTCTGAACTCCAGTGAATACAAGCCCAGTTGATCCAGTCTTTCTTGATATGTCAGTCCCGCCATCCCGGGAATCAGTCTGGTGAATCTTCGCTGCACTCCCTCAATTGCAAGAATGTCCTTCCTCAAGTTAGGAGGCCAAAACTGTACACAATACTCCAGGTGTGGCCTCACCAAGACCCTGTACAACTGTAGTAACACCTCCCTGCCCCCGTACTCAAATCCCCTCGCTATGAAGGCCAACATGCTATTTGCCTTCTTAACTGCCTGCTGTACCTGCATGCCAACCTTCAATGACTGATGTACCATGACACCCAAGTCTCGTTGCATCTCCCCTTTTCCTAATCTGTCACCATTCAGATAATAGTCTGTCCCTCTGTTTTTCCCACCAAAGTGGATAACCTCACATTTATCCACATTATACTTCATCTGCCATGCATTTGCCCACTCACCTAACCTATCCAAGTCACTCTGCAGCCTCATAGCATCCTCCTCGCAGCTCACACTGCCACCCAACTTAGTGGCATCCGCAAATTTGGAGATACTACATTTAATCCCCTCATCTAAATCATTAATGTTTGTAGTCTGCCTCTGGTTCTACAGTGTTGTTGGTGAATCTACTTTTTACTTGGTCTACATGCCTCCGGCAGGTTTGGCCATTGTCCATTTGTACCACCAGTAGCCTGTTTCCTTCCTTGCCTGTTACTGTCCCTGCAAGCCATTTGGGACCCCTGCCATAGTTTAGCATAAACACTTTGTCCCCTATCTCATTCCATCTCCCCCTCACATTTTGGTCATGGTACTCAGTTAGCTTCCTGCGCTTTGCCTCAACGATTTCATGCACGTCTGGGAGGATTAACGAGAGCCTTGTCTTCAAGGTCCGTTTCATCAATAGTTGCGCTGGGGGAACCCCAGTCACCGAATGCGGTTGAGATCTATATGCCAGCAGTAGTCACGACAGGCGGCCCTGCAGCGTGGGACCTTGGATTTTAAGCATGCCTTGTTTAATGATTTGCACTGCTCGCTCCACCTGGTCATTGGAGGCTGGCTTGAACGGTGCTGTCTTAACGTGATTTATACCGTGGTCAATTATAAAATCTTGGAATTCTGCGCTGGTGAAGCACGGACCATTATCACTGACCAATATGTCAGGAATGCCGTGCATTGCAAACATGGTTCCAAGGCTCTCCACAGTGGTGGAGGTGGTGCTCAAGTTTAAAATGGTGCATTCGATCAACTTTGAAAATGTATCGACGACTACGAGGAACATTTTGCCCATGAATGGGCCCGCATAGTCTACATGCACCCGCGACCACGGTTTGGTGGGCCAGGGCCAGGGGCTCAGGGGGCCTCCCTGGGGGCATTACTGAGTTGGGCACAAATGGTGCACCGTCGGACGCAGAGCTCCAAGTCCGCATCAATGCCAGGCCACCAGACGTGGGATCTGGCTATGGCCTTCATGAGAACGATTCCCGGGTGCTCGCGGTGGAGCTCCAAGACAAACGCCTCTCTGCCTCGCAGAGGCATAACTACTCGGCTGCCCCACATCAGGCAGTCTGCCTGTAGTGATAGTTCATGCATGCGCCTATGGAAAGGTTTGATCTCCTCGGGGCAGGCATCGCGAGCCTCTGCCCAGTCACCGGTTAAGACACATCTTTTGACTAAGGATAACGTGGGGTCGCTGGTCGACCAGGCTCTGATTTGTAGAGCCGTCATGGGCGAACCTGTGGACTCAAAGGCATTGATTGCCATGACTATCTCACAGTCTTGTTCGTCAGACACTTCCGTGGTCGCCAGGGGTAGCCTGCTAAGCGCGTCGGCACAGTTGTCTGTGCCTGGTCTGTGCCTTATTGTGTAATCATAAGACGGCAGCATAAGTGCCCTCCGTTGGATGCGCACAGAGGCTTTGGCGTTTATTGCCTTGCTCTCGGATAGCAGGGACGTGAGGGACTTGTGGTCAGTTTCTAACGCGAACTTGGCCCCGAAAAGGTATTGGTGCATCTTTTTGACACCATACACGCACGCAAGCGCCTCCTTCTCCACCATACCGTACCCGCACTCCACCTGCGAAAGTGACCTGGAGGCATAAGCAATGGGTTGTAATTTACCCTCACCATTGACATGCTGTAAAACGCACCTGACCCCATAAGCTGATGTAGCACATGTAAGAACTAGCTTTTTACCTGGGTCAAAAAAGGCTAAAACACTGTTGGAACATAGAAGGTTACGTGCCTTATTGAAGGCGCGTTCTTGGGCGTCCCCCCAAAACCAATCGCACCCCTTTCTGAGGAGCACATGGAGAGGCTCCAGCAGCGTGCTCAAGTTCTACATAAAGTTCCCAAAGCAATTGAGTAGCCCAAGAAAGGCGCGCAGTTTCGAGACATTCCGGGGCCTGGGTGCTAGATGAATTGCTTCGGTTTTGGATTCTGTTGGGCGGATTCCATCAGCGGCAATCTTTCTGCCCAAAAATTCAACCTCGGGCGCAAGAAACAGACACTTGGATTTCTTAACTCTTAGTCCTACCCGATCCAATCGCTTTAGTACTTCCTCCAAATTGCGGAGATGGGAGTCGGTGTCCCTGCCCGTGATGAGTATGTCGTCTTGAAACACAAACGACCCCGGGATGGACTTGAGCAGACTCTCCATGTTGCACTGGAATATAGCAGCTGCCGACCTGATGCCGAATGGGCATCGATTGTACATGAAAAGGCCTCGATGTGTGTTGATGGTGGTGAGTTGCTTAGACTCTTCAGTCAGTTCTTGCGTCATATACGCAGATGTGAGATCTAGTTTCGAGAAAAGTTTTCCTCCAGCCAATGTGACAAATAAGTCCTCCGCTCTGGGCAGCGGGTATTGGTCCTGTAGGGAGACTCTGTTTATGGTAGATCTGTAATCCCCACAGATTCGTACGGATCCATCAGGCTTCATGACTGGGACGATGGAACTTGCCCAGTCGCTAAATTCCACGGGTGAGATAATGCCTTCCCGCAGAAGCCTGTCCAGTTCATGTTCAATCTTTTCCCTCATCACATAGGGCACAGCTCTAGCCTTGTGATGGACCGGTCTAGCATCCTGTGTGATGTAGATTTTAACTTTAGCCCCTTTGAAGGTGCCCACATCTGGCTGAAAGAGATGTTCAAATCAACTTAGAACTGTTGAGCAGGAGGTCTGTTCCTCTGACGACATGGCGTGAACATCAACCCATTTCCAATTTAGTTTTGCCAGCCAGCTTCTTCCCAACAGTGCTGGGAGATCTTCGGGGACAATCCACAGGGGAAGTCGGTTCACCGTCCCTTTGTGTGCGACTGAGAGCATGGCGCTGCCAAGGACTGGGACGATTTCTTTGGTATAGGTCCTTAGTTTGGTGCCGACCCTTGTGAGTTTTGGTCTGTTGCTTTTGTGCGGCCACAGCTGTTCAAATTGTTGAATGCTCATGAGAGATTGACTCGCTCCCATATCCAGTTCCATGTTGACGGGCATCCCGTTGAGTAGGAGGCATCATTATTGGAGGCATCTTGTTGTAAAAACAGTGGCCATTGATCGTGTTGACCCGCTGTACCTCGGTGTCCCGGGCACTGTCCACACCGTCTTCTGGTCTGCTTTCCAACTCTTCCGATTCGTATACCAGCCGAGCTGCTGTTTTTCTGCACATGTGGGCCAGATGCCCTGTATAGTTGCAGTTTCTGCAAACGACATGCTGAAATCGACACCCCCTTGATGAGTGCCTTCCCCCACATCTCCAGCACAGACTGCTTCCATTGTTTCTGAAGGATGAGCTGCGTCTGGCTGATCTCACTTGAGCTTCTCTCAGTTTGTAGTTGATTGCTCGCATTGTGGGTTGATGAGGTGTGAATGGCCGTTCATGTGGCCCTTGATGGCTTCTGGCGCCACTGCCTGCTGTTGAAGGCCTGCTCTCCTGCCTTTGTCTGTGTGTTGGGGTAGCGGCTTGTTTCACGTTGTGAACCCCTTGTTCCGATGTTTCGTTAGTTGTCGTATCCGCAGTATAGATCAACCTCGTTTCTTCTTCTCCTGCCAAGAATATCTGTGCGACCAGTGCTGCTGCCTCTAGGGTCAAGTTCTTGGTCTCTATGAGCTTTAGGAATATGCCTGCGTGGCCTATTCCTTCAATAAAAAAGTCTCTCAGTACTTCTCTCCTTAGTTCATCGGAGAATTCACATAAACTAGCCAGCCTCCGAAGTTCCGCCACAAAGTCGGGTATGCTCTGGCCCACACAGCGTCTGTAGTTGTAGAACCTGTGTCTGGCCATGTGTAGGCTGCTTGCTGGCTTCAGGTGGTCTCTCACCAGTGTGCTCAACTCTTCAAATGACTTGCTTGCTGGTTTCTCGGGTGCCAGCAGGTCCTTCATTGAGGCATATGTTTTCGAGCCACAGCTGGTCAAGAGATGGGCTCTTCTCTTGTCTGCCTTATCGTCGCCCAACCAGTCTTTGGTTACAAAGCTTTGCTGGAGCTTTTCTATAAAGTCCTCCCAATTATCTCCAGCATTGTATTTTTCATCTGAGCCGTTGGTCGCCATTCTGTGGATTCTGTGATCCCGTAACTCGTCGCCACTGTAAAGTCCTGTCCCTGCAGTACAGACTCACACAAGGCACATGCTGAAGTCAAGGTCACTCAGGACCTGCACCTTTATTTCACAGCTCTCGAATGCCGCTCTTGCCTGAGACCTGCCTTTATATACCTGTGTGGAACAGGTATGCAGTGTCTCCTGCAAGTGCATCCCTGGTGGTAAGATATGCTTGTGGTTACAGGTCATATCTAGTTACAGTCATGTATAGAATGGTAAGATTCAGTTATGTACAGTAGTGTGAGATACATGACTGTTTCAGTATAAGGGGTGTCGCAGTTGTGTGAGGCGGACTGGCTGGGCTTGGTGCTCTTTGCCTTTCCGTCATTGTTCATAGGTTTATACGTAACCTTCAGGGCTGCTGACCAAGGGCCGTGCGGCTCTTTGTCGGCCGCCGTGGACACGATGGGCCGAAATGGCCTTTTTCTGTGCTGTAAATTTCCATGTTTCTATGTTTCTATAGTCTCAGAATAAGGGGAGCACCCATTTAAAACTGAGATGAGGAGGAATTTCTTCTCTCAGAGGGTAGTAAATCTATGGAATTCTCTTCCCCAGAGAGCTGTGGAGACTGGGTCATTGAATGTATTTAAGGCAGAGATAGACAGATTTTTGAACGATAAAGGAATAAAGGGTTATGGGGAGCGGGCAGGGAAGTTGAGCTGTGTCCATGATCAGATCAGCCAATATTTTATTAAATGGCAGAGCAGGCTCGAGGGGCCAGGTGGCCTACTCCTGCTCCTATTTCTTATATTCTTATGTTCTTATGAAATGTTATCTTGAGAGATTAGAAGATTTCAGAGTCTAGGAATATAGAAATTAAATTTTAAACACAAAGGAAATTCTCCAGCCTAAATGATCAGCAGGAATTTATAGTACAAAGGGCTGAAAACTAACCAGGCTTTTGAGAAATAAGACAGCTAGAAATCTGAAATCCTAACATTCCAGATTGGAGCAGTCATGGCTCCATGTAATTAGACATGTACGTTTCTTAGCCCAACAGTCCATCATTTTAGTCTCAATAAACAAATGAGGAGGGAGATGAATAATTCTGGAAAATCTTCAACATTTCCAAAAATGGATTGATTATAATCTTCGGCAGGAAATTAAAGGTTAGAGAAACAGAAGATGATGGGATTTCTGACTGACTCACATGTTGCAAAAATGCATGCAGTATCAGTGGATGAGATTCAAATGAGCAATAGGATGCTACCTACAGCGATGGGTTGAATATTGGGAAATATTTCGAAGCAGATAGAAAGACTTTCTTCTGTATTGTCTTTCACGACCTCAGGATGTCCCAAAGTGCTTTACAGCTAACAAAGTATTTTTGTGGTGTAGGTACTGTTGTAATATAGGAAATGTGGCAGCCAATTTGCACACAGCAAGGTCCCACAAAACAGCAACGTGATAATGACCAGATAATCTGATTTAGTGATGTTGGTTACAGGATAAATATTAGCCTGAACACTGGGCAGAACTTTCTGCTCTTCTTCAAAATAGTGCCATGTATCATTATTTACTTCCACCAGAGAGCCTCAGTTTAATGTCTCATCTGAATGATGTAAACATACTCTATAAATGTAATTCATCTAATGGAAATAATTTTACTGCTTCTCTGAAACCAGCGAAGGAATGACGTAAAATTCCTTCAACCCATCCTTCTTGAGATCCAGTGAGTAAATTCTTGGAAAACATATAAAGAATTGTTCCAATTCGAAACAAAGTCTGCATAATTTTGTTGAAATGTTTAAAATGTTTAATGCAAGAACAGCAAGACAAAATGATCTTTTAACTACTTTAAGGCCAGAATATGAACTAAGCAAGGCTTTTGCAATTGATTTTATAAGAACATTAGAACATAAGAAATAGGAACAGGAGTAGGCCAATACGGCTCCTTGAGCCTGCTCCGCCATTCGATAAGATCATGGCTGATCTGATCATGGACTTAGCTCCACTTCCCCGACTGCTCCCCATAATCTCTTATCCCCATAGCGTTTAAGAAACTGTCTATTTCTGTCTTAAATTTATTCAATGTCTCAGCTTCCACAGCTCTCTGAGGCAGTGAACTACACAGATTGACAATCCTCTGAGAGAAGAAATTTCTCCTCATCTCAATTTTAAATGGGTGGCCCCTTATTTTAAGATTATGCTCTCTAGTTCTAGTCTCCCCCATCAGTGGAAACATCCTCTCTGCATCCACCTTGTCAAGCCCCCTCATAACCTTATACGTTTCGATAAGATCACCTATCATTCTTCTGAATTCCAATGAGTAGAGGCCCAACCTACTCAACCTTTCCTCATAAGTCAACCCCCTCAACCCCGGAATCAACCTTGTGAACCTTCTCTGAGCTGCCTCCAAAGCAATTATATCCTTTTGTAAATATGGAAACCAAAACTTCACGCAGTATTCCAGGTGTGGCCTCACCAATACCTAGTATAGCTGTAGCAAGACTTCCCTGCTTTTATACTCCATCCCCTTTGCAATAAAGGTCAAGATACCATTGGCCTTCCTGATCACTTGCTGTACCTGCTTACTAACCTTTTGTGTTTCATGCACAAGTACCCCCAGGTCCCGCTGTATTGCGGCACTTTGCAATCTTTCTCCATTTAAATAATAACTTGCTCTTTGATTTTTTTTCTGCCAAAGTGCATGACCTCACACTTTCTGACATTATACTCCATCTGCCAAATTTTTGTCCACTCACTTAGCCTGTCTATGTCCTTTTGCAGATTTTTTGTGTCCTCCTCACACATTGCTGTTCCTCTCATCTTTGTATCATCAGCAAACTTGGCTACGTTACACTCAGTCTCTTCTTCCAAGTCGTTAATATAGATTGGAAATAGTTGGGGTCCCAGCACTGATCCCTGCGGCACCCCACTAGTTATTGGTTGCCAACCAGAGAATGAACCATTTATCCTGACTCTCTGTTCTCTGTTAGTTAGCCAATCCTCTATCCATGCTAATATATTATCCCCAAATTTCTGATTTGTTGTTCATGAATATTTCCTCACTGATTTCCCCCCGAAAATTATTTTAATTAGATTGATGTGGGATTAAATTGTAAATGAATCTTTTTTGATTTACTAGTTGAATATTTATTGTGTCTTTGTTGAAGTATAATCTTACACTGTAACTATGGTGATTTTAATAATACATTGAAGTATAATGCATTTCATTCACTGTGAATGCTATTGAAAGCAATCATAATGAATTAGTGTTGATGAGGAATATTATATGAATACTTTCAAGCCTAGAATGTCTCTACTGTCCTTTGAATTATTTCTACTGTTTCTCCATCTTTTTACGGCTATGGTGATTATGCATGGTCTCACTAATACTTCGCAGAGTGCTGATATTGTGTCCTTGGCCACAATTTATTCACCCTAATATTTCCTTTACATTTGCAAATGTTGCTCTATGCTTTCAATGTTTGGTTAAATCTTGCATGCATATCTGTTATCCTAATTTATTTAATGATAAATTGATTATTTTGTGATCAGAACGATCATTTATTGGTGTGAATATGTAACAGCAGCAGCACCATACATTTCTATAGCATTTCCCAACATTAATTTCCATTTATGATTCCTGTCCTAAATTGCTACATTTCTGTAAATCTTGTTTAAGATTTATCAGTTTCTTCTGATTGTCTTGCTCTCCTGCACAGTTTGGTGCCATCTGAAAAAGTGGACGTTTAAATTTTTTCAAGAACAGCTTCATTACTAAAATGATGGTCAGCACTATCAGGTGGGAGAGGTGCCATGGAATATACTTCAAGAGTTAAATGTGTTCTCCAGCAGGAATGGAGAGACATGTTAGTATGCTGCTATGATGTATCATCATATTTAAAAATCAACTTTTTATTTGCTGTCATAATACACACAATGGCCTCCAAATAGTGCTAGCTTTACATAGAATTACACAGATTTTACAGCATAGAAACAGACCATTTGGCCCAACAGGTCCATGCCAGTGTTGATGCTCTGTAGAAGCCTTCTCCCACCCTTCTTCATCTAACTCTATCAACATAACCTTCTATTCCTTTGTCCCTCATGTGTTTATCAATCTTTCCCTTAAATGTATCTATGCCATTCGTCTCAACTACTCCTTGTGGTAGCAAGCTCCATATTCCAACCATTCTCTGAGTAAAGAAGTCCCTCCTGAATTTTAAATTGAATTATATTATGCGGGTGTTTACCCTTTCAGTTAAAACATAGGGAAACCGTTATTAAAGTTAAAAAAAGAATATAAACAACATTTTTTTAAATTGGCACTCATCAAGGGAAAGGATGTTAGTAGTTGGAAGTTAGATCAGACTGTAAGTGAATCTGCACAAGGGTAGTGCAGGATTCCTGAAACACTTGCAGCATAAACAGAACTGTCAGCTACCAGCTGAGTTTGATGGTTTGTCACTTTACAGAATACCATTAGTCATTGATAAGTTGTGTAATCAAAACAATGATATGACGCTTATAAAAATGTATTTCTGTGATTGAAAACTTGTAGTGAGAATGAATCATGTTTCATCATGAAATTATTTTTTTTAATGACCCGGATTTTGTGGTCAGTGGCGAAGGAACGGCGCTCACCTTTCATCTTGGAAAAAGTGGCCTACAAAGTCTAGAGCACAGACTTCTTCTTTTCCGACGTCTTCTACAGGGGATCTGTTGAGTCTGTGAACAGGGAAGGCAGCAGGCAGGCTAATCAACCAATCAGATTGATGAATTCTCACAGATAGCAAAGCAGGAAAAAAAAAAGCAGGACATATAAATTAGATTTAAATCATTGCACAAAAAACTAAATAAAGATTGGGACAGGTGGGACAGATAGTCGTTGAGGGAAGGGGTGGGTGGGACTGGTTTGCCGCACGCTCATTCCGCTGCCTGCGCTTAATTTCTGCATGCTCTCGGCGTTGAGACTCGAGGTGCTCAGCGCCCTCTCGGATGCACTTCCTCCACTTAGGGCGGTCTTGGGCCAGGGACTCCCAGGTGTCAGTGGGGATGTTGCACTTTATCAGGAGGATTTAAGGATGTCCTTGTAGCATTTCCACTGCCCACCTTTGGCTCGTTTGCCTTGAAGGAGCTCCGAGTAGAGCACTTACTTTGGGAGTCTCGTGTCTGGCATGCGGACTATGTGGCGTGCCCAGCAGAGCTGAACGAGTGTGGTCAGTGCTTCAATGCTGGGGATGTTAGCCTGGACGAGGATGCTGATGTTGGTGCGTCTGTCCTCCCAGGGGATTTTTAGGATCTTACGGAGACATCGTTGATGATATTGCTCCAGCAACTTGAGGTGTCTGCTGTACATGGTACAGGCCTAGTCGACCCAATCTCTCCTCATATGACAGTCCTGCCATCCCAGGAATCAGTCTGGTGAACCTTCGTTGCACCCCCTCAATGGTAAGTATATTCTTTCTTAGATAAGGAGACCAAAACTGCACACAATATTCCAGGTGCGGTCTCACCAAGGCCCTGTGTAACTATAGTAAGACATCCTTGCTCCTGTACTCAAATCCTCTTGCAATGAAGGCCAACAGACCATTTGCCTTCCTAACTGCTTGCTGCACCTGCATGTTTGCTTTCAATGACTGGTGTACAAGGACACCCAGGTCCCTCTGTACATCGACACTTCCCAAGTTATCACCATTTAAATAATACTTTTTCCTTATGTGTTTCCTACCAAAGTGGATAAATTCACATTTATTCACGTTATACTGCATCTGCCATGTGTTAGCCCAATCACTCAACCTATCTAAATCGCCTTGCAGCGTCTTTGCATCTGCCTCACAACTCATAATCCCACCTAGTTTTATGTTGTCAGCAAACTTGGAAATATTACATTTGGTTCCCTCATCCAAATCATTTATATATATATTGTGAATAGCTGGGGCCCAAGCACTGATTCCTGTGGTACCCCACTAGTCACTGCCCGCCACCCCGACAAAGACCCATTTATTCCTACTCTCTGTTTCCTGTCAGTTAACCAATTTTCAATCCATGCCAATATATTACCCCCCAATCCTATGTGCTTTAATTTTGCACACTAACCTCTGATGTGGGACTTTACTAAAGGCCTTCTGAAAATCCAAATACACGACATCCACTGGTTCTCCTTTATCTATTCTATCAGTTACATCCTCAAAAAACACCAGTAGGTTTGTCAAACATGATTTTCCTTTCATAAATCCATGTTGACTTTGTCTAATCCCGTTGATATTATCTAAGTGTGCCATTATCACATCCTTTATAATAGACTCTAGCATTTTCTGTACTACTGATGTTAGGCTAACCGGTGTGTAGTTCTCTGTTTTCTCTCTCCCTCCTTTTTAACTAGTGGGGTTACATTTGCCACCCACCAATCTGCAGGAACTGTTCCATAATCTATAGAATTTTGGAAGATGACAACCAATGCATCTACTATTTCCATGGCTACCTCATTTAGTACTCTGGGATGCAGATCATCAGGCCCTGGGAATTTACTGGCCTTCAGTCCCATTAGTTTCTCCAGCACTATTTTCATACTAATAATCATTTCCTTTAATATCTTTTTCTCACTAGACCCTTGGTTCCCTAGCATTTCTGGGACGTTATTTGTGTCCTCTTCCGTGAAGACTTGGAAATAGCGGATGCATTGACAGTCATTTTCCAACATTCCATAGACTCTGGATCAGTTCCTATGGAGTGGAGGATAGCCAATGTAACCCCACTTTTTAAAAAAGGAGGGAGAGAAAAAACAGGGAATTATAGACCGGTCAGCCTGACATCGGTAGTGGGTAAAATGATGGAATCAATTATTAAGGATGTCATAGCAGCGCATTTGGAAAGAGGTGACATGATAGGTCCAAGTCAGCATGGATTTGTGAAAGGGAAATCATGCTTGCCAAATCTTCTGGAATTTTTTGAAGATGTTTCCAGTAGAGTGGACAAGGGAGAACCAGTTGATGTGGTGTATTTGGACTTTCAGAAGGCTTTCGACAAGGTCCCACACAAGAGTAGGAGTAAATGGGTATTTTTCAGAATGGCAGGCAGTGACTAGTGAGGTACCGCAAGGTTCTGTGCTGGGGCCCCAGCTGTTTACATTGTACATTAATGATTTAGATGAGGGGATTAAATGTAGTATCTCCAAATTTGTGGATGACACTAAGTTGGGTGGCAGTGTGAGCTGCGAGGAGGATGCTATGAGACTGCAGAGTGACTTGGATAGGTTAGGTGAGTGGGCAAATGCATGGCAGATGAAGTATAATGTGGATAAATGTGAGGTTATCCACTTTGGTTGTAAAAACAAAGAGACAGACTATTATCTGAATGATGACAGATTAGAAAAAGGGGAGGTGCAACGAGACCTGGGTGTCATGGTACATCAGTCATTGAAGGTTGGCATGCAGGTACAGCAGGCAGTTAAGAAAGCAAATGGCATGTTGGCCTTCATAGCGAGGGGATTTGAGTACAGGGGAGGGAGGTGTTACTACAGTTGTCCAGGGCCTTGGTGAGGCCACACCTGGAGTATTGTGTACAGCTTTGGTCTCCTAACTTGAGGTAGGACATTCTTGCTATTGAGGGAGTGCAGCGAAGATTCACCAGACTGATTCCCGGGATGGCGGGACTGACCTATCAAGAAAGACTGGATCAACTGGGCTTGTATTCACTGGAGTTCAGAAGAATGAGAGAGGATCGCATAGAAATGTTTAAAATTCTGACGGGTTTAGACAGGTTCGATGCAGGAAGAATGTTCCCAATGTTGGGGAAGTCCAGAACCAGGGGTCACAGTCTAAGGATAAGGGGTAAGCCATTGAGGACAGTTAACAGCAACTTACCTCCAACCCCGCCAGAAGGGCTTGCTGGTCTGGTCCGATTCTCGGTCCCCATTCTCCCGGTCCGGTCCCATTCTCGGTCCTCGGATTTTCATTTTCTGTCTGTCTGTCTGTCTCTTTCACACTCACACTCATTCTCACACATACACACACACACACACGATGGTACAAATTGATTGGGGAAACTGTGGTTTTTCAATTTAGGATGAGGAACTCCATTTTAATCTGCACATGGCTGTCTGAGATCTCCCAAATAAATAGAATTAATTTGAACTAAAAGTGTTCAAGAGGCTATAAAATACACTAGGAACATAGGAACATGAGTAGGTCATTCTGCCCCTCGAGCCTGTCCTGCAGTTCAATTAGATCATGATTGTAATTGCATTGGTTGTAATTTACCAAAATTCCCTGGATTCTGGGGAGGTCCCAGCAGATTGGAAAACTGCAAATGTAACACCCCTATTTAAAAAAGGAGGCAGACAAAAAGCAGCAAACTATAGACCAGTTAGCCTAACATCTGTGGTTAGGAAAATGTTGGAGTCCATTATTAAAGAAGCAGTAGCAGGACATTTGGAAAAGCAAAATTCAGTCAGGCAGAGTCAGTATGGATTTATGAAGAGGAAGTCATGTTTGACAAATTTGCTGGAATTATTTGAGCATGTAATGAACAGGGTGGATAAAGGGGAATCAGTGGATGTGATGTATTTGGACTTCCAGAAGACATTTGACAAGGTGCCACATAATAGCTTACTGCACAAGATAAAAGTTCATGGGGTTGGGGATAATATATTAGCATGGATAGAGGATTGGCTAACTAACAGAAAACAGAGAGTCGGGATAAATGGTTCATTCTCTTGTTGGCAATCAGTAGCAAGTGGGGTGCTGCAGGGATCAGTGCTGGGACCCCAACTATTTACAATCCATATTAACAACTTGGAAGAAGGGACTGAGTGTAACGTAGCTAAGTTTTCTGATGATACAAAGATGGGAGGAACAGCAATGTGTGAGGAGGACACAAAAAATCTGCAAAAGGACACAGACAGGCTAAGTGAGTGGGCAAAAATTTGGCAGATGGAGTATATTGTTGGAAAGTGTGAGGTCATGCACATTGGCAGAAAAAAAATCAAACAGCAAATTATTATTTAAATGGAAAAAGATTGCAAAGTGCCGCAGTACAGCGGGACCTGGGGGTACTTGTGCATGAAACACAAAAGGATAGTATGCAGGTACAGCAAGTGATCAGGAATGCCAATGGAATCTTGGCCTTTATTGTAAAGGAGATGGAGTATAAAAGCAGGGAAGTCTTGCTACAGCTATACAGGGTATTGGTGAGGCCACACCTGGAATACTGAGTGCAGTTTTAGTTTCCATACTTACTATTATGTAAGTAACTATGCAATACTTGCCACCAGAGGGCGCGACTGTTGGAGTCCTAATGGTCACCTGCACACATGTGCAGGGCCAGTATAAAAGGTTGGCTGCCATGTTGTTTAGGCACTCTGGAGCTGTAATAAAGAAGACTAAGGTCACACTCAGCCTTGTGGAGTTCTTCTATACACAACAATTGGTGACGAGTAACAGAATACGAACCTTCATGCAACCATGGCTGCCATTAGAATATTAGAGAGGTTCGTAGAGGGTGATAATTGAGAAGCCTTCGTCGAGCGTCTCGACCAGTACGTCGTGGCCAACGAGCTGGAAGGAGACACTAACGTGACCAAGTGCAGGGCGGCTCTCCTCACCGTCTGTGGGCCTAAAATATACGGCCTCATCAAAAATCTGCTCGCACCGACAAAACCAATGGAGAAGGAATATACAGAGTTGTGCACGCTGATTCGGGACCATATCAAGTCGAAGGAGAGTATCCTCGTGGCCAGATATCATTTTGTAATAAAGAAGACTAAGGTCACACTCAGTTTAGCTCACAGTACTCAGCCTTGTGGAGTTCTTCTATACACAACAACTGGCGACGAGTAACAGAATACGCACCATCGCTCCGGAGGCCAGGATGTGGCGGATTATGTCGCCGACCTGAGACGCCTTGTGGGACCTTGCGATTTTGGAGCTGTGTTGGGGCAAATGCTGTGGGACTTTTTCATGCTGGGCATCAGCCACGAGTTCATTCTTCAAAAGCTGCTGGTTGCCGAAACCCTAGACCTGAGCAGGGCCATCGCAATCGCCCAGACATGCATGGTCACGGACGATAACACCAAACAGATATCTTCTCAACATCGAAGCTCATCGGCAAGTATTTTGCATGAACTGATGTCACTAGCAAGCCGAACTGCATATGGCAGGGTCTATACGTCTGTGGCTGCAAGACCTATGATGACTCAGAGTCCGCCACTGGGGGCGAAAGTAAATCCATTAGCACCGTGTTGGTGTTAGCGCTGCAGGGGTAATTATCGGGCCTGATAGAGAATTCAAGCTCTGCAGCCAGGCTGCATTTAGACAGGCTGTGAAAAAACACAGGCCACATTGCATTAAGTCATCAATCAACTTGACATTTTCGGACCTTGGGTGGCGAGCCAATTAAAACATTAAAAGACTATTAATTGAGCCAATAAGGCCAAAGAAGGCTAATTCTTTTCTGTAAATTGAACCCGGTATAAATACAGCCATTTTGACCATGTGGTTTCAGTAAGACAAAGGAACTGGCAATCAGCCAGCTGCTTGTTGCTCTCTGCCAAGATTAAAAAGTTAAAACTACCATCGGAGTTCGTATTTCATTGGAAATTAAGAGATCTAACAATTTTGGCGCTGCGAGCAGGATTGCTGGGGAAAGAAACTGAATTTTGGACATCGGACCTACATATTGAGGTAAGGACACCTCTTTTTTTAAAAAGTCCTCGGTCAAAAGTCTAAATTCGCCTCTCCTTCTACACGATTCCGAAAGCCTCCGGTTTGCGAACCCTCCGGTTGGTAGTCGGCTCGAGGTCCCATAGACGTCTAAACTTCGGCGGTGTGTTAGTTAATTAATCACCGACCTATTGATTGGCGAGAGAGCCTACGACTCGAGACCCCAGTAAAGAAATGGCAGCAGGAGATAAGAGCAAAGAATTGTCTACAACTGTTAAAGGTGGACAAGCACCACCTGAAGTTTCAATAGATAACATTCTCAAACAGTTGAAAGAATACATAGAGCAACAATTCAACTTATCTAAAACCTGTATTAAGATCGAACAAAAGTATGGAACCTCCAAAGGACAATGGTCCTTGGACGAGATTAAAAGGGTCTGGGGAAAAACGACCCGTATGAAAAATAAAGAGTGAACTAGATGGTCCCTAGCGGTTATGGGCCAGATTCGAAACCGGAATGAAATTAATGTGTTCCCAACATGATCAAGAACTGACCAGTACAAAGGATCAATTGCAAACTGTTTGTGCACAGCTGCGACAGAAAAAACTTGAACTTGAAAAGCTGGAAGCGGAAGTTAAAGATCTTAAAGGTGAAATTAAAGAATGGAAAAAAACATTAGGTCAAGAGACAGTAATTGGAAAAGGAAAATGTACTGATCAATTCCCAGGGTACCCATGTTTGGATAAATTAAAAGCGCAAACCCAAAGACACGACCGAGGAATAGATACGGATTCTGAATCCTCCGACAATACAGTGTCGGAGGATGATGAAGAATTAGGGGTGCGCTTTGCCCCGGTTAAAAAAAAACGAGTTGTAGTCAAATCAGAAGAGACTGCGGATGAGAGCGGAACCAAAAAAACAAAGAGAAGGGTGTACAAAGAATACTTAGTTCATGCTCCGGCAGACCCAGAGAATATGGATAAATGGTCCAAGGAATTGCCCAATCCAAAGAAAGGGGGAGTAAAAACGTGGGACCAATTGGACCGCTTAGAAAATATATATCAACTTCATCCCTGGGACGGAGTGCAAAGTTTAACCATAATGGTGCCAAAAACACAGGGAAGAAAATTGCACGACAAGGTAGATGAAGCTTTGGGGCAGAATGAGCAAGAATTAGACGCAGGATGGGAGGCGATTAAACACTGGCTGCAAGCCTTCAGTCCAGCTAAGACAGACTGGGGAAAAATTGCAGCCTGCTAACAGAAAGGAACAGAGGAGGTCCTGGAGTATGACGAGCGGTTTAGATGCACGTGGCTAAAACATTCGGGTATGAATAATACGGATGAGGAAATGGATGAACAAGTGTTTGGACCCCTGAAAGTAGCTTTCGTGGCAGGTCTAAAGCCAGAACTGTCCAAAATGCTTAAGGTAGTGTTACCGGACTGGGAAGGTAGAGGAACTACCTTTGCAGCATTGGTGGATCGATGTAACCAATTAGATCGGGATATGGGAGCTAAAGTCCGAGCTGTACAGGCTATGGGATGGAAATCCCAAGATTCCGATAAACAGTTATTAGGAAAATTACCCGGAAAATGTCATTATTGTGGGAAAGAAGGTCACTGGGCCAAGACGTGCAGGGCAAAACAGCAAGGTTGTGGCTGGGGAAGAGGACGCAGCCAGGGATACACTTCAGCCAACAAGCCAGGCTTGTCACAAGATAACGACCTCATAGAAGCATTTAAGCGACTGACAATACAACAACAGAAGGAGTTACTTGGGATAGCAAAAAACGATTCGAGCCCACCCTGGCCCCCCTCCTCGCACTAATACAACAAAGGGGAGATGGGCTATATATAACTGTGAGGGTGGGCGATAAGGATGTGGACTGTCTTTTAGACACGGGGGCGGAATTAACATGCTTACCCCTACAATATGGAGACTTTTTGCCATTGGAGTTGGGGGCCATAAAATGGAAATTAAAAGGACAACACCAGTACTTATAGGGCTGGGTCCACATGAACTAACCACGCCGGTCTGGATAGGCCCAGTAGATCAACCCCTTTTGGGAATGGACGTTCTAATCCAAATAGATTCATCGTTGCATTTCGAGGATGGTCGGGTGACATGGTCAATTAGAACTTTGAAGAAAGAAGAATTGAAGGAACTCCATGGCCCCAGGCACTACCAATAGTGCTATGTAACATTAGGGCAACCCCGAGCAGAACTACAGGTCTAAGCCCATTTGAAATTATAACAGGAAGACCCATGTCGCTGCCAGGAACTATCGATTTACGGAAAGCTGATGTTCACTTAATGAGTGACACTTTGTTATCATACTGTCAGAACTTAACCAATGCTATTAGTTCTGTTTCCCGACAGATATCGGCAGCTTGGGGTAATCCACCCGAAGGAGGACACAACATCATCCCGGGAGTCTGGGTGTATGTGAAAAAGTTGCATAAAAAACCTTTGGGTGCTAAGTGGGAGGGACCTTATCAAGTTTTATTGACCACCCAGGCAGCTGTTAAAGTCCAAGGAAAGAAAGCCTGGATCCATGCTTCACACGTTAAACGAGCACCTGTAACTGAAGCTGAAATAAGAACATAAGAACATAAAAATTAGGAACAGGAGTAGGCCATCTAGCCCCTCGAGCCTGCTCCGCCATTCAATAAGATCATGGCTGATCTGGTCGTGGACTCAGCTCCACTTACCCGCCCTCTCCCCGTAACCCTTAATTCCTTTATTGCTTAAAAATCTATCTATCTTTGACTTGAAAACATTCAATGAGCTAGCCTCAACTGCTTCCTTGGGCAGAGAATTCCACAGATTCACAACCCTCTGGGAGAAGAAATTCTTTCTCAACTCGGTTTTAAATTGGCTCCTCCATATTTTGAGGCTGTGCCCCCTAGTTCTAGTCTCCCCCACCAATGGAAACAACCTCTCTGCCTCTATCTTGTCTATCCCTTTCATGATTTTAAATGTTTCTATAAGATCACCCCTCATCCTTCTGAACTCCAAGGAGTAAAGACTCAGTCTACTCAATCTATCATCATAAGGTAACCCCCTCATTTCTCGAATCAGCCGAGTGAATCGTCTCTGTACCCCTTCCAAAGCTAGTATATCCTTCCTTAAGTAAGGTGACCAAAACTGCACGCAGTACTCCAGGTGCGGCATTACCAATACCTTATACAGTTGCAGCAACACTTCTCTGCTTTTGTACTCCATCCCTTTCGCAATGAAGGCCAACATTCCATTTGCCTTCCTGATTACCTGCTGCACCTGCAAACTAACCTTTTGGGATTCATGCACAAGGACCCCCAGTTCTCTCTGCACCACAGCATGTTGTAATTTCTCCCCATTCAAATAATATTCCCTTTTACTGTTTTTTTTCCCAAGGTGGATGACCTCACACTTTCTGACATTGTATTCCATCTGCCAAACCTTAGCCCATTCGCTTAACCTATCCAAATCTCCTTGTAGCCTCTCTGAGTCCTCTACACAACCCGCTTTCCCACTAATCTTAGTGTCATCTGCAAATTTTGTTGCACTACACTCTGTCCCCTCCTCTAGGTCATCTATGTATATTGTAAACAGTTGTGGTCCCAGCACTGATCCCTGTGGCACACCACTAACCACTGATTTCCAACCGGAAAAGGACCCATTTATCCCGACTCTCTGCTTTCTGTTCGCCAGCCAATTCTCTATCCATGCTAATACATTTCCTCTGACTCCGCGTACCTTTATCTTCTGCAGTAACCTTTTGTGTGGCACCTTATCGAATGCCTTTTGGAAATCTAAATACATCACATCCATCGGTACACCTCTATCCACCATGCTCGTTTTGCGAAAATGTATAAATTTACTGTATTATTGATTGTAGGTATTCTAGGCATAGGCCTACTTCTTACTAGCCGACCTTCTGCACCAAAGGGAAAGAGTAGGGTAGGAAGGGAATTACATGTAAATACCTTTTTATTTATACATTTATGCCAAACAAGGTAACATTTCTAGTTGTTGGGTGTGTGCGCATATTCTTATTCACTCAAAGGGAGGGATTCCCTTGAGGCCAGTTCCCTTGAATATCTCGGAAATGGCTGAGTGGAGAATTAATCAAAACAAAACAGGCAATGCATTTCAGGATACGGAAAACTGGGCACGTAAATGGAAGTCAGCAGGTTACAATCTGACTACCTTTGAAGAGGGATATCAACCGTGCTACAATAATTCCAAACGGCCCCCATTTTTTTGTTATCACTAATACAACAGGAATAGGAAGACCGGGGGAATCGGTCTGTCTGATTAGAAACATCAAAGGAGGCCAAAATATGGGGTATAGTAACTGCTCCCGGAATTATAATATAATCAAGCCACGGAACCGTCCAAACTGGGCCGATGTGGGAGTTTTTAATGTAATGGGGATTCTGAATAAAACAGATGGAAAAGCCTGAACAGGCCCCGGAGTGTTGCTGACAAAGAAACAGCGAACATTCATTGCATATAATGGCATCTATTGGGTGTGTGGCCACAAGGCCTACCCTTGGCTGCCCCAGAATTGGATGGGATCCTGCTATTTAGCCTACATTGTGCCTTATATGTATCATATAAAGTCACTGTCGGAACATTTACACCGGCCTAAGAGAGCTATCACAGAAACAGAGAGGTTCTTTGCCATTCTGATCCCTGGGTATGGGACTGCCAAACTGGCAAGGGAATCCATTAACATGGCATCCGTTGTGGAACGAGTAGCCAATGATACCTCAGAGGCCCTAGTTAAATTCAATGCAGAAATGGTAGCAATCCGCACAGTAGCCCTACAGAATAGACTGGCCCTTGATTACATCCTGGCTGAAAAGGGAGGTACTTGCGCCCTACTCGGAACTGAGTGTTGCACATATATCCCAGATAGCTCCGAAGAAATTACCCACTTAGTGGAGCATATCCAAAAGGAGGTAGAAAAACTTAAGCAACCCCCATCATTCACTTTGTGGAGTGGAGCCACTGAATGGCTAGGTTCAATAGGAACTTCATTGGTGGAAGGTTTAATTCTATTTGTTGTAATTGTTTTACTTTTATATTGTTTGTTTATGTTGATTAAATGTTGTTGCAACCAGGCGGCTGTAGCTGCTGTCCCGCATGTGAGACACCTTGCAGGTCCCAGCAGACCATCTGTACGTGGCACAGGAGTATGTTATGCTTAAGGAAAGGTTGTTTACTGGTTGAATTAAGATATTGATTTGGATTAAATTGGAATAAGGTTAATTAACCTACTAAAACCAGACTTCCATTGTGGCCACGATGGAACTCGGGTTGGTGTAAATGTGTGTGGAAGCTACTAGTCCGGACATGTGGCAAAACACATCAACAAATTTTAGAAGGAAACTCTATTAACATGTATGAAATTATTTTGTAGAATGTTTAACCAGTGATACCTGAAGTTTTATGATTCAGTTTGTGAAAGAATCAAAGGGGGGATTGATAGAGAATTCAAGCTCTGCAGCCAGGCTGCATTTAGACAGGCTGTGAAAAAACACAGGCCACATTGCATTAAGTCATCAATCAACTTGACATTTTCGGACCTTGGGTGGCGAGCCAATTAAAACATTAAAAGACTATTAATTGAGCCAATAAGGTCAAAGAAGGTGAGTTCTTTTCTTTAAATTGAACCCGGTATAAATACAGCCATTTTGACCATGTGGTTTCAGTAAGACAAAGGAACTGGCAATCAGCCAGCAGCTTGTTGTTCTCTGCCAAGATTAAAAAGTTAAAATTACCATCGGAGTTTGTATTTCATTGGAAATTAAGAGCTCTAACAGGCCCATCAATGTCGATTCAAGCACTACATGTGCAAAGGCTGCGCAACGATGGGGCACCTCCAGCGAATGTGCAAACATGTTGCGACATACCACGTGGCAGAGGATGATCGATGCGGCATGGATCACGCAGCACAGGCAACTCAACCCGAGGAAGAAGTGTGTGGGGGTACCACCAAGCGCCCTCCTACAATGCTGAAAGTCAAATTAAATAGAGTTCCAGTATCCATGGAGTTGGACACGGGTGCGAGTCAGTCAATAATGAGCCAGAAAGCTTTTGAGAAACTTTGGGGCAATAAAGCACAAAGGCCCAACTGAGCCCGATTAGTGCAAAGCTGCATACCAAAGAGCTCATACCAGTCATTGGAAGTGCGACAGTGAAGGTATCATATGATGGAGCTGTGCATGACCTATCATTGTGGATTGTTCCAGGCAATCGCCCAACACTGTTCAGCAGAAGCTGGCTGGAAAAGATTAGATGGAATTGGAATGACATCAAAGCACTATCTTCAGCGAATGACGCCTCGTGTGCTGAAGTGCTGAGCAAGTTTCCCTCGCTATTTAAACCAGGCATCGGCAACTTCACTGGTGCCAAGGTACAGATCCATTTAGGCCCCGATGCATGGCCTATCCATCACAAAGCTCGGGCCGTTCCGTACTTGATGAGGGAGAAAGTCGAGATCGAACTGGACAGACTCCAACGCGAAGGAATCATATCACCAGTGGAGTTCAACGAGTGTGCCAGTCCAATTGTTCCGGTGTTGAAAAGCGATGGCACGGTCAGAATTTGCGGAGACTGCAAGGTAACGATTAATCGAGTCTCTCTACAGGACCAGTACCTGTTGCCCAAGGCGGATGACCTGTTCGCAACGTTAGCGGGGGGGGGGGGGAAGTCGTTCACCAAGTTGGACCTAACTTCCGCCTACATGACACAGGAGCTGGCTGAATCTTCGAAAAGACTGACGTGCATCAACACACACAAAGGGATGTTGATATACCACAGGTGCCCTTTCGGGATTCGCTCGGCTGCAGCCATTTTCCAGAGAAACATGGAGAATTTTCTGAAATCTGTTCCGCGCACCGTTATGTTTCAAGACGACATCCTGATCATTGGTCGAGTCACCATCGAACATCTACACAACCTGGAAGAGGTTCTAAGTCGCCTAGACAGAGTGGGACTCAGGCTGAAATGCTCCAAGTGTGTTTACCTGGTGCCAGAAGTCGAATTTTGGGGGAGGAAGATTGCAGCAGGCGGCATCAGGCCCACGGACTCAAAGACAGAGGCCATCGAGAATGCACCCAGACCACAGAATGTGACGCAGCTGCGTTCGTTCCTAGGACTCCTCAACTATTTCGGTAACTATCTACCCGGGTTGAGCACATTGTTAGAGCTTTTGCACATCTTGCTACATAAGGGTGCCAACTGGGTTTGGGGCATATCTCAAGACACAGCTGTTGAGAAGGCCAGGAACCTGCTATGTTCAAATAAGTTACTTGTACACTATGACCCATGTAAACGTTTAGTGCTAGCTTGTGACGCCTCATCGTACGGGGTCGGCTGTATGTTACAGCAAGCCAATGTATCGGGCAACCTCCAACTGGTTGCATACGTAACTAGAAGTCTGTCTAAGGCTGAGAAAACCTATAGTATGATTGAGAAAGAGGCGTTAGCATGTGTATATGGGGTTAAGAAAATGCACCAATACCTATTTGGACTTCAGTTTGAGCTTGAAAATGATCACAAGCCGCTCATTTCACTGTTTTCAGAAAGCAAAGGTATAAATACCAATGCTTCGACCCGCATCCAAAGATGGGCACTAACATTATCCGCTTATGACTATGTTATCTGCCACATAGTAACTGTGCTGATGCTCTCAGCCAGCTACCATTACCCATCACTGGGGTTGAAATGGTGCAACCCGCAGACTTGCTACTGGATACTGTTGAGAGTGAGGGGTCACCCATTCGCTAGATCAGGACCTGGACCAGCCAGGATCCTGTGCTATCATTAGTAAAGTGTTGCGTCCTAAATGGGAACTGGTCGGCAGTTCCCAGGGAAATGCAAGATGAAATTAAGCCATTTCACTGACACAAAGATGAAATATTCATCCAGTCGGATTGTCTCTTATGGGGTAATCGCGTGGTTTTGCCAAAAAAAAGTCAGGGAAACGTTTATACGTGCCCTATACAGTAGCCACCCAGGCATTGTCATGATGAAGACAATTGCCAGGTCGCATGTTCGGTGGCCCGGCATTGACTCAGACTTGGAGTCATGCGTACATCAGTGCAACACTTGCTCGCAACTGAGCAATGCACCAAGGAAGGCTCCACTGAGTCTGTGGTCTTGGCCCTCTAAAGCGTGGTCCAGGATCCACGTAGATTTTGCTAGCCCCTTTCTAGGAAAGATGTTTTTAATAGTTGTGAACACTTACTTCAAATGGATTTAATACATAATCATGTCATTCAGCACATCCACAGCCACCATTGAAAGCCTCAGGGCCATGGCTTGCCTGACGCCCTTGTCAGCGACAATGGACCGTGTTTCACCAGCTCGGAATTCAACGAGTTTATGACCCGCAGTGGCATCAAGCATGTCAGGTTTGCTCCGTTTAAGCCCGCGTCTAATGGTCAAGTGGAGCAGGCAGTTCAAACAATCAAGCAGAGCATGAAGCGCGTGACGGACGACTCCCTGCAGACCCGCTTGTCTCGCATTCTGCTCAGTTACCGGACGCGACCCCACTTGCTCACCCCGGCAGAATTGTTAATAAAGAGAGCCCTCAAAACCAGGCTCTCCCTAGTCCACCAGGATCTTAATGATCACGTGGAAACCCGGTGACACCGGTCGAACATGTAACACGATCGTGCGGCTGTTTCACGTGACATTGATGTTAACGACCCTGTGTTTGTCCTGAATTACGGTCATGGTCCCAAGTGGGTTGCTTGCACCGTTTTTGCCAAGGAAGGGAATAGGGTGTTTATAATCAAACTGTTAAATGGTCAAACGTGCAGAAAGCATTTAGATCAAACCAAATTGCGATTTATTGAAACTAGGATCAACTTGAAGAGGACATCACCATCGACAATCCACCAGCACACACCGAACCAGCAATCGACCTCGCTGTCAATCACGAGGATGAACCCACCGTTTCTGACAGTCCGGTCAGACCAGCCGTGGTGCAGTGCAGCAAAGGTCTGGCCAACTCACACACGCCAGGGTTTGAACTTAGACCATCAACCAGGGAGCGAAGGGCTCCGGATCACCTCAACTTGTAAATAACTTGTACTGAAGACTTTGGGGGGTGGGGGGAGAAATGTTATGTATTTAACTATGTAATACTTGCCATCAGAAGGCGCAATTGTTGGAGTCCTAATGGTCACTTGCATACACGTGCAGGGCCAGTATAAAAGGTTGGCTACCATGTTGTTTAGGCACTCTGGAGTTGTAATAAAGAAGACTAAGGTCACATTAAGCTTAGCTCACAGTACTCAGCCTTGTGGAGTTCTTCTATAAACAACATTTACGAAAGGGTATACTTGCTTTGGAGGCAGTTTAGAGAAGGTTCACTGGGTTGATTTCGGGGATGAGGGGGTTGACTTATGAGGAAAGGTTGAGTAGGTTGGGCCTCTACTCATTGGAGTTCAGAAGAATGAGAGGTGATCTTATCGAAACATATAAGATTATGAGGGGGCTTGACAAGGTGGATGCAGAGAGGATGTTTCCACTGATAGAGGAGACTAGAACTAGAGGGCATGATCTTCGAATAAGTGGCTGCCCATTTAAAACTGAGATGAGGAGAAATTTCTTCTCTCAGAGGGTTGTACATCTGTGGAATTCGCTGCCTCAGAGAGCTGTGGAAGCTGTGACATTGAATAAATAGACAGTTTCTTAAATGATAAGGCAATAAGAGATTATGGGGAGCGGACAGGGAAGTAGAGCTAAGTCCATGATAGGATCAGCCATGATCTTATTGAATGGCGGAGCAGGCTCGAGGGGTCTACTCCTGCTCCTATTTCTTATGTTTTTATGTTCTCATGACTGATCTGAATCTGAACTCCATCTACCTGTCTTGGTTCCACATCCCATAATACCCATGCCTAACAAAAATCTATTAATCTCAGTTTTGAAATTTTCAATTAACCTAGCGTCAACATCTTTTTGGGGAGAGAGTTCCCGATTTCCACCACCCATTGTGTGAAGAAATGCTTTCTGATATCACCCCTGAATAGCCTAGCTCTAATATTAAGATTAAGTCCCCTTGTTCTGGACTGCCCCCCACCCCCACCCCCAACCAGTGGGAATAGTTTCTTGCTATCTTCCCTATCAAATCCTTTAATCATCTGAAACACCTCAATTAGTTCACCCCTTAATCTTCCATAATCAATGGAATAGAAGCCTAGTCTGTGCAACCTGCCCTGATAAATTAACTTCTTTAGCCATGGTATCATTTGAGTGAATCTGCGCTACACTCACTCCAAGGCCAATATATCCTCCCTGAGGTAAACTGTTAGGTCCAAAGTGGATGACCTCACTGTTCCCCATATTAAACTCCATCTGCCACAATTTTGCCCTTCACTTAATCTATCAATGGCTCTTTGCACCTTTCTGCTTCCATCTTCACTATTTACTGTGCTCCCTAACTTAGCGTTGTCAGCAAACTTAAATATACCGCTCCCTATTCCTTCATCCAAGTTATTTATAAATATAGTGAAAAGTTGAGGCCTCAGTACAGACCCCTGGGGAACCCAAGAAGAAGAAGAACAACAACTTGCATTTATATAGTGCCTTTACTGTAGCAAAGCATCCCAATGTGCTTCATCATCATTATAGGCAGTCCCTCGGAATCGAGGAAGACTTGCTTCCACTTTTAGCATGAGTTCTTAGGTGGCTGTACAGTCCAATACGAGAACCACAGTCTCTGTCACAGGTGGGACAGACATTGGTTGAAGGAAAGGGCGAGTGGGGAGTCTGGTTTGCCGCACACTCCTTCCGCTGCCTGCACTTGATTTCTGCATGCTCTCGGCCTCAAGACTCGAGGAGCTCAGCACCCTCCCGGATGCACTTCCTCCACTTAGGGCAGTCTTTGGCCAGGGACTCCCAGGTGTCAGTGGGGATGTCGCAGTTTATCAGGGAGGCTTTGAGGGTGTCCTCATAACGTTTCCGCTGCCCACCTTTGGCTCGTTTGTCGTGGACGAGTTCCTAGTAGAGCGCTTGCTTTGGGAGTCTCGTGTCTGGCATGCGAACTATGTGGCCTGCCCAGCGGTGCTGATCAAGCTGGTCAGTGTTTCAATGCTGGGGATGTTGGCCTGGACGAGGACGCTAATGTTGGTACATCTGTCCTCCCAGGGGATTTGTAGGATCTTGCGGAGACATCGTTGGTGGTATTTCTCCAAGACTCCACGTCAGGTCCAAGACCACCCAACCTCATCGTTGAGCTACAGTACACGGGCAATGCCTGCGTCTGTGCACACACGAAGGCTGAACTCCAGGATATAATCGACGTATTTATTGAGGTGTATGAAAGCATGGGCCTTATGCTAAACATCAGTAAGACAAAGGTCCTGCACCAGCCTGTCCTTGCCGCACAGCACTGCCCCCCCCAAACATCAAGATCCACGGCCCTGGACAACGTGGACCACTTCCCTTATCAAGGGAGCCTCCTATCAACAAGAGCAGACATTGACGATGAGATCCAACACCGCCTCCAGTGCACCAGTGCTGAGGAAAAGAGTGTTTGAAGACCCAGGCCCTCAAAACTGTCACCGTTCATGGTCTACAGGGCTGTAGTAATACCCGCTCTCCTGTATGGCTCAGAGACATGGACCATATACAGTAGAAATGTGCTTCACAAGAATGTTATTAATCAAAATTTGACACCGAGCCATAGAATGAAATATCAGGACAGATGACCTTAAGCTTGGTCAAATAGGTAGGTTTTAAGGAGCATCTTAAAGGAATTGAGGTGAAGAGGTATATGGAGGGATTTCCAGAGCTTAGGGCCGAGGCAGCTGAAAGGATAGACACCAATGATAGACACCAATCAGGGATGCACAAGATGCCAGAATTGGAGGAACGCAGAGATATCAAAAGCTTGTAGGGCTGGAGTAGGTTATGTAGTTAGGGAAGGGTGAGGCCATGGAGGGATTTGAAAACAAGGATGAGAATTTGATGAAAATTGAGGATTGTTGCCAATGTAGGTCAGCAAGCACAGGGGTGATGGGTGAACGGGACTTGGTGCAAGTTAAGATACAGGCAACGGAATTTTAGATGAGCACAAGTTTATGTAGGATGGAAGATGGGAGGCCAGTCAGGAGAGCATTGGAATAGTCAGTCCAGAGGTAACAAAGGCATGTATGAGGGCTTCAGCAGATGAGCTGAGGCAGTGGCAGAGTTGAGCGATGTTATGGAAGTGGAAGTAGGCGGAATAGATATGTAGTTGGAAACTCATTTCAGGGTCAAACTCAACACCAGGGTTGCAAACAGTCTGGTTTAGCTTCAGAAAGTTGCCAGGGAGAGGAATGGAATTGGTGGCCAGGGAATATAGTTTGTGGTGGAGCCAAAGACAATGGATTCGGTCTTCCCAATATTTAGTTAAAGAAAAATTTTGCTCTTCCAATACCTCATGTCAGACAACTAGTGTGACAAATCAGAGACAGTGGAGGAGTTAAGTGAGGTGATGGTGAGGAAGAGCTGGGTGTTGTCAGCATACATGTGGAACCTGACGTGTTTTCGGATGATGTCGCTAAGGGGCAGCATGTAAATGAGAAATAGAAGGGGCCTAGGATAGATCCTTGTGGGATTCCAAAGGTCATGGTGCGAGAGTGGAAAGAGAAACCATTGCAAGTGATCTCTGGCTATGATTGAATAGATAAGAATGGAACCAGGTGAGGCCAGTCCCACCCAGCTGGATGACAGAGGAGGTTCATTGGAGGAGGATGGTGTGGTCAACCTTGTCGAAGGCCGTAGTCAGATCAAGAAGGCTGAGGAGGGATAGTTTACCACAGTCACAGTCACATAGAATGTAATTTGTGATTTTGATAAGGGCTATTTCATTACTGTGGTAAGAGTGGAAACCAGATTGGAGTGAATCAAAACATGGAATAGCGAGAAAGATGGGCATGGATTTGGGAGGCAACAATATGTCAAGGTCTTTGGAGAGGAAAGGAAGGTTGGAGATGGGGCAGTAGGTTACAAGGACAGAGGGGTCAAGAGTTTTTTTGAGGAGAGGGGTGATGATGGCAAATTTGAAGGGGAGGAGTACAGTACCTGAGGAGAGGGAACTGTTAACCACATCAGCTAACATCAGGGCCAGGAAGGGAAGTTGGGTGTTCAGCAGTTTGCTGGGAATAGGATCGAGGGAGCAGGAGGTGGATCTCATGGACAAGATGAGCTAGTCACATCCTGCTAATTTGAATACATACCCATTGTCCCTACCCTCTGTCTCCTATCTCGTAACCAATTGCCTATCCAAGCCGATAGGTTGTCTCTAATTGTATGTGCTCTCATTTTTGTTAACAGTCTGTTATGTGGAATCTTGTCGAATGTCTGCTGGAGGTCCATATAAATAACATCCATAGACACTCCTTATCTACCATGTTAGTTGCCTCCTCAAAAAATTCAACTAGATTTGTTAGACATGATTTACTCTTTACAAATCCATGCCTCTCTCTGACCAGCTCATATTTGTCCAAATGCCCAGTCACTTTGTACCAAATAACAGATTCTAGTAACTTCCCCACAGCTGACGTTAGACTGATAGGCCTATAATTTCCTAGTTTATTTCTTCTACCCTTCTTAAATAATGGAGTGATAGTGGCAATTTTCCAATCCAAGAGGACAATTCCTGAATCGAGAGAGTTTTGGAAGATCATGACAAATGCATCAACAGGTTCCTCACTTACTTCTTTTAATACTCTGAGCTGGATCAGATACTCATGCGGCATAATGGGCTAGTAAATAAGATGGCTGTAATGGGTTACTGAAACAGATACACATATAGGTGCAATGGGTTATTAAAACAGATATGCATGGAGCTTTAATAGGTTAATAAAACAGATATCTATGATGCTGAAAAGGATTATTTGAACAGATATCCATCGAACTGTAATGTTTTGTGACTTGCAAAACAGAGCTTACTTTTGCCAGTTAGATTGATCACAGGCACTTCAGTCGTGAACAAATGGGTATGTCAAATGGCATTGATGTAGTTCTCTGGCTGTGATAAAATTGGAAATAGTGTTAATCTTGTTCTATTCATCAATCACATCGAAACATATCGGTTAAGCTATGCATATATGTACCAGTTAGTATTTTATGTAATGTCTGTAGAGATTTGTTGTCCCAAAGCCAAATTAACATAGTATAATACCAAATGGATTTGTTGTCGCATTTCTGCAGTTTACAGTGAGACACAACAAAACAAATTGCATCTATTGCTGATACTGATGCCTGGTTTTCAGCTCCTGTAGGAAACGTGCCTGTAATCTTCTGCATGGCACAAGCACCAATGGGTTTGTAATTTATGAAGGTAGGTAATGACTGTGTTAACAGTTTGTAATTCAACTTTAAAAGCTATTGCCCTGACTTACCCTTCGTTACTATTTTGAGCAGGCAAAATTTTCAAAGCACTACCATCAAATAATGTCCAGGCATTTTTTAATTAAATGTATTCTATAAATTGGGGCAGAAAACCCAATGGGTAATAGATTAGTGTTACACTCATTAGAACATAAGAAATAGGAGCAGGAGTAGGCCATTGGCCATTACTACAGACTTCACCTCAGTCATGTGTTCATGGATTCTAATCTGCCCAGTTGAGTCATGCTGGATTTGTGGGTTGTATCAGTGAGATGAGCACACAAGCAGACAAATAATCAGGTTGATTCCTCCAGTCATGGAGGAAGACCTTGCATACGAACGCAGTGAATGTTCGCATACTTTCCCACCGCATAATTTCAAGGCCTCAATCTCTTTTCCATCGATTATTTAGTATTTTAGACTGTTTTATGGTTTTATTTATCTTATGGAGATTATGAAATTTTTAAAACTATACTTTTGATGATATATTAGAAAGGGCTTGAGAGACCATGGGGGGCGATATTAACTCTTTCAGCCCAGTGGAAACCGGGCAGATGGACAGTTAAAAATGCCCCGGATACCATCTGTTCTGGAGTTGACGAGCACCAACCGATCCCAATTTTAACCGGCTCAACTGAACAGGTGGCATGTACACCCGTCCAAAGTCGGGGGGGTGGTGGGGGGGCGGGGGGTCTTTCTATACAAATGCAAGTTGAACCCGACAACGGCATCGGGACCCAGCCTCAATTCTAACTCAGCGGGAAGCCACAGTGAACTTCCCGCCAGGCCAACTCAGCGATAAGTTTTTAAACGTTATTTTTTAACTTGTGGGCTCAGAAGTGCTCCTCCAGGCCCTTAAGAAAATATTAGCCCCCCCCCCCCCACACCTGCCGTGGACTCACGCCTCCTTCCAGGTCGTCAGATGTCCACAGGATTGCTCCTGCAGTTGATTCCGCCACTTACCTGCTTTTGGCAGGCTGCCTCCGGGCCGTGTCATTTTCTAACGTTTCCTGCCAACTTCCCGCCCAGTCTGTGAGAAGTCGGCCGGTGGGATTTAAATGAGGACTGGGAGTTAAAATACCGCGGGCCTCATTTCTAGAGCAGCGGGTGAGTTTCTAACTCACATCGCTGCTCATCCACCCAAAACTAGCTTGTAGTTAAAATTGGGGCCTACAGATTGCACTAGAGAGGGTACAGAGGAGATTTCCGAGGATGCCTGGACTGGAGAATTTTGGCTATGAGGAAAGATTGGATAGGTTGGGGTTGTTTTCTTTGAAACAGAGGAGGCTGAGGGGAGACTTGATTGAGGTGTATAAAATTATGAGGGGCCTAGATAGAATGGATAGGATGGACCTATTTTCCCTGGCAGAGGGGTCAATAACCAGGGGGCATAGATTTAAAGTAATGGGCGAAAGATTAGAAGGGAGTTGAGGAGAACATTTCTCACCCACAGGATGGTGGGGCTCTGGAACTGTCATGTATTTAACCATCTTGCAATGACATAGTCATATAACTGTAACTCATGTACACTGTACCTGTACCATAGAAATGCACACCCTGACCACAGGGGGTGAACTTGCGGGAGACACTCCTCACCTGGGTTTCCAGGTATAAAAGGGGAGGTCCCACCCAGGGTCAACACTCCTTGGCCCTGGCAATAAAGGTGAAAGTCACAGAGTGACCATGTCTGATATATCCATGCCTCGTGTGAGTTTGTAGTAAGGTGCAGGGACACTACATTTGGCGATGAGAAACGGGAATCACCGAACCACGAGGATGACCACCGGTGGCACAGAGGACCGTGTGGGTGAGGACTGGGACGACTTTGTGGAAAGACTCCAGCAGAGCTTTGTCACAAAGGACTGGCGGGAAGAGACAATGGCTGACAAGCGGAGGGCGCATCTACTGACCAGCTGCGGACCACAGACGTATGTGCTGATGAAAGACCTGCTCGCACCCCAAAAGCTGGAGGACAAGTCTTTTGAAGAGCTCAGCCAGCTGATCAGTGAGCATCTCAAGCTGGCGAGTAGCGTACACATGACCCGGCACTGGTTCCACTCTCAACGGTGTCGGGAGGGTCAAAACGTCTCGGACTTCGTGGCGGAACTGCGGCGCTTGGCCAGTCTCTGTAAGTTCTCCGATGCCTGCAGCGGGGAGATGTTAAGGGACTTTTTCATCGAGGGCATTAATCATGCCAGCATTTTTAGGAATCTCATAAAGACTAAGGACTTGACTTTAGAAGGGGCGGCATTGATAGCTCAGACCTTTATGGCAGGGGACGAGGAGACCAAGCTAATTTATGCGTGCAGCCCTGGTCCAAACGTGGCGACGGACCAGGGAGTTAACATGGTGAACGCAGCTCGGGACCCCGCAGGCAGGCAAGGGCATTTCGAAACCGCCCAGGTTCTAGGTTGGGCCTGCAACAAGGACAATGGAAAGGGGATCGGCAATTCACGCCATCTCAATGGAGGACCATTAACACCCACCATCAGAGTGCTTAGAAACAGCCAAATAGGCAATCAGAGAGGAATGCCTGGTAATAGTCCTTTTGTTAACAGCAATCTCAATCTCAGCTCATGCTGGAGGTGCGGGGGTAGACACACTGCGAGAAGCTGCAGGTTCCAGCAATATACCTGTAGGATTTGTAATGTCAGTGGACACTTGGCCAGGATGTGCAAAAAGGCAGTAGCGAGGCTAATCTGCGAGACAGAGGAACCAGACAAGGGGTCTGCAATGCAGGATGAGGCCTGGAGTAAAGCCATAGATGCTGAAGTTCAGCGGGTTCATGTGGCTGATGTCCACAGCTCATACACTAAAATGCAACCCATGATGATGAAAGTCTTACTGAATGGCATCCCGGTGCACATGGAGCTGGATATGGGAGCTAGCCAGTCACTCATGAGCGCCCAACAATTTGTGATACTATGGCCACACATAGCTAGCAGACCCAAACTGGAACGCATTGAGACGCAGCTACGGACGTACACCAAAGAGATCATCCCAGTGCTGGGCAGTGCAAACTTGATGGTAACACATAATGTATTACAGAATTGGCTGCCACTCTGGATCATTCCGGGAAATGGCCCCGCGCTTTTGGGGAGGAGTTGGCTAGCTGAAATGAACTGGAAATGGGGGGATGTGCACGCCATTTCATCCGTGGAGCGAAGTTCATGCTCACAGGTCCTGCAAAGATTCAGGTCACTGTTTCAACCTGGTGTCGGAACGTTCAAGGGCACAAAAGTAGTGATACGCATCACTCCGGACGCCAGACCAGTGCACCACAAAGTCAGAGCGGTGCCGTATGTGATGCGTGAAAAAATTGAATATGAACTGGACAGGCTGCTCAGAGAGGGCATAATTTCGGCCGTTGAATTCAGCGACTGGGCAAGTCCCATCGTTCCCATCCTCAAAGCAGATGGCTCGGTTAGGATTTGTGGCGACTACAAAGCCACCATCAACCGAGTATCGCTGCAAGACCAATACCCGCTTCCGAGAGCGGAGGACCTTTTTGCCACACTGGCAGGTGGCAAGCTGTTCATGAAGTTGGACCTCACTTCGGCCTACATGACTCAGGAACTGGTTGAAGAATCCAAGCTTTTGACCACCATCACGACGCACAAGGGATTATTTGTCTGCAACAGGTGTCCATTTGGCATTCGTTCGGCAGCAGCCATCTTTCAGAGAAACATGGAAAGCTTGCTCAAATCCATTCCTGGAACGATCGTATTCCAAGACAACATTCTCATAACGGGTCGAGACACCGAAGAACACCTCCACAACCTGGAGATGGTGCGACGCCGATTGAACCAGGTAGGCTTGCAGCTGAAAAAGGCCAAGTGTGTGTTTTTGGCCGCAGAGGTCGAGTTTTTGGGCAGGAGGGTTGCCACAGACGGGATCCGGCCTACTGAATCAAAAACGGAGGCGATCCGCTGGGTGCCCAGGCCCGGCAAAACATTAGAGTTGCGATCATTCCTGGGACTTTTGAACTATTTTGGGAACTTTCTGCCGAACTTAAGCACATTGTTGGAACCATTACACATGCTTCTGCGTAAAGGCTGTGATTGGTTTTGGGGGGACTGTCAAGAACGGGCTTTCAATAAGGCAAGGAACCTGCTGTGTTCCAACAAACTGTTGACTTTGTATGATCCCTGTAAAAAACTGGTCTTAACATGCGACGCGTCATCCTACAGGGTTGGGTGTGTGTTGCAGCAGGGTAACAATGACGGCCGACTCCAACCAGTAGCTTACGCCTCCAGGTCACTCTCCCAGGCAGAGCGTGGATATGGCATGGTCGAGAAGGAAACACTCGCGTGTGTTTACGGTGTAAAAAAAGATGCAACAGTACCTTTTTGGTAGGCAGATTGAGCTAGAGACAGACCACAAGCCGTTAACATCCTTGTTGTCTGACAGCAAGGCTGTCAACGCCAATGCGTCAGCTCGCATACAGCACTGGGCCCTCACGCTGGCTGCGTATGACTACACCATACGGCACTGGCCAGGCACCGAAAATTGCGCGGACGCGCTCAGCAGGCTCCCACTGGCCACCACCGAGGGGGCGTTGGAGCAGGGCGCCGAAATGGTCATGACCATTGAGGCTTTTGACACTGCCGGCTCCCCCATCACAGCCCGCCAGATCAAATTCTGGACCAACAGGGACCCCCTCCTATCCATGATAAAGAAATGTGTCCTGACTGGGGATTGGGCGCCCGCACACAGGGCGTGCCCCGAGGAAGTCAGGCCGTTTCAGAGACGGATGGATGAGCTCTCCATCCAAGCCGACTGCCTGCTATGGGGCAGCCGGGTAGTCATGCCCCAGAAAGGAAGGGGAGCGTTCATCAGGAAACTCCACAGCGAGCACCCTGGAATCGTGTTAATGAAGGCCATTGCCCGGTCACATGTATGGTGGCCGGGGATTGACTCAGACCTGGAACACTGGGTTCGCAGGTGCACGACGAGTGCCCAGCTGGGCAATGCCCCCAGGGAGGCCCCACTCAGCCCGTGGCCCTGGCCTACCAGACCATGGTCACGTATTCACGTAGACTCTGCGGGCCCATTCATGGGGAAAATGTTCCTGATCGTTGTCGATGCATACTCGAAGTGGATCGAGTGCATCATATTGAACTCATGCACGACATCCATCACCGTGGAGAGACTGCGTACGGTTTTCGTGACCCATGACTTGCCGGGCTTCCTGGTCAGCGACAATGGCCCGTGTTTCACTAGCCATGAATTCCAGAAGTTTATGTCGGGCAATGGGACCAAGCACGTCTGGACAGCGCCGTTGAAGCCGGCATCCAATGGCCATGCGGAGTGGGCGGTCCAAGTCATAAAACAGGGCATGCTACGCATGCAAGGAACCTCCCTTCAGTACCGCCTATCGCTCCTCCTGCTGGCCTACAGGTCCCGCCCGCACTCGCTCACGGGAGTCCCGCTCAAGACGCGGCTGTCCCTCATTCACCCAGCCCTGGCAGACATTGTTGAGGGCAAGCGCCAGTCCCAAACCGAGTTCCATGATCGAAACTCAAGGGGGAGGTGTATAGAAATAGATGACCTGGTATTTGTTCTTAACCATGCTTTGAGACCCAAGTGGCTTGAGGGCACTGTAATTGGCAAAGAAGGAAATAGAGTCATGGTGGTCTGACTAAACAATGGGCAAATATGCCGCAAACACTTGGACCAAGTAAAGAAAAGGTTCAGCATAGATATGGAGGAACCTGAAGAAGAGCATGAGATGGCACCCACACCACTACCAGCGGACGAGCAACAAAGACAGCCCTCAGCATGCACAGTCCCTGTGGCCAGGCCGCACAGGCCGAAATCACCTCAAGTGACAGAGACGCGTGCTGAGGCTCAGCCACCAGAGCCACAACTGAGGCGCTCCCCGAGAGAGCGTCGACCACCTGACAGACTTAACCTCTGAAACAAAAAGACTTAAGGGGAGAGGTGATGTCATGTATTTAACCATCTTGCAATGACATAATCACGTAACTGTAACTCATGTACGCTGTACCTGCACCCTAGAAATGCACACTCTGACCACAGGGGGTGAACTTGCGGGAGACACTCCTCACCTGGGTTTCCAGGTATAAAAGGGGAGGTCCCACCCAGGGTCCACACTTCTTGGTCCTGGCAATAAAGGTGAAGGTCACAGAGTGACCGTGTCTGATATATCCATGCCTCGTGTGAGTTTGTAGTAAGGTGCAGGGACACTACATTTTCACAGAGTGACCGTGTCTGATATATCCATTCCTCATGTGAGTTTGTAGTAAGGTGCAGGGACACTACAGGAACCATACCCAAAAGGGAGGTAGAGACGCTCATCACATTTAAAAAGTACTTGGATATGCACTGGATGTGCTGTAACCTACAAGGCTACGGACCATGAGCTGGAAAGTAGGATTAGGCAGGATAGCTCTTTATCGGCTGGCACAGACACGATGGGTTGAATAGCCTCCTTCTGTGCTGTAGATTTCTATGATTCTTTGAGACCATTCTAGACGGTACACACCCGACCACAAGCCATTGAAAAACTCACTAAACTCAGAAAGTTACATGGCTTGGCAAGTGTTTACATTTTTGTATGAAATTGTAAAAATTGGTTTGGAATCATTTTAAAATGCAGAAATTTATTGGTTGAAATCATCACAACTGCTACATGAAAACCTGGTGAGTGAGTCACACAGGGCTGCTCTTGATCATCTCCAAGTGGCAGGTTTTATAACAGCACTTGGGAGCTCTGGGCTGGTTCAGTTATATAAAGCAAGGATCTGTATTTATTCCACTGTTCGTGTTTTCACTTGCATTTTTCCAATGACAAAAAATAAGCCTCCAATGACATATGTAAATCTTTCTGTTTTACAAAACCTCCTTAAAACCGTTCTCTAACCATGCTCATGCCCCCCTCCCCCCGCCACTGACCCTCTTCCCCTTCGCTTGTCTCCCCCTCACTCAGTGCCTACATACTATCCGCCATCTTGTAAAGTACCCGAAGACCTCTCTTTGCAATGAGAGCTGTAGTTTGCAGGTTGTAGCTGTTGTATGTGGTGGTTTGTGACCATAAAGAAAATACATCAAAAACATCAGAGATTTTTTTCATTGCTAGAAAAATGCAACATTTTAATTTCTTATTCATTTTCAGAAAGTGGGCATCATTGGGAAGGCTGGTATTTATTGCTTATCCCCAGTTGCCTAGTGGAAGGTAACTGAATAGCTTGGTAGGCCACTTCAGAGGGCAGGTAAGATTCAACCACATTAGTGTGGGGCTAGAGTCATATAGGCCAGACCAGATAAGGATGGCAGGCAAAGCTCCGGGGCTGCGTAGTGCTCTGCAGGTTCCGCGCAGTTGGTGAGCCGGCATTTAAATAGAAAAACCGCACGTGTGCAGAATTTTGAATGGATCGTGTAGACCGTTAAAGGGGCCGCGCGGGCCATAAATAAAATTAGAAGGAACATTGACGGCAAGTTTCTTCCCCAAAGAATATCAGTGAACTGGTTAAGTTTTTATGACAACCCCACAGCTTCATGGTCACTTTTAATGCTGCCAACTTTTTATTTACAGATTAGATTTTTTTTAACTGAAATCAAATTCTCAAACTGCCGTGGTTGGATTTGAACTCTAGTTCTCGGAGTATTAGTCCAAGCCTTTGGATTACTACAAAAGGCAAAATAATGCGGATGCTAGAAATCTGAAATGTAAGCAAAAAATGCTGGAAATATTCAGCAGGTCAGGCAGCATCTGGATTACTAGGCTAGTAACATAACCCCTCCACTACCAACTCAGAACCAAACAGTGACATAAGTAAATAATTGGCCACACAGTATGAGTACCCGCTTCCATATGATTCAAAAGTAGTGTAAACCAGATCAGACCTCTTGGGATCTCCACCAGTTACTGAATGTAAAAGCAAAATAATTTTTAGGAGCAGGGAAAGACTATTGGACCAACAGTCCTGTCCCTTCGTAGGAAATCAAACTTGCCACCTTTCCATAAATTAACAAGGAAACATGGCTACCTCTAACAGCAATTCAGTTTCTGTTGATGTCAGGATCAACACTGCTTCTTGAGATGCCTGCCTGGCTAATATTTACTGCTTCTGCCAGGCAGATTTGGGGCGGTAGCGCTCCAAAAATCACGCCATTGAACGCACCGCCCTGTTTTCACTCCCGATATGCCTGCAGCCAATTCCAAGTGGTCCTGGAAATGGGTGGCCAGAACGTCTGCCTGTTTCAGGTGAGTGCCTCATTAAGCCATGTGAATCATGATCCACATAGGATCCGAATTGTCAGGCACCAATGGGTGGAGCAGGAATAAAACTCTTTAAACACTGGATTTATTAAAGATGAAATAAGTTCATTTTTTCAGGACTTGAGACCTGATGGTGGATATTCAGGCAGGAAATGATCAATTCAGCAGTGATTGTTTGAAGCTGTCTACGACTTGAGTTTTGTATCAAGTAGTCATTCTGATGATAGTTAGCATAAAGTTTGGGTTGAAATTGTGCTGTCCGAGCTCGTTAATGAGTTAGCCTGATTAAATTAGTAGACAAAGGAATTTCATGTAAACACGTTTATATAATTCTATATAATTACAGTAATAAACAAGATTTAAACCCATCACAGTACTGGTGTCCAAACTATGGCCCATAGGCCAACAGGCTTTTTGGTATTCTGTGCCATTTATATGCAGAATTTCTGGCACTATGGCTCTAGAACCTAATCCTACTTGCACATATTTCAAAGTTGTTGATTTGTCCGTTTTAAATTTAACGAGGCTGCAAACCTGGAATGGGCTCATCTTAGTAATGCTGGCTAATTGGTGAATAAGAACTTAAGAAATAGGAGCAGGAGTAGGCCATACGGCCCCTCGAGCCTGCTCCACCATTCAATAAGATCATGGCTGATCTGATCATGGATTCAGCTCCACTTCCCTGCCCAGTCCCCATAATCGTTTAAGAAACTGTCTATTTCTGTCTTAAATTTATTCAATGTCCCAGCTTCTACAGCTCTCTGAGACAGCGAATTCCACAGGTTTACAATCCTCTGAGAGAAGAAATTTCTCATCTCTGTTTTAAATGGGCGGCCCCTTATTCTAAGATCATGCCCTCTAGTTCTAGTTTCCCCCATCAGTGGAAACATCCTCTCTGCATCCACCTTGTCAAGCCCCCTCATAATCTTATATGTTTCGATAAGATCACCTCTCATTCTTCTGAATTCCAATGAGTAGAGGTCCAACCTACTCAACCTTTCCTCATAAGTCAGCCCCCTCATCTCCAGAATCAACCTAGTGAACCTTCTCTGAACTGCCTCCAAAGCAAGTATATTCTTTCGTAAATATGGAAATCAAAACTGCACGCAGTATTCCAGGTGTGGCCTCAGCAATACCTTGAATAGCTGCAGCAAGACTTCCCTGCTTTTATATTCCATCCCCTTTGCAATAAAGGCCAAGATTCCATTGGCCTTCCTGATCACTTGCTGTACCTGCATACTATCACTTTGTGTTTCATGCACAAGTACCCACAGGTCCCGTTCTACTGCAGCACTTTGCAATCTTTCTCTAATTAAATAATAACTTGCTCTTTGATTTTTTTCTGCCAAAGTGCATGACCTCACACTTTCCATCATTATACTCCATCTGCCAAATTTTTGCCCACTCACTTAGCCTGTCTATGTCCTTTTGCAGATTTTTTATGTCCTCCTCACATGTTGCTTTTCCTCCCATCTTTGTATCATCAGCAAACTTGGCTACGTTACACTCGGTCCCTTCTTCCAAGTCGTTAATATAGATTGAGGCCCTGCATAAACCATAAAGCAGGGCCCCAATATCTGTTAGAACTGTAGCTGGAAATCCATGCAAATTAATTAAAACACAATTTAAACTTTATATGTGGCCCCCAAGATTCTATGCTACACATGCATATGGCCACGCAGGAAAAGAGCTTGGAATCCCCGGCATTAATCTTATTTTACCATCATACATCATTATTCAATGCATAGAACAGTTCCATTCAGAGAAATATCGCAATCTTAAAGATTGTCACAATCCTATCCATACTGAATGTGCGATGGTGTTCCCTGAAAGAAGAAATCTCATTAGGTTCTTTGCAATGTCATGCAAATGAAATGCAGAAGGCTCATTTTGAAATAAAGAAGGTTAATCAGATTTTAATTTAATGCCATGAATGTTATCTGAAAGGGCTGCCATGAAAATCATTTGAATGACTACCCAGTGTAAGCAATAAAAAATAAATTTGAACCGCTTGCTAATGAATAATACAAACATTAATGACTGTGTTTCAGCATGTTTCCATGGTAACTTGTGCCTAGCAGTAATATTTGTTGGGCCATAATTTACTGTAGCAGAGCATCGAATGGCGTCTGCTGTTAGTTAGATTTGCCCTTGCACGTTTAGACATTTACATTTTTTGCAAGTTGCTGAAAGGTTGAGCTGATAATGTCGCAGTGAGTGAAACCGAGCACCTGGGAACTGAGTGAACAGGGAAAGCAACTGTGTATCTCCTTAACCAATCAGATTGAAGGATTAAAAAATACAGCGCAAGCACTGCAAAAGAAGTGTAAATTAGAGTGGGTGAATTCAATGTCGAATCAGGTACAGAAAGAGAAATAGAGAGGGAGAAAGAAATATTGGATTAAGAGAGGGAGAAACAAGAGACAGAAAGGAAAAGTAAGGATCACCCCTCTTCTGATCATTTAAATAACTCTGTTCCTGGGATTTGGGACAGGATCCATCTCTTCTCCCACAGGTGGCAGAGCAGCGGTGTTGCACTCCAAATATCTAACATATAAATAATGTCCATGGCCTACTTCGTTTGTTAAAATATCAGCAGTGATTACCAAATAAATAATGAAAATAACATATTGTGGGTAGAAATTCCGATGTCCTGGGCGCGTACAAAGTTTCTACAGATCCTAGAAGGCATCGGGAAAGCCGGTTTTCAGCACGCAATGCGCATGCGCTGAAAACCGGCTTTTCCGATCTGTCAAGTGGAGCGATTTACGCATATCTTGCCCAGCAAATGTCCTCAGAAATCTTGCGCCTGATAAAAGCAAGGGCATAGCCTACTTTTACAGGCGCAAGTGTTTTAAAACATACAAAAACACAATAAAATTAAATTATAAACACATATTTTATTGTTAAAACCCTCCCCAGTACGGTAAGTTTATTCTTAACCATAATTAAAAAAACTTTTTTAAAAATCGTGAAAATATTTTATTTTTATAAGACATAATAACTTTAATTTCGATTAATTTTAAATATGTGTGGTCTGTTTTTTATTTTTTATTATTTTGTGTGTTTGGTTTTGTTCCCATTAATAGCACTGAGAACTCGTAGATACATGAGTCTCAGTGCTATTAATGGGAACCTGTCAAACACTTACCTGATTGGCTGAGCAGTCACAAGTGACTGCACCTTCTGCGTCGGGAACCCTCCGGATGCGAGCGCGCTTCGCAGCGCGGGAAGCGAAGGCCTCCCCACCGCAATCCAGGGCGCCTCCTAGACCACCGGGTAGACTCGTAAAAATTCTCTGGCGAGGAAGCAATTGCCCGTGGGAAGACCTCGAGAGGAATTTCTGGGCCATTCTCTCGGATGGTGGGTATCAAATAGCGAACATTTCAGTCAGGCAAATAGCAGGGCAGAGAAGGCGAGCTGACAAAAATATGAAAACGATGAAGTCAAAGCTATGACATCATGAATTTCTTGATAGGAAGAAATCAAAGAGTGATACTATGAATTGCCCTAACAACTATAATGTGCGTGGTCATTTTAGACACCTCATATTGGGGATGTTCGTGTTTTTTCTGAATCTTAGAAGAAAACGAGCAGGATGCAGTCTGCAGTCTGTAGGTTGCAGAATGCTTTTGGCACAATGAAGTGCAGCCTCTTGTGGCAGGACATTGCAAAATCAAGGCGAGCTATTCAGGATAAAGTTTATACCAATGAATTTGTGAAGTACAAACCACAGATATTAGATTATTTTACTGCTCCACACTGATTATTATTATGGCCTGGATTTTATGGTCGGCATGGCGGTGTACTCTCAGGATATGTCGTCGTACCTCCTTTGAAAACCACCGCAAGTTTGGGATTTCCACATAAGCTTGCGTATGCGTGAAATCTGGAACTTGCAGTCTGTCAATGTACATGTCGACAGGCCATCCACGCGGGCCACAAAAATGCAATTGCTGGTGCAGAGTTGGGCTATTTGCCCAATGACTGGCCAGCAATTGGACACGGAAATGTTACTGTTGATGCAAGTGGGCGCAGGGCCTGTTTGCATCAGCTTAAGGGGATAGCTAAGGCATTAATTAAACATTGTCAGATCGTAAATTATACACATGCATTGTATGGAATGAGTTTCTGCAAATATTGGCCCGGATTACAGTTTCAGTGATGTCTAAAATTATCATCAAACATTATTTTTGGTGAGGTTGGTGGAAGAAAGCTAATTACGCATAACATTCCAATTCTGTAAATTGTAATTAGATTAGATTTCGGGATTTCATTACATCTCATCTTCATAAATGATTAAAATAGAAACCTGCTGTGTCATTGGAGGACCGGGCCCATGGATCTTAGGTACGCTTCCACACCGCCTGCGTCCCTGGGATCCATGGGCCATTACCCTATCCTTCGCTTCGCAGCCTCGGACTACAAGATTTCTCAGACTCACTGCCAGCAGGCAGGCTCGTAATTCTTTCGCGGGTTGGAGGTGTATGTCGGAGGTACGCCTCCAACCGCAATTTTTGGCCCATTATATTATTTTCTTTTTCTTGACAATTCTTGACATATCCTCTCCGAAAGACATTGGGGTAGATTTTGACCTTTGGGCTGCCGACTGGCAGAGTGCACTGCCTGTTCCAGTGGCAAAGATGTGGCCGTGATTATAGGCTCTGGATCCATTTGAACTTGGCAGGCGAGCTGCGGATAGCAAACATGCACACAGGTAGGTGTACGGGATGGGGGGATGTGATGCTGGGGAGATGTTTGGGTGGAGGGAAGTCTGGCAGTGCCAGTCTAGTCTGGCAGTGACGTTGGGAGGAATTTTTCAGGAGGGGTTCAGCAGGTGCGTTTGGTGGCAGGACTGGTAGGAAAATGTTTTTTTTTTGATAGCGGGTAGGGACCCAGCTGTCAACCTGCCACCACGCACCCTTCCGAAATGTCGGGTCTGTCGGCACTGAACAGAATCGACACGCAGCGACAGGGGAGGCAATTCAGCCAATTACTGGCCTGTTTAGAATCCCTTAACAGTGACATTTTACTCACCTTTTAACTTTACCAGGTCGCCAATGGATTTCTTGCTGCTCCTGGACCCCGTCTGTTCATCTGAGGCAGAGATTGAGTGGCCATTGAAGCAGATGATTGGTGACAGCATTAAAACTTGTATAACACCTCACAATTTACACCTGCACATTGTCCAGACCCAGGGACGCTTTGGTTTCTCCCCTTGGAAGACAGATTGTGCTTTATGCAGGCTGCAAGTCTTTGTAGCAAACTCTCCAGCCAGGCTCACCTCATTGCAGCAACCTCTCTCACCTTTGACATAGTGCTTCTGTCATCTCACCTTCAACTGCTATCCACTCCATCAGAATGGGACCCATTTGCACTCTGTCGTCCCCCTCAGAATCTGACCACGATGAACCCCAACACCACTAGTACCAGGCTCACCAGCAGCACCAACAACACCACCAACCTTCTCTGCAATCAACTGATGCAGCACAGGACACAGGGCATCAGCACCCGACCTCATTTCTGCCCAGGAGGCCTGGGACGGCCTCACCATGGCCAGATCTACTTCACTTGATGCTGTACACCACATGATGCGCCAGGTTGGCACCACCCCACGCCAACAAGCATATGGAGGGAGTCATGGGAGAGCCTAGGTGCAGCCGTGCAGCTCTGTGCACCTTTGTCAGAGTTTGCAGCACCTCAATGCTATAGAACACTGACAGCACAACTGTAAAACTAAATTTGCACATGGTCCCGATAAGGAAACCGACTAATGACGCATCATTGAATTACGTCATCAGACCTGCTTCCTTCAATTGGCCGGGAAATGCGCTGGGTGGGCTTAACAAACCCAATCAGCATAAAATGATTTTGGATAGCGGGCTGGAGCCAGCAGCGAAGTCGGGACCCGACACTGACTTCTCCCCCCACAGACCCGCCGAGGAAGGGGAATTCGCGGCCTATATTTCTGTGGATCCAGCAGGAGCCCTTCTACTTCTTCCGGCTCCATGAAAAAACAATTGGTTAACATTTATCTCATTGTTTCCTGATCGGAACGCCAGTAAACCTGGACGGATTGTTCACATAGTAAACTTCGCCCAAGCGGCCCGTACAATTGCAGTTGTAACTGTGTCATTAGGACCCTGATTATTGATGGGAGAGAGGCCCTGCTACTGCTTGTTTCAGGCAGGAGCTTCAGTCACCCAGCGGCAGGCCCCTGTGAAAGTTATACCGAACCGATCATCAGGATCTTACAATTTCCAAGTGAAAATAGGTACAATTGGTTCTTTGGGTGAGGTGCAGTTCTATGTACACCAGGCATCCTGTGGGTACTTGCCCAAATGACCATTATTGATGTGAGACCTCAGTCACTTGCAGGGGCGTCAAAGCCAAATCCAATCAGAAAATACAATCCCACAGTCACTGAAAATGCTGGAAATGCACAACAGGTCAATCAGCATTTGAAAGAAAGACATGGATTTAAATTTCTGGTAAACCCTTTGTTAGATCACGACCTCTTTTGATGAAAGTTCACACCTAAATTGTTAACCTACCTTTTGAATGTTGATCAATTCTTCATGCATTTTCAGCATTTTCTGTAGCTATGGGATTGTGTTTTCCTATAACCAAAGTCTGAAGAGCTAAATTAGTCTGGACTCATTTGCCAAGAAAGTCGCTCCCTCTTTTCCGACGCCGCTGAATTCACACAAGGGCTCTACAATTAAATTGTTTTTTATGCTTAACCGTACAGGACATCTTGAACTGTTTGTTTCTGAGAATAACCTTCATTATTGTGCTGACAGAGCAGTGCGACTGCAATCTGTGTGATTTTAGCTGTAGGGCTTTTAATCTACACCAGCTATTGCAGTCATTACATTCTCAGCTGGCTGCCACAGACACAGTGTACATGTCAATGCTAAGAAAATAATAATCTAGTTTCGATTAGTAGAGAGGATCCATCTTAGCTGTGAGACATAATTATAGAGGTCTGGTGTATTACAGTGCTTAAAATGCACATAGCTCTAAAATGTGCTTGTGTACAAAATGCCATATTTATAATGGCATTTTAAATAGCATTAAAAATAATGTTTTTTTTTAACTTACTTTCATGTTCTCTATCTTGCCTGCAAGCACTCAGTATTTTGACTCACATTTGAATAATAGCCTCTTGGGCTAGGTACTGGAGGGTGCCTGGTACCTGTGCAACTGTACCCAGCAAGAGGTCGATGTCTTCAGGGGAGGAGGAGGAGGAGGAGAAGATGAATTTGGTGATAAGTGTGTGGGAAACATGTTATGGGCTAGAACCTCCACTTTTGTGCTTATCGCCCAAAATGGGCGTTATTTACAGCGTGGGCGATAAAAAAGGGTTTTCAGATCGCCGGCTTCTCGTCCATTCTCAAAACACCTAGTTTACATTTTTGAAAATGGGTGTTACCGTGAGCGATATCAAATGGACGGTAGTGTTAAATTTTTTTGACCTTCTGCCGTAAAGTGTGGCCGTCCTTAGCAACGGCATGGCAATGCTCGATTCCCGTGATTCTGGAGGTCCAGGGTCACCATGACATCCACAGAAGAAGAGACCCAGAGAGAGGGAGTTCAGAGGGACTGAAGGCGTGGCTGGGTGTGGTGTGGCTGCTTTGGGAGGAAGGAGAGAGACTTTAGAGCTTCACAGCAAGTAGGCAAACAAAAAGTAGCTGTTAACAGCCACATATATGACCGAATTTGCCCTATAATGGAGGGAGAGGAGGAGGCATCACAGCATGCTGTGGAAACTGACGCTGGTGAGTGCAGTGAGTTGGGAGAGAAGCACATTGGAGGCCGCAAAGAGCTAGGAGGTTCTCAGACGAGGCAAATGCCTCCCTCCTGTAGGAGGTCGAGTCACGCTGGGGTGATTTGACACAGGGAGGGTGTGGGAAGCCGACCCCAAAGGCCTACCAGAGGATATGGACCGAGATAGCAGAGGTGGTCTCGTCGGCGACCAACGAGGTGCGTGAGGGGAACCAATGCCACAAACGATGGAACGACCTTGAGGGATCCGCAAGAGTAAGTATTACATTGATTTACATGTACTTATGTATTTATATAATTTGATTTGTAACAATCATGAGTGACTATCAAAGATGTGAGGTCTTGCACTTTTACCGGGAATGTTTTACTCAAAGCCTGCGGTCACGGTGTACGTCTTTAGGTAAAGAATGACAATAATCATAATAATCATGATTATATCTGTTGGTTATGCACCCCCGGACAGCCACGGACTCATCTGCAGACCCTGAAGTGATGCCATGTGAGTAAAGCTTACACCATTGCGTGATGTAAAGTCAATAGATGCCACATCAACTCATATCCGAACAATTATATATGATAGATGATTCTTAAAAGTGTCATAGAAATAATGCTGGCCTAATGAAAATCATTGCAATGCACAATGTGTTGATGGTCATGAAATATGATGTCTGCGATGATTTTGAGAGCGGTGGTGCTTTTGTCGTGCATATGCTGTGTGTAGCACTGGACTCACCTTGTCACCCTAGCACCCCCTCTCCTCTAATAACCTCATTTGTGTCTTGCAGCTCAGCCAGCAGCGCAGCCCCGGGCAAGGCCACAGAGGCCGGAAGGTGGGGGCATGGGGCAGGAGTCAGTGGACGATCCGACTACATCTGTTACTGAGAAGCTCCGATTGCCACCCGTCAATCCGCTGGGTCTGTTCTCGACGGATGAGAGCGCAGACTTCGAAGAACCTGCATCACCACTCTCCAGAACCCATTCCACCCCAAGGCCATCTAGTGGTCCTCCAGTCATTCCCGCCTCCACTCTGGAGGTGCCGGCCTCAAGCACCTCTCCACAGGACACCCCATTTGTCCCCAGGACAGTGCCGACCCCGCGGAGGCCTCGTGGACGCGGCAGGTCTGTTCCAGGAACGCGACATGACAGTGGAGAAATGGTACAGTTGTCCAGGAGGACTGTCGACATTGGTGACCAGCTCATCGAAGCATTGGGGGGCATATCCCGACACCTGGTCACCATGACCGAGTATATTCCGCAGATAGCGGAGTCCTTGGATGCGATAGCCAGGAACACTGCTGCCACGGGTCTCTCACTGGTCCCCGAGTGCGGCACTCCACCCCTAGGTTCCGCACCACCACTGCAAACGACAGATGAGAGCAAGGACCAAGATCCTGCTTCTGCATCAAAGAATGTTTCCCCCTCGGCACCCCCCATTCCCGTACCCGTCCAACCAACGCATCTGCCTTCATCCCCTCCAATGAGGCACCACCTGAGGAGCTCCTCGGCCAGGTGCCGTGGAGCGAGGAGGGGAAGGGGTAGAGGTGGGGAGAACAAGGAGCGGGGGGAAGGAAAGTGAGGTGCATGTGCGCAGGTGATGGCTGTATTATATCTCCATCTGGGTGTATGCAATTTGTTGCAATGCATGGGGGCTGGGGATCATGCTCCTGCTTTGCCTTTGTATTCTGTGTTGCTGGACATGTTGAACACGTGATTTATGTCAATGGTGGAAAAAGTGGGGTGTGAGCGGGGGTTGGGTGTTATTGGCTGTGATACTTATGATTTCAGACTAATGCTGGTATTAAACTTTTGTTATTGAACATAACCTTGTTGCGCATTGTCTCAGATAGCTGAACAGTTAAACACTAGTGATTCCTTACCATGAAAGGGTTAAATACAACTTAACATCAATCAACGTAAACTTTAACTGGCACCAAGCTGATGGGCACCATTGATGTCTGAGCTGCACACACACACAGCAGTGTGTCAGCATTCTCACTCACATTAGCGCTCTTTCAGTCAAATCTTTCCAATATCAGCTCCTCACGTAAGAGTGGGATTTAACACATCACTCCAGTTAGTTCCACTTTTTGTGGCCGTTTTTTTGAGTGAGCGATATTGTGGGCGATATGTGTGTGAGGTGGTGAAATTGAAGATGGGTGATCTCCATGGCCGCTAGTTTGGGTAAATATGCTCTTTACGACAAAAAACAGTCTGCGGGCGTTAATATTGAATCTCGACATTAATTCCGTGCAGAAAGTAACGCTGGGCGATATTATGGACATTGAATTCACCCATTCTGCTGATTTCGCACCAAAAAAGTGGGCGGGCAGTGATGTTTTTTCTCGGCGTTAAGCCCATTTGGAAAATAACGCTCGGCAATAAGTCTCCTAAAAAACCCGTCAGTTTCCATTTTGTGCCAGAATGGGCAATATATGGGGGGCGTTATATGTCATTTCAGCAGTAAAATGGGCATTAAGTGGGTGTTAAACATGCAAAAAAAGTGGAGGTTCCAGCCCTATAACTTTTAACCCATTATAAACCCAGCAGAATCTTATATTCAATTCATTAAGTAAACCTATTAACATATGAACAATGACGGACAGGTAAAGACCATCTCGTCCATAGAGCCTCCACAAAATTGCGGTACCTTGTGTATCACAACATATACACTCCACCCCATTTGAAATGATGTGATCTCCTGGGAGAGGCAAAAAAACAGATTAAAAACCCAGGCCAATTCGGAAGGGCGGAAGAAATCTGGGACATTCTTCTCCGACCCATCTAGGCATTCAAAACTAGCCCAGGAGATCACTCTGGCCTTGAATTCCCTGCAGTACCTACCTTCTCTAAGAGGTGATCTCTGCCACAGCCAGAAACAAATTCAGCTTTCGCTTGAAGGAATTCAGCAAATCTGCATCCACCATGTGAAACAACAATTTGTTCCAGAGGTCTACTATTCTTTGGGGAAACATAGAAACATAGAAACATAGAAAATAGGTGCAGGAGTAGGCCATTCGGCCCTTCGAGCCTGCACCACCATTCGATATGATCAAGTTTGATCATGCAACTTCAGTACCCCATTCCTGCTTTCTCTCCATACCCCTTGATCCCTTTAGCCGTAAGGCTCACATCTAACTCCCTTTTGAATATATCTAATGAACTGGCCTTAACAACTTTCTGTGGTAGAGAATTCCACAGGTTCACAATTCTCTGAGTGAAGAAGTTTCTCCTCATCTTGGTCCTAAATGGTTTACCCCTTATCCTTAGACTGTGACCCCTGGTTTTGGACTTCCCCAACATCGGGAACATTCTTCCTGCATCTGACCTGTCCAATCCTGTCAGAATTTTATATGTTTCTATGAGATCCCCTCTCATTCTTCTAAATTCCAGTGAATATAAGCCTCGTCGATCCAATCTTTCTTCATATGTCAGTCCTGCCATCCCAGGAACCACTCAGTAACGTCTAACCTACATCTAGCTCTATACAACTTAAATTTATGACCCCTGGTCCTGCCTAACCTATTTAATTGAATTAAACTGTCAGCTGGAACACCATCTATTCCCTTCATTATCTTATAAACCTGAATCAGATCCCCCCTAAATCTACGCTGCTCTGGGTTAGATTTTCGGCTATTTGCGGTGTCGCCCATTTCCAGGCGCAATTCGCAGCTGAGTCAAAAATATAGCGCCGGGTTAACGTTGGCGCCATAGCGAGGAACTTTCGCTGAATGAAAGTTCACGAGGAGCGTGAATGTTAACTCCGCAGACTTTGTGAGCTAGAGCTGAAAGTTCCAGCGCTGAAAGAAATGCGACATGCGCAATTTTTTTTTCTTCTCGTGCTTCTGGTCTGGTCTCCTATCGCAAGCGCTAATGTAGGGCATGGCCGCGCACATACAGTACAACCAGGGCTGAATCAGTCATTTTACATTTGGATTTTGATCATGGAGGACGACGATTCCAGACAGCTTGCCAGGCGATTCAGCCACGAGGCTAATGAAGCTCTACTGGGGGCTCTGGGAAGAAGGTGGCAGGAGGTGCAGCTTTGGGGTGGTTCTAGACCACTGCCATCAATATTTCAAAGGATTTGGAGGGAGATAGCAGAGGAAGTCTCTGCCTCAGACACTGTGGTCAGGACTGGCACACAGTGCCGAAAGAAGTTTAATTTTCTGACAAGGGTCGTCAGAGTGAGTACAATTTTAATTCATGCACTCCTTCATTACTTCAATTATAAATCTGACACACTACTTGTTCTCATGCTGTTGGTGCCTTTGTGGGTTGCCTCCTAAAATGCATGACACATAGGTAGGCATAGTTCGGTACCCTATTTGCCATGAATGATCTTTGCACATTATTAAGATTGCTTTCTGAGATCTCATAAGATGCCTCTCCACTTCGATGTCCAACTTCCAAGGCTATTAAACAGAGGACTGTATTACATTCATTCAGACAATATGGTATAAGTGCTTTGGTATAAATGATCTGGCTATCTGTGCCACAAGAACAGATGGACCCTCTTGTAAGCATTCCCATTTTCACCTTTGCAGGCAAAGAAGTCTCATAATTGCCGTGAGCAGGTGTGGACAGGCGGCGGTCCGCCTCAGACCCTACCACTCACCGACATTGAGGACAGAGTGGCAGGCCTCATTGGCGTCACAGTTCAGGCAGCTGCCACTGGGGGCACTGACCCCTATTCGGATACTGAGAGTAAGTCTTGCAGACTCTCTGGACTGGGTTAGGGAAACTGCTGTGTTCCTGACACAGATGAGACTGCACACAGGGAAGTTAAAGTAACAGTGACCTCAGTCTTTATTAAGACACTCCATGGATGCTGGGATCCTTTGGGACTTCAGGGGATGCACTCCCTGGTGGCGGAACATGGGAGTGCATGCTTTACAGATACACAACAGCAACGTCCTGCAGTGCCTCTGGATTAGGTTGGGGCAATGTCCTGCAGTGTCTCTGGACTAAATATAATGGAGTAGCGATGGTCCTTCAAATGAGCCTGTGCTATGTGACCTTCCTCATGTCACACTGCCCCCTCCCTTGCTGCTAACCACTCATCTGTTGCTTTCTTCTTCCAGATGACCAGCCACAGGCGTCACATCCCTCAAGTGACCCCTCCATGTCAGGCCATCATCTGGAGGAAGACGAAGAGGAGGAAGAGGAGGATATGGATGAGCTGACTCCGGCGCAGCATCCTACGACTCCTGCTCAACCACCGACAGTCAGCTCCTCTGAGGACGACACGACATTCTCGGGTTTCAACGAATCCGAGGCTCCTGAGACCAGCGGCGTGCAGCAACGCAGTGCTGGGTTTGAATCCCGCAGGCCCTCTCTCCGGAGGGTGAGTCGGCAAAGTTGGTCTGCTGACAGACAGGCAGACATGGAACTGGACATGGTGAGCATCCAGTTCAGCCGTCAGATCTTTGATGTCTTGGGTAGGATTCCCGCGAGCATTGACAGTCTGAAAGCGGCGATTACAGAAGTAGGGTCGCAGATTGCCGGTGCGAGCCGTGATACTAGCAAGGCCATCAATGCCCACACGAGGCTGGTGGCCTCCAGCAGTGACAGTGGAGTCCTAGAGAGTGTGGCATGAGCCCTTGCAGAATATGGCGCTTCACAGGCACAAGCTCTGCTTCAGCTTGGGCAGGTGATGCTGGCCATGCCTGCCACCATACCCTCTGCGTTCCCACTGTCACACCAAACTACCTGTGACTGGTGATGTCGATGAAGAGGGTAGCCAATCAGAAGCCAGGCCTTCCATGGCACGAGCGTCTCCATTGTCTCTCCCCCAACACAGCAGCGCTCTGGCAATGTTGCTGCACGCCATCTTAGTGTCTCTTCGAGTTGGAGAAGCAGGCAAGGGAGGGTGATAAGGGGAAGCGCGGGGGGGGGTGGAAAGACGGTGGAAAAAAATAGTGGGGCAGGATATGATGTTGCTGCATTATGTTGTTGATGCTGGATGCATCATATCTTTTATGTTACAGAATTATGTTACAGATTATGTTACTGTATCACACTGGATTATGTTCTGATAATGCTGTTGAATTATCACACTGCTGGATGCAGCTCATTTTATTTTATTTAAGTCTCTCAATAAAGATTACAAAGTTTACAATGTTACAATGTGTAATACATTTTTTTGTTCACCTCAACCATTACTGTGTAGTGTCTCATTTGCAGAATAATAGGGGGAATAGTCAACATTGTAGGATAGAGTGGCCAGGCAACAGTCAAATGTGCCGTTCACTCTTCAAGCAAAGCATTCAATTATGAGCTGCAGACATAAAGCTTTTGCAGCGGCAAAATCTCCACGCTGCCCCCCCTGTGGTTGTGGTGGTGATGGTGGTGGCATGGGTTCCTCGCCAGGCTCCTCTTCCTCCTTCTACTCCCCCCCTACTTTCTCCTGAGGTGCTCCTGCAGTCCCCGTTGGCAATTCCTGTTCCCTCATGATGGCTAAGTTGTGTAGCATGCAGCACACCACAATGAACTCAGCGATCTGCTGAGGGGAATATTGCAGGCTGCCTCCAGAGTGGTCCCGGCATCGGAAGTGCTGCTTGAGCACTCCAATTGTCTGTTCGACGATGTTACATGTGGCTGCATAGCTCTCATTATAGCGATGCTCGACTTCTGTCTGAAGGTTCCGGAGGGGGGTCATGAACCGTAACCTTTGAGGTTGAGGTGAGGCTGTAACCTTTGTCCCCAAGAATCCAGCTCTGGCCTTGTGGTTGATGCTGGAATATGCATGAGACACTGCTCTCATGCAAGATGAAAGCATCATAGATGCTCCCTAGATATTGGGCATTGACTGCCATGATGCACTGACAATCTGTACGTTCATGGAGTGGCATCCCTTTCGGTTTCGGAAAACCTCTGCATTCTGTAAAGGTGCTCGCAGGGCGATGTGCATACAATCAATGGCACCCTGAGGCTTGGGGAAGCCAGAAAATCATCCAAAACCTACAGCCCCCTCATTTTGGGTCTCCCTGGTCATTGGGAAGTTTATGAAGTCCATTCTGCATGCGTACAGTGCATTAGTCACCTGGCGAATGCAGCAATATGTAGCGTGCTTAGAGATGGACATATGTCCCCCACTGATGCCTGAAAGGAGCTGAAGGCATAGAAGGCAAGTGCCACAGTCACCTTCACCTTGACCTGTGCTGTTGCCGCTGGAAGGCTGTAGGTCTGCCTGTATGAGCTCGCATATCTCTGTGATCACCTCTTTTCGGAAGCGCAGCCTTCTGACGCACTGTGCCTCAGAGATATGAGCGATGTTCCCTACAAACTCGTGGGCGATAAGGCCTCCTCTCCATATATCTGCGACCTCTTCGATTACATTGCAAATGACCAACAATAAACCTTCTTTCATCTTCCGTATGGCAATAGCAGCCAGGATGAATTGCTCCCGACCTAGCATGGCCCCCATCTTTTAAAATGTCCTTAAATGTCCTTTATAAAATAAACTCTAAACTCACATAAACTTCATATTCAAAAATATGCAGTAAAGCAGCGTTCTTCTCCCAATCCTTTTAATTACTCACAACTGCAACTTTCTCCTTCGCTTTCAACATGGCGTCGTTAGCACCTGGTACGCTCTGGGTCCGTCTGGTTTTTCTGGGTGGGTCCTCGAGCGGACGCTAAATCAGGTGAAATGCTTGAAAGTTCCACCCGCGGCGCTAGCGCAGCGATGCACGACGATTTATATCTTCCCAACGGTCAAGACAGCAGCGGGGCGGTAAGTTTTAACGCCGCAGCAAAACCATTGGCGAAAGTTCCGCCCGGGCGCTAAATCTTGTGTGCCTCATTTGACGCCCAAAAAAATGGGACGCGAATCAGCTGAAAATCCAGCCCATAGAGTCCCAACTCTTTTAGCCTATCTTGATAACTAAGGTGCTTTAGACTTGGAATTAGTCCAGTGGCCCTCTTCTGCACCCTTTCCAGAGCCTCGATATCACCCACCATGCCAGGAGACCAAAACTGGACACAGTATTCCTAGTGCGGCCTGACTAAGGTCTTGTACAAGGACAAAACAGTACGCCTCGTCTTATACGCAATTGTCCTATGGATACACCCCAACACCCCCACTTACTCTAGCTATCGCTGCACAGCATTGCTCATGTACCTTTAAGGATGTAGATGCACTAGAATGCCCAAATCTCTTTCTATCTCTTTCTATCTCCACCATCTTTAATGCCTTTCCCTGGAGGGTGTATGAATGTTGAGCATTTGCCCTGCCCACATGCATACCACTGCACTTATCTAAGTTATACATCATTTTTCAGTCTGGAGCCCAGTCTCCCAACACATTAAGATCTGCCTGAAGCAGACGAGCCTCTTCTAACAGTTCTAACACTCGCACAGATCTTGGTAACATCTGCAAATTTGCAAATTGTGCCGCCAACCCCTGAATCCAGATCATTAATAAAAATAATAAAAAGCAACGATCCCAACACTGATCCCTGCGGGACACCACTGGTGACTGGTCTCCAAACAGATCTTAATCCATCTATAACTATTCTTTGCCTGCATCCTGCCAACCAGTTCTGAATCCAACATAATATATTTCCACTAATACAAGAGGCTGTGATCTTATACAGAACCAAACTTTGAGGAACTAAGGGTACTCCATGCAAAAATGGAGTGAAAAATGTACATCACAAACTCTATTGTTCAACTTCACAGAACAAACAGACAGCCTTAACTATTTTAATTAGAATAAAAATGTGTTGCTATCTAGCGGAAAATGGTAATGAAAATATAAAACAATTTTTTAACGCTCTCAATTGCTACTAGAAGGGAAATTGAGATCAATGTCAGAACAGTGTCCTCGTGTACTTTATCTACTAGAAAGAAAGAAAAGACTTGCATTTATATAGCGCCTTTCACGACCACTGGACATCCCAAAGTGCTTTACAGCCAATGAAGTACTGTCACTGTTGTAATGTCAGAAATGCAGCAGCCAATTTGCACACAGCAAACAGCAATGATCAGATAATCTGTTTTAGTTGATTAAGGGATAAATATTGGCCAGGACACAGAGGATAACTCCACTGCTCTTCTTTGAAATAGCATTATGGGATCTTTTATGTCCACCTGAGAGAGTAGACACAACCTCAGTTTAATATATCATCCAATAGACAGCACCATCCAAAGTGCAGCACTCCCTCAGCACTGCACTGGAGTGTTAGTCTAGATTTCTGTGTTCAAGTCTCTCTGGAGTGGAACTTGAACCCATAACTTTCAAATTTATAAACAAGCTTGCTACCCACTGAGCCACAGCTGACACATAGTGGTTGACCTACACAAAGTTAAGATTAGTTAAGATTGGGAATTCTTCAATTTGTTCTATGAATTTATTTATTTTATTTACAAGAAGCAACAATTCAAAAACAACCAGTTTGACAGCTGTTGGCAGTCCTCCAGTATTTTACCAGTGTCATTCTTCATTTGCTTGCCTTGACAATGAAGTCTAGATTTTCCAATCAGTGTTGTTTGCATACAGGTATTGACCCATTTATTTTCAAAGAGTTGGGGGGCAAAATTGCCCCATTTTTAGAGGCCTGTTAGGGTGGGTGGGGGGGTGCACTGGCTCCCGGGAAATTGCCCGGAAGTTTGCGAAGGTGCTGCCATGCCATTGGCATGCACTGTGAATAGTGCCCCGGGCCACTGTGCAACCGGTGATGATGTCATCGGCGGCAAAGTGACCCTTCACCATCCCGCGCCGACCCCTCACCGCCCCGCAGGGTAAATTGTTAGGCGGGCCGCGAGGCTGGCACGAACGGATGTCAACTCCAGCAAAGCAGGTCGCAAAGCTGACCGACATCCGTTCTCGGGGCGGGACTTAAAGGGGAGTGCGCCAGTGCCAGCACCACCACCTGTACTGGTTTTCTGACTCTCGGGTCGACTCCAGTATAACAGTTACCTATCGTGGCCCGTGGTGCCATCGTGCATCCCGGCACTCCGTTTTGGGTGCCATGCTGCAGGCCCAGTACCACACTTCCCTAGTGGCCTAGTGGAGGCCATCAGAGGCCTTGCAGAGTGCACAGCGGCCCTCCCCTTTAAGCGAAGAGGAGGGGCGTGAAACGCAGGTTACCACCCCCTATCGGGGCGCAGGGCAATTTCGCCCCTTTGATGTCGGCGTTAAAATGATGATGATCAGACAATCTAAGCTGAAATGTCAGCAGGCTATTTTTCAAATGATTTTCTTCAGGTGAGAAATGCAGACACCAGCAACCATCAGTTTGCTCTGATGCTCAGATATCACTGGAGTGTCAGCCATGGCTCAGTTGGTAGCACGCTCGCCTCTGAGTCACAAGTAATGGTCCTTTAAATTGTCTTTGTTGCACATGGCCTGTTTATTTCAATGCACGGTCCCTTTAAATTTCTGAGCATGCGTGGTATTTCAAATGGAAAAGCTTGTGAGCAGCCTATGCAGTACCTTTCAGATTACTGCACGGCTACGCAGACGCGCAGCTTAGCGGCAACATTTGTAACAAGGTTGGGGGTTCAAGTCCCACTCCAGAGATTGAGCACAAAAATCTAGGCTAACACTCTAGTACAGTGCTGAGGGAATGCCGAACTGCCGGAGGTTTCGTCTTTTGGATGAGACATTAAACCGAAGCCCTGTCTGCTTTCTCAGGTGGACGAAAAAGATACCATGGCACAAAAGCAGGGAAGCTTCCTGGCCGATATATATATCCCTTGATCAACATCACAAAAAAACAGATTTTCTGGTCATCATCACATTGCTGTTTGTGGGAGCTTGCTATGCACAAATTGGCTGCCACTTTTCCTACATTAAAACAGTGACTACATTTCAAAAGTACTTCATTGGCTGTAAAGTGCTTTTCGATGTCCTGAGGTTGTGAAAGACACTGTATAAATGCAAGTCTTTCTTTCTAGCTTAATTATGACAGTTTTAAAAAAAATCAAAATAATTATTTAGTAGGTATTAGGAGTGAAAACCTGAGCCGATTCCAAAGAGGAGTGAGACTCCCTCCTGCAGGGATTTTTAGTCCAACTCAAGCTGACACCAGCTTCAAGCTGCTTTACACAATAGCAGCACCATTGGTGTGAAGCAACATTGCTTTGAACTGACCCTATAGTGGTGGTGCACCCTAACTCAGCTATGAGGTAAACAGCTTTTTATTAAATTAAGGTTAATAATTTCTCTTTCACATGACATTCGACTCAACTGTGTTTTACAAGGTCTTTCAATGTTTGCTCTTGCTTTATGGTATTGGCTTGTTTAGTCACGCATGGGTTAGTAATGGAAGATACGGCATAAATACAGCATTTTACTAGCAAGGCTGCAAACAACAATTGGAAATGAATAATCCAGGAGATCACTTCTCCAAGTTGTTCACTTCTGTTGAAAATAATGAAAAGTTAGTTTCATTTGTTGGTAGAACAAATGCCAACTGTCAGCATCTCAGCATCAACTGGGTAAGAAAACTGCACATGCTTCTTTTACTCGGGACTTACAAGCAACAATTGGTGCATTGTGAGGAAACAGTATACATTCTTGATGCAAAAGCCATTTTCATTCCTGCTTCCAATTTCTCCCATCATTTCCAATCCAAACAGTGTCCCTTTCCGTGAGCACGAGTGTAAAGAACGGCGCTACATTTTCTTTTACAGGAATCAGAGCTTCAGTAATCTCCCAACACTGACAGACCTAGATTGCTATTACTTCACACAGACCAGCCAATCTACCTCAGCTTTTCTGAAGCAAGGTTTCCTCACTGTTTTTTTAATGTGCTATTTTCCATAGTACAACATTACAACAGTGACTACACTCCAAAAAGTACTTTATTGGCTGTAAAGCTCTTTGAGATGTCTGGTGGTCGTGAAATGCAAGTCTTTCTCTCTTTTTAGTGATGAATGGAAACTATGCTATGCTCACTTGCAAACATCAAAGATAGATTTGAGCCCTCCTGCTGAGTGGAAATGGGGCAGTAGTCCCTCAAAAATGGTGGGATACGACTTACTGACCCGTTTGCCCTGACAGTGGGACTGACACTCTCTTCCCAAGGGGCTATCGCTAAGTGGCCAGAGCACCTGACTGAGTTAGGCGGTAGGCCCTTTTGATATGGCAATCGGGGCCCTATGATGTACACGGACGTTGGAATACTGGTAGCTTCAGGGTGAGCAAGTTGTTTGGGGCATTTTAACTGCCTACTCACCTGGTTTCTGCCAAGCAGGTAAAATTACATTTCCCCCTTGGTCTTGTCTGTGCTATGATCATGTTAATTTTCAACACAATAGAATTCTGGGCTCAAGTTGGCTTAAAACACAGGCACATGAGTTGGTTCCAGTCAATTGGTGGCCAATTATTTTGGATTGTGTCACCATTAACTGAAACTGGATTGGAGGTACTGGGAAGCTCAGAAAGAAAGGTGGGTAAAGGTTTGTACGGTTTTCTTTTTAAAGAACTAGGAACACTGGGGCTGATTAGGGACAGAAAAGGAAATCTTCTTGTGGAAGCAGAGGGCATGACTGAGGTACTGAATGACTACTTTGCATCTGTCTTCACAAAAGAAGAGGATGAAGTTAATGTTGCAGTAGAGGAGGTTGGGAGTAGAGATATTGAATAGGATAAAAATAGATAGAAAGGAGGTGCTAAATACATTGCCATCACTCAAAGTTAACAAGTCACCCGGTTCAGATGGATACATTATAGCATGCTGAGGGAAGCTAGGGTGGAGATAGCAGAAGCTCTGATCACAATCTTTCAATCGTCCTTGGAGATTGGAGTGGTGCTTGAAAACTGAAGGATTGCAAATGTTACATCCCTGTTCAAAAATAAGAAGAGAGAGAAACCGGTAACTACAGGCCAATCAGTCTAATGTCGGTTGTGGGAAAACTACTAGATACACTGACAAGGACAAAATTAATTCTCACCTGGAAAAGTAAATAGGGGCATTGAATACAAAAACAAAGATGTCATGCTAAACTTTTACAAATCACTGGTTAAGCCTCAGCTGGAGTATTGTGTACAATTCTGGGCACCACACATTAGGAAGGATTTCGGGGTCCAGAAGAGGATACAATAGAGGCTTACCAGGATGAAAACAGGGTTGAGGAAGTCCCGTATGTGGAGAGATCCGAGAAGTTGGGATTGTTCTTCTTAGAGTAGAGAAGGTTAAGGGGAGATCTAATAGAGGTATTCAAAATTATGAGGGGTTTTGATAGAGCAAGTAGGGAGAAATTTGTAAGTGAGTCGGTAACCAGAGATCATAGATTTAAAATAATTGCCGAAAGAACTAGGAGGGGAATTGAGGAGAAATGCTTTCACACCGAGGGTTGTCAAGATCTGGAATACACCATCTGAAAGGATGGAATCAGATTCCATAGGCGCTTTTAAAACACAGTTGGACATGTACTTGAAAAGGACTAATTTTCAGAGTTATGGGGAAAAAGCTAGGGTGTGGGACTAAATGGGACAGCTCTTTCAAAGAACTGCCATAAGCACAATAGGCTGAATGGCCTTCTTCTATACTCTAAGATTCTATGGGCTAGAAATTTGTTTCTGTAGTGCCTGTTTTTTCGGTGCTACGGGTGCAGTATGTGTCCAAAATGGCATCCGTGCCACGCGTGCACACTTCTGGCGCGGGCCACATCAGGCGCCATCTTGGTAAGGGCCAAACAAGGGATGTCCTTTATCCACGTCTGAAGCAGGCATTAGGCAATTAACATATGCAAATAAGGGGCCTAACACCGGATTCTGCTCCATCTTGTAACTTTGGTTTCTGGCTAAGGTAGCTGGCTGATTGCCTCCAAGAAAACCAATGCTAAACAGCACTGAATTAAAAAAAGATAAGTATTTACCATAATCCCCGCTGTTCCCAGTCCTGAGATCCCCGACCTCACTCCCGATTCCCGACACCACTCTGATCGGACTCTGAGGCCTAACTGTTCCTCCTCCAGACCTCCGCGATCTTCTTCCCCAACTCCCAACAGCCCTCCGATCAGACTTCAAGGCCTAGCCGTTCCTCCTTCAGACCCCCTGAGATTCAACTCAATCACTTACCTGAAAATTGGCGCACAAACCTGCGCGGGTTCCTGCCGTTGTGCCATCTACATGATAATGAGGTCCCATCTACCATCAATGGTGCTACTTGGCGCCAAGCTTGCGGCCAACATCTCGCCATAGGCAATTAGGCCCATACAGCAGTGCCTGGTCTCTAGTCGTCTTGGACCCCCTTGCCACTGGACCAAGACCTTGCTCAGCTAAGCCTGTATGGTTGCCGGTGTGCAGCGGCCACCCCACGTTAAAATAACTCATGCACAGGCATCTTCCACTTCGTCAATATGAAGTTCGGGAACGTCAGGACCCTCATGGACAATTCCAACAGCAACAGGCCGGAACGCTGCACCGCCATAGTTGCCCGGGAACTCAGATGTTTGGACATTGACATCGCCGCCCTATGCGAGACCCGGCGGGCAGGGGAAGGCCAGTTGAAGGAACATAGTGGAGGTTCTGGAAAGGAAAACCAGAGGAAGAACGCCGCCTTCACGGAGTCGGCTTTGCAGTCAAGAATGAGCTGGTCAACCACCTCAAAGACTCCCCCGGTGGGGTTAACGAATGCCTCATGACTCTTCGTCTTACCCTATCCCGGAACCAATGCGCCACAATCATCAGTGCATACACCCCTACACTCGATACAATGGATGAGGCTAAAGAGGGTTTTTATTCCAACCTCAAGACATCCTTGTCCCGTGTCCCCATGGGCGACAAATTGATCCTTCTGGGTGACTTTAATGCCAGGATCGGCAAAAACACAGCCCTCTGGGGAGGCGTGATTGGCAGAGAGGGGGTAGGGAAAGCCAACTCCAGTGGTACCCTACTCCTAACAAAATGTCTAAAACATGAACTCCTCATCACCAACACCCTGTTCCGCCAGAGGGACAAATACAAGGCATCGTGGCAACACCCTCGCTCCAAACACTGGCACCTGCTTGACTATGTCATCGTCTGAGCCAGGAATCGCAAGGATGTGCGCATCACCCGCGCCATGACAGGAGCTGATGAATGCTGGACAGACCACCGCCTAATCCGATCCATCATCAACATTAACATAGCCCCAAAGCAGAGGGGACAGCAAAAGCAGTGCTGCAAAAAAGTAAATGCCGGGGCACTTAGAGACCCAGCTAAGAGAGCCCTATACAGCCAGCGCCTCACAGCCAATCTGGCATGCCTTGATGACTCTGAGATGCTGAATGCTAACAGCGCTTGGTCTGCCCTCCAGGCCTCTATAACCAGTGCCTGTGAAGAGACACTTGGTCACTCACCAGAAAACACATGGACTGGTTTGATGAAAATGATCAGGAGATTGAAGAACTAATAGATCGCAAGCACAAAGCATTTCTGGGCCTCAAGCAACAACCCAACTCAGGAGCAGCAAAGCAACATTACAGACGGCTCAAGGCTCAGGTCCAACAAAAAACCCTGGACCTGAAGAACAGGTGGTGGGTGGAGATAGCACAGGAGATACAATAACTGGCCGACAGCCATGATATGCAAGGATTCTTCATTGCAGTCAAGGCCACCTATGGTCCAAACTCCCAAGGCCCCACCCCACTGCTGGCCAAGAATGGGGAAACACTCATCAAGGACACTGAGGCTGTCAGGGCCTGATGGAAGGAGCACTTTGAAGATCTCCTCAATTGAGAGTCTGCTTTTGACTCAAGTATTCTCAACTCCATCCCATAGCATGCAACCGCCACCAACTCAGTGAAACTCCAACGTTGTACGAAGTAAGCAAAGCCATAAAACAGCTCAAGAATAACAAGGCTACGGGAGCGGATGGAATCCCTGCTGAGGCGCTAAAGTATGGCGGAGAGGCGCTGTTGGCGCGGATACATGACCTCATCTCTCTCATCAGGAGGGAGAAGAGCATGCTGGGAGATCTCAGAGATGCAATGATTGTGACCATTTTTTAAAAAGGGGATCAGTCCGACTGCGGCAACTACAGGGGAATCACCCTGCTATCAGCCACTGGGAAAGTTGTCACTAGAGTTCTCCTCAACTGTCTTCTCCCTGTGGCCGAGGAGCTCCTCCTGGAATCACAGTGTGGATTTCGTCCGCTACGGGGCACAACGGACATGATCTTTGCAGTGCGACAGCTGTAGGAAAAATGCAGGGAGCAGCACCAGCCCTTATACATGGCCTTTTTCGATCTTACAAAGGCCTTTGACACTGTCAACTGTTTCGGATGCCCCCAAAAGTTTGTCAACATCCTTCGCCTGCTTCACGATGACATGCAGGCTGTGATCCTTACCAACGGATCCATTACAGACCCAATCCACGTCTGGACCGGTGTCAAACAGGGTTGTGTCATCGCTCCAACCCTCTTCTCAATCTTTCTCGCTGCCATGCTCCACCTCACAGTCAACAAGCTCCCCGCTGGAGTGGAACTAAACTACAGAACCAGTGGGAAGCTGTTTAACCTACGCCGCATCCAGGCCAGGTCCAAGATCACCCCAACCTCGTCGTTGAGCTGCAGTACGCAGATGACGCCTGCGTCTGCGCACATCCTGAGGCTGAACTCCAGGATATAGTCAATGTATTCACTGAGGCATATGAAAGCATGGGCCTTACGCTAAACATCCGTAATACAAAGGTCCTCCACCAGCCTGTCCCCGCGGCACAGAACTGCCCTGCAAGCATCAAGATTCTCGACAACGTGGACCATTTCCCATATCTCAGGAGCCTCTTATCAACAAAGGCAGACATTGATGCAGAGGTTCAACATCGCCTCCAGTGTGCCAGTGCAGCCTTCGGCCGTCTGAGGAAAAGAGTGTTTGAAGACCAGGCCCTCAAATCTACCCCAAGCTCATGAAGTACAGGGCTGTAGTAATACCCGCCCTCCTGTATGGATCAGAGGCATGGACGATATATAAAAGGCACCTCAAGTCGCTGGAGATATATCACCAACGATGTCTCCGCAATATCCTGCAAATCCCCTGGGAGGACAGGCGCACCAACATCAGTGTCCTCGTCCAGGCTAACATCCCCAGTATTGAAGCACTGACCACACTCGATCATCTTCACCGGGCTGGCCACATAGTACGCATGCCAGATACGAGAGTCCCTAAGCAAATGCTTTATGCGGAGCTCCTTCATGGCAAACGAGCCAAAGATGGGCAGCTGAAATGTTACAAGGACACCCCGAAAGCCTCCCTGGTAAAGTGCGACATCACCACTGACACCTGGGAGACCGTGGCTGAAGACCGCCCGAAGTGGAGAAAGTGTATCCGGGAGGGAGTTGAGCTCTTCGAGTCTCAACGCAAAGAGCGTGAAGAGGTCAAACTCAGGCAGCGGAAGGAGCGTGCAGCAAACCAGCCCCACCCACCCCTTCCCTCGACGAATGTCTGTTCCACCTGTGTTAGATCTCTTAATTTCCAATGAAATACGAACTCCGATTGTAGATTTAATGTCACTTTATTTTGGCCGCAGTAACAAGCTCTTGGCTTTAAGCCAGGTCTTTGTCCTTCTGAGACCACATGGTCAAAATGGCTGTATTTATACCAGGTTCAATTTACAGAAAAGAACTCGCCTTCTTTGACCTTATTGGCTCAATTAATAGTCTTTTAACCTTTTAATTGGCTCGCCACCCAAGGTCCTAAAATGTCAAGTTGATTAATGACTTAATGCAACATGCTCCCACTCATGTAGCATCTCTGACTTGGTGTCTGTGAATTTTCACAGTCTGTCTAAATGCAGCCTGTTTGAATTCTCTATCAATCCCCCTTTTGATTCTTTCACAAACTGAATCATAAAACATCAGGTATCACTGGTTAAACATTCTACAAAATAATTTCATACATGTCCTTCTAAAATTTGTTGATGTGTTTCGCCACATGTCCGGACTAGATGCTTCCACACAAATTTACACCAACCCGAGTTCCATCGTGGCCACAATGGAAGTCTGGTTTTAGTAGGTTAATTAACCTTATTCCAATTTAATCCAAATCAATATCTTAATTCAACCAGTAAACAACCTTTCCTTAAGCATAACATACCCCTGTGCCATGTACAGACGGTCTGCTGGGACCTGCAAGGTGTCTCACCTGCAGGACAGCAGTTACAGCCTCCTGGTCGCAACAACATTTAATCAACATAAACAAACAATATAAAAGTAAAATAATTACAACAAATAGAATTAAACCTTCCACCAATGAAGTTCCTATTGAATCTAGCCATTCAGTGGCTCCACTCCACAAAGTGAGTGCTTAAGTTTTTCTACCTCCTTTTGGATATGCTCCGCTAAGTGGGTAATTTCTTTGGACCTATCTGGGATATACGTGCAACACTCAGTTCTGAGTAGGGCGCAAGTACCTCCCTTTTCAGTCAGGATGTAATCAAGGGCCAGTCTATTCTGTAGGGCTATTGTGCGGATTGCTACCATTTCTGCATTGATTTTAACTAGGGCCTCTGAGGTATCATTGGCTACCCGTTCCACAACGAATGCCATGTTAATGAATTCCCTTGCCAGTCTGGCGGTCCCATACCTGGGGATCAGAATGGCAAAGAACCTCTCTGTTTCTGTGCTAGCTCTCTTAGGACGGTGTAAATGTTCTGACAGTGACTTTATATGATACATATAAGGCACAATGTAGGCTAAATAGTAGGATCCCATCCAATTCTGGGGCAGCCAAGGGTAGGCCTTGTGGCCACACACCTAATAGGTGCCATTATATGCAAAGAATGTTAGCTGTTTCTTTGTCAGCAACACTCCGGGGCCTGTCCAGGCTTTTCCATCTGTTTTATTCAGAATCCCCGTTACGTTAAAAATTCCCACATCGGCCCAGTTTGGACAGTTCCGTGGCTTGATTATATTATAATTCCGGGAGCAGTTACTATACCCCATATTTTGGCCTCCTTTGATGTTTTTAATCAGACAGACCGATTCCCCCGGTCTTCCTATTCCCGTTGTATTAGTGATAACAAAAAATGGGGGCCGTTTGGAATTATTATAGCACGTTTGGTATCCCCCTTCAAAGGTAGTCAGATTGTAACCTGCTGACTTTCATTTACGTGCCCAGTTTTCCGTATCCTGAAACGCATTGCCTGTTTTGTTTTGATTAATTATCCACTCAGCCATTTCCGAGATATTCAAGGGAACTGGCCTCAAGGGAATCCCTCCCTTTGAGTGAATAGGAATATGCGCACACACCCAACAACTAGAAATGTTACCTTGTTTGGCATAAATGTATGACATATATAAAAAGGTATTTACATGTAATTCCCTTGCTTTCCTACTATTTCCCTTTGGTGCAGAAGGTCGGCTAGTAAGAAGTAGGCCTATGCCTAGAATACCTACAGTCAATAATACAGTAAATTTATAAATTTTTGCAAAAAGTAATTGTCCTTATTAGATTTCAGCTTCAGTTACAGGTGCTCGTTTAACGTGTGAAGCGTGGATCCAGGCTTTCTTTCCTTGGACTTTAACAGCTGCCTGGGTGGTCAATAACACTTGATAAGGTCCCTCCCACTTGGCATCCAAAGGTTCTTTATGCAACTTTTTCACATACACCCAGACTCCCGGGATGATGTCGTGTCCTCCTTCGGGTGAATTACCCCAAGCTGCCGATACCTGTCGGGAAACAGAACTAATAGCATTGGTTAAGTTCTGACAGTATGATAACAAAGTGTCACTCATTAAGTGAACATCAGCTTTCCGTAAATCGATAGTTCCTGGCAGCGATATGGGTCTTCCTGTTATAATTTCAAATGGGCTTAGACCTGTAGTTCTGTTCGGGGTTGCCCTAATGCTATGTAGCACTATTGGTAGTGCCTGGGGCCATGGTGTTCCTTCTTGGTGATATTTGGCAAGCTGTTGTTTCAGAGTTTGATTCATTCATTCTACATGTCCTGATGATTGTGGATGATAAGGACAGTGTAAATCCCACGTAATGTTCAGTAACCTACAGACTTCTTGGCAGACAGCACCTGTGAAGTGTGTTCCCTGATCTGAGTCAATGCTACTCGGGACTCCCCATCGGGGAATGTAATCCTTACACAAGACCTTTGCAGTGTGATTGGCTGTGGCTCTTTTAGTTGGGACAGCTTCTACCCATCTAGAGAATCTGTCGACCATGACAAGAATGTTAGTGTATCCTTGGCATGAAGGAAGAGCTATATAATCAACCTGCAGATGCTGGAATGGTCCGACAGGGGCAGGGGGCCTCAGTTGGGGCATTACCGTGATGGGTCCAGAAATATTTTTCTGGCAGACCACACAGCGGTCTGTTACCAGCTGGGCATGTTTTTTAAATCCCCGACCCCACCAGCTTTTCTGGAACCATGCCGTCATCTATTGTGAGGCCAAGTGTCCCCACGAGTGGATCTGTTGGGCTAAAAAAGGCATAAGCGCTTGTGGCGCGACTGGCTTGTCGGTAATTCTTTGTCTCCAGACAGCATCTTCACATAGCTAAATTCCTGCCTCAATACATGTCCATTTTTCCTCTCGGGAGCACTTGCCTTGCATTGTTTGAAGGTCTCGTGTCAGAGTCCTGAGTGCTTTCAATCTGCACATCTGTGTTGGTTCTTCTGGAGGAACGCCCTGTGAGGCGGCATCTTTAGCTGCCTGGTCGGCTAGGGCATTTCCCTGAGCTTCTGTGGTATTTTCCTTGGTATGGGCCTTACACTTCATGATGGACACTTCCTGAGGTAATTGTATGGCCTCGAATAAGTCTCGGACTTCTTTTCCATTTCGGATAGGTGTACCAGCAGCAGTGAGGAATCCTCTTTTCTGCCATAACAGACCAAAGTCGTGAGCGACTCCAAAAGCATAACGCGAATCTGTGTAGACATTAGCTGTCTGTCCTTCTGCTATTCAACATGCTTCTGACAGGGTCCGTAAGTCGGCCTGTTGTGCTGACGTTCCTGAGAGTAATCATCGTTTTGCCACTACCTCATATAAGGTTGTAACTGCCCATCCTGCTTTTCTGGTACCATTGTCCACAAAGGAGGAACCATCTGTAAACAGGATGAGGTCTGGGTTGTGCAGAGGTTGCTTCTTCTGTTTCTTTTAAAATCTCCAAGCAGTCATGCTCTTCACATTCTCCCCCCCTCTTGCTCCCTCGATTCTGACATCGGGAGCATAGTTGCGGGATTAACCAGGCTGGCCCGGACGATATGGAGATTAGGAGCTTCCAAAACTGCTGTCCAGCGGGTCCATCTAGCTGCCGTCACCTGAGACATTCTATTCATAGACAGCAAAGCGTGTATGGTGTGGGGACACTTGACAATCAGCTTTTGGTCGAGGACTAGACCCGCAGTGATCATTACCGCTCGACATGTAGCTTCCATAGCCCTTAGGCAACCTCCCCATCCGAGGGCTACCGCATCCAGTTTTGCCGAATAATAGCCAATAGGTCTTTGCCGATCCCCATGTTCTTGTGTCACTATAGCTGTCATGTATCCTTCTTTCTCATGGACAAACAGGGTAAATGGCTTACCACTGTCGGGGATTCCCAGAGCCGGTGCCGAACACAAAGCCTTTTTCAAACTCAGGAAGGCCTCTTGCTGTTCCTTAGTGAGGGTGATGGCTTCTTTAGAGGCACGTTTCCCCTTTAAAATATCATTCAGTGGCTGAGCAAGCTGTGTGAAGGAGTCAATCCAATTTCTGTTAAAGTTACACAATCCCAAAAAAGACCTTAGTTCCTGAATAGTGGTGGGTTTTTTAGCAGCCCGAATGGCTGCAGTTCTATCCTGGATAAGTTCTCTCTTTCCTTGTGAAATCTTTTGTCCCAGGTATACAACTCTTCTTGGGATATTTGTGCTTTGTCGATGCTGGCTTTATGTCCTTTCAGCCAAAGGTGATCCAGCAAAGCTCGTAAATCTTGTTCATGCTGTTCTTCCGTGTTTGAAGCTAGCAGGATATCGTCTACATATTGGATGACTGTGGATGACAGGGGAGGTAATTATCGCAAATGGCTTTGTAAAGCCATGTGGACTACCGTAGGGCTGTTGTGGAAACCCTGCGGTAACCGGGTCCAAGTATACTGTTGTCCTTGGACAGTGAAAGCAAATGCCAGAGACACCGACCAAAATCCGTTGGCCATATCTATAACCGAGAAATATTTATATTCTGGTTTGAAGGCATTAAAAATGGTGGAGGGATCTGCGACCAAAGGAGCTTTTTGATCAATACACTGGTTAGCTTTTCTATAATCGACAGTCAAATGCCAAGTCTCGTTAGATTTCTGTACCGGCCACACGGGGATATTGGAGGAGCTATGCATTTTAATAAGCACCCCTTGTTTCTCCAATTGCTGAATAACCGGTAAGATTCCCGCGATAGCAGTTGGATTGATGGGATACTGTTTAGTGCATGGAGGCTTGGTCCCTGTAAATGACGCAGGCTCCATCTGGAGTAGGCCACAATCGTTCTTATCTTTAGCCCACATTAGGTGCTCCTTCAATTCTTCTTTCTTCAAAGTTCCAATACACCATGTCACCCGACCATCCTCGAAATGCAACGATGAATCTACTTGGATTAGAACGTCCATTCCCAAAAGAGGTTGATCTACTGGGCCTATCCAGTCCGGCGTGGTTAGTTCATGTGGACCCAGCCCTATAAGTACCGGTGTTGTCCTTTTAATTTCCATTTTATGGCCCCCAACTCCATAGGCTGTAAGTGCCCTACCATCCAATGGCAAAAAGTCTCCATATTGTAGGGGTAAGCATGTTAATTCCGCCCCTGTGTCTAAAAGACAGTCCACATCCTTATCGCCCACCTCACAGTTATATATAGCCCATCTCCCCTTTGTTGTATTAGTGCGAGGAGGGGGCGCCAGGGTGGGCTCTAATCGTTTTTTGCTATCCCAAGTAACTCCTTCTGTTGTTGTATTGTCAGTCGCTTAAATGAGGTCATTATCTTTTGACAAGCTTGGTTTGTTGGCTGAATTGTATCCCTGGCTGCGTCCTCTTCCCCAGCCACAACCTTGCTGTTTTGCCCTGCACGTCTTGGCCCAATGACCTTCTTTCCCACAATAATGAAATTTTCTGAGTAATTTTCCTAATGACTGTTTATCGGAATCCTGGGATTTCCATCCCATAGCCTGTACAGCTCGGACTTTAGCTCCCATATCCCGATCTAATTGGTTTCATCAATCCACCAATGCTGCAAAGGTAGTTCCTCTTCCTTCCCAGTCCGGTAACATCACCTTAAGCATTTTGGAAAGTTCTGGCTTTAGACCTGCTTTCAGGGATCCAAACACTTGTTCATCCATTTCCTCATCCGTATTATTCATACCCGAATGTTCTAGCCACGTGCATCTAAACCGCTCGTCATACTCCAGGACCTCCTCTGTTCCTTTCTGTTGGCAGGCTGCAATTTTTCCCCAGTCTGTCTTAGCTGGACTGAAGGCTTGCAGCCAGTGTTTAATCGCCTCCCATCCTGCGTCTAATTCTTGCTCATCCTGCCCCAAAGCTTCTTCTACCTTGTTGTGCAATTTTCTTCCCTGTGTTTGTGACACCATTATGGTCAAAATTTGCACTCCGTCCCAGGATGATATATATTTCTTAAGCGGTCCAATTGGTCCCACGTTTTTACTCCCCTTTCTTTGGATTGGGCAACTCCTTGGACCATTTATCAATGTTCTCTGGGTCTGCCGGATCATGAAATAAGTAATTTTTATCCAGCCTTTTCTTCTTTTTTTGGTTCCGCCCTCATCCGCAGTCTCTTCTGATTTGACTACAACTCGTCTTTTTTTAACCGGGGCAAAGCGCACCCCTAATTCGTCATCCTCCGACCCTGTATTGTCGGACGATTCAGAATCCGTATCTATTCCTCGGTCGTGTCTTCGGGTTTGCGCTTTTAATTTATCCAAACATGGATACCCTGGGAATTGACCAATACCTTTTCCTTTTCCTATTACTGTCTCTTGACCTCATGATTTTTTCCATTCTTTAATTTCACCTTTAAGATCTTTAACTTCCGCTTCCAGCTTTTCAAGTTCAGCTTTTTCTGTCGCAGCTGTGCACAAACAGCTTGCAATTGGTCCTTTGTACTGGTCAGTTCTCGATCATGTTGGGAACGCATTATAATTTCATTCCGCTTTCGAATCCGTCCCATAACCACTAGGGACCATCTGATTCGCTCTTTATTTTTCATAAGGGTCGTTTTTCCCCAGACCCTTTTAATCTCGTCCAAGGACTATTGTCCTTTGGAGGTTCCGTACTTTTGTTCGATCTTAATACAGGTTTTAGATAAATTGAATTGTTGCTCTATGTATTCTTTCAACTGTTCGAGAATCTCATCTATTGAAACCTCAGGTTGTGCCTGCCCGCCTTTAACAGTTGTAGGCAATTCTTTGCTCTTATCTCCTGCTGCCTTAATACTGATTTCTTTACTGGGGTCTCGAGTCATAGGCTTTCTAGCCGATCATAGGTCGGTAATTAATTAACTAACACACCGCCAAAGTTAGACGTCTATGGGACCTCGAGCCGACTACCAACCGGAGGGTTCGCAAACCGGAGGCTTTCGGAATCGCGTAGAAGGAGAGGCGAATTTAGACTTTTGACCGAGGACTTTTATAAAGAGGAGTCCTTACCTCAGTATGTAGATCCGATATCCAAAATTCAGTTTTTTTCCTCAGCGATCGTGTTCGTGACACCAAAATTGTTCGATCTCTTAATTTCCAATGAAATACGAACTCCGATTGTAGTTTTAATGTCACTTTATTTTGGCCACAGTAACAAGCTCTTGGCTTTAAGCCAGGTCTTTGTCCTTCTGAGACCACATGATCAAAATGGCTGTATTTATACCGGGTTCAATTTACAGAAAATAACTCGCCTTCTTTGACCTTATTGGCTCAATTAATAGTCTTTTAACCTTTTAATTGGCTCGCTACCCAAGGTTCTAAAATGTCAAGTTGATTGATGACTTAATGCAACATGCTCCCACTTACGTAGCATCTCTGACTTGGTGTCTGTGAATTTTCACAGCCTGTCTAAATGCAGCCTGTTTGAATTCTCTATCAACCTGTAACAGGGTCTGTGGCTCTCATGTTGGACTGTTCAGCCACCAAAGAACTCACTTTGGGAGTGGAAGCAAGTCTTCCTCGATTCCGAGGGACTGTCTATGATGATGATGAATGAGGTCCGAAGCCCAAAATCTGGGCTCCTCGGACCTCCCCATTTCAGTGCGGGCTGTTTGTACTCTGCGGGTGAGGCACTCAAAAATGGACACTGCTGAATTTCTAGGTCTATGATTCTGTGATCTATCGTCGAGAGTATATAGAATCATTGCTCCGGTTGGGGTGGAGTGCAGAATGTTTCAGTATAAATGGTGTCGCAGTTGTGTGAGGCGGACTGGTTTGGGCTGGGTGATCTTTGCCTTTTTATCATTGTTCATAGGTTAAATGTGACCTTTAGGGCTGCTGACCAAGGGCCGTGCGGCTCTTTTTCGGCCGGCGTGGACACGATGGGCCGAAATGGCCTCCTTCTGCGCTGTAAATTTCTATGTTTCTATTGTAAAGCACTGTTAAATAATAGAAAGAGAATGGAAAAAAGTGGATGGGGAAATAAAGATAACGGGGCAAGCAGCAGTAAAGTGTTTCCATTTTTTATTTAAATTTTAAGTGCACCTAATTTAGTTGTATAGCATAAATATGACAGCTGAGAGGCTTTACTACTGTAAAATTAGTATTTGTTTCAATAAATGGCTGGCCCAGGAAACTTGCAGGCAGAGACAGCTGAAGCATCAATTTGTATCATTGGCCTTGTTGACATTGACATTCACTGCTCGCAGGTTTACCACTGCAACAATATTAACACTTTGGCAGTAAGGCACAGAGCTCACACAAGAGGAGAATGTATTTCAAAATCCATGCAACTACAAAACCTCTTCAATTGATTTTTCTGTGTTGGTTACAGATATAATTAAGTTCAATTAGCATTAAGCTAAATTAAATCCAATGGGACGATGTGGAATAAATATGGCTTAACAAAGGAATTTTCACTGAAGGAATTGTTGGAATAACAGCCGTAAGAATTTTCTAGTAACGGCAATTTTCTTTTTAGCAATTTCCTATTATTTAAATATATTTAGATGGCAGGAGCTGCAACAATGTAATTTTTTAATTTATTTATTCGTTCCTCGAATGTGGGCGTTGCTGGCAAGACCAGCATTTATTGCCCATTCCTAATTGTCCTTGAGAAGGTGGCAAGCCACCTTCTTGAACTGCTGCAATCCTTGTGGTGAAGGTACTCCTACAGTGCTGACTTTATCGTTGTGGTTTGGTACAACCAAGTGGTTTGCTAGGCAAATTTCAGAGGGCAGTTAAGAGTCAACCACTTTGCTGTGGGTCTGGAGTCACATATGGGCCAGACCAGGCAAGGAACGGCAGACTTCCTTCCCTAAAGAATATTAGTGAACCAGATAGGTTTTTACAACAATCCAGTAGTTTCATGGTCACCATTACTGATACTAGCCTATTAATTCCAAATTTATTTAATTGAATTTAAATTCTCCCAGCTGCTGTGGTGGGATTTGAACTCACGTCTCTGGATCATTAGTCCAGGTCTCTGGATTACTAGTCCTTTACAGTTTTGGTCTCTGTATTTAAGGAAGGATATACTTGCATTAGAGGCTGTTTTAGAGAAGGTTCACTATGAGGGGTTGACTTATGAGGATAGGTTAAGTAAGTTAGGCCTGTATACATTGGAGTTCAGAAGAATGAGAGGTGATCTTATTATGATAATGAGGGGGCTCGACAATTTGGATGCAGTGAAGATATTTCCACTCATAGAGGAAACTAAAACTAGGGGACGTAGGGCCCAAATTTGGCCAGTATAGATTTCTGACGCACTCACCAGAGGTGCGCCGCTTTTGTAGAACTCCAAGGGCGCCAAAAATCTTCGGGCCGAGTTTGGCCGCTCCCCAGCCTCTCCTCCATTGTGGCGTAGCGTTGTAACTGGATTCAGGGGAGGAGCCAGGTCCTGGCGCTGAAAACAGTGCTGGGATCTCTGCACATGCGCGCTAAAGTGTGCGCGCATATGCAGTAGCTCCTCGACCCCAGAATCTGAGAGTGTGTGATGCACGCTGTGTGGGAGGGGCCGACGCTCGCTGCCCTTATCCCGGGCCGAGTGGCCTGCCGCACAGGCTGGCCGCTGTCTTCCCGCCCTGAGGGCTACAAGAGACAGGTAGGTGGGGGGAAGAGTTTTGATTGGGGGGGGGAAGGGGAAGAGTTTTGATCCGGTGGGCGGGGGGCGTTGGGGGAAGAGTTTTAATCTGGCGTGAGGGGGGCTCCTGCACCGGCCGGGGCAGGCTTGCTGTGGATCTCTTCCCCACCCCCCCGTTAAAATGCTGCGTTCACCACCCACCACCCCCAGCACCCCCTCCCAGCCTGCCACGTTGAACCTTTTCCCTCCCCCCACCGCCCCACCCCCACCCCCGTTCAGATGCCGCGTTCTCCCTCCCCTATCCCAGCCCGAAGGGACTCCCGCACAGCCAGCCGCTGCCAAGTTTAGTTGAAGGTAGGATTTACTTCAGTTCTTTAGTTGTGAATATAATTATTTACTTCAGTTCTTTATTTTGTATTGAAGGCTTATTACTTTTTGTGCTTTGTTTGGTGCTTGGTGGTGCTTTAAATGTAGTTACTTGCTCCGATTCCTTAACTCAAGGGAAGGTTTTTCTGTGCGGACAGAAGTGGCAACATACGCTGTCCTAAGTTAGTTTGGAGCAACTATTTGCTGGCCAAACTCGCTTAAATGGCCAAAACTGGTGTAAGTGGCTGGGAATGCCCCCTTTGATAAAAAAACTAAACTAAAAAAAAAACCTACCTCACTTACATTGGCGCAAATTAAATGGCCAGAATTGCAACTAAAAAGATACTCCAAAAAAATCAAGCTGCTCCAAAAAAACAGCAACTCCTGGGGAAATTTGGGCCCATGAAGCTCAAGTATCCGCCCCCCCCCGCAAAAACAATGCAACTCTGTGTGATGCGTCGAGTTTCTAGTAGAAAAAGTGCGCAGAAAAATTAACTCAAGATTCTGGCCGATCTTCGGGTGTTGTTTACCCGCAGCATGGCGCAGCACAATGAGAGTGGGCGGAGCTAGGGCCATGCTGGCTAAACAGAGCTGGCAGGAGGGCAGGACTAAGGTCCAGCGTCTGGTTCAGTGCCGGCAGCGTTGCGCATGCGCGATAGTGCGGTCGCACATGCGCAATGGTATATTAACATTGGCAATTGGCCATTTTTAATGGGAAAGCCTTGAGAGTGATTTTTGGTGCCTGATTGATTTTTGGTGCCTGAAGGAGTGCTGTTGGAGTACTGTGGAAGAAATCAGCTGCTGGAATCAGTGTGTGCTCTGTGTTGCTGCTAAACTTCCAGAAGGCGTGCTGCATAGGTCCGAATCATTCATTGCTGCATGCAAAATAAGGAGTGTGTGTTTTGAAAAATCACTGAGTGTCAATTGGAAATACTAGTTAATATCATTGAGAACAGATGGCAGAAGCTGGATACCAGCAACAGAGGTTGCACAGAAGTGTCACCCAAAGAAATTAAGAAACGCTGGAACAAACTTGCAGAAGATTACTGCACAATGGTGAATACCATGAGATCTGGAAGCCAGTGTAAAAAGAAATGGCAGGACCTTGGTCAAGTAGCTAGTGTAAGTAATATTTTCCTTTGTCAATGGAATTGCATTTATAAATGTGACCATCTGTATATGTCCCACCCAGCAGAAAGACACCCTCTGTAACAAGTTATATTTTCATCTTTGCAGAAGAAATTGACCCACAACAAAAGGGAAAGAAATCGAACAGTAGGGGGCCCGCCAAATCTGCAACAACTGACACCTTTGGAAAAGAGGGTCGTTGCTTTGATGGGTGCTACCTGGAGAAAAACAATCAGCACTGCACAAGCTGGGCCCACACACGAGGGAAAATTCTTTGTGGCCCTTCAAATCAACCTGCTGCCTGGCCTGCTATGTGTGAGCCTACTCATGCCACCCATCCTTTCCCCTCCTTTGCTGCTAACCATTTGACTGTTCTGTTATATTTTGCAGAGCCTGATGCCAATCCTGAAGATACAGAAGAAGATTCAGATGCAGACAAGCCAGACCAGCTTTGGAGGGGGGAGGGGGTGGGCATGGAGAGGTATGAAGGGGAGAATCTTGAACTTGCGTTGCCAAGCACTTTCATGGGTTCTGGTTCGACATTCCGTGGTTTCAGCTTGTCCCAGTCCCTGCATAGTGGTTTAAGTTTTGGTCCGACATTGGATGCTTTCGAAAGTTCCGAGGTTGCGGGTTCCAGTGCTGGTGGTGGAATGCAGTATGGAACACTCATTACCCCAATGTCCCAGCCTGTGCTTCCCAGTGGTGTTGGAATGTAGTATGGAATATTCAGTACCCCACCGTCTAAGGTTCCGGGTCCCAGTGCTGGTGGAATGCAGCCTGTAACCCCCAAGGCCACACCGCCCCAGCCTGTGCCTCCCACTGGAGGGGTGAGGGCAAGGAGAAATGTACCACGCTGTCCTGCGATGGAGGATGCAACAGATGTGGCTCAGGTGATGGCATTGGGTGTGGAGACCAATGAGCTTACCTTATCACTCGTGCACACCGTCAGTGGGGTGAGTGATGAGGTAACGGGACTGTCAGGAGAAATAGCAATAATGACACGGGAAATGAGGGAGGGAATTTCAGAGGCAGCGGGAACAACGGCACAGGCTATCAGGGAGGCAATGTCACAGGCAGTCGAAACGACGGCACAGGCCATCAGGGAGATAGCTGCTGCAATAAGGGAACACAGCAAGGCAATCCACTGCCACTCCCACTGAATCCCCGCACTTGCCTCTGTAGAGACCAAAGGCACGCCCCCCCCACCCCCTCCCCGCCCCCTGCCCCCCCATGAAGAAGTGCACATTCACCGAAATGTGGATGAGAGATGGGTGCAGCCTTTCTTTGTTGCTGCTGTTGTTGTTGTTGTTCATGTTACTCTGGTAACTGTTTTCATATTGAAAGTTTTTTGTAAGTTATGTACATTTACAACTAAATAAGTGATCTTAAAGTTTTTAAGTGATCTTAGAGTGTAACTTTTTTCTAATTAAAATTGTTTTATAAGTTTAGTAACTTTACAAGTTTATAAGTGACCTTAAAGTTTTTAAGTGATCTTAAAGAGTCATATTAAAGTAAAGCTTGACAGAAGAATAATTTTATTACACTAAAGTGAAGTACATTCTAAACTTTTCAATAAAATATATTTTATATTATAACTGAATCATGTTCCATGAACACAACACAACATTTAGGAACACTGCAAAAAATAAACATGTCCATGTGGAACAGTTGTCGCTGAGCCCTCAGGCATCAGTAAAGCGTTCACGGATGAGCTGCTGGCGCAAGGCTCGAGCAATCGTTAAAGGAGCACAATGGCCCGCCCTCCTCCGACGTCGTGCTCTGGCCTCAGGCACTTGCATGGCTTCCTCGTCCTTGTCATCCTCCTCCTCCACTTCAACCTGGTCATCACCTGCATCTTCCAAATCATTATCATCAGCTACTCTCACCGCAGGTGGATCTTCTTCTATCAGCTGCCACTATCAGCTGCTGCTGCCTCATGATGGCTAAGTTATGCAGCATGCAGCACACAACAGTGAATTGACTGACAATCTCAGGGGAATATTGCAATAGCCTCCGGAATGGTCCAGGCATCGGAAATGCTGTTTCAAGATGTCAATGGTCCTCTCTATGATGCTGCGCGTCGTAATGTGCGGCATGTTGTATTGACGGTCAGCTTCCGTTCGGGTTGCACATAGGGGTGTCATGAGCCAGGTGGCGAGGCCGTACCCTTTGTCTCCCAGTAGCCAGCTCCGCCCTTCTGGCTGCTGCTCAAACATGTCAGATATAACGCTGTCGCGTAGGATGAACGCATCATGGGTGCTGCCAGGGTATCTCGCATCGACTGACATGATGCGATACTTGTCATCACACACGAGCTGCACATTAATGGATTGGAAGCCGTTTCTATTCCTGAACTGCTCAGCCTCCTTCACAGGTGCTCGCAAGGCGATGTGGGTACAATCAATGCAGCCCTGTACCTTTGGGAAGCCAGCAATCCTGGAGAAGCCCACAGCCCTGTCACGCATTGCTGGTCCGGTCATTGGGAACTTGATGAAGTCATTCTTCTGCGCATACAGTGCAGCCGTGACCTGGTGAATGGAGACATATATTGCACTTTGAGAGATTGCGCACGCATCTCCAGTTGTAGCTTGAAACGATCCCGTGGCATAGAAGGCAAGTGCAGCTGTAACCTTCACTTCAACAGACAAGGCAGTCCACCTGCTGCTTCTCGGCTGTAAATCTGGTCTCAGCAACTCACAGATCTCACGGACAACTTCTCTGCGGAAACGCAGCCTTCTGACACAATCTGCCTCACTCAGGTCCAGGTACGAATGCCTGACTCGAAATTGCCGAGGTGGGTAAGGCCTCCTGTCCAGCAGCCTACGGGCTCTGATGTTCCTGTTGTGATGAGCTCTAATCAATTCTCTCCTACGTAGCATCGTGATGCAGAACCATTGAATAATCCGCAGCATTGAGATTGATGCACCCATCGTTAAAGTAAAAGTTAAACTTTCAAAGGTGAAAGGTGAAAAATGGCAGCACAGCTCTTCTCCCTCTCCAAACAAGGTAAGACATCCAAAGGTCTTTTGTTCTCTCCCCCTCCCCCTTCAGTCATGTGACTTCTCTCTCTCTCCTCGTCACCACCACCCCCCCCCCCCGCCCCCACAGCTTGCCGAGTTCAGCCTTCTCCCTCCTTCCCCCGCCTCAAAATGCCGCGTTCAGCAACCACCAGCCCCAGCCCCCACCCCCCCCAGCCTGCCGCGTTGAGCATTCTCCCTCCCCCACTCCCCCCCTTAAGATGCTGCATTCTCCCACATCTACTCCAGGCCGAAGGAACTCCCGCACCGTCTGGTGCGGGTCCGCAGTGAATCTCTTCCCTCGCCCCCCCCCCACCCCCTTAAAATGCCATGTTCAGCACCCACCACCCCAGCCCCCCCCCCACCCCCACTCCAAGCCTGCTGCATTGAGCCTTCTCCCCCCCTCCCCCCCGTTCAGATGCCGCGTTCTCCCTCCCCTATCGCAGCCCGAAGGGACTCCCGCACAGCCAGCCCGAGTTTAGTTGAAGGTAGGATTTACTTCAGTTCTTTAGTTGTGAATATAATTATTTACTTCAGTTCTTTATTTTGTATTGAAGGCTTATTACTTTTTGTGCTTTGTTTGGTGCTTGGTGGTGCTTTAAATGTAGTTACTTGCGCCGATTCCTTAACTCCAGGTAAGGTTTTTCTGTGCGGACAGAAGTGGCAACATACGCTGTTCTAAGTTAGTTTGGAGCAACTATTTGCTGGCCAAACTCGCTTAACTGGCCAAAATAGGGATAAATGGCTGGGAGCGCCCTCTTTTGAGAAAAAAACTAAACTAAAAAAAAACCTAACTAACTCACTTACACTGGCGCAAATTAAATGGCCAGAATTGCAACTAAAAAGATACTCCAGAAAAATCAAGCTGCTCCAAAAAAACAGAGCAACTCCTGGGGAAATTTGGGTCCCATTTAAAACTGAGGTGAGGAGAAATTTCTTCTCTCAGAGGGCTGTAAATCTGTGGAATTCTCTGCCCCAGAGAGCTGAGGAGGCTGGATCATTGAATATATTTAAGGCGGAGATAGACAGATTTTTGAGAGATAAGGGAATAAAGCGTTATGGGGAGCGGGCAGGGAAGTGGAGCTGAGTCCATGATCAGATCAGATCAACTGAATGGCGGGGCAGGCTCTTGGGGCCAAATGGCCTACTCATGCTCCTATTTCTTATGTTCTTATGTTCTTTATAACCACTAAGCTACCGTACCTCTGAATTGCAGAAGACATGATTTCAAATGGTCATCTTAGTAGATTTTTTAGAGTGAAGTTGATTCTTTTTTTTGAGAAAAGAACCACTATGAATGAAACTTTCCTTTCTTTTAATTAGATATTATTCAACCAGGACGAAAGCAGGGATGAGGCTACTTTCTACTCCGACTTCGTGAGAAAACTATTCTATACTGAACCATGTTAGATGTCCAGCCTGACCTCGTCCCGTAGTATCTTTTTCCATCACCTGCTCATAGTCTCTGTCTTTACCATAAACCTCAGCCCGAGCCCTGAACTCAGCTAGCTTCTTCCATCTGTTCCTCCACCCAAACCTCAGCCTCATCCTCAGCATGTGAACAACACGCCGAGTCAAGCAATAGCTTTTAAATTCTGACATGCAGCAACAAAATTCTATTCAATTGATCCTTACATACATGTGAAATTGAAAATTACAGAGTAACCAAAATAATTCAGGATTATAGACGTGCTGTTTTCTACTGATGAATTAGTGACCGCTTGGCAGAGAAGGAATATCAGCATGTTTGGTAAGCAGTGCCTGTGGCATTTGGCAATATTACAACAGGGTCACAAGATCGACTCTGGCGGTGAACTTCTTTGTTTTCTTTCCACATTCTGTTTTTATTCATTCCCCTCAATTTTTTGTCTTTATTTGGCTTCTGTTACATTTAATTTCCTCTTCCTTTTCAAATGTTTCCCAATCTTCTCCCTCATTTCACATAAAAGTACAGTGTTGGAAGCAAAAACAAACTCATACTGCCTCCAGGGATGAGCTAGAACCTTGGCAACTGGCTAATGAGGGGAATATTCCCGATTGTAAGTGGGTATAATTCAGCATTGTGGCTAAGGTATGCCATCATGGGCCCAGCTGGAGATGCTGCAAGCACTAGCAGGCCAATTATTGGCTTTTACAACTCCCAATAGTCTGTAAACGAACAATTTGATTGACCTCCTGGAACTCCACATGATGAAGCCACTCTTTCTGCAGGCATCGCTCCCTGACCCAGGCAAACTCCAGGGTTGTTGGCAAACTATCCTGTATCCTACAAGTTCTCCGTCTGTACGCAACTGCAGTAAAGCAACCCCCATGCACCAGTGTACCGAAACGGTGCAGTGACAGTACGTGCTCTTGAATCTGAATGAAAAAAGAACTGCAATATTTCCTGCACTGTTATGTAACTGACATTTGCAAATGATCAGAGTTGTCGTTGAGGATCACCCCCTTAGTCCTAATTAGGTCCTGCTGAAAATAAACTAATTTACAATGGAAATACTGTTACCCCAATCAGAATTTCAAATAAACCTCCATTAAAACTTAATGTAAATAATTTACATAATCATTTCTTGAATGAATGTAGTTTTTAAGAAACCCTTCACATTAAAGTTCAAAAACAAAAGGAGGATGCATGACATGGACAATTATACTGGGCAGGTTAGTAGTTAAAAAAACAACATGCAAAATACAGATATTTAAATTCAATAAAACCAATACTGCATAATACAGGCTAAATCCCTATTCTTTTATCTTTGTTATTGCCTATGTTATAAGGGTTGTTATGAAAAAGGTTAAAATTCACTGCAAAGAATACTTTGTTCATTCACATATATGTAAAATAAATCAGTATGTTGATTTATAATTGGCCTTGTCTCACTAGATCTTTCATCAATCACATGTTTGTGGAAAGAAAGAAAAAACAGAGTGGAGTATATGTAAGATTACAAACCCAGTTCACATAACAATAACTCAATATTGGTCATAAGGTCATAAGAGATACAAGACCTACTTACTGGAGGGCCCAGTAATACTGAACCCAAGAAAATAACTATTGCAAACATGACATTTGTAGCAAATCAATTTAAAATATCCACTTCAGTAGGCATTCTTGGCAACTGAATAAGTTATATTTGACTTCCCATCTTTGTCCTAACTGCCTCATTTTTAATATTATGAAGTACTTTTTAGAAACTGGTGAGTTTTTTATTGTTGAGCTTTGATTTCTGTATTCAATTGGCACTAGTTTGTAATTTGTAAAGGAGACTTATAATAAATAACCTTGTCAGCTGTGGCTCAGTGGGTAGCACCCTTGCCTCTGAGTCTGCAGGTTGTGGGTTTAAAGTCCCACTCCAGAGACGTAAAGCACAAAAAAGACCTAGGCTGACACTCCAGCGCAGTGCTGAGGGAATGCTGCACTGTCAGAGGTGCTGACTTTCGGATGAGTCGTTAATCTGAGGCTTGTCGACCCTCTCAGGTGGATGTAAAAGATCCTATGGCACTATTTCAAAGAAGAGCAAGGGAGTTACCCCATTGTCCAGGCCAATATTTATCCCTCAATCAACATCATTAAAAACAGATTATCTGGTCATTGTCATATAGCTGTTTGTCGGAGTTTGCTGTGTACAACTTGGCTGCTGTGTTTGCTAGATTACAACAGTGACTGCAGTTCAAAAAAAGTATTTCATTGGCTGTAAAGCACTTTGGGGCGTCTGGTGGTCATGAAAGGCGTGATATAACTGCAAGTCTGTCTTTTTCTTTTGATTGCCAGGTACATAATACACCAGCGAATTAAGTAGAATACAGAAAGTGCAGAGTGGAACTGAAAAAGGAAATGAGAGGGGGAAAGTGAGTGTATGAGAAAAGATTAGCGGGCGTCATTAAAGGGAACACTAAAGTATTTTATAAATATGTAAAGATTAAAAGGATAGTCAAAGGAAGGCTAGGGCTGATTAGGGGCACTAAAGGAAATCTAAAGGGCATGATTGAGGAATGAGTACTTTGCATCTGTCTTCACAAAAGTAGAGATGCTGCCAATGTCATAGTAAATGAGGAGGGGGCAGAGAAATTGGATAGGATAAAAATAGATCAAGAAGAGGTCCTTAAAAGGTTAGCAGCACTCAAAGTAGAAAACGTTCCTGATTCGGTTGGGGTGCATCGTAGGTTGCTGAGGGAAGTAAGGGTGGAAATAGTGGAGGTTCAGGCCACAATCTTTCAATCCTCCTTGGATATGGAAGTGGTGCCAGAGGACTGGAGGCATGAAAATGTTACACCCCTGTTCAAAAAAGGGAGAGGGATAAACCTGGTAACTAGAGGACAGTCAGTGGTGGGGAAACTTCGATAAACCATAATACGGGGCAAAATTAATTTTCACTTGGAAAAACATGGATTAATTAATGACAGCCAGCACGGATTGTTAAAGACAAGTCATGTCTGACAAACTTGGTTGAATTCTTTGATGAAATACCATAGATGGTTGATGAAGCTAATGAAGTTGATGTTGTGTACATGGACTATCAAAAGGCTTTTCATAAAGTTCCATATAATAGACTTATTAGCAAAATAGAAGGCCATTGGATTAAAGGGGTCCCCCAGGGGACGGTATTAGGACCACTGCTCTTTTTAATATATTTTAATGACCTAGACTTGGGTATAAGGGACACAATTTCAAAGTTTGGCGATGACACAAAACCCGCTATTGTAGTAAATAGCGAGGACGATAGATGCAGACTTCAGGAGGACATAGACTGACTGGCGAAATTGGCAGACATATGGCAGATGGAATTTAATTGGGAGAAGTGTGAAGTGATGCATTTTGGGAGGGAGGAATGAGCCGTAATGTAAACTAAATGGTACAATTTTAAAGGAGGTGCAGGAAAAGCGAGACCTGGGAGTTCATCGACACAAAACTTTGAAGATGGCAGGGCAATCTAGTAAAGCTGTTAAAAATACACACAGTGTCCTGGGCTTTGAAAATTGAGGCAAGAAAGTTATGTAAAACATTTAGAAATCACTAGTTAGGCCTCAGTATTGTACCAATACTGGGCACCACACTTTAGGAAGGATGTCAAGACCTTGGAGAGGATGCAGAGGAGCTTTACTAGAATGGTACTAGGGAAGGGGGATTTCTGTCATGTAGAGAAACTAGAGAAGCTGGAATTGTTTTTGTTCTCCTTAGAGCAGAGAAGATTAAGGGTAGATTTAATGGAGTTGTTCAAAAGTATGATGGTTTTTCAGAGCAAATAGGGAGAAATTGTTTCCACTGACAGGTGGGTTGGTGACACAGATTTAAGAAATAGAGGGGAGATAATGAGAATTGCTTTAATACAGCAAGTTATGATCTGGAATGCACCGTCTGAAAGGGTGGTGAAAGCAGATTCAATACTAAATTTCAAAAGGGAATTGGATATATACTTGAAAGGGAAAGATTTGCATGGCAATGGGGGAAGATTGAGGCAATGGGACTAATTGGATAGCTCTTTCAAAGAATTGGCAAAGGCACGATGAGCAAAAACATCCTTCTGTGCTGTATGATTCTATGGTTCAGTATACTGAGCTGGAATGACTAGAGGGCAGTTTGCTTTCCATTTTCAATTAGTTAAATCAGCCAATTTAAACATGCTATGATTGGGCCAGAAAATCTGAACTTTGATTTAACTACAAGCGCAGAATCCCACAGATGTACAGGCCACATCAGAAATATTTTATTTTAGCTACTACATCATTTTTTTTCGCATTAAGGGACAAACTAAATTATTTTCTCCTCTTTAAGTTCTCTCCACTAATGGTGACAGTGGCAAGTGCTGACAAGAAGCTCACCCCAAGCAAAGAAAAAGCAATCCAGAATTGGCTCTTGCAGTCAAATCAGAGAATTCAAATTTTCCATTGTGGCTCTCCAGCTAGCAGGAATATAAAGGCCCATTGCCTCATTTCTATTTCCCCAAGTTTTGTAGAAGTTGGCATTTATAACTACAGTATCCACGAATGTTCAAGGCCTCTAATAGTAAAACAACAACAACTTGTATTTATACAGCGCCTTTAACGTAGTGAAACGTCCCAAGAGTTATGAGAGTTATGAGATAAAAATTTGACACCGAGCCACATGAGTAGAAATTAATGCAGGTTGGTCAAGGAGAAATGTTTTAAGTAGCATCTTGAAGGAGGAAAGAGAGGTGGAGAGGTGAAGAGGTTTAGGCAGAGAATTCCAGAGCTTGGGGCCTAGGCAACAGAAGGCATGGCCACCAATGGTTGAGCGATTATAATCAGGGATGCTCAAGAGAGCAGAATTAGAGGAGTGCAGACATTTCGGGGGATTGTGGGGCTGGAGGAGATTACAGAGATAGGCAGGGGCGAGGCTATGGAGGGATGTGAAAATAAGGATGAGAATTTTGAAATCGAGGCGTTGCTTAACTGGAAGCCAATGTAAGTCTGCGAGTACAGGGGTGATGGGTGAGCGGGATTGGTGCAAGTTAGAACATGGGCAGCCGAGTTTTGGATCATCTCCAGTTTACATAGGGTAGAATGTAAAAACTGAACAAATACCCTAAAATTGGGCAGTTAAGTCGAAGGAGCTTGAGAATAGTGCTGGACAAACTGCGGGCTAGACTTTCCACTTCACATCGCCCATCTATGGCCCAACTATCGCCCAAAACGGACCTCTATCGCCCATTTTGAGCAAAAAGTGGAAACTAGGCTCAAAACATCGCCGGAAAAACAGGTGCCTAAGTTTCCACTTTGATCGCCGAGATGATTGCCCAAATGATCGCCCACACAAGGCCCATCCCAAGTTTCGGCACCTAGCATGCACTTCGCTGGGCCGATGCAAGGCCCAAAATAGTGCTGAAAAGTAGTTGCTTTTTCAGGGCCTTAGAGAGGGAAATGGGCACGACGGACACCATTTTTAACTTCAGAGGAAGGGTGGAGAATTAGCTGTGAGTCATTTAGAGAGGAAAATTGTACTCAGAAATTTGCGACAGGGAATATAAATAGGTATCAACTTATTTATGCTAAATGGATCTCATATATTGGAATTATTTAGTAAACAGCTTTTACATAGTGAAGTTATTTAATGATATTGTTGGGGCCTATCAAACTGACTGGTATACAGCTTAGAGAGTACAGAGAGGGCAGACTACAGTAATTAGAGAGTATAGAGTAGAGAGATTATTAAAATTAGTGAAAGCAATTATTGATAGTGATTATGGGGCCTATGCTTTCTCTGCCTTTAATTGCAACTGTTCACACACTGGTTACTGAAAGGATCAATCGAAGAAGTGGCAGAGAAATGCGTAGACGGAGACGAAGACAGAGGAGGAGACCGTACAGCCAACGAAGGTACTTGGAAAAGCAATCTTACCTGAACTTATCTGAAAATGCTTGTCTTAGGAGGCTGCGATTCCGGAAGGAGGTCATCGATGAGATATGTCAACTCGTCAAGGGTGATCTGCAGCCTTCCAGCACCATCAGAATCGCACTGTCCGTTGAGGTGAAGGTTACTGCTGCCCTAGCCTTTTACGCATCGGGATCTTTTTAGGCTTTAGCTGGCATCATCTGTCATATCTCTCAGTACGCTACACACTGCTGCATTCGATAGGTGACTGAAGCCCTTTACGCTCACAGGATGGACTTCATAAGCTTCCCAATGACCAGAGAGGCACAAACCGAGAGGGCTTTGGGTTTCTCGAGAATAGCAGACTACCCCAAGGTGCAGGGAGCAATAGACTGCATGCACATTGCCCTGAGAGCACCCTTAAAAAACGCAGAGGTGTTTCGTAACAGAAAGGGGTTCCATTCACTAAATGTGCAACTTGTTGTCGACTACAATCAAACAATTATGACAGTAAATGCTACATTTCCTGGCAGCATCCATGATGCACACATCTTACGTGAAAGTGCTATCCCTGACCTGTTTGCCAATCAGCCAGAAGGTCACGGTTGGATGCTGGAGGATAAAGGATATGGCCTTGCCAGTTGGCTGATGACCCCTCTGTGTAATCCTGTCACTGAAGCACAGAAACGGTATAATGAAAGTCACATAGCGACTCGTAACATCGTTGAAAAGACAATTGGAGTCCTAAAGCAGCGCTTCAGATGCCTGGATCATTCCGGAGGCAGCCTGCAGTACCATCCTGATCAGGTAGCAGAGTTTATTGTGGTGTGTTGCATGCTGCATAACCTAGCTATAAAGAGAGGACAAATAATGCCAGATCATGCTGCAGGTCCACCTCCAGAAGGAGATGAGACAGAAGAGGCAGTCGGCGAGGATGAAGAGGAGAAACAGGCGGGAGAGGACGCGGGCGAGGACATAGGGGAACTTAATCAGCCTGGTGATCCAGCACCGGTACCACCTCACCTTTCCCTAAGACCAGTAGTCAGTGGCAGTTACACGGCCGCTAAGCTTTTGCGTCAGCAGCTCATTAATGAGCGCTTCGCATGAACTACTATTGTTGATATTCAAACGTTCAATTACAGTTACAGTTAATCAAAAGTTTCATTTCCGTGGGGAAACAGAATAAACAAACAAATATGCATGAAAAACTGTACGTCGTAAGTAACTAAGAGTGAAGGTACAAAAGTTGTAGAAATTTTTTTTTATTAAGAAACACAATTTTTTTTAAGAACTAATGAACAACACCCTCCCTCCAACCCCCCACCCCCCACACCAACCCACCCTTCCCTCAAAATCCCCAAAATGTTAGAAGAAGAAATTGAACATTTAAGCATTAATAAGTGGCCATTTACGTAATAATAACAAGTGACCATTTCAGTGATGATAAGAAGTGACCATTTCAGTCATGATAACAAGTGACCAATTCAGTAATGATAACAAGTGACCATTTCAGTAAGAATGGAAAGTTGAACAGTTAAGTAATGATAACAAGTGAACATTTAAGTATTGAATACAAGTGCCCAATTTAGTAACAATAACAAGAGAATAATAAAGTGATAATAATAAGTGAACATTTTTGAAACAAGTGAACTATTGAAAAGCACTCCACCCTCCCTACCTGCGGCCACGTTTCCCTCCAGATCCTGTACCCGCCCGTTTTGGTCTACGCAGACCGACACCAAGACGTCGTGCAGAGTGGGACAGCAAGACTTCCTGTCGTTGTGGAGGTAACGGAGCAGAAGCAGAAGCCTCAGGCTCTACTTCCGAGTCAGGAAGAACTGTGTCCTCTGTACTCGCTTGTGTGCTTGGGGTCTCGCTGTGAGTGGACATGACACCTTGGGATGCAGCGCTGTGTCCAGCCAGCAACGCATGACGTAGGGCATTTGTTGCGGCTGTCTGCTCCCTGATCGCCTCCAACGTCTCCCGAGCATTCTGTGACTGCTCAGAAGACCAGCTGGAGAAGCGCGAGCAAAACTCGCTCTAGGTTGTGGAGAACTGGCTCCAATTTGATGAGAAACCCGCGAACCCCTGGATAAGGTCGCGACCGATCGTGACCGTCTCCCTGCACAAGGATAGTAAGCTCTCCGTCTGGTCCTCCGTGGCGGGTGAGTGCATATCACGCTGACCGGACCTCCCTGGGATCAGCGTCTGCAATGTCACGCACCTTGGCATCACCACCTGCACACCGCTTGGTCCCGGTGCCTCATCCATCTCAAAAGAGATGGCCACAGGTTGTTCCCCCCCACAAAAAAAATCTCCTGTTCTTCCTCCTCTTCCTTCTCCTCCTCCTGCTCATGCACAGCGACAGCAGGAGTCTGCACTGGCTCCTCCTCTAGCTCTTCCTCCTGGGAGTTTCCTGATTGCTCAGTGGACGTGTCCGTTGACTCCAGTAATACTTGTTGACCTTTGAAAGACAAATGGAAGTTATAAACAACGTTTAACAATGCAAATCAATTCATCTCAATTTTTCAAGAACTCAAAACATTACGATTAGCCCATATGCACAAGCGCTCACCAGGCCTAACATGACCTCATTTGAAGATCAATAGTACATCTAAATCATATAACTCAATTATATATCAAATCATTGCATAGGATTACCTGCGTAACAAATATTTACTATTGATTCACACATTACACAATGCACAGTTCTCATTACTCGCGTGACTCTAGGGTGGGTTTGGCCACACCACGGGTTGTGACCAAACGACTTTCTGGCCCCACCAAGGCCACTGCAAGTTCCTCGTAGGCGGTGAGCGACTGCATCATGGCACAGCCCCCGCCCATCCTGCGTTGCTCTCGCTGGTTGATGGATATCTTCTTCTGGATTAGATAAGGTAACATTGCACGGCATGAGCAGATGGATTTGGCAATAAACATCTGACAGATTTATAAATACAATTACAAGTTTGCACTACATTGCATAGAAATAAGATATTTCATACTGTAACATTCAAATTTATGTTGCGGTACATAAATGTAATCATAATTTAATCCTAATTTAGTTATTTAGTAATGCTTAAAGATTACGAGATAACATTGCAGATTCTAATTAGAATTTCCATACATCATTAAATAATAAATATGGATGATTTCAAATTTAAATTTCAACTTACTCTTGCAGCCGCCAGTAGACTGTTCCATCTTTTGCGGCACTGGTCCGGTGTCCGAGCTTTATATCTCTGCCCAAATCCTCTAAAATCTCGGGATGGAGGTTTCCCATGCCCACCCCGTGTCAGATGCTCCCACCTCACGCTAACACTGTTCACTAGGGCCTCATTGGTCTCCTCGCTGAAGGGCTTGGCCCTTCGCCTTTCTTCATATCCTTCCATTCTTTAGATTTATATGAATTAAGGCCTGCTTCCTTTCTCCTCTCTCTCTCTCTCCCAGACCCACACGGAGCTTCTGAGCATGTGTGAAGACCCTTGACCTCTCAAAACGCGGGAAGGAGCATCAACCTGAAAAAAAATCAACCTGCACATGCGCAGTAATGCATTGCTAGGGAAGCTTTTTTGTTTCATTCACTTCCGTTTACTTTGGCCGATCGTGAGATCGCCGAGAAATGACACCGCCCATTTGACATCGCTAGGCTAAGGCCGAGTGGAAAATCCCCCCCAAAAAATGGGCCTTGAGCCGGCGATCAGCACGGGCGATAGGTCCCGCATCGCTGGAACAAGGCCCATTTTCTTCGGCCTTAGCCATGAAGTGGAAAGTCTAGCCCTGCGTTTCTCCATTTGTTTAAAAATACGTGATACGATGATAGAAAACACAACCATCCTTCTCTTGAGCATAAAGCTGTCATGACAAAATAATGCTAAACACTTTTTCATGAATATGGCATCCCTTTAAAAATAATTATCTGTATTACACAACTGCTTGACTCAGCATTAAAAAAACATGTGGATCACCTGCTGTGGATGCAAGAATTAAAATGAAAGTTTGGAAGCCCACTCCTTTATCGGGGTCTGTATGTGTACAGGAGGCTTACAATGAACCAACATGAAGGGAATTAATCGATTGGTTTACAGAACCAGAGGACACAGATTTAAGGTGAATGGCACAAGATCCAAAGGTACATGTGGAAAAAGTTTTTCATGCAGCGAGTGGTTAGTATCTGGAATGCACTGCCTGAAAGAGTGGTGGAGGCAGCTTCAATCGGGGCTTTCAAAAAGGAATTGGATTAGTACCTGAAGGAAAAAAATTGCAGGGCTACGGGAAAAGGGCGGGATGTGGGACTAGCTGAAGTGCTCTTGCAGAGAGCCAGTTCGATGGGTCGAATGGCCTCCTTCTTTGCTGTGCCCATTCTCTGATTCTCTGATTCTATATTGAACCCATCTGTCCCCACATTTTAATCAAATTCAATCACTGGCTATTTCTCTGTATCCTAAATAGGACAGGTGCTTGCTTTAGATTTGCATTAACTTCTCAACATGTAATTCGTGATCTCATTTATTTTGTTGCTTGAGGCTATGCGGGTAGTTACTGGACTATTTCAAAGTGCTGATAACTGTCGGATGTGCCACACGGCCTTGGTAAAAGCAAAACATTTTCCAAGGATAACCTAAGTATTGAAAGTCTGTAGATCAAATGCAATGCTCCTGTGACCCTCTGTAAACTTCAGCTCATCCAAAGTTCTGTTGTCTGTGTTTTATCCTGCACCAGGCTCTACTCTCCCATCCTCACTGACCTACGTTGGCTCCCAGTCGCCCAGTGCCCCAAATCTAATATTCTCATCCTTGTCTCCTCATCCCTCATAACTCTGCAACTTCCATCAATGCTCCATTTTTCTGACTCTGGCCTCATTTACATCTCCACTCCCTTCACCACACCATTGGCACCTATGCCTTCAGTCTCCTAGGCCCCATGCTTTAGAATTCCCTCTCTAAACTCCTCTACTTTGCTACCTTATGTTCTTCTTTAAAACCTTCGGGGGAGACATGAAAGAATAAAAGGGCTCAACGGTTTTAATAGTTGCTACAATGCCGTTCTTTAAAGGAATTATTTCTAGGCGAATGTTTGGTATATTTTTGGAGATCCTATTTCCAGAAAAGACAATGGCAACTTGTAGAATGCAACATTTTGCTGACATATTTTATGAATAAATTCGATTTTCTGAGCTATATTGGATTGCTAATTAAATCTAGAATCATAGAATGGCTACAGCTCAGAAGGAGGCCATTCAGCCTGTCGAGCCCGTGCCGGCTCTCTGCTTGTGCACTTTAGCTAGTCTCACTCCCTCCAGCTAGACAAACATCTGAACACAGAGGGCTAGAATTTCCAAACAATCCGCCAGCGCCCGATTGCCGCCCAAAAGACCGCTAAGATTCCCAACATTATCGCCGGTGAAAAATTCCCCCAAAAAAGAAAAAAATCTGGTCAGCAAAAAAATGGGCATTGCACGCTGATTCTCAACGAAAAAGTGAAATCTTGGGCCGATTGGGCGGTTCTTAAAGAAAATGGGCGATAATTAATAAATTTACCAAAAATTTACACCGAGGCTGCGGGTTGGGCCTAGGAGGAGGAAAATACTAAAAATACTTTTTCAAAAAACGTAAAATAAAAAATCATAAATCATTCTCAGGACACGTTTCACTTAAATCACTGCAAGAGAATTTAAAAATAATTAGTAAAAAACCAGTTACTAATCTTTTTCTTGCAGGGCTACTCACCGCCCAGCTCCGCTGATCCTCGCGGGTTTTTTTTTAAATACTTACCGACGAGTCACCTCTGAGCCAAAAATCACGCCATGGCGATCTATGGACGATGCACGCCGGCGGTCTGCTCCCCAGCGGTACTTCAAAATCGCCGGCGGAACTCAGCTGGGGAGTTTTTCACCAACCTGGTTCTTGCCCAAAACGGCCGAGAAACCAGGCGGTGAATCAGTGGAAATTCTAGCCCTCTGAAGCTGGGGAAAGACACACATGGGTTCAGTGGCAATCTTGGCAATAAAGCAAAGGTAATCATTAGATGCTAACAAAAGGTGATCGGGCTGATAACCAACACTTCACTAAGTTTTTCTGGATACAAATTTAATGGGTAAGAGTACTTTGAATCATACAAGTTCAAATTGTGCAGAAGGTAACATTTGTTCAGTTGATTTAACATTATCTGATGGTTTTACTATCTCTGGAGATTTTAGTGCAAAAAGCCCCTACAGCTGAAATATATATAAATATAAGAGATAATGTGAACAATCCATCTCTCTGACAGGTGAGAGTACTAAAGCGTTGCCCGATTTCCTTTCATAATGCTGCTGTCAGAATTTGCAGCGAGGACACAAACATTTTCAGGTAAATTTCAGGTAAGTAACTTGCAATGTTCACTGACACAGGGAATGAATTACACCCAGAACCATAAAACCCTAGGGCCAGGAAATTTGATAACGACAGAAAATGTGCTGCCTGCTAATTACCATGATAGTGCCGCTGACAGGCTGTGCACTCACAAGGGTGGTAGCTGCCCTAAAATTGGAGGCTTGCAGTTAAGATCCCGTTCCCGCTCCGATCCCATTTCACCCAGGGCCCGAATCAAGAGGGAGCCTCATTATGTAATGCAAATCATGGTCATATTACTTATATAGGAAGCCGATTACAATTTTGAGGTATAAAAAGGTGGAGCTTGCACTGTGCAATCTCCATCCATATGTACTGGGCGGTGGGTGGAGCTTGCACTGTGCAATCTCCATCCATATGTACTGGGCGGTGGGTGGCCTAACCAGCGGTCCTTAAGGTGACTGCTAGACATTGCTCACAAAATGGGCCAAAAAATATTTTTTGGTGGGCCAAGAGAAAGAGAAGTGCTCCTCATGAGCCTAAATAAAATTCCAGGCAGCTACTGGACAGTTCGAGGCACGCCCTTGGATTGCTGCCCCTTCTCCAGGCTCCAACTGGCTCAGTGTGGGAGCTGGCTGATTTCACACCTTCCCAAATAAGTGGAATGGAAATGTGGCTCGGGTCTCCCAGCAGCGAGAATGGATGGGCAGTGGGCGGGCTCTGTCTGCTGCCCATCCGTCCATTCTCCACCAATAGTTAAAATCGGCCCTTCTCAACAACAACTTGATTTATATAGTACCTTTAACGTAGTAAAGCACCCCAAGGCACTTCACAGAAGTGTTAACAAACAAAATCTGGCACCGAACCACATAAGGAGATATTAGGGTAGGTGACCAAAGATTTGGTCAAATAGGTACATTTTAGGGAATGTCTTAAAGGAGGAGAGAGAGGTAGAGAGGGTTAGGGAGGGAATTCCAGAGTTTACAAAATATGGTTAATTATTCCTCTCAGAAATATTATAAAGTGTTATTAATTTCTCTTGTTGTAGTTTTTGATCACTGTTACTGATTTACAAAAGGAAGATTACAATGATTTGCACATAATCAAGGCTATGTGGCAAAGACTGGGTTCTTGGGTTGTCCACTATGATTGGATGTTTTCCTGGAGGTTTCATCACATGACCTCCCACCTCCAACTGCTCCATTTGGTCAAACAGTTTATTTTCCCATCTCCAATATTTTATGACTAATAAAGAAAAGTGTTCAAAGAAAATGAGAAAAATGCACAATTTTTTTTAAGCCACCGTGATTTTTCTCCCAGATTACTCACAGCAGTGTCCAGGAGATTCATCTTTCATTCCAGGAGACACCAAGACAATGCTTTTTAAATTCATTTATGGGATGTGGGCGTCGCTGGCAAGACCCAGCATTTATTGCCCACCCCTAATTGCCCTTGAGAAAGTGGTGGTGAGTCGCCTTCTTGAACTGCTGCAGTCCGTGTGGTGAAGGTACTCCCACAGTGCTGTTAGGGAGGAATCTCCAGGATTCTGACCCAGCGACAATGAAGAAACGACGATATATTTCCAAGTCAGGATGCTATGTGACTTGGAGGGAAACTTGGAGGTGATGGTGTTCCCATGTGCCTGCTACCCTTGTCCTTCTAGGTGGTAGAGGTTGTGGGTTTGGGAGGTGCTGCCGAAGAAGGCTTGCCAAGTTGCTGCAGTGCATCTTGTAGCTGGTACACACTGCAGCCACAAGTGTGTCGGTGGTGGAGGAAGTGAATGTTTAAGGTGGTGGATGGGGTGCCAATCAAGCGGGCTACTTTGTCCTGGATGGTGTCGAGCTTCTTGAGTGTTGTTGGAACTGGAGGGTTAGCAACCTTACTGGGATACCATCTTGATATAAGAGTATTTTATTGTAAAAACCTAACTTTCTAGAAGATAGGAGGGAGATGAATTTTGGTTCCAACTCTGGTGTGTAGACCACTGTCCCGCCTTCACCCTCGGTTTAAACTGTGTAAATGTGGACACCAAAGTTTTGAAATTCAAACAGCTAACATACAAATAATAAATATAACATAAAAGAACAACTTGCATTTATGCAGTGCCTTTCACCACCTCAGGATGTCCCAAAGCGCTTACAGCCAATTTGAAGTGTAGTCACTGTTGTAATGTCGGAAACGTGGCAGCTAATTTGTGCTCAGCATGATCCCATAAACAGCAATGTGACAATGACCAGATAATCTGTTTTTGTGATGTTAATTGAGGGATAAATATTGGCCAGGACACCGGGGATAACTTCCCTGCTCTTCTTCAAAATAGTGCCATGGGTTCTTTTACATCCACCTGAGAGAGCAGACAGCAGGGCCTCGGTTTAACCTCTCATACGAAAGACAGCACCTCCGACAGTGCAGTACTGTGAGAGTGCAGCAGTGCTCTCTCAGTACTGCATTGGAGTGTCAGTTTAGATTTTTGTACTCAAGTCTCTGGAGTGGGGCTTGATCCCACCAACTTCTGATTCATAGGTGAGGGTGAACCAATAGAGCCATGGCTGGAAATTAATGGTTCAAATCACAGGTATGCAAAAAATATTGTGGATGCATTATTGAGAAGATGAATCTACAAATGACTGTTGCACCTGTGACTTCACAGCAACGACTGTAGGTTGTTGGTCAAAGACAACTGCTTCTCCTTTGATTGTTAGGCTTGTTCTATACCCGTTTCATTGTGCAAGACATGGTTTAATGCATTTATGTTTAAATTGTTGTCTTTCTTTTGGATGTAGGTATTGAGTGGCTCTAATATAATCACCTTTGACCTCCTTTTCCTCTGATATGAACTAAGTCACTGTCTCTGTGGTAACAAGCGGCGTATTGAAAATGCCTACAAATCTGAGCTTGATTTTCTTTAGAGTACTTCTGCCACCCAATGGTGGTGCCAGGTTTTATCAATAGGGCTCCAAATCTAGATAAGCTGTGAAAGGGAATGAATTATTTTCTTGACAAAAGGCAGTGAGGCTGGGGTGGGGAAAGGCACACTAAAGCAGGAGATTTAATTGTTATTACTCAATGTAAAATGTGAATTTTGATAAAGCATAATTGTTGAGTATTTTAGTAATGCCTCAAACATCATTCTACGTTGGCAGATTATGGCAATGAGGTAGAATTAACATAGAGTATGCCCTATAGCATGTTACATTAGAGTAGTTAGGCATTGAATGGTAGAATAATTGTTATCCCCATGATGGCCCTGCTCAGTTCCTGATCTGTCAGAATATGTTTAAGGAGGCAATGAAAAAGCTAAGGGAGCGAGAATCAGGAATGATTTTTGTATGGCTCTATAAAGCAGAGTTGCATTGGAAGATGCTTGCGAACAGATTGCCCGTGTACCCTCTTGTTGGGCAAAGAGTGTAGAATATACAGGTAATAAGGCAGTGTCTAAGCAATTAGAATCATAGAATCATAGAATGGTTACAGCATAGAAGGAGCCATTCGGCTGTCGAGCCTGTGCCGGCTCTCTGCAAGAGCAACTTCAGTTAGTCCCAGTCTCGCACCCATTCCCCATAGCCCTGCAAATTCTTTTCTTTCAGGTACGTATCCAATTCCCTTTAAATTGTTTCCTTTAAATGCATGTGCAATTAACCGCCATGCGAAGGATTAGAGCTTTTTTAATGTAAAAAAAAAATCACCTTTAAACACTACTATGTGATGAAAAGTGTCTTTTTGAAAGCTAAAAGGAATATAAGGGCTCAAGTGACAAACAATCAATAATCTGAATATAAAGTACTTTTCGAGCATGTCTCCGATGGTGAATGCAGCTAAGCGTTGCTCTTTTTCAATTGCTGAGAAGAAATAATGGTAAATCTATTGCAAGAACAGAAGCAATGTGAAATGGAACATTCTCCCAGCACGGAAAATCATTGATATGCAAGCTCGGTAATAAAAGTCTTTGATGTGCCAAATGTAAATCTTTTTTTTTTATGGTTCCCTTGGGATCACTTTTTATATTCAGTTGTAGAACTGATATTATCATTGAAAATGATTAGTATTTGTTTGGTGGCGTAATGAAAAGTAAAATGCTTCAGTGTAACCTCTTTGTTGCCTGGATACATTAAATAATGAGAAACTGTGTGCTGTTAAAAGGCAGGTATTTTGTGATTTGGTTAGCTAACAACTGAGTTGGGGCTGTGGCTGATTACGCCATCTTGGAAGTCCTGCTGTGTAATTAGTTTGCATGCAAGAGAGCCTTCTGAGTCTGGTTACAGTACAGCAATTACAGGTGATCAGGATGTGGCAGATAAATTGAATGGACTCTTCACTTCAGATTTCACTAAAGAGAACTTGGACAAATACCAGCACACAAGGCTATGTGACCCACAGCTCATATAGAAATTTGTAAAAACAAAGGAGAAGAAATTCGGGAGGGCCCCGGTTGGGGCATTAACTTTTGAAAGCCTGGAATCATTAACGGCAGGTGCTAATGATTCCCAGCTTTAAAAAAATGTGGTGTTTGTGCTCCAGGAAGGGTGGAGCGCTAAATCAAGTGTCCCATGTCCTTCCTGGAGCGCTACAGGACGCAAGTGGGGCGGTAGGTGTACAGCTGTGCCGCGTTCCGAGGCTCCTTCCCTCCCTTAAAGGGAAGGGCCATCACTGCAGGCTCTGCACTGCCTCGACGGCAGCCATGATCTGGCCCGATCAGCCCCATGCTCTCCAGCAGAGTGCCGGGTTGATTGATCGCGACCGAAGAGGAATGTAATAAAAATTGAAAGCCACCATTTTAAATATTTTTGTACTTGCCTCGGCCACTCCCCTTTAACTTTTGTTCCCTAAGCTCACAGCCTCCCGAAAAACGTCTCCTGCAGCCGTCGGTGTTTTTGCCCGGCGCTGCTGCAGGGGGCGGAACCGAAGTTCGGGTCCAGAGTGCCAGCAGGGTGATGTGCACAGCAATGATGTCATGGTCTCCGGGCCCAGGAGATCATGGTGCAGCGTCTTCCTGCTGCTGCAAGCCTCTTATCGAAGTTAGCGGGAGTTGTACATCTCACCGTGCCTGATCGGTAAGTCGTTATCGCCCCGTTATCGTCCCCCTGGAGGCGATGACTGAGGTGCTAAGGAGGCCAATTCCTAGGCCATAAAGTCTGATACAGAAGCCGGCAGGATTAAACACACCCAAGCAATTCTTAAACATTAACATGCAGCATCGAACAACTCTTGGATTCTTTCCAGGGCTGGTGGGCACCACATGATGCTTTTGTTTTGATTATAATTTGTTTTTTTAGTTACTTTTAATAGTTTGTTTTGTTTATTCCTTGGAAATCTAGTTGTGTCACCACTGTAAGAGGAGGTATTTATTATATGCAGGTGGAGTTGCACTCAATCATTGTCATGTATCTCACACTACTGTATATAACTGTATCTTACCATGCTATACATGACTGTAACTAGATATGACCTGTAACCACAAGCATACTTCACCACCAGGGGTGCACTTGCAGGAGACACTGCATACCTGTTCCACACAGGTATATAAAGGCAGGTCTCAGGCAAGTGTGGCACTCGAGAGCTGTGAAATAAAGGTGCAGGTCCAGAGTGACCTTGACTTCAGCATGTGCCTCGTGTAAGTCAATACTGCAGGGTCAGGACTTCACAGTGGCGACGAGTTATGGGATCACATAATCCACAGAATGGCTTCCAACGGCTCAGATGAGAAATACAATGCTGGAGATAATTGGGAGGACTTTATAGAAAGGCTCCAGCAAAGGTTTGTAACCAAAGACTGGTTGGTCTGACTGGTAAGGCAGACAAGAGAAGAGCCCATCTCTTGACCAGCTGTGGCTTGAAAACATATGCCTTAATGAAGGACCTGCTGGCACCCGAGAAACCAGCAAGCAAGTCATTTGAGGAGTTGAGCACCCTGGTGAGAGACCACCTGAAGCCAGCGAGCAGTCTACAGATGGCCAGACACAGGTTCTACAACTACAGACGCTGTGTGGGCCAGAGCATACCCGACTTTGTGGCGGAACTTCGGAGGCTGATTAGTTTATGTGAGTTCTCCGATGAACTAAGGAGAGAAGTACTGAGAGACTTTTTTTTGAAGGAATAGGCCACGCATGCATATTCTGAAAGCTCATATAGACCAAGAACTTGACCCTAGAGGCAGCAGCTCTGGTCGCACAGACATTCTTGGCAGGAGAAGAAGAAACGAGGTTAATCTATACTGCGGGTACGACAACTAACGAAACATCGGAACAAGGGGTTCACAGCATGAAACGAACTGCTACCCCCACACACAGACAAAGGCAGGAGAGCAGGCCTTCAACAGCAGGCAGTGGCGCCAGAAGCCATTAAGGGCCACATGAACGGCCGTTCACACCTCATCAACCCACAATGCGAGCAATCAACTACAGACTGAGAGAAGCTCAAGAGAGATCAGCCAGAAGCAGCTCATCCTTCGGAAACAATGGAAGCGGTCTGTGCTGGAGATGTGAGGGAAGGCACTCAACAAGGGGGTGTCGATTTCAGCAGGCTGTTTGCAGAAAATGCAACTATACAGGGCATCTGGCTCACATGTGCAGAAAAACAGCAGCTCGGCTGGTATACGAATCGGAAGAGTCGGAAAGCAGACCAGAAGACGGTGGGGACAGTGCCCGGGACGCCGGGGTACAGTGGGTCAACACGATCAACACAACAAGACGCCTCCAATAATGATGAGGGTCCTACTGAACGGGATACCCGTCGACATGGAACTGGACACGGGAGCTAGTCAATTTCTCATGAGCGTCCAACAATTTGAACAGCTGTGGCCGCACAAAAGCAACAGACCAAAACTCACAAGGATCGACACCAAACTAAGGACCTATACCAAAGAAATTGTCCCAGTCCTTGGCAGCGCCATGCTCTCAGTCAGACACAAAGGGACGGTGAACCGACTTCCCCTGTGGATTGTCCCCGGAGATCTCCCAGCACTGTTGGGGAGAAGCTGGCTGGCAAAACTAAATTGGAAATGGGATGATGTTCACGCCATGTCATCAGAGGAACAGACCTCCTGCTCAACAGTTCTAAATCATTTTGAAAATCTTTTTCAGCCAGGTGTGGGTACCTTCAAAGGAGCTAAAGTTAAAATCTACATCACACAGGATGCCAGACCGGTCCATCACAAGGCTAGAGTTGTGCCTTATGTGATGAGGGAAAAGATTGAACACGAACTGGACTGGCTTCTGCGGGAAGGCATTATCTCACCCGTGGAATTTAGCGACTGAGCAAGTCCCATCATCCCAGTCATGAAGCCTGATGGATCTGTATGAATCTGTGGGGATTACAAGTCTACCATAAACAGAGTCTCCCTACAGGACCAATACCCGCTGCCCAGAGCGGAGGACTTATTTGCCACATTGACTGGAGGAAAACTTTTCTCGAAACTAGATCTCACATCTGCGTATATGACGTAAGAACTGACTGATGAGTCTAAGCTACTCACCACCATCAACACACATCGAGGCCTTTTTATGTACAATCGATACCCATTTGGCATCAGGTCGGCAGCTGCTATATTCCAGCGCAACATGGAGAGTCTGCTCAAGTCCATCCCGGGGACGGTTGTGTTTCAAGATGACATACTCATCATGGGCAGGGACACCGACTCCCATCTCCGCAATTTGGAGGATCGGGTAGGCCTAAGAGTTAAGAAATCCAAGTGTCTGTTTCTCGTGCCCGAGGTTGAATTTTTGGGCAGAAGGATTGTCGCTGATGGAATCCGCCCAACAGAATCCAAAACCGAAGCAATTCGTCTGGCACCCAGACCCCGGAATGTCTCAGAACTGCGCGCCTTTCTCGGGCTACTCAATTACTTTGGGAACTTTATGCAGAACTTGAGCACGCTGCTGGAGCCTCTCCACATGCTACTCAGAAAGGGGTGCGATTGGTTTTGGGGGGACGCCCAAGAACGCGCCTTCAATAAGGCACGCAACCTTCTATGTTCCAACAGTGTTTTAGCCTTTTTTGACCCAGTAAAAAGCTAGTTTTTACATGTGATGCATCAGCGTACGGGGTCAGGTGCGTTTTACAGCATGTCGATGATGCGGGTAAATTACAACCCATTGCTTATGCCTCCAGGTCACTTTCGCGGGTGGAGTGCGGGTACGGTATGGTTGAGAAGGCGGCGCTCGCGTGCATGTACGGCGTCAAAAAGATGCACCAATACCTTTTCGGGGCCAAGTTCGCATTAGAAACCGACCACAAACCCCTCATGTCCCTGCTATCCGAGTGCAAGGCAAGAAACGCCAACGCCTCGGCGCGCATTCAGCGGTGGGCACTCATGCTGGTGTCTTACGACTACACAATAAGGTACAGACCAGGCACAGACTACTGTGCCAACGCGCTTAGCAGGCTACCCCTGGCGACCACGGAAGGGTCTGATGAACAGGACTGTGAGATGGTCATGGCAATCAATGCCTTTGAATCCACAGGTTCGCGCATGACGGCTTGCCAAATCAGAGCCTGGATGACCAGCGACCCCACGTTATCCTCAGTCAAAAGATGTGTTTTAACTGGTGACTGGGCAGAGGCCCGCGATGCCTGCCCCGAGGAGATCAAACCTTTCCATAGGCGCATGCATGAACTATCACTATAGGCAGACTGCCTGATATGGGGCAGCCGAGTAGTTATGCCCTTGCGAGGCAGAGAGGCCTCCACCGCGAGCAACCAGGGACCGTCCTTATGAAGGCCATAGCCAGATCCCACGTCTGGTGGCCTGGCATTGACGCGGACTTGGAGCTCTGCATCCGGCGGTGCACCATTTGTGCCCAACTCAGTAATGCCCTCAGGGAGGCCCCTCTAAGCCCCTGGCCCTGGTCCACCAAACCATGGTTGCGGGTGCATGTAGACTATGCGGGCCCATTCATGGGCAAAATATTCCTCGTAGTCGTCGATGCATTTTCAAAGTGGATCAAGTGTACCATTTTAAACTCGAGCACCACCTCCACCACTGTGGAGAGCCTTAGAACCATGTTTGCAACGCACGGAATTCCTGACATATTGGTCAGTGATAATGGTCCGTGCTTCACCAGCGCAGAATTTCAAGATTTTATAGTTGACCACGGCATAAATCACGTTACGACGGCACCGTTCAAGCCGTCGTCCAATGCCTAGGCGGAGCGAGCAGTGTAAATCGTTAAACAAGGCATGCTAAAAATCCAAGGTCCCACACTGCAGAGCCGCCTGTCGTGATTGCTGCTGGCATACAAATCTCGTCTGCATTCGTTGTCTGGGGTTCCCCCCGCGCAACTATTGATGAAACGGACCTTAAAGACTAGGCTCTCGTTAATCCTCCCAGACATGCATGAAATTGTTGAGGCAAAGCGCCGGAATTCGAGGGGGAGGTGGAATGAGATAGGGGACAAAATGTTTGTGCTAAACTATGGCAGGGTCCCAAATGGCTTGCAGGGACAGTAACAGGCAAGGAAGGAAACAGGCTACTGGTTGTACAAATGGACAATGCCAAAACTGCCGGAGGCATGTAGACCAAGTAAAAAGTCGATTCACCAACAACACTGCAGAACCAGAGGCAGACTACAATGTGGAACTCACACCACACCTGGTGGACAGACAGAGGGAACAACCTGAGGAAAGGGCAGTCTCAACAGACAGCCCAGGCAAGATACCAGCAATCACACTGAAAGAAAAACAGGTACCAAGGCAAACAACTGAACCACAATTACGTCGCTCCACGCGAGAGCATAGACCACCTGAGAGACTGAATCTATAAAGACAATAAGACCTTGGGGGAGGGTGATGTGACGTATCTCACACTACTGTATATAACTGTATTTTACCATTTCCAAACATGACTGTAACTAGATATGACCTGTAACCACAAGCATACTTTACAACCAGGGGTGCACTTGCAGGAGACACTGCATACCTGTTCCACACGGGTATATAAAGGCCGGTCGCAGGCAAGTGTGGCACTCGAGAGCTGTGAAATAAAGGTGCTAGTCCAGAGTGACCTTGACTTCAGCATGTGCCTCCTGTAAGTCGTTACTGCAGGGTCAGGACTTTACAACCATAGTCCCATCAGTCTACTTATTATAGGACCTGATCATATTGTAGGACCTATTGGTTGGTCTACTCTTAGACTTGGAAAGATCCACCATCCACAGATCCTGAATGTGTTGTATTGCAGGGGAGATTCCTCTGACTGTTTTGATCTCTAAATCATACTCGAAGATTAGTCGACCATCAATATGCAGCGTCTACAAGCTAATTGAGTGTCTTCCTGTGGGCACCACGTGGAATTTTTGTTTTATGATTTCTGCAAGTTTGTCCTTTTGATTTCATTTGGTTACATTGGGCTAGAAATGCATCTCCTTACTGACACTCCGTAGCACCATGAAATGGACCAGTTGCGGGCGGGTCCCATGGCTGCCACTATTTTTGTCTCCCACTTTGTGCTGCCGGTAACTGGCAGCGCCCTGGAAAAAAATGCCGGTATGATGACATCAATCACCATGCAGCACTAACTTAGCGTCACCAAACGCGAACTTTGACCCTAGCACTGAATTCAGCGCTGTGTCCTGAGCATGTCAGGTTAGCCTGCCATGCAAGCAGGCTGACAGTGGCGATGTCTGCAATTCTTAAACAGACACACACATCATTCAGGTAAGTTTGAATTTAAGGGTTTGGACTAGGTTTCTTTGATTTTATTGAAGTGGTAACTTGCTGCAATAGTGTGGATGCTTGCAAAGAGTCGAATGGTAATTGAAGGCCTTTGAGAAGACAGAACACTCTGTGAATACTCAGCAGGCCACACGACATCTGTGGAGAGAAAAACAGAGATAATGTTTCAGGTTGACATGCTGCCTGACCAGACGAGTATTTCCAGCAAGTTATGCAGTCATTCACATTTGCACATCCACTTGCAGAGGGAAGAGGAAGATGCAGAAGAGGAGGAAGCTGGAGAGGAGCAATTGGATGGAAGGATGCATCCCAGACAGCCCCTTTGTGTCCGGGATATCAGGGATGGAATCATCCACCTGCAGTTCCACTGGCTGGGCAGGCTGCATTTCTTGGGTGTGTGAAATAATGAAGGCACAAGGGTGGAGTTGTGCTGACAAGTAGGTAGGAAAGCAAGAGGTGCATGCCAGAAGAAGGATAACATACGAGGATACCTGCATCTTGAATCCTTTCAGCCCCGCTGCTGGCCAACCATGCCCCCACCAAGAATGGCTTGCATCGTCTCCTCTAAGAGGGTGAAGTGAGGTTAGCAATGGGAGATGTGCCTCATCACTGGTGCAGATTGTCGGTAGGCGAGTGATTGGGGGTTGTGCATTGAGCAATGTGTGAGGCTAGTGGTGCAGTTGGTAGGAGACGGCTTTTGAAGATGCATTCACTGACCTTGACCAGTGCTTTGAGGTAATGAAGCTTCTTTGAGCACAGGCACCAGGTGGTGGGAGTGACACTGCTGCAGTGACGCCCTTAGTAATGTACTCCCACATCGCTCTTTCTGGAAGGCCTCCTGGTCCCAGTGGGTAGAGGTCCGTTCTTGCAGTATTGGCCCCCTGCACAAAGCTCAATGCATTGTTGACCATCAGTGCCCTTTCCCTGGCTTGCTGAGCCAGTTGTGTTAGTGCTGAGGCCGTTTTCCCATTTGTTGAGGGTAGGAAGGTAATGCCGCTTTAACAGCTGAATATTCACATTTGGAACTTCTTTTAAATGTTGACTATGTTTTAAAAGGCAGAAAGGGCTGGACAATGTATTGTTTCACTGAATTTTATTTTTACTGCTTCAGTTTGCATGGCCCCTTTAATTCTCAGACCTCTTCATTACCCACAGTTCCTTGTGAGCTCCACAGCTTTGCTCACAGAGGCTGGGGGAAACTGCAATTCTGCAACTGGACTGAAACTTGGTCCCAGATCCCTCCAGAAATGCCACCAGGACGGCATTGCATGGAAGGTGAGCACTGCGCCACCTATCTCTATGCCCCCCAGACCAATTTCATTTGTTAGCGTTGCGGCTATTTCCAATGGCTGTTACCTGCAGTTGCCGGTGATACCAGCATCATATCATTATAGGCATGTCCCTTGGAACTGAGGAAGATTTGCTTCCATTCTAAGAATGAGTTCTTAGGTGACTGAACAGTCCAATACGAGAACCACAGTCCCTGTCACAGGTGGGACAGACAGTCGCTGAGGGAAGGGGTGGGTGGGACAGGTTTGCCGCATGCTCTTTCCGCTGCCTGTGCTTGATTTCTGCATGTTCTCGGTGACGAGACTCGAGCTGCTCAGCGCCCTCCCGGATGCACTTCTTCCACTTATGACAATCTTTGGCCAGGGACTCCTAGGTGTCGGTGGGGATGCAGGCTTTGAAGGTGTCCTTGATACGTTTCCTCTGCCCATCTTTGGCTTGTTTGCCGTGAAGAAGTTCCGAGTAGAGCGCTTGCTTTAGGAGTCTCGTGTCAGGCATGCGAACAATGTGCCCTGCCCAGCAGAGCTGATTGAGTGTGGTCAGTACTTCAATGCTGGGAATGTTGGCCTGGTCAAGGACGCTAACGTTGGTGCGTCTGTCCTCCCAGGGGATTTGCAGGATCTTGCGGAGCCAACTTTGCTGATGAACACAAATTTTTCCCCCATTGTTTTCTAGACAACAGCATTGGGTGATCATCCCTCCTTCAGCTTTTAGTGGTGTTGTTGTTTTGTGAAATACTTGAATGAGCACTTTTTTTAACTCTTCCCAAATGGGGGAGCAGTTAAAATTGAGTGGCATAATTTCCTGTTCCGTTCCCTACGATTTGCAATTTTAATGCCGATAGATTTGAAAGCATATGAAGCTGTCGCCAGAGTCCAACTCTGATTAATAAATACAAATCTCGGTCCCATGACGTACATGCCAATGGAATTTTAACCTGCCACCGCCCTACTGGAAAGCCAGTGAGGCCACTGAAGGGAGTAAATTAAACCTGTCCTTAGTGGACCCGGCGAAGCAAGCGTTCTCCTCCGAGCTCCACAGGGCAAGTATGGATCTCTGGAGCTGGGGGATCCCCTCCGCCTAGCCCACTCGTGAGACCCTCACAGAACCGCCCCACCTGGATTTACTTTGGTACTGCAGCCTTCTGCTAATGCCATCAGGAAGCCTCCAGACTGCCCGATCTCCGTCCTCCCCCACCGTCTAGCTGCCACTTTCCGCCGGAAATGGCGAAGCAGCTGACTGCCAGCATTCAAGGCCCAGCAGTTAAAATCTGCCGGGCTTCCAACTCAAGCTCGGGCATGAGATTGCTGTGTGCTCCCACTGGCTTCCTGCCCATGGTTAAAATTGGCCCCGTGATGTACCCAGTAAGGTAGCAGCGATCCAGCGCCGCAGTTCAACTCAGGAATTATCCACCCATATGGCAACTTGTAAATAAAAGCATTCCAAACCTGCAGGCTTGCAAAATTAAGCCAGTAGATAAGGACAAAAAGGACTGAATTGACCGGGTTTCAAAGGTTGGATTTCCAGGGCTTGGGCCTCATGTGACCCACAGACCACAACTTGAACACCCCTTTATGGACAGCAGCAATCAAATATTGTTTTTTTCCAACTGATAAATGATGGCCTGTTTCTGTGGTGTACATTCAATATAATTCTGTGTACTTCTATGCCTGGTACTGCTTGCCAAAATAACAGTAGAAGGTAGTTGGCAAATCCACATCTCTGTTGTGCTGCATCTGAAAGTCAGCTCATTTTCATAAATGCCCTCCAGCTTGTTCAGAAATTTTATACAGAGAAACATTGACCGTGTATCTTGCTATTTCATCAGTCATTGTGTGATATTTGGCAACAGCTGGAATTTTTTAAACTGCAGCTGTTGCCGAATCCAAAGCTTGCTGTCCACCTCCAACAGTGACATTCTCTGTTTGCACGGTATTATGTTTAGGATTTTTTTATTCTGCAGCTATTGATTTGAGACTGGTACCTGCTCAGAGACTTGCTTTGCACCGCACCCTGGCAAGGCAAAGCGGAGCTCTGGGAATGCTTGCTTAGATATAGGCTCAGGGCTCTGCTCACCGCCACACAAATGCCAGTTTACTTTTGATATGAGCAAAGCCTTGGCAGGACTGTCGGTTCATAGCTAATCATTTCAAGGATCTGCAGTACATATTCATTTTGGGCTCAGCATCACTGGTCACCCCCTAAGTGGAGCCCATGTCCTCTACAAGGAGTGCACTTTTATTGCCAAATACTTGTTCAAATGAAATGGTGATCTGAGGAGACCTACATTACGATTATTGAATACAATAGCCCTGATTTTATTCCCCCCCTCCACACTAGATGAGACCATGGCATGTCTCGGGGGAGGGGGGGAAACGGTGCGGGGGGTGGGGTGAAACTGCTTGCAGGCCTCACACCACGTGCCATGCAAACATGTGCGCTGTGTCCAGCCAGTCAGAGCAACAAGTAGGAGAGTTCAATTCTGACAAAGTCAGTTCTGACGAAGGGTCATCGACCTGAAACGTTAACTCTGTTTCTCTCTCCACAGATACTGCCTGACCCACTGAGATTTCCAGCATTTTCTGTTTTTATTTTTGCTTTTTAAATATAGTAGGACAGGGCCTCACTGAAATTCAAAATTCGAGGCCTGATATTGTCATTAAGACCTCGATTACAGTTTAATTCTCGGCTGTTGCATTTGGTGCCGAAGTGAGCTGGAAAGGTAATTAATATTTTGAGAAGTGTAGATGAGCAGAGAAGCCTTGGTGTCCATTTGCACAAATCCTTAAAGGTGGCAAGGCAAGTTGATAAGTTGGTCAAAAACTTGGGTTTATAAATAGAGAGATAGAATATAAAAGCAAACTTTCTAAACCACTGGTTAGGCCTCAGCTGGAGTATAGTGGATATTTCTGGGCACCACGCTTCAGGAAAGATGTAAAGGTCTTAGAAAGGGTGCAGAGGAGATTTACCAGGATGTTACCAGAGATGAGGGACTTCAATTATGAGGAGAGGTTGGGAAAAGTTAGGACTGTTCTCCTTGAAACAGAGAAGGTTAAATGGATATGATGTGGTTGGCATCACGGAGACATGGCTCCAGGGTGACCAAGGCTGGGAACTCAACATCCAAGGGTACTCAACATTTAGGAAGGATAGACAGAAAGGAAAAGGAGGCGGGGTGGCGTTGCTGGTTAAAGAGGAAATTAATGCAATTGTAAGGAAAGACATTAGCTTGGATGATGTGGAATCGGTATGGGTGGAGCTACAGAATACCAAGGGGCAGAAAACGCGAGTGGGAGTTGTGTACAGACCTCCAAACAGTAGTAGTGATGTTGGGGAGGGCATCAAACAGGAAATTAGGGGTGCATGCAATAAAGGTGCAGCAGTTATCATGGGTGACTTTAATATGCATATAGATTGGGCTAACCAAACTGAAAACAATACGGTGGAGGAGGATTTCCTGGAGTGCATAAGGGATGGTTTTTTAGACCAATATGTCGAGGAACCAACTAGGGGGGAGGCCATCTTAGACTGGGTGTTATGTAATGAGAGAGGATTAATTAGCAATCTCGTTGTTCGAGGCCCCTTGGGGAAGAGTAACCATAATATGGTGGAATTCTACAGTAGGATGGAGAATGAAACAGTTAATTCAGAGACCATGGTCCAGAACTTAAAGAAGGGTAACTTTGAAGGTATGGGGTGTGAATTGGCTAGGATAGATTGGCGAATGATGCTTACGGGGTTGACAGCGGATGGGCAATGGCAGACATTTAGAGACCGCATGGATGAACTACAATTGTACATCCCTGTCTAGCGTAAAAATAAAAAAAGGGAAGGTGGCTCAACCGTGGTTATCAAGGAAGTGGCATACAAATTGGCCAGAAATAGCAGCGAACCCGGGGACTGGGAGAAATTTAGAACTCAGCAGAGGAGGACGAAGGGTTTGATTAGGGCAGGGAAAATAGAGTACGAGAGGAAGCTTGCAGGGAACATTAAAACGGACTGCAAAAGCTTCTATAGATATGTAAAGAGAAAAAGGTTAGTAAAGACAAATGTAGGTCCCCTGCAGTCAGAATCAGGGGAAGTCATAACTGGGAACAAAAAAATGGCAGACCAATTGAACAAGTACTTTGGTTCGGTATTCACTAAGGAGGACACAAACAACCTTCCGGATATAAAAGGGGTCAGAGGGTCTAGTAACAAGGAGGAACTAAGGAAAATCTTTATTCGTCAGGAAATTGTGTTGGGGAAATTAATGGGATTGAAGGCCGATAAATCCCCAGGGCCTGATGGTCTGCATCCCAGAGGATGTTTCCAGTAGAGTGGACAAGGGAGAACCAGTTGATGTAGTGTATTTGGACTTTCAGAAGGCTTTTGACAAGGTCCCACACAAGAGATTAATGTGCAAAGTTAAAGCACATGGGATTGGGGGTCGCGTGCTGACGTGGATTGAGAACTGGTTGGCAGACAGGAAGCAAAGAGTAGGAGTACTTTTCAGAATGGCAGGCAGTGACCAAAATACACAATATTTAAGGTGTGGCCTCACCAAGGCCCTGTACAACCGCAGTAAGACCTCCCTGCTCCTATACTCAAATCCTCTCGCTATGAAGGCCAACATGCCATTTGCCTTCTTCACCGCCTGCTGTACCTGCATGCCAACTTTCAATGACTGATGTATCATGACACCCAGGTCTTGTTGCAACTCCCCTTTTCCTAACCTGTCACTATCCAGATAATATTCTGCCTCCCTGTTTTTGCCACCAAAGTGGATAACCTCACATTTATCCACATTAAGGCCGCAGGCATCACACCCTCGATGGCCTTCTCCCTACCTGACTGCTGGGGACCATTCCTGCAGATCACCAGTCACAGCCTCCTGCCATGTTCTCCTGACGCCCCCGCCACCCTGTTGCCATTGACACTGGGTTCCAGTGGGAGTCAGGCCTGGTTTATTTAAATGAGGCCGGGGAGTTAAATTTGCCTTGGACTCATGTCGGAAACCGGCCCCACGCTCACCCAGTGTTAAAATTGGGAATTATGATCTCACGTGTACTGCCACGGCTTTTCTCCCGTCTTTATGGACGGTCGACTGAAAAGCATTTGAGAAAAAGTCCACCTGAAAATAGTTTTCCAACGAGGTACTGCCATTTCTTACTACTCCTTGTACCATAAAAATGGCATCTACCATCTTGGATTCCTACCCGTGAACTGGCCATGAATCCTTTCCCACACACTCTCCTACTCCACCAATAACTAGGTTTAATCAGTTGGGGTCCTTTTTTGAGGATAATGATCCTTTTAAAAATGCCAGCTGCCCAAGTGCCCCCTGCCATCAGTACGCAACAACATTCATATTGAAGGATTACTAAACGGACAAACGTAATTTACAATTTGCATTTCATTAGCAGGAAATAAAATAGCCCATGAATATTCTTAAATAATTACTCATAATTCATTGGAGAAAAACATCCTAGCTTAAATTCACAGCAGCCAGAATTTTGTGTAGCAGAGACCTGTGAATTAATAGAATTTGTCTGAGAAAGGGTTAATTCAATGTACTGTGCTGGATCAGGAGAAACAGAGGCACAGCTGTCTGAGACTCAGACTTTCATCTTACTGCAAATAGAGAAAAGCCTTGGTGCTAAATGCAGACCGTTAAATCCAAGAGAAATGGTTTACAGTTGGTCTGTGGTGAAATTACGTTCAGTTAGAAGAAGGATCTTAAGATGTATATAGCAACACTGAAAAAATAAATCCATTGTATTGACCATCTATTTTTTCACGAGTGCTGAAAGAAAAATATAGCTGTTAATTATTACTCTTAGAAGAAGCGATGGCTTCCTGCTTACATTAACAGCATTAAAGTACAAGATATAATTCAAAGATGGGCAAATGTAATTACTGTGCAGCCAATATCGTTTTCCAGATCATTGATGAATATGTCAAATAGATCATCCAGCTTCCATAATCGGTGCTATAAGAGAGCCACAATATGTGTATGTGTTTTTTTTTATCAAATATAAATCTGTACATATATTTATAATATCTAATTTGATGTAATTTTGCACCAATTTATTTTTCTATTTTTCTCTGAGCGATGCGATGGGAGATCCACTCGTAAGTGTGTATTAGTTTTATATATATATATATATATATATATATGTATATATACATATATATATATAAATATATATACACACATATCAGTAGGTTTAACTGTTACCAGTCACACTTCAGATGCTACATTTCAAATTATTAAAGAATTAACAAAGAGATTTTGAATCAAAATTTTGTTATCACCTGACAATCTGCAAACTTCCTCACCTAAGACCAATCAACCTCAGGATAGGCCTATTTAAAGCAATTGGACTTCGTGGCTTTAAAGGCACAGGCTAATTAAACACAACTTCACTTTAACCGCAGAATAATATATTGGGCCATAATGTGCTGTGGTCGGGCATCAAATGGCATCTGCCATTAGTTAGAAACATAGAAAATAGGTGCAGGAGTAGGCCATTCAGCCCTTCGAGCCTGCACCACCATTCAATAAGATCATGGCTGATCATTCCCTCAGTACCCTTTTCCTGCTTTCTCTCCATACCCCTTGATCCCTTAAGCCATAAGGGCCATATCTAACTCCCTCTTGAATACATCCAATGAACTGGCATCAACAACTCTCTGCGGCAGGGAATTTCACAGGTTAACAACTCTCTGAGTGAAGAAGTTTCTCCACCTCTCAGTCCTAAATGGCCTACCCCTTATCCTAAGATTGTGTCCCCTGGTTCTGGACTTCCCCAACATCGGGAACATTCTTCCCGCATCTAACTGTCCCGTCCCGTCAGAATCTTATACATTTCTATGAGATCCCCTCTCAACTTGCCCGTGCATGTTTAGGTTTTAAAAATTTTTTGTAAGTTGCTGAAAGTGCGTGTTGATAATGTCGCAGCGAGTGAAACTGGGCATCTGGGACCAGAGTGAGCAGGTCAAACCACTGTGTATCTCCTTAACCAATCAGGATTGAGAAATTAACAGCACAAGGACTAAGGAGGAAGTGTAAATTAGAGTGGATAAATTCAATGTCAAATCAGGTACAGAAAGAGAAATAGGGAGAGGGAAAGAAAAATTGGATTAGGAGAAAGATAGAAAAGAGAAGAAAGGAAAAGGAAAAAAAACATTGGGCCTGAAATTCCGCTAGAGGTCTTCCCATGGGAAAACTAAAGAAAAAAGGTAAAAAAACTGTGCACTTACCTGTTGCTTCTGTACCCGCTCGAACTTCTGAGGCCTTCACTCCTACGCATCGGAGTGCATACACGTTGGGACGTGCGCAGGGCTGGAGCTGTAGTCACATGGCTCTGGGCAGCCAATCAAGGCACAGTATTTTCTCATTCATAATAATGGGAACTCCGTAAGTTGGAATTCTCATTATTATGAATGAGAAACCCACCCCCCAAACACACAAAAACTCAATAAAAAATAGAAAAATACATGACGTATTTAAGAATCATTTAAATTAAAATTCTTATAAAAAATAATATTTTCCCGATTCTTTTTAAGGATGCCTTAAAAGAAGCTTACCGTAGTGGGGAGGGTTTTTAATCATAAAATATGCTTTCATATGTGTTTATTTAATTTAATTTTAATGTTTTTATGTATTTGTAAATACTTGCGCCTGTAAAAATAGGCTATACGCCTGCTTTTTCAGGCGCAAGATCTGAAAGGACATTTGCAGGGCAAGATATTCGTAAATATCGGAAATCTTGCCCTACAAGTGTCCTCGCTCCCGATATTTGCGAGATCTGTCAAGCCAGAAACTTGACAGATTGGAAAAGCCGGTTTTCAGCGCATGCGCATTGCGCGCAGAAACCCGGCTTTTCCGATGCCTTCCAGTTCCCTAGGAACTTCGTATGGACCCGGGACATTGAAATTCCAGGGCCATTAAAAAAAAAATTTAATTTGACATTTTTTAAATCTCCAACAATTAAAACCTGAATGAATGACACCCACACTTGCAATAGTTAATTTTCAGTGCCAGAGAGGTTGTTTGACAGTAATTAACACTTATCACATTGTTAAAAGGGTACTTAGACTGAAATGGACAATATTTAATTTTCTGTGATGAGTTTAGTTCGTATCTACCCAGCAAATACAGCAACTTCACAGCGTTCAATGCATTTCAATGGTGAGGCAGACAGCGAGATGCTGTTTCCAAAAACTAACGGTGGAGCGGAACATCTCGCACAGCAACTTTTGGATTCCCTCGTTTACATAAGAACATAAGAACATAAGAAATAGGAGCAGGAGAAGACCATATGGCCCCTCGAGCCTGCTCCATCATTTAATACGATCATGGCTGATCCGATCATGGACTCAGGTCCATTTCCCTGCCCGCTCTCCATAAACCCTTATTTCCTTATTGTTTAAGAAACTGTCGATTTCTGTCTTAAATTTATTCAATGCCCTAGCTTCCACAGCTCTCTGAGGCAGTGAGTTCCACAGATCCGCAACCCTCTGAGAGAAGAAATTTCTCCTCATCTCAGTTTTAAATGGGCGGCCCCTTATTCTAAGATGATGCCCTCTAGTTCTAGTCTCCCCCATCAGTGGAAACATCCTCTCTACATCCACCTTGTCAAGCCCCCTCATAATCTTATATGTTTCGATAAGATCACCTGAATAGAGGTCCAATGAATAGAGGTCCAACCTAAACCTTTCCTCATAAGTCAACCCCCTCATCTGTGAACCTTCTCTGAACTGCCTCCAAAGCAAGTATATCCTTTCGTAAATATAGAAACCAAAACTGCATGCAGTATTCCAGGTGTGGCCTCACTTTAATCGCACTTGTGCCCTCTCCTGAAATTGCTGTATCAATTTTCATATAAATAATGGTGAGCAGCATTAGCCTCAGTGTTATTTTGACACCAAATTTGGGCCATCATTGCCGACATTTTCTAAGTCCGTGCCAGTGGCAAGGTGCCTTGGTGTCAACCTTGGCCTAGAAAGTTGTGGGTTCAAGACCCATCCCAGGGCTTTAGCATGTCATTTGGTCTGACACTTCGGTGCAGTACTGCATTGTTGGAGGCACCATCTTTCGAGTCAGATGTTAAATTGAGGCCCCATCTAAAGGCGACTAAAAAATTGATTACGAAAGGGAAGATAGACTATGAAAGTAAACCAGCACAAAATATAAGAACAGATAGCAAGAGTTTCTGTAGGTATATAACAATATTAGAACACAAGAAATAGGAACAGGAGTAGGCCATACGGCCCCTCGAGCCTGCTCCGCCATTCAATAAGACCATGGCTGACCTGATCATGGACTCAGCTCCACTTCCCCGCCTGCTCCCCATAACCTCTTATCCCCTTATTGTTTAAGAAACTGTCTATTTCTGTCATAAATTTATTCAATGTCCAAGCTTCCACAGCTCTCTGAGGCAGCGAATTCCACAGATTTACAACTCTCTGAGAGAAGAAATGTCTCCTCATCTCTGTTTTAAATGGGCGACCCCATATTCTAAGATCATGCCCTCTAGTTCTATTCTCCCCTATCAGTGGAAACATCTTCTCTGCATCCACCTTGTCAAACCCCCTCATAATCTTATACGTTTCGATAAGATCACCTCTCATTCTTCTGAATTCCAATGAGTAGAGGCCCAACCTATTCAATCTTTCCTCATAAGTCAAACCCCTCAGCCCCGGAATCAATCTAGTGAACCTTCTCTGAACTACCTCCAAAGCAAGTATATCCTTTCGTAAATATGGAAACCAAAACTGCACGCAGTATTCCAGGTGTGGCCTCACCAATACCTTGTATAGCTGTAGCAAGACTTCCCTGCTTTTATACTCCATCCCCTTTGCAATAAAAAAGAGAAGAGTGGCTAAAGTAAATGTTGGTCCCTTAGAGGACGAGACCGGGGAATTAGTAATAGGGAACATGGAGATGGCAGAAACTAATATTTTGTATCAGTCTTTACGGTAGAGGACACTAATAATATCCCAACAGTGGATAGTCAAGGGGCTATAGCAGGAACTTAACACAATCACAATCACTCAGGAGATGGTACTCAGTAAGATAATGGTGAATAAATCCCTTGGACCTGATGGCTTGCATCCTAGAGTCTTAAGAGAAGTAATGGCAGGGATAGTGGATGTATTGGTTGTAATTTACCAAAATTCCCTGGATTCTGGGGCGGTCCCAGCAGATTGGAAAACTGCAAATGTAACGCCCGTATTTATAAAAAGGAGGCAGACAAAAAGCAGAAAACTATAGACCATTTAGCTTAACATCTGTGGTTGGTAAAATGTTGGAATCCATTATTAAAGAAGCAGTAGCAGGACATTTGGAAAAACATAATTCAGTCAGGCAGAGTCAGCATGGATTTATGAAAGGGAAGTCATGTTTGACAAATTTGCTGGAATTCTTTGAGGATGTAACGAACGGGGTGGATAAAGGGGAACCAGTGGATGTGCTGTATTTGGACTTCCATAAGGCATTTGACAAGGTGCCACATAAAAGGTTACTGCACAAGATAAAGGTTCATGGAGTTGGGGGTAACATATTAGCATAGATAGAGGATTGGCTAACTAACAGAAAACAGAGAGTCGGGATAAATGGTTCATTCTCGGGTTGGCAATTAGTAACCAGTGGGGTGCCGCAGAGATCATTGCTGGGACCCCAACTATTTACAATCTATATTAACGACTTGTAACATAGCCAAGTTTGCTGACGATACAAAGATGAGAGGAAAAGCAATGTGTGAGGAGGACACACAAAATCTGCAAAAGGACATAGACAGGCTAAGTGAGTGGGCAAAAATTTGGCAGATGGAGTATAATGTTGGAAAGTGAGGTCATGCACTTTGGCAGAAAAATCAAAGAGCAAGTTATTATTTAAAAGGAGAAAGATTGCAAAGTGCTGCAGTACAACGGGACCTGGGGCTAGTGCATGAAACACAAAAGGTTAGTATGCAGGTACAGCAAATGATCAGGAAGGCCAATGGAATCGTGGACTTTATTGCAAAGGGGATGGAGTATAAAAGCAAGGAAGTCTTGCTACAGTTATACAGGGTATTGGTGAGGCCACACCTGGAATACTGCATGCAGGTTTGGTTTCCATATTTAAGAAAGGATATACTTGCTTTGGAGGCAGTTCAGAGAAGGTTCACAAGGTTGATTCCGGAGATGAGGGGGTTGACTTATGAGGAAAGGTTGAGTCGGTATAACGGATAAGATTATGAGGGGGCTTGATAAGGTGGATGCAGAGAGGATGTTTCCACTGATAGGGGAGACTAGAACTAGGGGGCATAATCTTAGAATAAGGGGCCACCCATTTATAACTGAAGAGGAATTTCTTCTGTCAGAGGGTTGTAAATCTGTGGAATTCGCTGCCTCAGAGAGCTGTAGAAGCCGGGTCATTTAATAAATTTAAGACAGGAATAGACAGTTTCTTAACCGATAAGGGAATAAGGGGTTATGGGGAGCAGGCAGGAAAGTGGACTTGAGCCCATGATCAGATCAGCCATGTTTATATTAAATGGTGGAGCAGACTCAAGGGGCCGTATGGCCTACACCTGCTCCTATTTCTTATGTTCTTATGTCTGCCTACTCAGATGGATGTAAATGATCATGACATTATTTGAAGAAGAGTAGTGGGCTTCTTGGTTACTCCATCTTGCCTATTCATCTCATTAGTATTTGTGGGTCTTTGCAATGTGCAAATTGACTCCTGCGTTTGCCTATAAAGCAGCAGTGATCACACGTCATTGCTTGCAACGTGGTTTGGGATGTTCTGAGGACATAAAAAGTATTATATTCCTGCAAGCTCTTTCTTCTTCTTTAAGGTACTTTCACAGGAAAACCTCAAAGAAAACAAACCCATTCTAATTCTCCTTAGCAACTTTATCTGTCGTAAGCTTCTTTCTGAAGTTAGTTCTTGATGTGATCTGAGAGAACTGATTACAATTTCTGAAATAGCCTGTGTCTCAAGAGATAGAGTGTCAGGCATCAAATTGCTTTTGGAATGGAAAAATGCCTTTTGCAAAAATAGGATTGGAGTATTTGTAATAAATTCAGTCTTTCAAGATTGTACAGCATTCGCAAATGTGAAAAGAGCACAGCATGTGTTTGACTGTAAATAAGCCGAACAATATTTGGTTGCTTACTTTTGTAATGGAAAATAAATTTGTGAGTTTAACTTTCAACAAATTGAAGCCTGTTACCACCAATATTTGTTATTACTTTTCTATATAAATAAACATTCATGCTGACAATTAACAGAGTTGGTCCAAATTTAATAAATATTTTCTGCCTTGTATTTTGTCAAATCAGATTTGATGTGGCATTCTGCTTCGATGTCCCTGCAGGTGAGGAAGCAACCATGAAGTCATTCTTTGAAGGCAGAGCACTTGGCAATCACTACTTAATAGGTAAAAAGCATGAATGTCAGTTTTTATTAATTAAAAAACCTGTTTTCAGCTTTTATTGCAGATTTTTGCACACTTTTGGTCTGATTATCTAAGGAAGCATATACTTGCCCTGGAAGCGGTGCAACGAATATTCACTAGATTGATTCCTGAGATGAGAGGGCTGTCTTATGATGAGAGATTGTGTAGAATGGGCCTACACTCGCTGGAGTTTAGAAGAATGAGAGATGATCTCATTGAAACATACAAGATTCTGAAGGGGATTGACAGGGTAGATGTTGTTTCCCCTGGCTGGAGTGTCTAGAACTGGGGGACACAGTCTCAGGGTAAGGGGTGGGCCATTTAAGACAGAGATGAGGAGGAATTTCTTCACTCAGAGGGTTGTGAATCTTTGGAATTTTCTGCTCCGTATGGCAGTGGATGCTGAGTCTTCGAATATATTCAAAGCTATGATAAATATATTTTTGGAGTCTAGGGGAATCAAGGGATATGCAGATTGGGTGGGAAAGTGGAATTGAGGTCGATGATCAACCATGATCTTATTGAATGGCGGAGCAGGCTCGAGGGCTGTTTGGCCTACTCATGCTCCTATTTTTTATGTTCTTATGTTCTTATAAAGGAGAAAATCAAAACATTGGACCGAAAAAATCTGGATAAATTCAGAGACAATCATGAGAAAATCTAATCTTATCCATCTCATCATAACCAGAAAATCAGCTGCAACGGCTTCTCGTCCCACTCCAGTATCGTTGCCTCTGGTGTCCCCCAAGGATCTGTCCTTGGCCCCCTTCTATTTCTCATCTACATGTTGGCAACATCATCTGAAAACACGGCGTCAGTTTCCACATGTACGCTGATGACACCCAGCTTTATCTCACAACCACATCTCTCGACCTCTCCACGGTCTCTAAATTGTCAGACTGCTTGCCCAACATCCAGTACGGGATGAGCAGAAATTTTCTCCAATTAAATATTGGGAAGACCGAAGTCGTTGTCTTTGGTCCCCGCCACAAACTGCATTCGTTAGCCACCGACTCCGTCCCTCTCCCTATCAAGCATCTGTCTGAGGTTGAACCACACTGTTCGCAATCTTGGTGTCACATTTGACCCTGAAATGAGCATCTGGCCATATATCCGCAGCATAACTAAAATCACCTATTTCCACCTCCGTAACATTGCCCGTCTCCGTCCCTGCCTCGGCTCATCTGCTGCTGAAGCCCTCATCCATGCCCTTGTTACCTCTGGACTTGACTATTTCAACGCACTCCTGGCTGTGAATGCCTGTGAGAATAAGGCACAGAGAATGGGGTGGTGTATTTTAAAAGGAGGAACACAGGGTTACTGCAGTCCAAAGGATAGTCATGGCAGCTATGCTGAATATATATATGTTCTGATTCTAAATAGAGTGCATATTTGTTTAGCTTTGTTTTTTGTTGTGAGTAATTTATAAATAATGCTTAAACAATTCTCTTCTAAAATGCATAAAATGGCACCTTTCATTATAATTTAAAAGTGGGCTGGAAATTTGCTAACGCCTGCTTTGAGGAGGTGATGGCACTGGGACGCTACCTTTAGCGCCGGGCGATGTCTATCGCCTCAAAGTGGGATATTCAGTTGTATCGCCCCAAGAGGAGAGTGGAGCACTAAGAGAAGCATTGCACAATCCTCTTGGGGCGTTAATGGAGCGATGGCGAAGGAGGCTTGCTCAATGTTTTGGCGTTAGGATGTCGGCATCCTCGTGCCAGAAGCTGACAATAAAAATCCTTGTGAAAATTTCAATAATCGTCACCCACACTTCCCCACTACTGCAACAAATAAATAGAAGTTGAAAAACTGAAATTTCATCACTTACCTTGCACTCCGGACAATATCACCGGGATCGATGCTGTACCGATTGCTTTCCCCTGCCAGTGTCAGCGGCAGGCGAAAGAGTAAATTTTGCAAACGCGCGACTACAGAGGCATTGCGCACTCGTTGACCTCACTGAGTGGGTGGCACTAGTGAGCGCAAAGTGATAGCGCCACCGCTAAACCTTCACTAAAGGTCATGGCAGGAACTGACAGCGCGGTGCTTGGGCGGGAGGTGTTTAGCAGCCACTTAGCGCTCCTCTCTGGCTCTAATGGTGGCGCTAAACAACCAAATTTCTAGCACCATGACCATGCAAACTGAAACTTTGTTCTCGTTTTATTTGGATATTTTGATGTAAGCCAATGTGAGCTGTGAGTAGAGTTAAAATACTATTTCATGGATATAAGAAGGTAAAAGGTCAAATCCAAGAATATAAATAGAATTTGATCTTTTGCTTGCTTGAGGGATTTCTCTAAATTTTGCTGCATTTTGTAGCAAGCTGTGGTCACCACTCTCCCTTTCCCGCCTTTCTATGACATTATTTAATATATCTCAGGTTTGTCAGTGCCCTGAATTACATTAGCCCTCCAGCAGTATCTGAAAACTCCAATTTGACGCTGTCCCTGATAGATTTGTCACTTGTATTAGTATTAATGTGTAGCTTTGCTGTGTTTATGCGACGTACCATGAATTATTAACATAATGTTAATCTACAGTGTCATGCAAAAGCAACTAATACAGAATACTTCTCCTGCTAAACTGACCAGTTTTTGGTAACAGAGCATAATTATGAGGAGCATTTTTACACAGACATTTTAGACATTTGATGTAAAGTTTTATTGATGCACATCAATCCTGAGCACCTAGATAGATCTAGAAATAGAACTTTTGGCTTACATTCCACGGCTTTGGGACTAATGTTATGCTCAGTTACCTCTATAGACAAGGTTTGTTAGTTCATATATGTTCCAGTTACATTAACTTAGCTGCAGCAAGTGAAGCACATTCAATTAAATACTTGTTTCCTCTGACAGGCTAAGTCCCACTGTCCATGTGTGGGCATGTGTACATTGCATCAGGAGTATATCTCCAGGAGTATATCTATGTCTGTGCAGTGCTGTTCCAAGTATTGGTGCATAGTTTTTTGGCATGAGGAGTTATCACTGTGGGGATGTGATCTGCCCCCAGGCCTGTCAGAAGGTTGTGGTTCACATTCCACTCCAGAGACTTGAACACAAAAATCTAGGCTGACACACCAGTGCAGTGCTGAGGGAGTGCTGATCTGTCGGAGGTGCCACCTTTCAGATGAGACGTTAAATCGAGGTGCCGTCTGCTCTCTCAAGTGGACATAACTGTTCCCTCGGCACTATTTTGAAGAAGAGAAGGGGAATTATCCCTGGTGTCCTGGTCAATATTTATCACTCAATCAACGTTACTAAAATAGAATATCTAGTCATTATCACATTGCTGTTTGTGGGAGCTTGCTGTGTGCAAATTGGCTGCCGCGTTTCCTACATTACAACAGTGACTACACTTCTAAAAGCACGTAAAATGCTTTGGGATGTCTGGTGGTCGTAAAAGGCGTTATAGAAATACAAGCCTTTCTTTCAATGTTGCTTTCGAACTAAATATCAGGAGGACTGACAGAGCAACCCATAGAGATTTACCTTTTAATTTTCTCTGCCTTTATACCAGGAGGAGACTTCATTTAGTGGCTGAGATGAGCAACTCACCCATGCTTGCTTGCAACCTACACTCCATGGGACGATCTACTGATTAACCATTATTATGTAATACCGATACAAATATCTATAAGCATTAAATGTGAATCTATAGAGGGAGTGTTCTACATTGCTCAATAAAACAAATACTTTATATTCATTTATGTTTCCTTCCTACTGTTTATGATTCTGAATATATAAGGTATGACAACAAAGTATGCATACAGTAGGGGAATAAAATCAATAATTTTAGCCAAAGGCACTTCCATGAACTGAGATATCAACAGTCTGTAGGAACAATAAAAATGACAAAATCCATGAGCTAAGTGATCCTTGACCAAACTGACCAGAAGCAACTGAGGTGCCTGCAGCTGAGCTGAAGATGGATTGAAACCTAAGTCACAGTGATGAGAGGCAGCTACATGAGCCTAGGAAAGGCGTTTACAGATGGTATAAACAAAGGAGCTGTAAAATTGAGTGGAAGAGCACAGAAATACAGTTTTCCTACTATTTTGCTTTATCTTAATGTGAAATACATCTTGGATCTATATTAAGCACAAAAGACATTTGGAATAATGTGTATTTAATAGCAAACCTCATAATAATGTGTATTTAATAACAAACCTCATAGCATCTAGACTGCACAGCCAAACCAAAACACTTCAAATATTTAATATTGCAGGACTATGGGGAATGAGCAGGGAGTAAAATTAATTGGACAACTCTTTTAAAGAGTCGGCATAGGCACGATGGGCTGAATGGCTCCTTCTATGCTGTATGATTCCATGAACTTATTCATCAGATATCACAACTTTAATATAATGAGAAGATTCATAAAAGAACCAGTTATATATAATCATGAGCAGTAGTATTATGAAGTATTAAACAGTTACAGCATTCATTGTGAAACAGTGAAAAATACTGAGCTCATTAAGCAAGGATTTTAATCATCTGTACTGAATTAGTGTTGAGAACATTAGCACAATAAATTACCAACTGTTAGACATTAAGTCATTCAAAAATCAATTAAATAAGAATTTAACACTTTCTGCAGCACTTGCCAAGCAAGCTTAATTATGCTGTCCAATGTTGTATTAAAGTAACTTTCTCAAACACATTAAACTTATGAGAAAAGATTTTGGGACTAACCAAAATGAATTTTCGAACTAGAAAGCTGTTAACCTCTATCTATCTTATTATACAATGGTATATATTTAACACACATTTCCTGTCAGTCACGTCTCACTTTGGCTTAAATTTCATGCTGCAACAAATGAGAACTCGAGTAGCGATGAAAATCTACCAATTAAAACAACACAGAACCGAACCAATCAAATCATTCAAAATCATTTTGACCACTATTATTTCCTCAGTAACCCCAATGAAACAACCTCAATTGCTGAATAAATGTTGTTTTAACAACACTCGGCTGATCCCTGTGTCAAATTGTGAGAAATGTGGAGCGATATGCTTGCACCTGCATAATCTCTGCCTCACTATATTTGCTTCTGATTACATTTAAAAACACCACTGGCCATTATACATATAGGGGCATTGTAAATGTTCCATTGAAGATTTCTTCATTGTTAATTATAAAAAGATCATGTAGTAAAGGCATTTTTAGCAGTCCTGTACAATACAAATCATATCGAGCTTGATCCAACATGTACTGGAATGTCAGGAAAAAAAATTGCTACTGTCAGTTAAATGGTTTCCCCAGAGCTCCAAACAATAAAATAAGCTGACATTTATAGGGAGCATATAAAGTATTTTCCGATTCTCATAGTTCATTATTGTATCTTCCTAATGTTAATGTCTCTGATTAACCTTAAAATTTCATTGGATTGCAGCTCTCAACCAATATAACATTTTGTAAACATGCCTTTAGCCTACCAACGTGAATTTAATCAGCACTGACAATTGATAAGGAGTTGGTGAAAGGTCAGTGGTGATTTGTAGAAGGCCATTAGGGATAAGCCTAGTGTTCCATAGGGCTTTGTCAGTGGTTTACAGAGTAGATTGTGGTGAGGTCTGACAGTACAATCTGTTCAATAATAAAAAAGAGACTTCTTGTTAACTGTATTCAATTATTTTTGGCCATTTCAGTTGTGGTAATTACAAAAGGAAACAAGCTTTTATTTTCTTCCGTGTTCTAAATATTGGGTACTTTGGAAAATAAGAAGCAGTAGGGTGTTTTTTTTGCACAGTATTGTTTCAAAATTGATGAAATAAAAAGCAAATTATACTTGTATGTTTCAAATAATTTATATGTTGGGTCTGAACTTAAGAAAATCAAGAAAATAAAAACATCACAGTACTCAGAAGTTCAAAAAAAAGGAGGCAAAATGTACAAAACATACAATCATTAATGATACCGAGTAGCAACTTCAAAGTTTAACAGAAGATTTGTTAAGAAATGATAAAAGTATGCACAACCTGACCTCTGCTCGTGATAGGCTACGATGACAGAGACATGAGATGGAAACGTTACAGGGTTTTATGTGTATTTGTATCAGGTCCACAAATATGACCTCAATTTCATCGTTTCCCAGGGTCAAATTGTTCTCCTTGGTTAGGAAGTTGGTAGAGTCCGGCCTGGAGACATCTGCATGGCGGGCATCAATTCCTTCGTCAACCTGCCAGCACTCTATTCCAGCACAAAACCGACACAGGATGAAACCTAGCACTGGGGTACACGTTCTTCTTTTGCAAAGAAAGGGGTAACATTCATTTCTGTCGATTTTAACAGCTGCCAATCAAAATGATTAAATGAAATACAAATGTATTCGAGAGAAAATCGGCAATCACGATGCAGCTGTGATATTGGCCATTCACGCTTCTCTTGAACTAACAGATGAACCGAAACATATAGCTCTTTGTGTTTAAAGGACAGCTACAGACGTGTCGCAGTTACCGTGTGAATGGCCTTGGTTATGCACCCTTGTATTGGATTAAAACTAGGACGTAAATGCAGTGTGAAAATTCCAAACGCAGAAAATTAAGGGAGATATAGCTACAAATGTTGCCTTGCAAGATAAATCATAAGAAAACCTTCACAACCTATTCATAAAAACAAGAAATAGCCCTAAGCCGTGACTGTTGCTATGGTTACAGCTGTAATTATTTTACAGCATGGACATAATATAAATTGCTAATTAAGGTCTGTTACATATTTATATATGCTTATTATGATGTGACAGAGTCCAATAAAGTAATTGTTACAACATTTTTTAAATGAAGATTTTACTGCATTCAAGCAATAAGAGTAAAGAATATTTGCATACGGAGTATGCAAATACTAGACTTCTGTAATGGTGCTCATGGGTAATTGAGGGCACAGGACTGGAAGTGGATTTATTAGGTGGAGAATAGATCTTAGGGCTGGGGAATGAGGCCGTCAGGTAAAGTGGGAACTGGGACAAAGATGCTGGAGGGTTCTGCAGTGCATGAATCTAAGCAGGAATTGAGTTAGGTTGGTTTCCTGTTACATGGCAACTGCAGAAACTGCGATTTACAGGGGCCATGGAGGGCAGCGATGTCAGCATGGCTAAGGCTCGAAGATGAGGATTGTCTCGGGTTGAGATGTGGAGGATTTATTACATCATGGGGTAGAAATACAGGTCCGCCCGAAACGGGTCGCACCTACCGCTGTTGATGTGTTTCCTCCGCCGCGTTGAATGAGGTGGCCTCTTGCGGGAAATTCAGCTCTCTGTCGTTTTTTTTAGCGGACCGGAAGCCGGCCATAATGGGGGCGGTAGTGCGGCGGTGAGCACAAGAGAGGGGCGGAAGTGGAGGCGGGACAGAGTATCCACCGCTGTCAGTCATCGGCGTAGTGCTAATGACATCATGATGCTTGTGCGTCCACCACGTTTCTCTCCCTTCACTTAAAGGGGAGGGCCACTGCGAGCTCTGCGATTATTTCAGTTCGGTCCACTGGGCCACCAGGGAGGGTTTCGGCCGGGCCAGCGGCCTGGTACCCAAGAGGGACTGCCAAACTGCCTGTTGGCAGCCCGGCCGAACCCGGGGACATAATTGTCGGGCTGACAAAAAAGATAAAATGGCGGCCGCAGTAGTGCGCCCTCCTCTTGACTGAGCGCCGCACAGCCATGACCGCCCTAAGTGGAGGAAGAGCATCCGGGAAGGCACTGAGCACCTCGAGTCTCGCGCCGAGAACATGCAAAAATCAAGCGTAGACAGCGGAAGGTGCGGCAAACCAGGCTCCCCACCCACCCTTTCCTCCAACGACTATCTGTCCCCAATGTGACAGAGACTGTAATTCCCGTATTGGACTGTACAGCCACCTGAGAACTCACTTTTAGAGAGGAAGCAAGCCTTCCTCGATTTTGAGGGACTGCCTATGATGATGATGATGATGATGAGTGTCACGGGTTTGGATCTAGTGTTAGTGTGATACGAAAATAGCAAAAAGTGGGATCCAACCAATATTACCTCTAATTTATTTTGTGCGTGGTCCCTTTAAATTTGCTGCGCGCGGTATCTTTTACAGAGGCAACAGCTTGCTTGCATGAGACCTCCCGATCGATGCGCAGCTGGGTGCCTTAGTGGGAATGTTGCATTCAACCCTACCTTTTTTCAATTGAAATGTTGAAAATGTTGCTCTCGAAAATTCTAATCTTGGCCTGTCTAGAAAAGGGCACCATAATCTCTTTAATTCGCTTCCCAGAGAGGACCCAGAGACTACAGTAATTCAGAGTGCCAATGTTAGTTAGGTTTAATGCTTTAATGTTGAAGCTGCCAGAAGCAGACCTGAACAAAATTACATTTACTTTATAATTCTGTTTTTGTAAAATATTTTCTCCCCTGTTTCCCCCCACCCTCATGCCATGCCCTGCCCACTAAGGCAAGCATTTGGCCAAGAGCTCAAGAGTGACACTGCAATTGGCCACTAGTGGGCATGGCAGGGCACTCGAGGTGGCTCTGCCGTTTATTTCCTTCTGAGCACAGCTGCGATCTGGGAATTAACAGTGTAGGCAAGTACAATCCTTAACTTGTACTGAATGTATATTCATGCATGAATGCACAGTACCATCAAGCTGCCCAAAGCAGATTATACTAATAAAAACGATCCGGATGTGAAAATACTGAAGCATTTAGCCTTCCAATTTAACTTTGCAAACTCTGCTTTACTTATCTTGCAACATCTTCTGACACAGTGGTGGGAGTTATACCATGAGATCTTAAAAATGTTGATTGCTTTATCGTAAATTAATCTCTATCATTTAAGCCAAGATTATTTTAAATAAATGGCTCTCCTAAAATAGCGTAGAGGGAAATTTTAGGTGAATGTGTAAATTGTTTGTATGCTGATATTACATTGCATAACTTAAGAGGCTATATGTAGGTTGAATATAGATAGGAGGCAGTGGATATATCCACAGCGGATGCATTGACAGTCATTTTCCAACATTCCATAGACTCTGGATCACTTCCTATGGAGTGGAGGGTAGCCAATGTAACCCCACTTTTTAAAAAAGGAGGGAGAGAGAAAACAAGGAATTATAGACCGGTCAGCCTGACATCGGTAGTGGGTAAAATGATGGAATCAATTATTAAAGATGTCATAGCAGCGCATTTGGAAAGAGGTGACATGATAGGTCCAAGTCAGCATGGATTTGTGAAAGGGAAATCATGCTTGACAAATCTTCTGGAATTTTTTGAGGATGTTTCCAGTAGAGTGGACAAGGGAGAACACCAGTTGATGTGGTGTATTTGGACTTTCAGAAAGCTTTCGACAAGGTCCCACACAAGAGATTAATTGCAAAGTTAAAGCACATGGGATTTGGGGTCGTGTGCTGACGTGGATTGAGAACTGGTTGTCAGATAGGAAGCAAAGAGTAGGAGTAAATGGGTACTTTTCAGAATGGCAGGCAGTGACTAGTGGGGTACCGCAAGGTTCTGTGCTGGGGTCCCAGCTGTTTACATTGTACATTAATGATTTAGACGAGGGGATTAAATGTAGTATCTCCAAATTTGCAGATGACACTAAGTTGGGTGGCAGTGTGAGCTGCGAAGAGGATGCTATGAGGCTGCAGAGTAACTTGGATAGGTTAGGTGAGTGGGCAAATGCATGGCAGATGAAGTATAATGTGGATAAATGTGAGGTTATCCACTTTGGTGGTAAAAACAGAGAGACAGACTATTATCTGAATGGTGACAGATTAGGAAAAGGGGAGGTGCAACGAGACCTGGGTGTCATGGTACATCAGTCATTGAAGGTTGGCATGCAGGTACAGCAGGCGGTTAAGAAAGCAAATGGCACGTTGGCCTTCATAGCGAGGGGATTTGAGTACAGGGGCAGGGAGGTGTTACTACAGTTGTCCAGGGCCTTGGTGAGGCCACACCTGGAGTATTGTGTACAGTTTTGGTCTCCTAACTTGAGGAAGGACATTCTTGCTATTGAGGGAGTGCAGCGTAGGTTCACCAGATTGATTCGCGGGATGGCGGGACTGACATATCAAGAAAGATTGGATCAATTGGGCTTGTATTCACTGGAGTTCAGAAGAATGAGAGGGGATCTCAGAAACGTTTAAAATTTTGACGGATTTAGACAGGTTAGATGCAGGAAGAATGTTCCCAATGTTGGGGAAGTCCAGAACCAGGGGTCACAGTCTAAAGATAAGGGGTAAGCCATTTAGGACCAAGATGAGGAGAAACTTCTTCACCCAGAGAGTGGTGAACTTGTGGAATTCTCTACCACAGAAAGTTGTTGAGGCCAATTCACTAAATATATTCAAAAAGGAGTTAGATGTAGTCCTTACTATTAGGGGGATCAAGGGGTATGGCGAGAAAGCAGGAATGGGGTACTGAAGTTGAATGTTCAGCCATGAACTCATTGAATGGCGGTGCAGGCTGGAAGGGCCGAATGGCCTACTCCTGCACTTTTTTTCTATATTTCTATGTTTCTATGACCTATCCACTGAAGTATATCCTGTCATGAATCACTACTTTCTCTCATCTAATATGGTCATACAAACATCATATATGGACTATGAATTGGGTTTTGGTTGAGTAAGGTGGTCTTCTTTGTTGCACAATGTGGAGTTGTAAATATTAGGACCTCAGAATTCTTAAGGGTAGTTGTCAATTTTTATGATGCTGTTGCTTACCATTTGTCAATAAATGATCTACGATATCATAATGGAGAAAGTATGTGTATACCAGCTATTAATACTTGACCTTGATTGGGAGTTTGTTTGATTCTATTTTGTTTGTGTTATGTCACCTTAAGATTTTGTGGGTCTGATGTTCTAATGAGATAATGAGCTCATATCACATGATCACATTCTTGCACAAGGGTCAGGTGAAGCACTGATATAATCCATCAGCATTGACAGTTTCTATACAATTGTTCTGCAGTTACAGTTTGCAAACAATTTCTTTTCTTATTAACAGGAAAAAATTATTGACAAATATATTCTGCAGAATTCTGAGAATGCAAAATTTGGCTCCTTAGCGCCTGTTGTTTCAGCACTACTGGTGCTGTTTTGGCTCCAAAATGGTATCCTCAGCAGTCACACACACTTCTGGCTTGAGTCGCACAGGCCGCCCTCTTTGTGAGAGCATTAGCACACGGGATGTGAGTATCTGCCAGAAGTATGCGGGATAGGCAGATTGTGACGTCAATCAGCATGCATCACTGATTTGACACCAGCGCTGCCATTTTGGAGCTCAACACTCCAGCTAACATCCTCTCTTTACCTCATACAGCTGTACATGCGTTCAGCAGTAGGGAGGATCCACCACCAACGCTATTTAAAGGGATCATCAACTACTTTCAGGTTAGTTGGTGATTCATGTCGACTGGCTCTTGCTACGATTGTACAAGTGTTCGGTGGGCTTTCCAGAGTTCTTTAACGTTGCTAAGGTCTACAGGGATTGGTGTGGGAGATGCTGAAGGACTTTGTCCTGACTTCAAGGCTTCTGCACAAACCTGTTGCTCCCAGATATGGGTGCACTAGTCGGGGATCCCCTTGGAATACAGCATGACCTGGAGAATGAATCGAGGGTGGGCAGAGCAGGACTAGCTGCTGGCAGAGTGAGGAGGTGGAGGAGTTCTCTCAGCAGGAAGCCATCTCCTCCCGGGGTTTCAGGGAATAATTCACCTATCTGAACCTCAGTGAGGACCAGTGTGTGAGAAGTCCACGCTTCACTGAAATCTGCCACCTGCTGCAGCCACAACTGCAACCTCAGAGCAGGGCAAGGACCGCAGAGCCAGTGGCTGTGTAGGTGCGCATGGCCATGAACGTTTATGCGCGGGCTCCTTTCAGGCTGGAGTAGGAGATATTTGCAACATCTCCCGGTTCGCCATCCACTGTTGCATAAGGGAGGTCAGTGAGGCTCGGAGAGCTGAATACATTTCATTCTCTCTTGCCTGAGAGCAGCAGGCGAAGCGAGCATGCGGCTTGGCGAGGATTGCAGGCTTCCCCATGGTGTAGGGTGCCATTGACTGCACACACATCGCTTTGTGGGCGCCGCATGTCAACTCTGAGATGTACTGCAACCGAAAGGGATTCCACTTCCTTAATGTCCAACTGGTGTGCCACATTACAACAGTGACTGCATTTCAAAAGTACTTAAATGGCTGTAAAGCACTTTGGGACGTCCGGTGGTCATGAAAGGCACTATATAAATGCATATCTATCTATCTATCTATTGCTCCTTCCTTTCTTCCTTTCCTTTCCCTTCCCATCCCTTCCCTTCTCTTCCCTTTCCTTCTCTTCTCTTCTCTTCTCTTCTCTTCTCTTCTCTTCTCTTCTCTTCTCTTCTCTTCTCTTCTCTTCTCTTCTCTTCTCTTGTCTTGTCTTGTCTTGTCTTGTCTTGTCTTGTCTTGTCTTGTCTTGTCTTGTCTTGTCTTGTCTTGTCTTGTCTTGTCTTGTCTTGTCTTGTCTTGTCTTGTCTTGTCTTGTCTTGTCTTGTCTTGTCTTCTCTTCTCTTCTCTTCTCTTCTCTTCTCTTCTCTTCTCTTCTCTTCTCTTCTCTTCTCTTCTCTTCTCTTCTCTTCTCTTCTCTTCTCTTCATCATGCAGGTCAATGCTTGGCATATTGGCAACAGTAATGATGCCTTCATTCTGCGGCAGTCCACTGTACCATTAGCAGTTGAGCCATGACAAACTAGGCAACGAGAGTTATCCGTTGATGACGCGTCTCACAACTCCGGTACAACTCCGGTGTGCATATCCATGAATACGTGGGCAACATGCATACAACGAAAGCCATGCTGCCACATGAAATAATGCCTCAGCTGCCTGTACCACTCTGGAGGAGCGGTAGAGTACTCGGCAGAGCGGGTGTCAAGATTTGTGGTGGTCTGCTGCATGCTGCACAACCGCGCCACCATAAAGGCATAGCCCTTGCCACCAGCTATACGGTGAACAGCTGAGGAGCAGGAGGAGGAGGAAGAGGAAGGGAGGAGGCAACATAAATAGTCCCTTTTTGCCCGGGCTGTCTGTGAATGATACCAGTAAACAGAACCCAATTCCCCATTCACCAACAGTCCCACACCTTACCTTCCCTCTGTCACTGACCATTATAGTGTCCGTTTGGTCACAATGCAAAAAAGAAGCCAACACAAATTTATAAATGAAACTGTTATGTATGCAATAAAGGTTCAAAGTGAGTACTGTTTAACTAAGCAAGGTACGACCTTGGCTCTGCTTTATTTAGTCCCAAAATGACTCACAAAATGGCTGGCCTTTTATACCAGAGCAGCACCATGTGCGTGCGTGCTGCTCAGTGGCCTCCAACAATGACACCATCTGGTGGCTACAAACAGCATGTACATACATGACAATACCCACCTCGGAGATCTTATCACAGTCTTTCACAGATTGAGACAGTCCGGTGCTTTACGCTCCCGGGTTGACTGTCTCAGTTCAATTCCGGCCGTGGGTGAGTGTGCAGAATCTGTTGTGGCTGGTGGCTGGATGGCTGACTTGTTGGGGTGGCAGTGGCCATGTCAGGAATTGCAAGTCCATTTTTATTGAACAAGTCTGTGATGGAAATTCCGGGTTCACTGATGACCCGTGAGTTCACTGAAGGCTGCTGGTAGGTTGGTTGGTCGTCGACGGTTTCTTCGTCCGACTGCTCTGGCTCGTCTGTGTGCCTCAGCTTTGTTTGATCCATGTGTTTCCTGCAAGTTTTCCCATTCGTGAGCTTAATAACAAATAAGCTGTTGCCCGCCTTGGCCATGACCGTACCAGCGATCCATTTGGGACGCTGACCATAATTCAACACGTATACAAGATTATTAACAGAAATCTCGCGTGACACAGTTGCGCGATCGTGGTACCCTTGTAGACTCTGTCTTCTATATTCAACATGATTACTTAAATCCAGGTGTACAAAAGATAACTTGGTCTTAAACCTTTTTTCATCATGAGTTCAGCAGACAAGGGTCTTGTCCTGTAACTCAGCAGTATGCAAGACAAGCGGGTCTGCAGTGACCCTTGGGTTAATCTCCTCATGCTTTGCTTGATAATTTGTACTGCACGTTCTGCTTGCCTGTTGGACGCAGGCTTGAATGGTGCTGACCTTACATGTTTTATGCCGTTAAGTTTTACAAACTCGTGAAACTCCTGACTGGTGAAGCACGACCCATTGTCGCTCACCACTGTATCAGGCAGACCATGTGTCACGAATATGACATTGAGATTCTCTATGGTTGACGTGGACGAACTGGATGACATGATGCATTCTATCCACTTCAAATACGCATCCACCACCACTAAAAACATCTTGCCCAGGAAGGGACCTGCAAAATCTACATGGATTCTGAACCAAGGTTTGGATGGCCATGACCACAGACTCAGCGGTGATTCCGCTGGTGCTTTGTTGAGCTGCATGCAGATGTTGCACTGATGCACGCATGCTTCCAGCTCAGAATCAATTCCTGGCCGCCATACGTGGGACCTGGCGATGGCCTTCATCATCACTATACCAGGATGTGTGTTGTGTAACTCACGCACAAACTTCTCTCTCCCTTTCTTAGGCATTACAATATGATTGTTCCACAATATGCAATCTGTTTGAATAGACAGCTCATCCTTGCGACGAATGTACGGTTTGGTCTCCTTGCACATTTGCTTAGGTATGGCAGACCAATCCCCTTTGAGGATGCAACCCTTTACCACTGATAATATCGGGTCCTGGCTGGTCCAGGTCTTAACTTGTTGAGCCATGACAGGGGTACCTTCACTCTCAAAACCATCCATGATTAACATTAAATCTGCCGGTTGTGGCGTTTCCACCTCCGGTGTGGGCAACGGCAACCGACTCAAAGATCGGCACAATTCTCTGTGCCAGGTCTGTGGCGAATGACAGAATCATAGGCAAATAATGTCAGCGCCCAACTTTGGATGCGGGATGAAGCGTTGGTATTGATACCTTTGCTCTCGGAAAACAATGAAATGAGTGGCTTGTGATCGATCTCTAATTCGAACCTCAGACCAAACAGGTATTGATGCATCTTTTTAACACCGTATAAATACGCTAAAGCTTTTTTTTACCATACTGTAGGCTCTTTCTGCTTTAGACAAACTTTTGGATGCATACTCGACAGGTTGAAGTTTCTCCGACTCATTGGCTTGTTGTAACACGCAACCAATTCCATATGACGATGCGTCACAGGCCAAAACTAAACGTTTACATGGGTCATAATGTACCAGCAGCTTGTTCGAGCAAAGCAGATTGGTGGCTTTCTCGAAAGCTCTGTCTTGCAATGCGCCCCACACCCAGTTGTTGCCTTTTCTCAATAGCATATGCAGTGGTTCAAGTAAGGTGCTCAATTTAGGTCGGAAGTTACCAAAGTAGTTGAGTAGACCCAGGAACGAACGCAGCTCCGTCACGTTCTGCAGCTTGGGTGTATTCTTGATGGCTTTGGTTTTCACGTCAGTAGGTCTGATGCCATCAGCGGTGATTTTCCTCCTGAGGAATTCGACCTCCGGTGCACTTTGAGCGTTTAAGTCTGAGTCCCACTCTGTCCAAACACAGTAGAACCTCTTCCAGGTTGTTCAGATGTTCCTTGGAGTCACGACCGGTGATCAGGATGTCATCTTGGAACACGACAGTTCTGGGAACGGAATTTAGTAGATTTTCCATATTCCTCTGGAATATTGTTGCAGCTGAGCGAATTCCAAACGGGCGCCCTTGGTAAATAAACAGTCCTTTGTGCGTGTTAATGCACGTAAGTCTCTTCAACGTCTCGACCAACTCCTGCGTCATATAGGCCGGCATCAAGTCCAGTTTTGTGAATGACTTCCCTCCGGCTAGCGTCGCAAACAAGTCATCAGCCTTCAGTAACGGGTACTGATCTTGTTTCGAAACCCTGTTGATTGTAGCCTTGTAGTCTCCACAGATTCTGACTGTGAGATCACTTTTCAGCACAGGAACAATGGAACTGGCCCATTCATTAAATTCGACCAGTGATATGATCCCTTCACGCTGGAGTCTGTCCAGTTTAATTTTGACCTTCTCCCTCATCATATACGGCACTGCCCGAGCTTTATGATGGACGGGTCTTGCATCTGAGTCCACATGGATATGCACCTTGGCTCCCGTGAAGTTGCCGATACCCGGTTCGAACAGCGAGGGGAACTTGCTCAATACTTGGGCACATGTATCTTCCTCCGACGACAATGCCTTTATGTCGTTCGAGTCGCATCTGATTTTCTCTAACCAGCTCCTGCCGAGCAGTGTTGGGCCATTGCCTGTAACAATCCACAGCAGTAACTCGTGAATCACACCGTTAAACGATACGTTAATTTGTGCACTGCCAATCACCTTTATCAGTTCTTTGGTGTACGTGCGCAGCTTGGCATTAACAGATCTCATCCTGGGCCTCGCAGTCTTAGTATCCCACAGCTTATTAAATGCCCTCTCGTTCATGATCGATTGACTCGCCCCCGTGTCCAGTTCCATCGATACCGGTATCCCGTTAAACTTCACAATAATCAAAATGTTTTACTCTTGGTTGTGACAGAGTACAGTCCATACACTTCCTCCTCTGGCATCTCGGATTGCATATCCGGATCCGCGCTAGTCTGACTCTCATCCTCCACGTGGTGTGTCACAGCTCGCTTGCTCATCTGCAGACACTTGCGCTGGAGATGCCTCACTCTCAGACAGCCTTTGCAACTATATTGTTTAAATGATTTCCCCCACAATGCCAACACGGAGAAGTCGGATACAATCCTGCTGGCGGACTTTGGGCAGCCACGGTTTCGCGAACGCAGCTGTGTGCCGCTCTGCCGAACTCCGAATCAATCGCATTTACAGTACTTTCCAAGGTTCAGTTCTTCACCGACATTTGCTTTAGACGCCTGTCAGTCGTCATACATGATTGAGCGATCTGGATGGCCCTTTTTAAATCCAACTCCTCCACCGCCAGAAGTTTGCGCAGGATGTCTGCCAACACCGTCCCGAACTTGCTCGGTCCCGCTAGACGTCTCAGGTCGGCAACGAATTCCGCCGCGCTCTGGCCCTCCGATCGAATGTGTGTATAAAACCTGTATCTTGAGATGATGATGCCGTCGCCTGGCTTGAGGTGCTCCTGTACCAATGTAAACAGCTCCTCGTATTTTTTCTCTGTTGGATCACTAGGCATGAGTAGATTCTTTATCAGACCGTAGATCTTTGAACCGCACACAGTGAGGAACATGGCCCGGTGCTGATCTGCATCGTCAAACCCCTTTGTTGGCCACGAAGTACTGGTTCAAATGGCTCACAAGGTCTGCCCAATCTTCTCCCTCCATGAATCGCTCTAAAAATCCAATCGTGTTCATTTTGCAAATAAAGGTTCTTGTATTCTCGTCACCAAATGTTATGTATGCAATAAAGGTTCAAACTGAGTACTGTTTAACTAAGCAAGGTACAACCTTGCCTATGCTCTATTTAGCCCCAAAGTGCATGACTCACAAAATGGCTGGCCTTTTATACCAGAGCAGTACCATGTGCGTGCTGCTCAGTGGCCTCCAACAATGACACCATCTGGTGGCTACAAACAGCATGTACATACATGACAGAAACCATGCGATATTGCAAAGAAACATCAACTAATCACCTTTGTGCATTCCCTTAGTGCCTGTATTTCATGTGCCTTTGCCTGTCCTGGTGCTCCTATGCAGTGCTACCTCATTAGCTGCAGTATGGCTGGTGGAAGGCGGCTGACTTTCAGTGGAGTCGACTACAGATGGTCTTGGAGGACATCTCTGGGCCTAAAAGGCCCGACTGTGGATAGCACCATCTCTGCATGGCCGGCAGCAGTCTGGGCTGGCTGGTTGAGACAAACAACAAGCGCACTGGCAGGGAGACAGTGGTGGCTGTACGAATGCTGTCATCCTGAGAGAGGACAGCAGGTTCGCGCTCCACAGAGCCACAGCCACTGCCCCAGGGCAGCATCTCAGCAATTCTAGTAATCTGTTGTAGAACAGATTGCTGGACTGCTGTGACACCCTGTAAGCCCCTTTGAATACTGGTATCTGCAGCCATCATGGCAACAGTCTGAGCTTGTATGCCAGCAAGCTGTGCTTGCATGACAGAAATCTGAGCTTCCACTGCAACACTCAAACATTGGGTGGTTTCTGCTTGTGCTGCAATGGAAGCTGAGACTTCAGCCATCAGACGCTGCATCATGATTGGGTCCACAAGTGTGTGAATTGAGTTGGCCACCATTTCCATGCTGGAAAGGATGGGCTCCAAGTTCAGTGCAAAGCCCTGTGCCAAGTTGCTGCCGGACTCCTCCATGCTCCTTGATATTGCACTCAGGTTTCATGGCAGGCTTGCCAATGCACCAAGCATCTCATCAGCATACCCATTAGCCTTCTTCTGTAGCCCGCTCCATCAAATTACTCAACTGAATCCTCTGCAGCAGAACTTGTGTGTGATCTCGCCCTCTGGGGAGCTGGCACCTGTGCTATCTTTGCCCCCTTCCCTGGCTGCAGGCCACTCGTGTCCGGTGTCTCACCACGTGCAGATCCCGCCTCTAAGGTATCCTCTAAATTAGACGCAATGTCAATATCTGAGCTGGTGGTTGAGAGCGTGAAATCAAGTCATGGTGTTTCTTCATCATCACTGTATTCTTCCTCTACCACCTGTTGCTCTTCCCCCACTGCATGGCCAGGTTGCAGTTTTTGGGTATCTGAAAGGAGAAAGGCACAAGGTCTGGGTTGTGGTAGGGGAAGCGACGGAAAGTAAGAGAGGCATGTTTACACCATCTGCAGCTTGTAAAGTAGAAGAGATTGTGGGATGAGGGGCAAGTTGGATGTGAGAGCGAGGATTAGGTATCTTCTATGTTTCAGCCCCACAGGCTCAGCAATAGCTGCTCCAATGATAGCGAGCACCATCTCCTCCATGGGGGTTAGAGCATTAAGCTGCACCTGTCCCCTTCTGGTTAGCTCCTGCTGCCTTCAATTCTGCGCCATATTGTCCTGCAAGAGAGAGGGAAGTGTGTCAGTGACGTGGTGCAATATGTTTGGGTGATGTGGCTGTCGTGGATGAATAGGTGGCAGTGTGTGCAAGCAGTGAGATGTGGGAGTGAGGCTTGCAACAATGCTAAGTGTGTGAGGGTGAGGTGAAGCTATGAATACTAGGTATGAGTCTTAATTGATAGAGATTGTTGGTTGGCAAGTGATGGGGGTGTGGTGCATTGAGCAGAGGCTGAGGCTAGTGGTGCATTTGGTGGGATATGACATTTGAAGATGAATTGACCACTTGTGTGAAGTCATTGAAAGTTTTGTGGCACTGCTTCCAGGTCCTCACAAAATTTGTCTGGAAGGCCTCCTGGCCCCCTGTGGATAGAACACATCTCTCCTCCTCTCAATCACCTCCACCAAGGCCTCCAGTGCAGCATTGGAAAATCTTCGAGCCTGCTCTCTCCCTTCTTGTGCCATTAGTATGTCTTTGTCCTGGTCAGAATGTCTTCCACAGCTACTTTCAGCACCTACTCCAGCCACAATGCATTGCCCCTTTAAGCAGTGCAGGCTAGCTTTAAGCAGTGCAGGCTAGCTTTGAGCGGTGCTACCCTCGTACAATCTTGGGCCCCCTGCTGAGGCATGCAGCTTCTCAACAGCACAGTTAGTGCTGGCTGCATGCACCAATCATGTAGATTAGCAAGCAGTATGAAGTTGGCGTGCTGTCTGCAACAGGAGCGGGTTAATCTTTCATTGCGATCCCTGGGCCCGTTTTTGTGATCTATCAAATTTAGCCCCTAGAATCTCTCTAGATATATGAATTGTGAATATCATTGTATGCCTTCTTCATTATAGGATTATTATTTCCTTTTAATCCCTTTGATTTGCATTGCTCAGAATTGCACTTCCTAGTTTAAATAACTGAATTTTTCAAGAAATAGGAAAATGTGGTGTCTTTTGAAGTATATGCAAATCTCACTAAGCCTGAAGAACTGATTCAATGCAAATGGCCTCCCAGGATTTATGGTAAATGAGATCAAGCTTCCACTTGTTTTTCTATTTGTAATTTGCATAAATTTCTCTCTCTCTCAAGCTACTTTTATATTGGTGTTCGTTCCGTTTAGATTTCAGGAGACCAACATCTGTGTGCTGTTTACACCATTAAATCTGGTTCTCTCTCCCAGTGGTGGAATTATTTTTAAGAGGTCTACTGCTGATTCTACTGCTGGGATAAAGGAGATGGATTTAGTAATGTAAATATAGGGTGCTGGCTCACAGATGTCAATTCTCTGGAATCTGAACAAAATGAGCAGCAGTTTAAATGCAGCATGAATGGAGTTTTGTGTGCTTGTCAAGTTGAAGGATATTAGTGCTGAGAAACATTTCAGCGCCAACTTGCTCTGATGTGTCTCTTTAAATCTGCTAAACATTTGCAGGCTTCACGGAGGAGAAACTGGGCAGTAAAAGAAGAGTGCGGGAGACGATTGAAAGAACGGTTTGAGGTTATAAGGATGCTTTTGTAAGTGGGAAGAGAGGTCGTAAAGTGGAGCAGATTAGGGAAGGAGTTCCAGAATAGCGAATCAAGATGGCAGTTGACAGAGCAAATTGGGGTGGAGCGGAGTTCACAAGAGGTGAGAATTGGAAAACTAAAGGGCACAGGCTGGGATATAAGAATTGAGGAGTTTGCAGTGGTAGAGTGGAGTGAGGGAATTGTAAGGAAGATAAGGATTATAAATTCAATGCGTTGGGCTTGGAGTGTGAGTGGTAATTGGCAACAATAGAGGCAAGGAGCTCATTAGCATACCCTGGCAGGCTTCTGGTCGCAAATACGTGCCCTAGGGGCAATCCACCACCTCTGGGCTGATACATAATCAGACAGCCCAAAGGCCAGCCTGACCCAGAAAATGATAGGTCAGGGAGGGGGTCCATTTGCCGGGGGAGGGTGTGCGTCAGCGACCAGGTTACTTTTGTGCAGCCTGGAGGTGCATTCCTATTCCATCTGGGCCTTTTAGCTAAGATCATGCGTAACTGACCTGACAGGGGAGTAACCATGACCCCAAAGTGGTTCTCCCTGGATCAGGAAGGTGATTCTCCTATGCTTTTTGGAAATAGGAGGTGGGTGGGGTGGCTTGACCCATCCACCTCCACGGAGGTGTGTGGGGGGCCTGACCCATCCACCTCCATGGCACGAACCTGGTATTGCAGTACTTCCAGGAACGGTGCTTGGGCTCTAGGCCTTTTGGCTAAGAGCATTAGCGCAGGGTGATCCTTGATGTGTGCAAGGTGACCTCTGGCGTTTGTGATCTGACAAAGAATTGGAAAGATTGGCAACGAATTAAAAAAAAAAAAATTCCTACTCCATCTGGCCCAACAAAAATAAATAATTGGGCTCCTCCTCGGCTAGACTAACTCCTGCAATGGGTCGGAGCCCATGCACGCACGCTCTGCCCAATTCAGGGGTGCTCTAAAGTTCCATTCTTGGTTCTTGCTCCAATTCTTCATTTATAGGTTGCTCCTTGGCAGCATTATCGACAGGTCAGCTTCCACGTGCATGATGATGACACTGAGGTCAACATCTCTGTCATCAAACTTGACTCCACAACAGCAATGTGCTATCAGATTGCTTGTCTGACTTCAAGTCATAGATGTTAAAGAATTGATGATCGAGAACATCCTCCAATTTAACACTGGCAAGATCCTGTTTGTTTGATTACTTTTGCTCATTGGCATAGCAGAAGTGCATCTAACGGCATGGAAATTCACTTCCCATTACTTTTTGCAACTAGCATCAACGTCACGCATACCCAGGTCAAGCCCCCCCATGCGATAGACGCAGAGTGAAATTCTCTTTACGTTACTCCAAAAATGCTTCTTAACCCTGTGCCCATCATCACCCATGTGGTGAGCTGTTAATTCCAGCTGCTATCAGGAGACAGAGTGGAGGTCTTGCCCTTCACCACTTGGAGAAAGAGAAAATTGGACCAGTCACTCAGCTGCTGTTCTGGACCTTCTGGAGTTCAGAATGGCTGGAAAATTGAGTAGGGTAAATTTGTGTCTTTACGCCTGACCGCAAAATATCACTTAGATGGAGGGCAGAAAGGAAAAGGAGCAAAGTGCACACTCTTAATTAAACACATGCATATATAGGCACACATATATGTGTATAGATATATGTTCATATATATGACATTCTGAGCTCTTAATGATTTAAAATCCATTGTTCTGGGTGATAGAGCAGTGGAGCTTGGTTTTCTGTGGAATTCTCTACCACAGAAAGTGGTTGAGGCCAGTTCGTTAGATATATTCAAAAAGGAGTTAGATGTGGCCCTTACGGCTAAAGGGATCAAGGGTATGGAATGGAGAGAAAGCAGGAGTGGGGTACTGAAGTTGCATGATCAGCCATGATCATATTGAATGGTGGTGTGGGCTCGAAGGGCCAAATGGCCTACTCCTGCACCTATGTTTCTATGTTTCTATGTTTCTATGTTTTTAATCAAGTTACTTGGAATCTGACCAAATAGTGGGCTACCTTTAAGTTTAACATTGAAAGCAAAAGTCAATAAATATCAAACATCAAGAACATCAAAGTACTTTGAGATGAGAGGTTTTTTTAAATGTTCCTTGATTACAACTTTTCTCTCATCTTTGAATTTCAATCGTTCCAACAAGATACTCCATATTCTACATAAAGAGATCTGACTGAATTAACCCTTCCTCTTATATAGGTTTATGATGTGCTCGCTGACCTACATTGGCTCCCGGTCTGGAAACACCTCAATTTTAAACATCTCATCCTTGTGTTCAAATCACTCATTGGCCTCCGCCCTGCCTATCGCTGTAACCTCCTCCGGCCCTACAACCTTCCGAGATCTCTGCACTCCCCCAATTATGGCCTCTTGCACATCCCTAATTTTTGTAGTGTCAGCTGTGGCTCAGTGGGTAGCAAAACAGATTATCTGGTCATTATCACATTGCTGTTTGTGGGAGCTTGCTGTGCACAATTTGGCTGCCGTGTTTCTCATGTTACGACCGTGACTACACTTCAAAAAGTACTTCATTGACGGTAAAGTGCTTTGAGACGTCCGGTGGTCATGAAAGGTACTATATAAATGTAAGTATTTTTTTATCACTCCACCATTGGTGGCCATGCCTTTAATTCCCTAGGCCCTAAGCTCTGGAATTCCCTTCTTAAACCTCTCCGCCTCTCTACCTCGCTCTCCTCCTTTAAGGCTCTCCTTAGAACCTAATCTTTGACCCAATCCTAATATCAACTACATGGCTCGGTGTCAAATTCTGTTCGATAACGCTCATTCTGTTCGATAACGCTCCTGCGAAGTGCCTTGGGGCGTCTTGCTACATTAAAGGTGCTATTTAAATGCAGGTTGTTGTTGTTGATAGACATAAGATTTATGAACTGAAACATGATAAAATAATAGACAGTTTCTAGCTTTCTGGCTGGTATAAAATGTCTGTGTTGTATCTTGTCAATGATTTCCTAATGATTGTAGACTTTGGAAGCACAACACACAAAAATGTGGAATCCTTTCGTCAAGGAATGAGAATCTTCTACAGAAGTACATGTTTGTCTTCGGCTGACAACTTTCCTAATAGCACAGCAGTCTGACACAATATTTGAGCAATGGAATGATTATTGGCAATTACATCAGTGAAATGAGGGATAGTAGAAACTAAGCGAGCCTTGATTTTTGAGTTCTGATGAAAGATTATATCTGAATCGTTAAACTGCCTACTCTCTGACTGACCTGCTATGTATTTCCAGCACACACTGATCTTGTTTCTCACTTTTCATTGTTGTCCAGATTCGCTTCAGAGTTGTTTGTTATGTCACATGAAGGGCTGATATGACTTCTGCTCAGCAAAGTAAATCCACTGAAATAAACTGCCAAGGAGTAAAAGAAAGAAAGCATTTATATCCCCATCACTCTGCCTTCCCTACCCTTTTCCTGCACATATGTACTCACACCAACTTACCTTGCACCTCCACCCATCGCACTCTATCTTCATTATCACATCCCTATCTCACTAGCCACCCTTCACACTCACCCTCATTTTAGTCCAAACATACCTACCAACAACACACAAGGGTAGGCACTTGGGTGTTTTATGCAATGTTCATGTGGTGTCAAACAGTGAAACCTTTATTTTCAACACTTTGCATTCTTGGACAGATCTGTATGCAACTTTGGAAGTGACTTAAGTTGCAGTGAATAGTGGGACATAATGGTACCCCACGCAATGGTGATGAGTGTTAAAGGAATGGCATTGCAGGGATGCTTTATGGTGTTAGTGTGGGGTGGTGCCAACTTGGCGCATCATGTGGCAGCCAGGGTGTACAGAGTCAAGTGAAGTAAATCTGGCCATGGTGAGGCCATCCCTGGCGTCCCGGGCAGCAATATGGTCAGATTCTGATGCCCTCTGTCTTGTGCAGCATCAATTGATTGCAGAGAAGGTTGGTGTTGTTGTTGATGCTGCTGGTGTGCCTGGTGCTGCTGGTGTAGGGGCTGATCATGGTGGGGTTCTGAGAACCAAGGTGAGATAGTTTCAAGGGCAACAATGCTGATGTAATAGATGGCAGGTGAACTTGAGATGACAGAAGTGATCTGTCAATGGTGAGAGAGGTTGTTCCAAAGAGGTGACACTGGATAGAGTTTACTCTAAACACTTCCAACCTGCATAAAGTTTAATCTATCTTCCAAATAGAGTAAGCAACAGCTTCTGAGCTTGGAAAGCGAACAACTGTGAGATGGGAGCTTTTATAGCCCATTTGCAGCTATCAATTATTGAGATGATTCAATGGCCATTCAACTCCCGACCTGCTTACCTGACGTGATCCCTGAGCAACGTGAGCCCCATGGGCGACCTCATAAAATGTAAAGGTGAGCGCAAAATACTTCTTGATGGGCTGTTAACAAGGTCATTATGACCTGAATTGCCTCCCCTGCCGCTGTGTGTCAGGTCTGTTCAGCGCTGACAAACTGGATATCTAGGAAAGGCACATGGCAGCAGGTTGACAGAAGGTTCCCAACCCGTTGTCAGAAAAATAATTTTCCCACCTGACCCACTGATCCCCTCCCCAAATTCTCCCTTTGAGAGATTACAGCTATCGGGAAAGATTGAACAGGTTGGAGCATTTTTTCTTTCGAAAAGAGAAGACTTAGAGGTGACCTGATAGAGATCTTTAAAATTATGAATGGGTTGGACAGGGTAGATGTGAAAGGAATGTTTCCACTTGTAGGATAATCTAAAACTAGAGGCTATAACAACAACAACAACAATACAAAAATACAAAAAGAAAAGAAAGACTTTGGTTTATATAGCGCCTTTCATGACCACCGGGCGTCTCAAAACGCTTTACAGCCAATGAAGTACTTTTGAAGTGTAGTCACTGTTGCCATGTAGGAAAAGATAGTTACCAATAAATTCAATAGGGAAATAAGGAGAAATTTATTTACACAGAGAGTAGTTAGAATGTGGAGCTCGCTACCACAGGAAGTAGTTGATGCAAAGAGCTTGGATGCTTTCAAAAGGAAACTAGATGAGTAAATGAGAGAAAAGGGAATAGAAAGATATGCTGAAAGGCTGAGATGAGGCAGAAGGAATGGGAGGAGACTCATGTGGAGTATAAACATCAGCACAGGCGAGTTGTGCCGAAAGACTTGTTTCTGTGCTGGATATTCTATGTCATGTGTGAGGAAACCAGACAATTTCTTGCATGAGGCATTCAAGATTGAAAAGCTGTTTCATGACATCAAATTACATAAACAGCATAGCAACAGTTTCAGGTAGCAGGAGAACTGCGGCTATCTAGCCTATCGGGCCACAATATGCATTTCCAGTTGTGTGAAAAGCACCAAGAGTCTGGTGAACTGCAACTGCAATCATGTATAACATTTTGTTTCGAAGGGCTAGAAATGCCCCAGCCTGTCGTTATTTGATAAATAACGACATTTTAGTGAATAAATAAGAATAAAAATGTCACAATTTTTTAAGGGGGTAAATTTGGCCTCAAAATACGCCTATCCTTAAAAAGCAGCGTTCTTCAACCCGAGGCCTATCAACACCAAAAATACAGGCCTTGGAAGTGGAGAAAACACCAAAAAAATGGCAAAAAAAAAATGTTAAATCACAAAACATTTACAAGACCCTTAACTAAGTAATTGCTGCAAAAGAATTAAAAAATAAAAACTTTAACATACCTTTTTTGCAGGTTTTCCTACTTACCGACGTTTCTGAGGCTGCGACGCCTGCTTTCCTTGTGTGTTTTTTTCACCCAAAACGGGTTTGCCGAATGGCCAAACTTCGGCGGTGCGGATTTTTTCTGCGTTGCACAAGGACAATCTGCTTTTTGTCGATATTTTCAAAACGCCATTCTTAAGGTTTGGGGAATTTTGTGGGCTTCATTTTAAGAACAAAAACGCCCTTTTAACGTGAAAAAAAATCACGTTAAAACGTGCGTTTGGCTGGGGAAATTCTAGCCCTCAGTGTTGTTTTATGTTTTGCTTTAGATAATTGCTTTGTTAATGATATGTGACAGCTCTTTTTGTATGATCATAGGGCTGCTGCTGAGGCACTGAATTAAAACATTGCTTGATGCCACGTTGTCAGTAAAGATTCTTTTCTTAGTTCAGTTGCTACTAAACTTGAATATTTGTGTAATCCAAGCTCCATGCACAATACCTAGTTTTGTATACCCAAAATGCCTGATTCTGTAACATACAGGTACACAGGAAAACATACAGCAACATTATATCAGGAAACAAAAGCAAAATACTGTGGATGCTGGAAATCGGAAATAGAAACTAAAATGCTGGAAGTACTCAGCAGGTCAGGCAACATCTGTGGGGAGAGAAACAGTTAATGTTTCAGGTTGATGTCATCAATGTGAATCGTTACCTCTGTTTCTCTCTCCTGATCTGCTGAGTATTTCCAGCATTTTCTGTTTTTATATTACTGATATATAGAAAAATCTATTTAAAAGCTGATGGCCTAGCAATTTGATGGCACTGCACTCATTTTTCAGGCACTAGACAAGTGGCTAAGCCTCCATTACGTCAGGCAGGAAATGCACACTCAATGCCAGCCGGAAGTGTACCTATAGATATAGGCAAAAAAATAGGCATCCAGGGCTTGCACCAGAGTGCTCCTCCTGGCTCCACATTGAAACCATAATCCGTTTGCGACCACCTCTCCAACTTCCCGATATCCCGATCACCTCCTGTACCAGATATCCCGGTCACCTCTGGCCAGGCTGCTTAATAGCCCAGTGTCCCAGTTGGCTGATGGCAAGCCCCCCCCCCCACCGCGCCGTTGCCCGGACACCTGACCAACCCTCTCCCGCTTCCCACCCCCCTTACCCTCTTATCACCCTCAAATTCTCAAAAGTTTCCTGAGGGAAACTGCTGAAGATGCAGTGGCCTCTTTGCTGGTTATCTGCCTGGGGTGACTCAACAAGTGTCGGCGGCTCGCCAGTCTCATGTTAATGAGGCTCAGTCTCAGGTGGGACCTGGCTCAATCTGTTCAGCAACAGGGATTGTTCTCTGCGGCCAGTTCTGCTGGTGTGAGCAAATAACTAGGCCCATAGTTTTGAATTATTGGTCCGCTGCTAGCTCAATGGGAAATCTGATTGTCATCCCAGGTGGTATAGAGGGTGGTGGGTGAAATGAGGGGAGAAACTTCATGATGATAGTACAACCATGAAGTCCCTCGAAGTCTAGGAATGTGGTAGGCAGTCTTGGTGGTGGTGTGTCTCTGTCCCAGCCCTGGTCATCTCGTAAGGAGAGAAGTAAGCTCATATGCAAAAGAAGTTTCTTGAATAGTTCGTGCATTTAATTCGGGAAATTTAGCTCGTGAAATGGTGGTGACCATAAAGCATAGCCTAGATGAAGCTACTTGATACGTTCATAAAGTGCCATGAAGTACGGCTAAAAGCTGCAAGGATTTTGAGTTGCATTTTGTTTTAATTTAGCTTCACAAATATTCAAACTTTGAACATTTGGTGCTGAATTCAAACAAAAAATCTGAGTAGAATTTAATTTCTATTTTTTTCTGGATTTCATATAGGCATTTAAGAGCATGGTAGCTTTCCAAACGGAAATACTGGGACCAGGGTGTTCTGTTTCTGCGCTCATCACCTTGCGATTTGCTGCCCATTGACTTTAATGGACAAAATAATCGTGGGCTGGGGAGCACAGAAGGGGGAATCCCCGGGCCAAGTTTCTACTCTGAAGCCTGCACAATCTGCCAATGAAACAGAAAATGAAGTTGAAATCTGTGTGGGCTAAATACAGTGTGCGCTGTGCTAGTGTGAAGGTCTCACAATTCCAGTTTGAAATGACGATTACATAGGAACAGAGGAATAGGAGTAGGCCATTCAGCCCCTCGAGCCTGTTCCACCATTAAATTAGATTATGGCTGATCTGTACCTGTTGGGGTAGAAAGAAGACTTCTCTCCTTAAAGTGGACTCCCTGATATAAGGAAGCGACACCCCTGCCCATACAATGAGCACGGAATCCATCAAACGAATTGATTTAAAACAAGACCACACATTTTTAATAGCAATTTTGTTTACTGAAATCTAATTTAAAATAAAGTACTGGCAACTGTGACTTCAAGGCCAAAGCTTATTTTTTCTTAGCTCTGTAAATCATAGTCAAAACAATCAGGGAAACTGCCACACTTTAATACATTTTCACACAAGCTACATACATTCCAGCATTTCGTTTTTTAAGGTCCCGTTCACTGAGCAAATCTTGTGTTTTATTTCTCATGGCACAAAAGTTAAAACTTCCATGCCGGTTCTATCTTTTTTTTTAATTGTCCTCTAGCAACATATTTTCTAATTCCCAGTTGTTTTTTTCCTTCCTTTGCTGAGTTCGCAGATGGGCTAACACACAGCTTCGATCTTTTCCCCTCGTTATCTCCAAAACCCTCTCCTGCTTGTTTAGACTGTTCGGAACTTTTTCTCGAATGATACCGTCCATTTTAAAAAGGTTTTCAAACCCGCAATTTAAATCTCCTTTACTGCAGTGAAACTTTCTCGTAATTTAAAATCATTATCAACATAGAGTGTCTTTTATCTCTTTTTCAATATTCACACTTTGAAACAAAACCGAAATTTCACTGTGGCCACAATGAGAGCTCGGTTTTCATTGGTTAATTACCCTCCAATCAAACCAATATCTTTTTCACAGCCAGTATCACATCCAGTAAGTTACATCATTTTCCATTTTCTCCTTTCTGTAAATTAGTTTTGTATCTAACAAACATTTTACAGAGAGGGCTTGCTTCTTCGTGAATTTGTTAATTTAAACCATATAAGACAATCGCGATTCGTTTTCCCAATTGGTTTTCTTTTAGCAGCTGTAGCTTCCAAGGTTACATCTTTTATCTTTTTATAACAACCCGTCCTTTGTGAATTCAATACAGCTTATCCTATGTTTTTCCAGCAACTTATTCTACAGTCAAGAAAGTTTCCACACAAACGCATTCACTTAAAGTCACACATTCACCCCAACTTTTCATTCAATCCTATGTTTTTTTTAGCCACTTATCCTTGCATGCCATTTCTCGTCTGGGTACATTTACTCCTCTACCAGATTCTGTGTACTGTTTCCAAGCCCTTGGGCCCCTCTGATGTCCGGCCGGACTAACAATACTGTTTGCCTCCCTAATCTGGTTCCTTCACAACTTAAATGTTTAATTTTTGTTTTTTCATCTTTCCTGCTAATCATTTATATCTGGGATCATTTTGGTCCATATCTCAGAGACCCCCCTTGCTCTTCATTTTATCCCACTTTTGACACCTGGGATTGTAAGGGGCAAAAAGTACCCTTGAATAAGAAAGTTAAAGGGAATTAGGATGTTCTGAGGAATCGGGAGTTCCTCTGACTTAAGGTATGGATTGTAATATTGACCGGTTATGAATAACCCACTTATGTATGTAAAGCACGCTTATACACTCGCTTACATTGGGCTAGTAAGAAGGGAATAGTGGAGCCTGATGGATAATGAACCAACCGTGGTGTGAACTTTAGTATAGATTTACATAAGCAAGTCCACCAAGGGCAACAGTCTGGAACATAGACTGTAAACAACGTGTGACTGTCGTGAAAAACTGTATTAGACTGGTTCGGGACTCTCGGGAAGAGATAAGGAAGACAGTATTTTGGTTCAAGAGTTACTTCACACATCATAGGGACTATGGCAAAGTTCACATCATGGATGGTTCATTACCCATCAGGCTCCGCTATTCCCTTCTTACTAGCCCAATGAAAGTGAGTGTATAAGCGTGCTTTACATACATAAGCGGGTTATACATAACCGGTCAATATTACAATCCATACCATAAGACAGAGGAACTCCCGATTCCTCAGAACCTCCTAATTCCCTTTAACCTTCTTACTCAAGTGTACTTTTTTCCCCCTTACAATACCTTAACTCTATGTACTCGCCTTGATTCCATAACCCTTAATACCCTTGCTGAACAAAAATCTGTCAATCACCACAAATTTCCACCACAACAACAACAACTTGTATTTATATAGTGCCTTTAACGTAGTGAAACATCCCAAGTCACAGCTCAGGCAGCATCACGGTTGGACTTGGGTTGGAACATTTCAGCCAGGATTATGCTTCTGGATGCACTTAAATAATCCCTGCTGGAAAATGTGTGTGCAGACATCAAGAGAGAATTGAATTGACACAACTGTGATACCTTTGTGGTTGAATAGCTGGCTGAAGCTGTCTGGCTCACATATGACGAATGGGCGAGATACTGGAGGGATGGTATTGCTCACAGACCTGTTTCCCAGCAGAAGTTGATACCTTGAGATGAAGGTAGAAAATGGGAGTAAATTTGAGGGAAATAAAACAAAAATTGAAATGCGCTCTAGTCTTGGACTAATGAAAGTTTAATTATCTTTGTACCCACGCATTAAAAGAGTCAGATACAGAAGCACTCAGTTCCTTATCCTGGATCTAAACCCTCTCTAATTACAGTATACTGTGTATGTTCTGTAGCTTTCACAGTATGAACTGATGTTAATTTAGAACCACAATCAGCCATGACATGGGCTCTTTATGTAATGCGGTAGAAATTGGCCTTAATTGTAAGAAAGAAAAATAACCTAAGAGACAAAAGACTTAATTTGTCTTGAGTGACATCTATTCTTGTCTGCATCGATTGCTTGACCTACTTGCTTAATCTGTCATTGTGCTGAAATATACTGCTAAGAAAAGATGCCCACATAATAGCTTGCATCCATTGAGTGAAGGCAGACAGAGCTGTTGCCTATTTTTCATGGATGGAGACAAGGTAAATGAACATTAGATCTAAGGCGTATGCCACCAAATGCACATTTTCTCTAAGCTTCACCCAACTTCACCAATTTGCAAAGTTTGATGACCTGCATTCAGTGTGCCTTTCAAAGCTTTGATTGATGATATATTCAACAATTCGACAAAGTGTTTATCTTTTGTCCTGCCGGCTGATAATTAATCAGGTCAGTCAACCATATTAAATAAAGAGAGTGATGGCAGAATTCTGCACCAGAGAGCGGATACTTTATCTATTAAAAATAGATTTCAAGTAATATTTGTCTATTAGGAGAAGATTGTTGCAATTTTACTTCTACAACTTTGTTATGTACTAATGGTGTCTAAAAGTTAAAAATGTATGGATTCTTCAGGAACCAGAGCTCAGATACAGAGATGAGGTACAATCAGTGTCATGTGTCCACTCGAGCCCTCGAGACCAGACCATAGGTCCTCTGAAGCAACACTTTCACTTCCTAGATAGGCTTGGATGTGTGCTGCAGTATAGCCCCCAGAGAGTCTCTAAGATTGGTCATTGTCTGCTATATTGTCTGCACAATTTTGTCATCCAGAAGGACCAACTCATTGAGACACCTGAAGGGTAAGCTGTAGAGGTAGTGGAGCATAAACAAGAGGAAGACTCAAATGATGATGAGGAAGAGCATGGTCCACCTATTCTGCCAGATATCTTCGACAGCAGATCATCGAGAAGTGCTTCAGCTATTCTCTACACAGCACTGCCCTCCAATCATCAAGATACATGGCGTGGCCCTGGACAACGTGAACCATTTTCCATATCTCGGGAGCCTCTTATCAACAAAGGCAGACATTGATGTGGAGATTCAGCATCGCCTCCAGTGCGCCAGTGCAGCCTTCGGCCGTCTGAGGGAAAGAGTGTTTGAAGACCAGGTCCTCAAATCTAGCACCAAACTCATGGTCTACAGGGCTGTAGTAATACCCGCCCTCCTGTTTGGATCTGAGGCATGGACGATGTATAGGAGGCACCTCAAGTCGCTGGAGACATATCACCAACGATGTCTCCGCAAGATCCTGCAAATGCCCTGGGAGGACAGGCGCACCAACATCAGTGTCCTTGACCAGGCTAACATCCCCAGTATTGAAGCACTGACGACACTCGATCAGCTTCGCTGGGCAGGCTACATAGTACGCATGCCAGATACGAGACTCCCTAAGCAAATGCTTTATGCAGAGCTCCTTCATGGTAAATGAGCCAAAGAAGGACAGCGGAAACGTTATAAGGACACCCTCAAAGCCTCCCTGGTAAAGTGTGACATCACCACTGACACCTGGGAGACCCTGGCCGCAGACCGCCAGAAGTGGAAAAAGTCCATCCGGGAGGACGTTGAGCTCTTTGAGTCTCAACACAAAGAGCGTGAAGAGGCCAAGCGCAGGCAGCGGAAGGAGCGCGCGGCAAACCAGCCCCACTGACCCCTTCCCTCGATGAATGTCTGTCCCACCTGTAACAAGGTCTGTGGCTCTCGTATCAGACTGTTCAGCCATCAAAGAACTCACTTTGGGAGTGGAAGCAAGTCCTTCTAGATTCTGAGGGATTGCCTATGATGATGATGATGACACCAACATTCTCTCCCAACAGCAGTCCTAATCCTACCACGATCCTTAGGACTAAACTCAAGAAAGAAAGAAATATTTGCATTTATTCAGCACTTTCATGACCACCGGACGTCCCAAAGCACTTTACAGCCAACTAAGTACTTTTGGAGTGTAGTCATTGTCGTAATGTGGGAAACCCAGCAGCCAATTTGCACACAGCAAGCTCCCACAAACAGCAATGTGATAATTATAGAAATTTACAGCACGGAAGGAGGCCATTTTGGCCCATCATGTCCACGCCGGCCGACCAAGAGCTAACTAGCCTAATCCCACTTTCCAGCTCTTGATCCATAGCCTTGTATGTTATGGCACTTTAAGTGCATATCCAAGTAGTCAGCCTACCTGGGACATTCAATTAATTAATATTGAAGTCCTTGATATTACTTAGCTTAGTGCCAATTGGGGAGGGCATGCTGTTCATTTCTTCCTTTGTGAATACTTAGAGGAAGTAATCATTCAGAATATTTCATCTTTAGTTTCACATATTTTTGCATCTTTTAGGGTTTGCACCTCTTCTCTGATTGCTGTCTTACTATTGTAGTACTAGAAAGAACTGTTTTATTAATGTGCTTATCCTCTGCTGTGTTTTTTCTAGGTCCCTCCTTGCCCCTCTGATCACCCTTTTAATGTTTCTGCATTTTATATTCATCCCAGTGCTAAGACTTCTAATTTATATATGTTGTCATTAACGAATACCAAGTCAAGACATCACTGCTTCTCGTGGCTTTCTTGACAGACTTAGTCATGAAGTCTTGCATCACATTGATTAACTCTGACAATATAGCACTTGGATTTTCCTAGTTTATATTTGAGATGTGTAGCTAAAATAATCCATTTTGAAACTTACCCTACCACAGATCGAGTTAATTTACCCTATCCCTGATAATATAGGGCTGCAACACCTTCCATACCGTAATTTCCATCCTTTGGATTTAACCATGTCTCTGTCATTCTGTTTTGATGAGCTAGTTTATATGAAGGATGAAGAAGATTAGGAGGCTTGCAAGGACAGCACTGGAACAATAAAGACTGGAGGTGATGAAGGCATGTATGAAGGTTTCAGTCATGGATGTACTGAAGTAGAAGTGGAGGTGAACAATGTTTGAGGTAAAAGTAGCTAGTTCTTGTGGAGGAGAGAATATGGGGTTAGAAATTCAGTTCAGTGGAAATCAGAACCTGACACTGCAAACAGTCTGACTGGTGAGGACAATGGAGTCAGTGGTGAAGGAGTGGAGTTTCCGGTGGGGCCAAGGATGATGACTTTGGTCTTTCCAATTTCTAGTTAGAGGAAATTATGACTCAGCCAAGACCGGATGTCAGACAAGTAGTCTGACAGCAGAGGCAATGGACGGGTTGAGAAAAGTGGTATATAGGTAGCAAAATCAGAAAATGTTGGAACTACTCAGCAGGTCAAATAACATCTTGGAGAGAGAAACAGAGTTAACGTTTCAGGTCGATGACCATCAGAACAGGTATAGGTAGCACTGGATGCCATTGCTTTACATGTGGAAGCTGACCCCACATTTGTGGATAATGTCTGCACGGGACAGCAACTAGATGAGGAAGAGGAGAGGGCCACGGATGGATCTTTGGCAAACACTGAAGGTAACGATACAAGGATGCTACAATATATATAAAACTATACATCAGTAGTTGAAGATAACCACCTTTTAATAGCATTTTGATAAGCTACAGGATCATTTTGCCAGTTCTGGTGCCATCTGAGGTTGGCAATAATATCTGTGTAATTCTTTCCGAGACTTTCTTTCCATTTGACAAACTGAAGTTTGTTGTATTGATGAACAGATTTGGACACTTCTGGGTAATTTAATACAGAGCGAAGTTTTCTATCAAGGGGGCTTGTAACTTCTGAATACTTAGTAGCTACATTTGTCAATTCATCTGGATCAGCTGACAGATCAAACAGCTGGGAAGGTACAGAAATGCCATCTGCATAGGCTACATACTTCCATCTGCCAGTTCTAATCATATAGGTGGAGGTATTTACATTGCTGCCATGAAACTCACTGAAAATCCAGTCAGGTCGTGGAATTTTTCTCAAAATTTCCTCTCCAAATCCTTTCAACAATGGGAGCAGAGGAGAACCATTTAGGTTTCCAGGAAGAGGAATTCCAGCAATGTTGAGAAGAGTTGGATAAATGTCCACAAGAGATACCAAATTTGAAATCTGTTGTCCTCCTGAGATGCCTGGTCCAATCATCAGTAAAGGAACATGAGAACTTCCCTCATACATACTCATTTTATAGAACTGACGATGCTCCATTGCCAGTTCACCATGATCAGAAGTAAAAATTATATAAGTATTGTTTTGGAGCCCAGTGTCACGAAGAGCTGTTAAAATCTCACCAAGCATCAAGTCTGTTTCAGCGCACATTGCATAGTAAAATGCTCTGATGTTCTGAATTTCCTGATTTGTGAAATTGCCAGTACAGTTCTTGGTATAGGAGGAATAAAAATCTACAGGATGCAATTCAGAGAACGAAAGCCATTTAGGAACCCTGATTGATTTATATTGCACCTTCTTAAGCCAGTAGGGAGATGTTTTAAATGTGGATCCTCCACATGCGTCTCCCATACTTGGGGTTGGATAGGGATGAGGCAAATTCAGACCCAAGCAAAGAAAAAATGGTTGATCCAACTGGGTTGCTTTGTATCGTATCCATTCAGTTGCTTTATCTATATTCTGCCAGTCACGGTCCATGATTCTTACAGTCGATTCATTACCAATCAGAACTGTTGTCGGTCTACCTTCCTGTCTGAGCAAGAACTTGACATCCCTTGTCCAGGCTTCTACACGGTTACTTACTGAGTGGTGTCCAGAAGTATAATGACCAGATAATCTGTTTTTAGTGATGTTGATTGAGGGATTCATATTGGTGCCATGAAATTTTTTATGTCCACATGAGAGAGCAGTTTAACGTCACATCTGAAGGTGGCACCTGTGATAGTGCAGCACTCCCTCTGCACTGCACTGGAGTGTCAGACTAGATTTCTGTGCTCAAGTCTCTGGAGTGGGACCTGGACCCATGACCTTCTGACTCAGAGGCGAGAGTGCTACCCACTGAGCCAGGACTAACAAAAACCAGCATGGCTCTTTCAGAAAAATCACATTGCCTGGTCAACAAATACTACCAAACAAACTCAACACACCAAGAATTTGGTAAAGGAATGTAATTTATAATGAGCTTTGAAACTTCCATTAGCAACGCCATGATGGTTCTCCTATGTGCTCTTCTATCTACTCTAATACTACTGCAAGGTGCTCCCTGAGTGGCTTCAGCTTGGGATGTGCAATGCTGCTGGGATGTTGATGAGGGCATTTCAGATGGCCGAGGCTGGTAACCTCAAGGAGCTTGGGCCTAGGATTACCCAGCAACAGACTGCAGGCTGGCTCAGCTGGTTTTGCAGCACTAGGACTGGCACTGGGAGCAGGTGTGCTGCTCCCCCGCCAACCCCTCATCCAATGCCAGTCCCAGTGCTGCAAAGAGGCCAACATGTGTTGCTCCCATGGAGTCACTGCCACTCATATGGGGCTGCAACTCAGCACTCCCACTACTCTGAGGAAGAGCCGACTGTAGGAGTGCTGTGACTCTTGGAAGCTCCTATTTATACTTTCCTTCAAGCTGAGTAGCTGAAGGAGATGGTAAAGCCCAGAGGCTGCATGGCCTCAGTATGTGCATCCTGAGAGATACTACCATTTGAGACTCCTGGATGTAGGTTCAATTTTAGACTGCATAGAGGTGACCACGCACTCCATGGTCAACTGCAGTGATTTGATATCATATGTGGATGCTACATATAAGTTGAAAGTTGATTCCCCCACACTGTCCAACATGGTGCGTGCGTAGCCCCTTTAACACAAGCTCCAGTACGCCCGACAGACCCTGCTGCACAGCTACTTTTCGTCTTTTGTAAGCTGGGCCTCGAATGTCATCATCTGCATCCTCTACAGAAGGTCTCGAATGCAAGCTTTCCCTCTGTGTATTGTATTGTCCTCTCCTCCTGTCCCTGCTGCTGTACATTTGTGCTCAGTGCTGATGCGTCTAAGTCACTATCTAAAGGTTGTGGTGTACCAATTTCTGAGTTGGTGCTTGCAAAGATAAAATTGAGGGATGGAGCAACTTTCAGTTGGAATTTCCTCTTCCACCTTTCCTGCCAGTGGACCTGAGACCTCTACTGGACCTGGACAGAGGGAATAAAGAAAATGGTTGGTAGTTAGAGGCAATGTCATAGTGCTACAAATGAGTGGTCACTCGGTGTGGCACCAGGCTGTGGTACAGCTTGAGTGAGGGATTGTATTAAGTGATAAGACAAAAGGATGACTGTTGGGCCAAGCACCCTGTAGCCTATTTCTTCCTGCTTCGCCCTGTGCTACTGCTCTGGCTCTCCCTCTGCCCAAGATCATCACGGCTGCGAATGTGAGGACTTGAAAGGAAGGTGTCTCTCCTCTGGTGTGGGTCCTTTCCCTGGCAATGTGTGCAATTATTTCCTGCAAGAGGAAGGGGAGTGTGCTAGTGAGTGGCAGCTGAGGAGTTGTGAAGACCTGTGAGTGAGGGTAGAATCGCTGGCTAGTGCTATGCAGAAGTATCCAGGTGTGTCCAGAAAGAGGACATTAATTGTGAGATCAGTGACAAGTACCAGTGTGGACGTGGCAGCAGGAGGAGATCCATTGAAGCATGTTGCGATGGGAGGAATGTGAACCGGGGAAGGTAAAACTTTTCAATGTTGCTGTTACAGTAAATTGGTACAGAGCTGTGCAGACAATGACAAACTCTGAAAGGCAGTCTTACCTTAATAGCCCAAACCAGGTGATTGAACTTTTTCCATCACTGCCGCTAGGTCTGAGGAGCTAAATGTCTGGCTTTGACAGGCTCAGCCACCCTGGACCATCGTTTCCTGGCAGCATGGTGGGGCACCCATTCCCGTAAGATGAGAGGTGGCTATTCTTCCTCCTGCACTCCAGGGCACTATCAGAAAATTGGGGGGGGGGGGAGGGGGGTGGAGGGAAGGGCCCTTCCAGCTGCAGCCTGGAAAGAAATAGTTGTCAGTTGAGCACAACAACGAACATTGCACCTCCCCTTTAAGAGGTGCAGGCCAGCTGGAAATGCCATTGGGCCTGTCCAAATTCCCTCCATCCAGTGGGCAAAATGTCAGCATAAATCGGGTTGGGTAATTGGCCCATCGATTACTAATGCGATTTATGCTGACAGCTCGCCCATCATATTTATGTTACTGCCTCCCGTTGATATCGTTGACCCGCCCATTTTGAGCCTGTTTTAGGCGCAACTTGAAAATCTCCCTCGGTATTTTTCTCAAAGACTTTGGGCTAGAAATTGGGTGCATTTGCGTCCCGTTAGCATCCCCGCCTTTGCGACTGACATCGACTCCTGCCATATTGGATGGGAGTTTAGCGGCGGCGCTATAGCGTTGCGCTCTGACCCCCTGCGCCCAAAGATCGTGATGTCATCGCTGTGCGCATCGCCCTGTTAGCGCCTCGTTAGCGCCCCGGACCGGAAATTCACTTTTGCCCCCTACAGCAGTGCCGGGCGAAAACATCGGCTGCTGCAGGAGGTGTGGGTCAGGCGGCCGGCCACTACCAGGGCGATGATTAAAGGCGAGGTGGCCGAGGTAAGTAAAAAAAACTTACCTTTGCTGATGCCATTTTCTTTGCGGGTTCCTGCCCGCGGTCGTTCAGCGTGGCACTCTGCTTGAGTACCGGGCTGATCACACGGGTTTGCCGCTCCCTTGGTAGTCCAGGTGGCTCCGTTTTTAATTGCAGAGCCTCCAGCGATATCCCTTCCTTTTAAGGGAGGGAAGGACCCTATGTACGCGGCAGCACTGCACGGCCCAACCCCGTCTGCATCCTTTAGCGTTCCAAGAGGAAATGGAGTGCTTGATTTGGCGCTCCACTTCCTTCCTGTAGCGCGAAAGCCAATTTTCTGAGTGCGGAGAAGCATTAACGCCTGGCTCTAAGTTTCCCAGCTTTCAAACATTACCGCCCCCGAACGAGGCGATAATGAATTTCTCCCCGTTTGTGTTCTTTCTTGCTTTCTTGTGCTGTGTCTAATTCGGCATCTATAATATGAATGGAATGATTTTGCTGCAAACAAACCCACATATTAATAACACCATCTGGGAGTAGACCAGGATCTGTTGAGAAATGAGACTGGCGATCATTTATCTCAACTATTTAAGGAAATATTTAGTTCATCTGAACAGCTGAAAATTGTTGGCAGAAAATTGTATTCCAATCACTGAAGTAACAGAACTTAGTAAATATCAGAAAGAAAACAGAAGAATATAATCTTACTAAGGGAAAACTTATAACTTAAAAGGAAGGTGGGGTGGAGGAATGTAGCTGCATAACACATAAGACATTAACGATGTCAAGGATTATAATTAAAAATCACAGAATCAAACTAAACATTTAAAGATTATAGGGATAAAACAGAACTATATGAAATAACTTGCAGCAGTTTTAGGTTGAGCTTCCCTGCCTCAGCTGACTCGTAAGTAAGGATTAAGAGCTTTGTGGTTTTTGACGCTGTCACTTTTAATTACCACAGTTACCATGACTACAGTATTTGTCTGCTCTATTAGTACTCAAAAACAGTTTCTCTATGAATGCTATGATCCTTGCCGGCAGTGCAAGTGTGTGTATGTCTGGTGATGGCAGGATTGTGATGCCCCTCGTGGTTGAGCAGCCTGCTGCCACTCACCGTTGAACGTCACACAAGAATAATGACCTATGGAACTGCACCCCAATAAGGTTTCAGGAGCAGAAAGGAAAATAAAAAAAATGCAGAGAAAAAAATGATGCAAAAAAAAGTGTCTTAGCGACATGCAGTCACATTTAGCCAGAAATCATTGAAAGAAAGAGAGGGAATGGTGCCTCCAGGGCCGATGTCGCCAGCAGAAACACGAGAGCAGGACTCAAAACACAGAAAGCTAAAACAAAATAAAACAATCTCAATCCAGCTTCGAATGTTTTTTTGGGTGGAAGAGAAAAAATAATATTTGGTCATCAAAAGATATTTGGAAGAGGAGAAGAATTGATTAAAAAGAGAGTTTTGAAGGATAGGAACCTGAAATTGTTAATCATGTTGTTTTCCTCTGTGAAGTGCACTATGGTTCAATGGATAAGCAGCCTTGTGTCACCCTAAGCTATTTATCTGACAGAAGCGTATTTCAACTTTAGGAAGATTTGACTGATTCTATCATGCAGTAGTGGAATATTTGATGTTGAGATAGACCATGCATTTAAAAAAAAATCTACATTTCTCCCCCAAAGGTCAGAACTGTCTCTTCATGGCTGAAATTCTTTGCTGAATAGCAGTAAGCTCCTTTCAAACACTAATGTTCCTCAGGGTAGAATCTAAATGCTGCAGAGGTCCGAGCTTGTTAGCGAGGAAGCTATAGGCTCATAGGCACTGATCAGCTTGTGAAATGCAGCTCATTTCAAAATGCAGTACCATTTTTGTAAAAGCTGTACAAGGCCTTCAGATGTTCCTGTGATTTTAATATTTAATCCCAATGATGGCTGCCTGTCACCTCTGAAAGGAACAGGTTGTAGGTAGCATGACTTAAACTGGAAGTAACAAAATGCTCTTCATACACATCTAGCGATGTCTATTACATGGAACTTACAGAACAGAAACAGGCCATTCGGCCCAACTAGTCCATACCAGTGTTTATGCTCCACTCGAGTCGCCTCCTACCCTTCTTCATCTAACCCTGTCATCATGTCCTTTGATCCCTTTCTCCCTAGCTTTCCCTTAAATGCATCTATGCTATTCACTTCAAACACTCCCCATTCTCACCACTCTCTGGGTAAAGAGGTTTCTCCTGAATTCTTTATTGGATTTATTAGTGACCATCTTATATTTATGGGCCCTAGTTTTGGACACCTCGACAAGTGGAAACATCTTCTCTACGTTTAGCCTATCAAACCCCTTCATAATTTAAAGCTCAATGATAAAATGTGATGCTTCTTTAAGCAATACAAACAGGTAGACAATGTGGAATAATACAAGTGTTTTTTTTTTAAATGCTTAAATGCCTGTACTGTCTACCCCAAATGATAATAAGTAAACAACCTTGTGTGTTTTAACGTGTTTCTTATTAATCAATGTCCAGGGATTGAATGCAGCCTCCTCTAAACAGTGCTGCCTATCGGTAGTGGGATATGAATCCTATGGTGGCATGATAACAGAAGGTCGTGTTTGAACCCTCAGATTTCATTCATCATGACTGTGCTTTGCCGCAGGCCTCTGGTAGGTTTGTTAGGGCAGCCTCAAGTGCCATGGTGACTGATGTGCTACAGCACTCAGAGGCTGATCCTGTCAGAGGTTCCTCACCATGATCCTGTCTCCCAAAGTTGTACACTCAGAAGCTTTATGGCAAGAATAAGCAGTAGTGAAACATGTTTTCCAATGTGAAAATGTGCTTTATTTCTTAGCAAGGACTTTTGGAATAAGAGCAAATATTACCTGACTCAAAGACTTACTGGGAAGCTGTTTTGCGTGATGTGCCACTGAGACAATATAAACCGGGCAATTGTATTGCGCGTAAAACACACAAAAAACTTATCAGGGGCCGAAATTCGGTTGCTAACGCCGGCGTTAGACATTGTCCGGGTGGCAGTGGATTTGTGCCGGTGTTAGGCAGTGTTGACGCCTGGTGCAAAATTCGGTTTTGCTTTTTCAAAGGCATAAACGTGCAATGCCATAATATAACGCTGCAATCCATTTGTCAGGTGGCAAAACTGAATTTTGCAGTCCCAGGCATTAAAATCCACACTCAGCTGATGTCACCGCCTTAACATCGGCGATACCCTGTACTGAATTTTTGATCCGCTAGTTCCTTGATTCCAGAAATATTTTTACAATTTCAAATTAAAAATAGAAAGGAGCCATGCTGTAAGGTGACCCTGCATTTCCCTGAAATGGTCAACCACACGTACTAGGCTTATATCCGCTGTCTTTTATTCTATCCCATAAAGCTTGTGGGAGATGGTTTGTCTTTTATCAGGTCATTTTATTAAATATTACAATTGCATAATATTTAAATATACATGACTTTTAATGTAACAATTTTTGCCTGTGGTGGTCACCATAGCAACTGATAACGAATTCCAGTAAATCTATAAATTACAGTAGTTGCTTACTTGGCAGATTATTCACGAGAGATTCTTGACTCAGAATTTATCTGACATGTAATTATACTGAGCATTACTTCAATTATTTAGCACACACTTTTGTAGAATATGGAAGTTTCAATGGGGGCAAGTTTTCACTGCTTAAATAGGGGCTTAATTGTGGTCATTGCATCATTTTACTATAGCGGTTAATGATCTGATGCACAACTTCAGACAGGATCTTCTTAGTCAATGGGGGAGAAATGTGGCTGCTTAGTGCCTCCTGTTAGTGCCTGGGGTGGGCGGTGGGGAACGCTAACGGGGTGCTAAGAGGTTAGTGATTGGGTGCAGCAAATGCAGCGACGCCCGCGAACTTCAGTGCCGGTTTAGCGCTGGCGCTAATTCTTATCGCCTGAGCCTCCAGCGCCTTGCAGATCATAACATCCTAAGGTGCGCAGCGCCCCGTTACCGCTCTGGATGTGAAATTGCCTTCCGCCACCCGCTGTATCGCCGGGTGTGAACAACAGCAGGAAGATGAGATGTTAACAACTCGGCTGGCCGCTTGGGGAGCGCTAATTATAGGAAATGGTTTTCAGGTAGGCCAAACTTTATTATTTGCACCGGTCTGGTGCCTGCTTGAAGGTTTTGGTGTTTCACTGCTGCAAGATGTCCAAGCCCTCCACTTTGCGAGAGTGTTTGGGGCTGCAATGGCAGTCACGCAGGTCGCCTTGCAACACAGAACTGCCGACAAGTAGTTTGTGCAGCATCATTGCTCCTTCCTTTAAGCGAGGGAATCCGCCTCTGATGCCATTAGCAATACGCTGCTGCTACCACCCCGCTCTCGGACTTCAGCACCCTAAGAGAAGTGGTTATCGCTTGATTTAATGCTCCACTTCCCTCTTGGAGCGCGAAAGCTTAATTTCCCGGCAGGAGAGAATCATTAGCGTCTGACGCTATTTTTTTCTACCTTTCAAAAGTTATCGCCCCAATCGGGGCGCTACGGAATTTCTATCCCAATGTCTTTCAATCCAGATCTGTGCTTGTGCTCTGTCAACCAGAGTTAGGAGGGCAAGAGGATAGAAGAGTATAGGTACCTATTTTATAGGATATGTATGCATAGTTGGAGAAATACGAAGGACAATAGTTTCACCCAATCTACTTTATATTACTTATCACTGGCCTGCAAGTCACTGAATGGTTCCTAGCTGCCCTTATTTGGCTACTTGCACAGTCCAAAGTGGTTTTATTCTTCACTTTGAAGTGTCATTAATTCACAATCTAATTTGTAAAGTAGAATATTTTGTTTGCTTTAAAAGTCCTAAGTAGAAATGAGTGCACACAATTTATCCCATTCACAACCCAATTGTGACCTTCTCACAAAATGCCTGGGCCCCTGCTGGCTGTATTCGATTTAAGTGACCCCGTCCCGACCCTGGAAACACTGACAGGGTCAGGGTCAGAGGTCACCAGCACCCGCTGTGCCGCACTCATGCTGGTGGAGCTTGGCCAAGGATTTTTGGCCCCTTTACTTCAACATTGACCTCTTCTAAATTGGGTAGAAGTATTACCGAAGATTAGACTTTTATTTTCAGAAAAACACCCTCACTGCATTGTGCACAGAGCACAGTAGTGTCCTTATATTTTGTTCATTGATTTTATCCATTTTAACTAGCCCCGCCGCTGCTCTCCAGTAATTGTTCATGATGAATAGATAAAAGGAAAACCCGTAGGTCCTCAGATGTGAAACACTGAGCATCATTGACCATTAGACAGAGATCTTGTTCTTTTTAAGTTAGAATTCTTAAGGCTCCTTAGGCAGTTCATGCTATTTTGTGAGCTTGTTTCACAGCTGACATAGTTAATTATCCTGGGCCATTTTGCTGAAGGATTCTTGTTGGAACTCAGGCAATTTTCAGTTTGCTTTTGTTTGTGTAATAATGTAAAGGTTTTGGCATCTTTCAGAATATATTTTTTACTCATTTCTTTGAATACAGTAATCAATTTCTCCCCTTGCCAGTTTCCATCTCTGTTCTGATTTAGGAATACGGTTCCCATGGGCACCATTCATCCTCTAATGCCTCACCGTGCATGAGCCTGGATAATGAGTGCCATTAGGCTATTTGTCATTTTGGTCATCACATTTAAGTCTAACCCTGACCCTGGAGCTAGCACCTGCTCCAAGAATGTCTGCAGGCTTTCAAGTCTGTTTATCCAAAACTCACACATGAGGGTGTGGGCCCCTCCACACTTGTCGCCATGTTATGAAAGCTGTTAAGCATATAGGAACATACATCTTGCAGTTACTGCCGTAGCTCAACATGCTCTACAAGTATTATTCATTTGAAAGCAGAGCCATGGAGATCTAGGCCCACAGCCTGCACAACTGCTGAAGGAGGCGCTCTCCACTTCCACTGAAGTTCCATCTTTCCTTTCTCCTCCTGCATCACCTACACCTGTTGTCCTGTGTTCAGTGACCCCACCTCAGTACTCCGTTCATATTCCCTCTATTTCCCCCCAACCCTCCCCACCCCCACCCCAGGTGGATGCAACTTGGCTGTTGCATGCAGGTGTTGGAATTGTGCTGGGGTGCCAGGTGAGCTGCTTCCTACAGATTCTGTAGAGGGTCTGGCATTTCCTTGTTGTGCCATTCCTGTGAAGACACAAAGCAGGACAATCATAAGAGGAAATGGAGAAATAACTTAAGGTATACTTATGCACCGGTACCATCACTTTCATCTGCCAGGGAAAGTTATCAGAGTTGACAATTACTAGGATTGGGAGCGACAGTAAGGGAACAGTGAATCCTTGTTAAGAACTTCAGCATCTCCTGCCACCTCACCCAAGTTTTGATCTTGCAGCTCCACAACCCCTTCAAATGGAGAAGGTGCAAAAACAAATTACATGGATGATATCAAGAGGTTATCACTATCAGAAAAGGCTGAGCAGGCCGGGGCTCTTTCCTCCAGAAAAGAGAAGGCAGAGGGGTGACCTAATAGAAGTCTTTGGGCTAGAAATTGGGCTGTGGGAAGCTGCAACGCCGGACCTGGACAGGAAATTTGTCCCAGATCCCTTTAGCAACACCACGAGGATGGCGTTATGGAAGGTGAACACTGCGCCACCTATCTCCATCCCCCTCGCCCCAGACCAATTTCACTCAGTTAGTGTTGTGGTCATTTCTAGCGGCCGTGAACTGCAGTTGCTGGTGACACCGGCAACTTTGCTGGTGAACATGAATTTTTATCCCTATCTAATTCTATACAATGTCTTTGATGGTGGAGGGTCCTTCTCCAGTTGCAATGACCCACCTTCCAGTTATAGCCATCTTCCTCTTACTTTAGCACCTTTCATCTTGACCTATTTCTGGTTTTTCTATGTCCTGCACACAGCATTACTCTGTCAACAATTTTCTCCCAAGCTAGCTGAACTAGTATTCTTGAGGAAGATGCTGTTTTGTTCCATACATAACAGCCCTCTTTTTCCCAACTTCTCAAATTAGTACTTCCAGGGCTTGGCCATCAAATCTTACAGTTCTTGCTCTTCTTAATTTCATCGTTCAGGAAAATGGCTGAGAAAGCCCAGGACTATCTCTCCCCTGTGCAAACGTATGGATTTAAGTATCGGCTTAACTCAGCTAACTGTTGCTCTATTTAATAATGATTCTTGATGCCCCATTGTACAGCCCACTGTGCGGATGGAAGATCAGATGGTTTCGGAACAGAAACAGCAGCATTGAGGATAAATGGCCAGATGAGAATTCCCGTCCAAAAAAATCTTTGCAGCCCACAGTTATACCCAAAATAGCATTTCAAGAACAGTTTCTAGTCTCTAGTTACGAAGTGAAAGCCTTTCTGTGTTGTCGAAAGAATCTAATAGCTTACAGCAATGTGGTTGTATTCTTTTCTTTCAACAGAACAAAGCCTTGCTATATTCTTTCAAGAATAGCTCTGGAAATCTTTTCTGATCAGAAAGGATTAAAAGTTTCAGCCTTGGGGGAAGCAGGGCAGGTTTTAGGGAGGTTTTAACAGTTCCATGATTACAAGACATGACTTTCTCAGATGGCCTTATGGCTTTAAGCAAATCTAAAATGGAGCTGCAATTAGATAGAGCTTTGCACACCTACTTTGCTGCTGCTAAACCATCTGTGTGTATAGTTTTTATTCAGACTCCATAAAGTTCAGACTGCTAACCAGAAATACTTACTTCATAAATTTTTAATAGCCTTATCTTAAGATGGTTAATTTTATGAACTGTTAGCATGAACTAAGCATCGAACATTGGTTTCAAATGTACTTCCATCACGAGATTGTCAGATAATGAAATACAGTGCTTTACCTTTTTTTTTTAACCATATTTCTCTCCTCTACCACAGAGATTATTTACATCTCCCTACCCCACCCGGATCAAACCTACCCTGATCAACCCTGGGCATCAGTCAGTCTTCAGTGTCCAGAATAATTTTCAAAGTACGATAGCTTTGCTCAAAAGCCACAAAATATAACCATATTTCCAGTGTCCCAACACTATTAATAGCGAATCAGAAAAGACATTGTATTGTCTTACTTCAAATTCAATAATATAAGCCAGCAGAGAATTCTGCCATTTAGGCAGAATGTTTCCTACATTATAACAGTGACTACAAAAGTACTTAATTGGCTGTAAAGCGCTTGGGATGTCCTGAGGTTGTAAAAGGTGCTCTATAAATTAGATAGAGCTTAGCACACCTACTTTTCTGCTGCTAAACCATATGTGTGTACAGTTATTATTCAGACTCTATAAAGTTGAGACTGCAACAAGAGCTCAAGAAGCTCCACACCATTCAGGACAAAGCAGCTGGCTTGATTGGCAGCCCATCCACCACCATAAACATTCATTGCTTTCACCACCGGCGCACCGTGTCTGCAGTGTGTACCATTTTCAAGATGCACTGCAGCAACTCGCCAAGGTTTCTTCTGCAGCACCTCCTAATCCCGTGACCTCTACCACCTAGAAGGCCAAGGCAGCAGGCACATGGGAACACCACAACCTCCAAGTTCCCCTCCAAGTCACACACCATCCTGACTTGGAAATATATTGCCGTTCCTTAATCATCGCTGGGTCAAAATCCTGGAACTCCCCACCGAACAGCATTGTGTGAGTTCCTTCACCACACAGACTGCAGCGATTCAAGGTGGCGGCTCACCAGCATCTTCTCAAGGGCAATTAGACATGGACAATAAATACTGGCCTCGCCAGCAACTCCCACATCCCGGAATGAATTAAAAACATTGCAAGCTCTTTCTTTCTTTTGGGATTGTCTCCTTGCTCAGAATCTCAAGGCACTGGGGCTGAAATCCGATAAGGCCTCTGGCTGCCTGAAAGCGGTGGCCAGGGGATGGCACAGAATGGCCACCGCGTCTCTGCCGAGGGGCCGCCATTTTAGAAATTGCCCGACCTCAGTTTTGGAGCGGTGCCTGGGATCGCTCCGCCCGTTTTCCCGCTGCGGCGAGCACGTGCCGTCCCCTTACCAACTAGCAGGGACCCCTTCGCGAAATTGCCCCTCAAGAAATTGGCCCCGCGGGAACTGCCCTGCCGCCAATCGGTGCCAACAGCTTTTGCTGTCGCTACACTTCCTGTGGCATGATGGCACGGCCGCCCTTAAAGGGGAGGACGCACTACCACGGCCGCCATGTTATTTTTTTTCGGCCGTCTGCCAGGTCAGCCTGACAATTATGGCCACGGGTTCAGCCAGGCCGCCAACAGGCAGCCCCGCCCCCCTCTTTCGTGCCAGGCCGCTGGCCCAGCCAAAACCCTCCCTGGTGGCCCAGTTTTTGCCACTAAAGCGGCTGCAGAGTTCGCAGCGGCCCTCCCTGTAAAGTCCTGTCCTCTCAGTACAGATTCACACGAGGCATGTAGTGAAGTCAAGGTCACTCTGGACCTGCACCTTTATTTCACAGCTCTGGAATGCTGCACTTGCCTGAGACCTGTCCTTATATACCTGTCTCTTGCAAATACACCCCTGGTGGTAAGGTATGCTGGTGGTTACAGGTCTTATCTTATTACAGTCATGTATGGCATGTTAGGATACAGTTATATATAATAATGTAAGGTACATGACATCACCCTCCCCCAAGGTCTTATTGTCTTTATAGGTTCAATCTCTCAGGTGGTCTACGCTCTCGCATGGAGCGTCTGAGTTGTGGTTCAGTTGTTTGCCTTGGTGTCTGTTTTTCTTTGAGTGTGATTGCTGGTATCTCGCCTTGGCTGTCTGTTTCGATTGCTGTGATTGTTGTTGACTCGCCTGGGCTGTCTGTTGGGATTGCCCTTTCCTCAGGTTGTTCCCTCTGTCTGTCCACCAGGTGTGGTGCGAGTTCCACATTGTAGTCTGCCTCTGGTTCCGCAGTGTTGTTGGTAAATCTGCTTTTGACTTGGTCTACATGTCTCCGGCAGGTTTTGCCATTGTCCATTTGTACTACCAGTAGCCTGTTTCCTTCCTTGCCCGTTACTGTCTCTGCAAGCCATTTGGGACCCCTGCCATAGTTTAGTACAAACACTTTGTCCCCTATCTCATTCCATCTCGCCCTCGAATTTCTGTCATGGTACTCAGTCAGCTTACGGCGCTTTGCCTCAACGATTTCGTGCATGTCTGGGAGGATTAATGAGAGCCTTGTTTTTAAAGTCCTTTTCATCAACAGTTGCGCGGGGTCAATTATAAAGTCTTGGAATTCTGCGCTGGTGAAGCACGGACCATTGTCACTGACCAATATGTCAGGGATTCCGTGCATTGCAAACATGGTTGCGAGGTTCTCCACAGTGGTGGAGGTTGTGCTCGAGTTTAAAATGGTGCATTCGATCCACTTTGAAAATGCATCTACAACTACGAGGAACATTTTGCCCATGAATGGGCCTGCATAGTCTACGTGCACCCGTGACCACGGTTTGGTAGGCCAGGGCCAGGGGCTCAGTGGAGCCTCCCTGGGGGCATTGCTGAGTTGGGCACAAATGGTGCACCTTCGGACGCAGAGCTCCAAGTCCACGTCAATACCAGACCACCAGACGTGGGATCTGGCTATGGCCTTCATGAGAATGATCCCCGGGTGCTCGCGGTGGAGTTCCTGGACAAATGCCTCTCTGGCTCGCAGAGGCATGACTACTCGGCTGCCCCACATCAGGCAGTCTGCTTGTAGTGATAGCTCATGCATGCGCCTGTGAAGGGTTTTAATTCCTCGGGGCAGGCATCGCGAGCCTCTGCCCAGTCACCGATTAGGACAAATCTTTTTACTAAGGATAACGTGGGGTCGCTGGCTGTCCAGGCTCTGATTTGGCAAGCCGTCATGGGCGAACCTGTGGACTCAAAGGCATTGATTGCCATGACTATCTCACAGTCCTGTTCGTCAGACCCTTCCGTGGTCGCCAGGGGAGCCTGCTGAGCGCGTCGGCAAAGTTGTCTGTGCCTGGTCTGTGCCTTATGGTATAGTCGTAGGACGCCAGCATGAGTGCCCACCGTTGAATTCGCGCCGAGGCTTGGCGTTTATTGCCTTGCTCTCGGATAGGAGGGACGTGAGGGGCTTGTGGTCGGTTTCTAACGCGAACTTGGCCCCGAAAAGGTAATGGTGCATCTTTTTGACACTGTACACGCACGCGAGCGCCTCCTTCTCTACCATTCCGTACATGCGCTCCGCCCGCGAAAGTGACCTGGAGGCATAAGCTATGGGTTGTAATTTGACCGCACTATTGACATGTTGCAAAATGCACCCGACCCCATACGCTGACGCATCGCATGTGAGAACTAGCTTTTTACCTGGGTCAAAGAAAGTCAAAACACTGTTGGAACACAGAAGGTTGCGTGCCTTATTGAAGGCGCGTTCCTGGGCGTCCCCCCAAAACCAATTGCACCCCTTTCTGAGTAGCACGTGGAGAGGCTCCAGCAGTGTGCTCAAGTTCTGCATAAAGTTCCCAAAGTAATTGAGTAGTCCGAGAAAGACGCGCAGTTCTGAGACATTCCGGGGTCTGGGTGCTAGGTGAATTGCTTCTGTTTTGGACTTTGTTGGGTGGATTCCATCAGCGGCAATCCTTCTGCCCAAAAATTCAACCTTGGGTGCGAGAAACAGGCACTTGGATTTCTTGACTCGTAGGCCTACCCGATCCAACCGCTTTAGAACTTCCTCCAAATTACGGAGATGGGAGTCGGTGTCCCTGCCCGTGATAAGTATGTCGTCTTGAAACACAACCGTCCCCGGGATGAACTTGAGCAGACTCTCCATGTTGCGCTGGAATATGGCAGCTGCCAACCTGATGCCGAATGGGCATTGATTGTACATGAAAAGGCCTCGATGTGTGTTGATAGTGGTGAGTAGCTTGGATTCCTCGGTCAATTCTTGCGTCATATACACAGATGTGAGGTCTAATTTTGAGAAAAGTTTACCTCCAGTCAATGTGGCAAATAAGTCCTCCGCTCTGGGCAGCCGGTACTGGTCCTGTAGGAAGACTCTGTTTATGGTAGATTTGTAGTCCCCACAGATTCGTACGGATCCATCAGGCTTCATGAATGGGACGATGGGACTTGCCCAGTCGCTAAATTCCACAGGTGATATAATGCCTTCCTGCAGAAGCCTGTCTAGTTCGTGTTCAATCTTTTCCCTCATCACATAGGGTACAGCTCTGGCCTTGTGATGGACCGGTCTAGCATCCTGTGTGATGTAGATTTTGACTTTGGCCCCTTTGAAAATGCCCATACCTGGCTGAAAGAGATGTTCAAATCGCTTTATAATTGTTGAGCAGGAGGTCCGTTCCTCTAATGACATGGCATGGACATCATCCCATTTCCAGTTTAGTTTTGCCAGCCAGCTTCTCCCCAGCAGTGCTGGGGGGTCTCCGGGGACAAACCACAGAGGAAGTCGGTTCACTGTCCCTTTGTGTGTGACAGAGAGCATGGCGCTGCCGAGGACTGGTACGATTTCTTTGGTATAGGTCCTTAGTTTGGTGTCGACCCTTGTGAGTTTTGGGTCTGTCTCTTTTATGCGGCCACAGTTGTTCAAATTGTTGAGCGCCCATGAGAGATTGACTCGCTCCCGTATCCAGCTCCATGTTGACAGATATCCCGTTGAGTAGGACCCTCATCATTATAGGAGGCGTCCTGTTGTAGGAGCAGCGGCCATTGATCGTGTTGACCCGCTGTACATCGATGTCCTGGGTACTGTGCCCACCATCTTCTGGTCCGCTTTCCAACCCATGCGATTCGTATACCAGCCGAGCTGCCATTTTTTTGCACATGTGGGCCAAATGCCCTGTATATTCATAATTTCTGCAAACAGCCTGCTGAAATCAACATCCCCTTGATGAGTGCCCACCCCCACACCTCCAGCACAGACCTGTTCCATTGTTCAAAGTGTTCCCAAAGAATGAGCTGCGTCTGGCTGCTCTCTCTTGAGCTTCTCTCAGTTTGTAGTTGATTGCTCACATTGTGGATTGATGAGGTGTGAATGGCCGTTTCTGTGGCCCTTGATGGCTTCTGCCTGCTGTTGAGAGCCTGTCCTCCCGGTTTTGTCTGTGTGTGGGGGTAGCAGCTTGTTTAGTGCTGTGAACTTCTTGTTCCGATATTTCGTTAGTTGTCGTACCTGCATTGTAAATCAATCTCGTTTCTTCTTCCCCTACCAAGAATGTCTGTGCAACCAGTGCTGCTGCCTTTAAGGTCAGGTTCTTGGTCTCTATGAGCTTTCGGAATATGCCTGCGTGGCCTATTCCTTCAATGAAAAAGTCTCTCAGCATTTCTCTCCTCAGTTCATCGGAGAACTCACATAAACTAGCCAACCTCCGAAGTTCCGCCATGAAGTCGGGTATGCTCTGGCCCACACAGCGTCTGTAGTTGTAGAACCTGTGTCTGGCCATGTGTAGGCTGCTCGCTGGCTTCAGGTGGTCTCTTACCAGTGTGCTCAATTCTTCAAACGACTTGCTTGCTGGTTTCTTGTGTGCCAAAAGATCTTTCATTAAAGCTTATGTTTTCGAGCCACAGCTGGTCAAGAGATGGGCTCTTCTCTTATCTGCCTTATCGTCGCCTAACCAGTCTTTGGTTACAAAGCTTTGCTGGAGCCTTTCTATAAAGTCCTCCCAATTGTCTCCCGCATTGTACTTTTCAGCTGATCCGTTGTTCGCCATTCTGTGGATTCTGTAATCCCGTAACTTGTCGCCCCTGTAAGGTCCTGTCCCCTCAATACAGATTCACACGAGGCATGTAGTGAAGTCAAGGTCACTCTGGACCTGCACCTTTATTTCACAGCTCTGGAATGCTGCACTTGCCTGAGAGCTGTCCTTATATATCTGTCTCTTGCAAGTGCACCCCTGGTGGTAAGGTATGCTGGTGGTTACAGTCATATCTTATTACAGTCATGTATAGCATGTTAGGATACAGTTATATATAATAATGTAAGATACATGACACTCCCCTTTAACTGAAGGGGTGAGATGTTGTGATGTGCCATTGCAATGACGTCATCAGTTATGCACTGATGACTGACAGCCACTCTGCCCCGCCCCCACTTCCGCCCCCATAATGAGGCCACTTCCGCCCTGAAGTGCTGAATTTTGACTGTTCGGCCGTCCCATGCATTGGGGGCAGCCAGAACACACTGAATATGGTAGGTGCGCCTTGTCTCATGCGGTGGGCGATGACAGCGACAGCTTCAGGGGCACGTACCAGGCTGTAGGCCGCTCATGGGGCGTTCCTTAAAGGGGAGGTGGCGTGCGTGAAGAAAATATTCCTCCAACTTACATGTTGTGGCCCGTTGCATCCTTCAACACGGGGTCCGTGCCACCATCTGGCAGCACGGCACTTTGCTTGAGTGCCGGGCTGATGCAACACACCCCGCTCCCTGGTGGTCCAGGTAAGGACCCGCAGTGTCTGCAGTTTGTCCCTCCCCTGTAATGAAGGGGAGGGCCCTTCTACGTGGCAGCGTTTTGCATCCCAGCGTGTTGCGTTGCGTGCCTCTCCCTGTGCTTCCGCCCCCTTAGCATTCCAGAGACAAAGTGGAACACGTTATTTTGCGCTCCACTTCCTCTCGGGGCGGTAGCTCCAATATCGCGAGCAGAGCGTGACTTCCGCACCTGGCGCAGGAACTCACGCCTCGCGGCTATTACCGCCCCTAAACTGGGCGCTACTCAATTTCTCCCCCTAAATTATTATGGCATTTCATCTGATGCTTGTCTGTTTTTACACAGAACGCTACAGCCAGCAGATGTCAGATCCATCTCAGAACTTGCAGGAAGCAGATTACCAGACAACCCATCATAATTTGAAGACTTTACGTGCAATCGCCCAGCTGCATCCACCTTAGGGAGGCGGGTAGATATCGATAAAAGGAGCATGAGGGAAGAATGAGGGTAGATTTACTGAGCATAAGAGTGCAAGATGATGTGCAGGATGAGGAGGCCCTGCCCCAGAGAGGGAGGGCTCCTTCTCCATGCACAAGCCATGGACCAGGGACTCAGAGGCCCTACTTTCAAAACACAAATCCTCCCAGAGCATAGTTGGTGAGGTAGGTTTTACATCCATGTGTTCCACCACTGATCCCAGTACATTTTTTGCTGCACTTGCATCCCTTTGGCAGGCTCCTGCGTTGGGGAGTGCATCTTAGGAGGGAAAACATAGACATAGAAAAACATAGAAAATAGGTGCAGGAGTAGGCCATTCGGCCCTTCTAGCCTGCACCGCCATTCAATGAGTTCATGGCTGAACATGCAACTTCAGTACCCCATTCTCGCCATACCCCTTGATCCCCTAGTAGTAAGGACTTCATCTAACTCCCTTTTGAATATATTTAGTGAATTGGCCTCCACAACTTTCAGTGGTAGAGAATTCCACAGGTTCACCAGTCTCTGGGTGAAGAAGTTTCTCCTCATCTCGGTCCTAAATGGCTTATCCTTAGACTGTGACCCCTGGTTCTGGACTTCCCCAACATTGGGAACATTCTTCCTGCATCCAACCTGTCTAAACCCGTCAGAATTTTAAACGTTTCTATGAGGTCCCCTCTCATTCTTCTGAACTCCAGTGAATACAAGCCCAGTTGATCCAGTCTTTCTTGATAGGTCAGTCCCACCATCCCGACAATCAGTCTGGTGAACCTTCGTTGCACTCCCTCAATAGCAAGAATGTCCTTCCTCAAGTTAGGAGACCAAAACTGTACACAATACTCCAGGTGTGGCCTCACCAAGGCCCTGTACAACTGTAGCAACACCTCCCTGCCCCTGTACTCAAATCCCCTCGCTATGAAGGCCAACATGCCATTTGCTTTCTTAACCGCCTGCTGTACCTGCATGCCAACCTTCAATGACTGATGTACCATGACACCCAGGTCTCGTTGCACCTCTCCTTTTCCTAATCTGTCACCATTCAGATAATAGTCTGTCTCTCTGTTTTTCCCACCAAAGTGGATAACCTCACATTTATCCACATTATACTTCATCTGCCATGCATTTGCCCACTCACCTAACCTATCCAAGTCACTCTGCAGTCTCATAGCATCCTCCTCGCAGCTCACACTGCCACCCAACTTAGTGTCATCCGCAAATTTGGAGATACTACATTTAATCCCCTCGTCTAAATCATTAATGTACAGTGTAAACAGCTGAGGCCCCAGCACAGAACCCTGCGGTACCCCACTAGTCACTGCCTGCCATTCTGAAAAGTACCCATTTACTCCTACTCTTTGGTTCCTGTCTGACAACCAGTTCTCAATCCATGTCAGCACACTACCCCCAATCCCATGTGCTTTAACTTTGCACATTAATCTCTTGTGTGGGACCTTGTCGAAAGCGTTCTGAAAGTCCAAATATACCACATCAACTGGTTCTCCCTTGTCCACTCTCCTGGAAACATCCTCAAAAAATTCCAGAAGATTTGTCAAGCATGATTTCCCTTTCACAAATCCATGCTGACTTGGACCTATCATGTCACCTCTTTCCAAATGCGCTGCTATGACATCCTTAATAATTGATTCCATCATTTTACCCACTACCGATGTCAGGCTGACCGGTCTATAATTCCTTGTTTTCTCTCTCCCTCCTTTTTTAAAAAGCGGGGTTACATTGGCTACCCTCCACTCGATAGGAACTGATCCAGAGTCAGAAAATCGCCATTACAGAGTGTGGCTATCTCTCCCTCCCCAAATTAAAAAGCAATTGCATGTCCCGAGGAGAGGGTATTGCTTGTCCCGTGATTAATTATACTCCACTGGATGGCTTATATTTTCAATCCGCCTCTCGCCACTACAACAATACACTAGGAATGCACTGAAGGTCCAGTATGGCAATGGCGGGAATGACAAAAAATGCTTTGTATTCAGTGGCCCCCATTAATCTAGGTAGAAATCTCAGAAGCAACAGCGACCTGCAGACAGCCAGTAGAACAGCTCCCCCAGCTAACGTCTCGCAACCACTCACACCAAGTCCACCTGAAATTGGGCAGTGGGAAACCCGGGCTTAAATCTCTTTTAATAGCTTCCAAAGATTTAGCTCACTTGCACTTTAGGTCTGGAATTTGGTTCAGTATTCATCCTTATTGTCACGTGCTTATCATGAGCAAAAGATGCCCAGTTTACTCGACGTATTTGAATGGTAAAAATTAGTGAGAGGATACAACTTGCAAATATTTGTGTACGGCTGGAGAAAATGTTCGCGGCACATTTGAATCTGAAACTATAGGATTTAGGAAGAGATGAAACTCCTCTGTTATTACAATATTCTGCTCTGAGCTAGTTAAATCAATCAGAACTCCTGCTTTTATCATAATTATGTTGTGTATGTTTGCGTGAGGTAACTAGAAAGGAGCATTATGCGTGACCCTGGGTAATTCAGTGTTTTCATTGCTAATGGTTGCTAGGTTGCTCCTCCTGAAGCAACACGTAAAAGCTTACAGATCCAGGCAATTATTTTTAATAGCAGTAACCTACAGACCATGACAAAGGATAGTAAACTGTGATAAACAGCACTGATAGCTGTTAAATGTACACATTAGTTAAGAGAAAAATGAAGTATTTTATGGAAAAGACAGCATGAAAATGGATAATACTGTTGATGTATTTAAAACATATATCCCAGTATTACTGCATATGGGATTTGAAGTATTAAATTATGTTCGCAAAAGATTCTAGCTACATCTAACATTACAGCACATTTCTTTTAAAAATCGTATTTGCATTTAGGATGGGGGCTTGTACTTACGCAACTCAAGCAATCAAAATGGCACGAAATGGTACATGGATAGCTATTCTGGCAATGATAAACACAATATAATTTAGATTGATGATAATGTGTGTCAGCTTGGCTCGATTGGTAGCACTTGGCCTGAAGGAACACCAGCTGATACCCCTGTACAGTACTGAGGGAACGTCACGTTTCCAAGTAGGACGATAAACAATCATCGCTTTTTTAGGGGGCATATTAGAGATTCCATGGCATTATTTGAAGAAGACCAAGAAGATGTCCTGCTCAACATTCCTCTCTCAACCAACAAAACACCAAATAACCAATAAATATTGGCATGTTCCTGGTATAGAATGGGTGCTGTGCTACGTAACAACAGTCACTGCACCCCAAGAATAATTGATTCTGTGAAGTGATGTTTTGACATTGTATAAATGCATATATTATTTAATGTTACAGTTCAAAGCTAACTATTCTAGAATGTGCTGAACTGAGTTAATTCTCTGATGCTAACCCTTCTGTTATAGGTCAAATGTATTGATGCATTTAGAGTAATGAAACATTTTTCAAAGATGAACGGGAACTGGGGTCAATTTCTCAGCAGGAAGTGAGCATCTAGTGAAAGTGTTAAGAAGAAAACGAATGTTTGCATAAATACTTTGTTTACTTCTGACGATTAGCAGTTTATCATGAAGCCACTGTTTATGGGAAATGAAAAGAAGTCATCTTGTCTATTATGTTTTTTTGATGATTTACTTATAAACCTCGATTTTAACTCAACCTGCCCAGAGTGAATGGAGTGGGTGAGTAGTTAAAATGGCGGAGGGGTTTGTGGCTGTATTTTTGACACGTTCCTGCCACATGCCACTATAACTGCCAGCATTCCATCAGGGCGGAGGCTCGGGTTACCAACTCTGGTTGGGCATATTCCTGTTTTGATACATAATCTCCATCCTCCAACGATACAGTAGCATAATGGTTATGTTACTGGATTAGTAATCTAGAGGCCTGGGCTAGCAATCTGGAGACGTGAGTTCAAATCTCACCATGGCAGCTGGGGAATTTAAATTCAGTTAATTAATAAATCTGGAATAAAAAGGTAATATCAGTAATGGTAACCATGAAACTACCATTATTGTCATAAAAACCCCATCTGGTTCACTAATGTCCTTTAGGGAAGGAAATCTTCTGTCCTTACCCAGAGGCTGGCTTATATATGACTCCAGACCCACAATAATGTGGTCGATTCTTAATTGCCCTCTGAAATGGCCCAGCAAGACACTCAGTCATACCAAATCGCTATGAAAAAAAATTTCAGTAGTTCAAGAAGGCAGCTTACCACCACTTTCTCAAAGACAATTCAGAATGCTAGCTTGTGACGCCCACCTCCTGAGAATGAATAAAAAAGATGTTGCTCCCATTGTTTTTCAATTGTCACTATTTTTACAACTAATAAACAAAATGAAAAAAGCGGATGATTTTTTTAATGCCCCTGTGATTTTCCTCCTGTGTTGCTCATAGCAGTTTCCAATAGATTCATCTTTAAGTCCTGGAGATTCCAGGACAATCCTGGAGGATTTATTGCCTATGTCTTCTCGGATATAACTGAGTGGCTTGCTAGGCCTTTTCAGAAGGCAGTTAAGAGTCAACCACGTTGTTTTGGGACGGGAGTCACATATAGACCAGACCAGGTAAGGACAGCAGATTTCCAGCGGGGACCCATGGGAATGACCCTCGGCAAGATCCATAAGGCAGATTGTGGCTGGAGAAGAGGGAGGGAAGGCCTGGGCGAGAGGAGGCCCAAGGCTTTCTTGTTGGGTCGGGAGGACTCCTGTTCCTCTTGGGCCACAAGAAACCATAAGAAAATGTAAAAATAAAATTACCTGGGTTTCTTCTGATTCAATGGTGATTGCTGCCAGCTTTTGCTGATGGGTTCAGCGCTGTGAGGACCTCACCAATCCAGGAGTTAAAATCGGGCTTTGACTTTCTCATTTTAACTAGGTCCCTACATGCCTGGGGCAGGCGGCCTAAACCTGGTTGGTGCTTCATTCCAAACTTCCCTGGCTCCTTGGAATGAAGTGCATCCCTGACAATTTGTCCAAAATCAGGAACTTGCAGGAATTAAGCGGTGTTTCATTAATACATATTTGTGCTGTCACTGGGATTATTGAGAGTTTAAAATATTCAAATTTATCGCAATAGCATAAGATGTGTAGCGATGGTGAGTGACCAAAGGAATAAGAAATCATTGGGAAGCATTGCAGGAATTAAACAGAAAGAAAAGTGAGTAATGCATAGAATGGACATCAGCTGCTTCTATTGCTGCTTTCAGCAGAGAACTAACTATGTATTTGGCAAATTTGTTATGAAAATGATTTTTATGAGATTAAAATATACCTTAATAGGGGTGAATAGAGGCGCAGCACGATGAAGTATAATGGATTTTCAGCCACAATTGCTCATATATCAGCTCAGTCGTGGCATTGTTGAAAGGAGGAAAAATTCAGTCCTGAAAGCAGATTACTTTCATCTGCTTTCTATGACTGGGATTAGAGTGCTACTCGCAGAGGCCAAGGAGCAGCTTCTCAGCAGCAGATTGTATAGCTGCAGGAAGATCAAGAAAACGGAAGGGGAGAAAAAAGTACATTCAAAGGACGAGGTCTCATTGCCTTCACAAGAAAACACAATCTCGACAGCTCCACAGAAAATATTGGCGTGAATGATATATACTCTTTTGAGTTCTTTCTGAACACCACTTTAGATATATGGCTTAAAGAAATTGTAAGTCTTTGATGTAGCATAATCTAATATCTACCTTTTAAAGGTGAAATATATTTAAAATAAAAAAGTACCTGTGTTTTATTTCTGATTGGATACATTAGTAAATCCATTTTGGTCTGCAAGCTATTAAATGGAACATTAGCTCCAGACGTTCAATCCACTGTAAATTCCACATGAAATATCACATTTGGATGTTTTGCATTTTTCATTTCTTAAGTCACATGTATATTTCTGCCTGATTGACCTCCTTTATCAAGCGTGACTCAAAAAAACATAAGCCATGCTGAGAAAATTACTGCAGCACCAGCATAGCAAGTTAATGAGAAAATAAGTCACTGAAGGAGAAAACATGATCTGATGACACAATGTTAAAAAAAAATCAACAGAATGAATCTTATATACTACACCAACATAGGTCCAGCAGAAAATGAAATCTAGATTATTTTTGTTTGGCAAGGATGGAGCTAACGCAGGTAGATGGAGTTGAAGTGTAGATGAACCATGATCTAATTGAATGGCGGAACAGGCTCAAGGTGCTGAATGGCCTACTCCTGTTACTATGTTCCTATTGTGGCACAACATGTTAGTGCCTTGACACATGGTGGCACAGAATAGTACAATCTTGTAATGCTATTTTAATGCAGGAATATTCCTGTTCAGATAGCTAAAAGTTAAATGATGCTGGAAGAAAACATGAAGGTCAAAGAAAATAAATCCAGAAGTCAATAGAATAATTAGACTACCACCCTGGAGATTTGTGTTTCATAAAGTGACGTGATCTCAAAGCCATGTCAAGGTGAAGATTACTATCAGTTGTTCCATGGTAGAAATATGTATATCATTTAAAAGCTGCAAAGGATCTCAGTGCTAAAGAATTAATTTATTTGTAAATTTACCCAATCCCTTATTTTTCGGGTTACTAAGTTCACTAGATTCTCAACTTTTTTCCCACCCTTCCCTCGATTCTACGTATAGTGGGAAATGAATGGAAAGTTGAGTCTCTGAGATATCGTAATCATTGTATCAGGATTTTCTGATGGATCAGGTTATAGATGCATCGCTAAATAATGTTGTGAAAACATGACCTTGTCATGCTGTACATAAATTGATTAAGATGAGGTTTTAACATATTGGCCTGGAAATTGGCCTCCTTACCGCCTCCCGTTATCGCCTCCAGGGCGCTGAGCACTTACCGAGCGGGCGCAGCGAGAAGATCGACTCCCGCTATATTCAGCGGGAGGTTTGTGGCGGCGGTAGGATATTGCACTCGGAGATCGTGACATCATCGCCGTGTGCATCGTCCCGGTAGTGTCCCGGATCTGAACTTAGGTTCCGCCCCCTCCAGCATTGCCAGGTGAAAACACCGGCAGCTGCTAGAGCCGCTTATCGGGAGGCCGGGCGCTTCAGGAGCGATACTTAAAGGCGAGGTGACCGAGGTAAGTAAAAAAAATTCTGAAATGCTCTTTCTCTTTTTTTTACATTTGTCTTCACCGGCGATTGATCAGCCCGGCACTCTGCTGCAATGCATCGAACTGATCAGGCCGGATCGTGGCTGCCGTCGGGGAGAAAGTAAGTTATTCTTTTGCAGGGCCTGCAGCGATGGCCCTTCCCTTTAAGGGAGGGAAGGAGTCTTCCAATGTGGCAGCGCTGCACGGCCCATTGTACAGCGCTGCACACCTAACGCCCCGCCCACTGCCTCTTGCGCTCCAGGAAGGAAGTGGAATGCTGAATTTAGCACTCCACTTCTTTCCTGTAGCGCAAACTCCGAAGTTTGTAAAAGTTGAAAAACATTAGCGCCTGGTGCTAATTTTTTCAACTTTTAAAAGTTAATGTCTCAAACGGGGCGCTGCAGAATTTCTCCCCCAAATTGTCCATTCTTTACTATCACTCTTTTGAAACTTTAGACTAGCAGGTGAGTACAACTATACCTACTTGATGTGTGTTTGTTGAGGAAGGCGTATGTACATAGCTGCAGCTAGCATGGACTGCTATTTGTTGTCTTTGTGATTACATGTAGTGGGTGGGGGGATCTCTTGTAATCAACACAAAAGCACCATAATCAAGGTATCTAACCTATACAGTCCTCCCACTACAGGTGGTATAGTTTCAGTAATGGTCTTTGGGCTATTTCCCTGTATGCAGTTCGTTTTTCCCCACTTTCTGACTAGGATCAGCCCAGCTTTTCAACGGAGACTGCATTAATCTCTGCAATTGGATCATCTAACAATCCTTCTCCACAGCCAGCGCTCCAGAGCCATACTATCCCCTCGATATGTTTCTGTGATCACAATTCCTCTAAGCAGAATTCCCTTAGTTAGACTTTCTTTGACTAACTTGGTTGTTCTTACTTTGTGAGGGGATCACAGGATTAACGTGATCTTATTGTAAGAATTTGGGAATCTCAAACAAGTTCACTTTTCCACAGAATTAACATTCTGTATCCATAATTCTAGCCCAGGACAAGAGAATTGGATTTGAATGGATATCTGACATTTTTCCTTTATTGTTTTTTCAGCACCAATCCTTACTCATTTCTGCAACAAAAAAAAAAAAATCACACTCTAGCATAACCTACCTTACGCCTAGAAATAAATGTCTCAGGTTCAGCTGCTCTTCCTCCAGTTCTCTGCTAAGGGCAGTCACCAACAACTGACTTTAAATTTCAAGCGCCCCACCTTACAAGAAAGTAAAAACATTTTCACCAATGTTTTCTCCGAACTCCCCCCAGTCTTTGTTAGAATGACGTAAACTGGAGCCTTGCCCCAACATCTTCTATTGGTTCTTGTTCAGCGTAGCCTTGGGTAGCTCGTCCGGTAGAAACCTAATTCATGTACAAAATGATTACTGTGTGGTAGACATTAACCATCTTGGTTCCTTTTGTCCCTTTGTATTCAAAAGCACAATAAAGTAAATTAATCTAAATCACTCTCAACTGATTTCCAGTGTCTGTGTAGAAAAAAGACATAATCATTCCTGTCAGTATTACTTAAAAATCTTAATATGTAAAGAACAAATTCTTTCCCACAGAATTTTCCTTCAATTGCCAGTTCCTGCCAATGAAGTGCACGATGAGTGTACTTTTATGAGAGCTCATTAGTTTCAATTGTTAATATAGTGTGTCTTAATGTGAAGAAATCAAACTGGAAATAAATTGGGATATCAAAGGGACATTGTCAAAAATGGCCTTTTAGAAACTTTCATCCCTGATATGCATTCAGTCCAAAAATCCTACAGTCGTCAATTTACTGGTGATCAGCTGGGTTAAAGCCAACACTGGCAACTCAATGCTCCCTTGAAAATAATTAACTATCATTGGAAGGGGGGTGAAATTCTTCTTTTGACAAAGAACACAAGAATGCCCGCTGTTTTCCATGATTAATGACCTACTAATGAAACTGAATTCTCAGAAGTGGCATGTTGCTGTGGGCTAGTAATTATGGTGAATAACTGGCATTCTTCAATTTGTCATCAAAAGACAAATTCTTGAACAACTCTGGCAGAAATCACAATCCTACACAGTAGAAAAACATCTGGGACAACATTGACCTTCAACAGTGCTGCAAGTGACTGATGTTGCCAAGTGGTGAACTGTCTGGTACAGTGCAGCTTGCAGTTCAAATCACTAGCTTTCCACAGCTGCCAATTGACAGGCACCTCTCAATCAAGTTGAGAAAACCTTGACAGCAGGACTTCTTCTTTGACCTGATTCACTTGGTCGTTTGAGGGATTTCGAAAGTTAATTGTTCTGAAAATTGAAAGTTGAGCATTAGAAAACTTTATGGAATAAGTCCAGAGCAAGTACTTTGAGCCCAAGTTTCGGCCTCAGTTGCTCCTGATTTTTTGGAGCAACTGGTGCAGAACGGAGTATCTTAGAAATTCAAATTCTCGGCATTTTGTTTGCTCCAGTTCTAGTCAGTTAGAACAGTTTCACTTTGGAACAGAATTTTTTTTTCAAAAGGGGGCGTGTCTGGCCACTTAGGCCTGTTTTCAAAGTTTCGGCAGTGAAAACTTACTCTAAACTAACTTAGAATGGAGTAAGTGAAGATTTTTGTACGCTCGAAAAAACCTTGTCTACACTTTAGAAAATCAGGCGTAGGTTACAAATCAGGCATAGGGAATGGGGGGGGGGGGTTTAAAGGGAAGTTTACAAACATTAAACACTTCAGTTTTACAAATAAAGAGCCATCATCAATAATAAATGATAAAAACATCAATAAATCAACCAATAAATCAATCAAAAAAAATTAATAAGAAAGAATTTTTAAAAAATCAAATAAATAAAACATTTTCTACTTACCGACTGCAGCACCGGGAGCCCTCCAAAAGCGTGCTGGGATGCCCCCCCCCCACCAGTGTGTCTCTGTCAGTGTCTCTATCTCTCTGTCTGTCTGTCTGTGTGTGTCTCTTACTCTCTGTCTGTCAGTGTCTGTGTTTCTGACAGCGAGGGGAGGGGGAGGAGGGGTGTAGAGGGAGAGGGGGGGGCAGGGGGGGGGAGGGAGGTCAGAGGGGGAGGGAGGGAAGGGGGAGGGATGGGGAGAACGGGGAGGGAACGGGGAGAAGGGAAAGGGGGAGGGAAGGGGGAGAAGGGGGAGGAGAAGGAGTAGGGGGGAGGAGAAGGGGAAGGGGGAGCAAAAGGGGAAGGGGGAAGGAGGAGAAGGGGAAGGGGGGAGAGGAGAAGGGGAAGGGGGTGAGAGGAGAAGGAAAGGAGAAGGGGGGGGAGAAGGGGGGGAGAAGGGGGGGAAGAAGAAGGGGAAAGGAGAAGGGGGGAAGAAGAAGGGGGGGAAAAAGGAGAAGTGGGGGGAGGAGAAGGTGGAGGGAGGCTGAACGGGCCGGGCCCGGCCGGGCCCAAGACTTCGGGCAGGGCCCGTCCCCAGCACCAGATTTACAGGCAGGTGGCATTGGGTTGGGTCGGGTCCGGGGTCCGGGGTCGGGAGCGCGGGTCGGGTCGGGGGGGGGCGAAGGGAGGTCAGGTCGGGTCGGGTCGAGTCCGGTGGGGAGGGGCGGTCAGGAGCACGGGTCGGGTCGGGTGGGGGGAGGAGGGAGGTTGGGTTGGTTCGGGTAGGGAGGGAGCGTGGGTCGGGTCGGGTTGGTTCGGTTCGGGTCGGGGGGGGGCAGAGGGAGGTCAGGTCAGGTCGGTTCGTGTCGGGGGCGGGGGGAGGGAGGTCAGGTTGGGTCGGGTCCGGTCCGGGTGGGGGTGGGGGGTGGGTTCAGGAGCGCGGGTCGGGTCGGGGGGGTGGTGGGAGGGTGGTCGGTTCGGTTTGGGTCGGGTGGGTGGGAGGGAGGGAGGGAGGGAGAGGGAGGTCAGGTAGGGTCGGGGGGCGGGGGAGCGCGGGTCGGGTCCAGTCCGGTCCGGGGGCGGGGGGGGGGGGGGGAGAAGCGGGAGTCGAGTCGGGTCGGGTGGAAGCTGGGCGTGGGAGGCTGCCTTATGCACGCAGCCCCAGTGAGGCCATTCGGCCAGGGCTAGGGGCTGCGTGCTTCGGGCCCCTCCCACACAGTTTTGGGCGCCTGAAGCTACTGCACATGCGCGCCCACTGTAGTGTGCATGTGCAGAGGTCCCAACACTGTTTTCAGCACAGGGACCTAGCTCCGCCCCCTACAGCTCGTACTGCGCAGCGCCCGGCTCCAGAGGACCAGCAGGGAGCCGGAGAATCTGTAAGTTTTTTTTAGGCGCACTTTGTAGCGCGAAAAACGGGCGTCCAGGTCGGCGTGGCCCGAAACTTGGGCCCCAAAAATGGTTGTGAATAAAATAAATTTTTTTAAACTTGCAAATGCTGAAAATCTGAAGCATAAACCTCCCATCTGCCATGTCACCAACCTTCTCATTCACCAAATCATCTGTCACTTTTGCCATTTTAACATGATCCCAGCACCAAGCAAATCTTCCCTTCTCCTTTCCAGAGGAACAGTTCCTTCGACAATACACTTCCACTATCCCAACTCCCAGTTGGCCTTCCCTTGCACTTTGCTGTGCAATATATGTCCATTTGCCTCCTCCCATGTCAGTCTCGGCCCACAAACGTTTCCTACATTACAAGAGTGACTACATTTCAAAAATACTTAATTGGCTGTAAAGTGCTTTGGAACAATCGGTGGTCTTGAAAGGCGCCATATAAATGCAAGTCCTTTTTTTTCCAAACACTCCTTCCATGTAAGTCAGCAATCTACCTGTACTTCTTTCAATGTAGGGTACTGTGATTCACTATTTATGGTGAGGTGCCCTCTATACTGGGGTGACCAAATGCAGATTAACCACATTGCCAAGTTTCTGCTCACCACTTTAACTTCCTGTCTCATTCCCACTCTGATCTCTTCCTATTTGGTCTATTACATTGTTGCACCCAAGCTCAATATTACACTTTTCCAATCAAGTTTAATGTAAGCTTCAGGAAAAGTATAACTTTGTTCTGCCTGGCATTCTGCAGCCCTCTGGTCTGAACACTTTCTTTAGCAACTTGACACCTCAGCCATATTTATTTACTGTAAGCAATGTTGGTGATGGAGGGTGGGCCTAATGGTATCCAGAGGAAGGAGATGGCTTTCCACTTGCCCTATTCCAGCTGTGGATCACTTAAGCTTTGGGACATGATACAAAAAACAGCTGTTGAATGAAAAATAGATACTGCTAAAGGTGATCAGCCAGTGTCTGAAAGAGAAAGCAAGGATATTTTTTTAAATATTTGTTCACAGGATGTGGGCGTCGCCAGCAAGGCCAGCATTTATTGCCCATCCCTAATTGTCCTTGAGACAGTGGTGGTGAGCTGCCATGTCAGAGAGCAGTTTAGAGTCAACCACATTGCTGTAGGTCTGGAGTCACATATAGGCCAGACTGGGTTAGGATGGCAGATTTCCTTCCCTAAATAACATTAGTGAACCAGATGAGCTTTTACGATAATCTGGTAATTTCATGGTCACCATTACTTTTTATTCCAGATATTAGCTTTTAATTCCAGATTTTTAAAATGTAATTAAAATTTAAATTCCCCAGCTGCCGTGGTGAGATTTGAACTCACGTCTCCAGATCATTAGTCCAGGCCTCTGGATTACTAGTCCAGCAACATAACCATTATGCTACAGTACCCCAAAATGTAATTAGTGCAGTTCTGAAACATTGATCCATGTTTTGTGGGTGCTGGTGTCCCTGCTGTGTATTTCTAGTATTTTATGTTTTTATTTCAGGTTTCCAACATTTGCATCTTTTCTTTTTAGTAGCTGTTGAAGCGCACGGCTTCTTCACACTCCATCCCCTTTAAAGGCTCAAGAACGAAAGGTTAAATCACTTTCCATGTGTTGTTTGACCTGGTTTGGCAATTAATAACCAAATGAACCTACTAAGGTACAAACAATCAAACAAACCATTTACAATGCAGTTGCTTTTAGTCCAGAAAGTAGTTCCTAATAAAAGTGGTGTGTGTGAAAAACAAAAAATCCAGGAGTAATTCATTGGAACAAAATAGAACTGTTGTTTTCCTTTTTGGGCATGAGTTACTAGGATAGGGTCCAGTATTGTTGAATTACACAATAGTAGTATTGTGCATCATGAAAGCACTATTGTGGCTGCCCACTGAAAGTGAAAAAACTACAAGTAGCAGCCAGCCTTACATAAAAATGAAATCAGGATTTCCATGATCAAATTTGCATTCATTTGCCTTTAGCAAAAATGAGATTTCTGTGAGTAAATAATAATTAGTGCACTAACTTACCTTGGTGCTCAGAACTAATGTACTGGAGCTATATTGAAAAGGTACCGTTCAGGGAGACATAGTTTGCTGAAGACTGCTTCGAATATGATTGGATTGCATGGAGGAAACTTTTCTTTGTTCGTTACTTATAGTGAAATCATATATACATTTATTATACTTGTCTTTATGATTTTATTATCAGTAAGTGAACACTAGAACTCTTCTTCATGTTGTTGTCAATCATTAGCCACTATAAAATGTAAGGGGAGGCTGGACAAGCATATGAGGGAGAAGGGAATAGAGGGTTATGGGGATAGATTTAGATGAGAAAAGCTGGGAAGAGACTCGAGTGCAACATAAACACCGGCACGGACTGGTTGGGCTGAATGGCCTGTTTCTGCGCTGTATATCCTAGGCAATCCTATGAAACAGTCACTGAAAAATGACATTGCAATGGTTCGTGCTACATGTAGGATAGCATCTGCTGCAATATAGACTTACCTTAGCAGCCAACATTGTGATTTTTGAGCAGGTTTTTCAGAGCAGCCTGTCCCAAGAACTTAGCCTGTCCAACAATTACCCAATATGCCAATGATACTCACTTAAAAGCTTTGTTCACACAGCCAATAAAAGAACCTGGTACAAATTAAGGCGTTGTTGTCAGGGTAAGAAATCCATACAATATTTCTTATATCAGAGTGTCCATACAAAAAGAACTGAGAAGGAAAAATTGTTTTTTCTGGAGAGGGGAGGGTACAGGATTTGCACTACTTCTGAGAAGGGATGTCACTTGGCTCAGGGGGAACTATGGTCTAGAAATTGGATATGGCCTGAAAACAGGTGGTGTCATGGCCCAGTGCTATTAAGCTGTGCTGGGTCAAACTGGTCTCGGTAGCACACAAAATTCATGCTCATTCTTCATTAACATGATTATAGTGCTAATGTCAGTGCTACAATCACTGCTCTTTCGCTTACCGCTCAACAGGTCAGCCAATATCGGGCGCAGTCGAATGCGTTTTTGGCCTAGGCTTTATCCAGTACTTAAAGGGGAAGTGCTTTGATGAAACAGCACCTCACTGTCATTCCACTTGGAACTCCACTTGGAAGCACAAGCAACGACGAACAGATGGCTGAGCCTTGGCATGGGGAGAGAGGAAGACGCTTCTCAGTCGCGGCTCTGGAATCACTAGTGGTTGTCGTGCAGAGGAGACGGGCTGTCCTCTTCCCACAAGCCAGCAGGAAGCCATCTCCCCATACATCGAGAAGGCTGTGGCGGAAGATATCTGACTGTGTGAAGGACACCAGTGTTGTCCCCAGATCCTCCATCCAATGCCGCAAGAAGAATGACATCACACGGCAGGTCAAGGTGAGTGAAGGCTTCAGAAAATGCCATATTTCACTATTTGCACCACAAGCCTCACACACTTTTTTAATTTGTTCATGGGTTGTGGGCGTCACTGGCAAGGTCAGCATTTATTGCCCATCCCTAATTGCCCTTGAGAAGGTGGTGGCGAGCTGTCTTCTTGAACTGCTGCAGTCCGTGTGGTGAAGGTACTCCCACAGTGCTGTTAGGGAGGGAGTTCCAGGATTTTTACCCAGTGACAATGAAGGAACGGCGATATACTTTCAAGTCAGGATGGTGTGTGACTCAGAGGGGAACTTGAGGTGGAGGTGTTCCCTTGCGCCTGCTGCCCTTGTCCTTCTAGGTGCTAAAAGTCATGGGTTTGGGAGGTGCTGCTGAAGAAGCCTTGGTGAGTTACTGCAATGGATCTTGCAGGTGGTACACATTGCAGCCATGGTACACCGATGGTGGAGGGAGTGAATATTTAAGGTGGTGGATGGGGTGCCAATCAAGCAAGCTGCTTTGTCCTGGATGGTGCTGAGCTTCTTGAGTGTTGTTGTAGCTGCACTCATCCAGGCAAGTGGAGAGTATTCCATCACATGCCTGACTTGTGCCTTGTGGATGGTGGAATGGGAGTCAGGAGGTGAGACACTCGCCGCAGAATACATAGTCTCTTACCTGCTCTTGTTGCCACAGTATTTATGCGACTGGTCCAATTAAGTTTCTGGTCAAGGGTGACCCCAAGGATGTTGATGGTGAGGGATTCGACGATGGTAAAGCCATTGGATGTCAAGAGGCGGTGGTTAGACTCTCGCTTGTTGTGGATAGTCACTGCCTGGCACTTGTGTGGTGTGATTGTTATTTGCCACTTATCAGCCCAAGCCTGAATGTTGTCCAGGTCCTGCTGCATGTGGGCATGGACTGCTTCATTATCTGAGGAGTTGCGAATTGAACTGAACACTGTGCAATCATCAGCGAACATCCCCACTTCTGACCTTATAATGGAGGGAAGATCATTGATGAAGCAGCTGAAGATGGTTGCGACTAGGACACTGCCTTGAGTCCAGAATTTTGCCTCTTACACTGTTCCAATGAAGCTCAATGTAAGCTTGAGGAATAGCACCTCATCTTTCAATTAGGCATTTTACAGCCTCTGGACTCAACATCGAGTTCAACAATTTCAGACCGTAACCCCAGTCCCGATTTTTTTTCTCTTTCTCTTTGTTTCTGCTTTTTTCTCTCTTTCCCTTGGCAACTGTTGCTGATTCTGCCATTTCCATTTACACCCTATCTAAGCTCATCTTTTGTTTCTTAATTTGTCCCATTACCATCTCCTTTTGCCTTGCACCATCATTCTTTTTGTCTCTTAATCACTTCTACCTTCCACTTTGTAAAGTCCTGACCCTGCAGTACAGACTTACACGAGGCACATGCTGAAGTCAAGGTCACTCAGGACCTGCACCTTTATTTCACCGCTCTGTAATGCCACACTTGCCTGAGACCTGCCTTTATATACCTGTGTTGAACAGGTATGCAGTGTCTCCTGCAAGTGCACCCCTGGTGGTAGGGTATGCTTGTGGTTACAAGTCATATCTAGTTACAATCATGTATAGCATGGTAAGATACAGTTATGTACAGTAGTGCAAGATACATGACATCACCCTCCCCCAAGGTCTTATTGTCTTTATAGATTCAGTCTCTCAGATGGTCTACGCTCTCGCGTGGAGCGTCTTAGTTGTGGTTCAGTTGTTTGCCTTGGTGCCTGTTTTTCTTTTGGTGTGATTGCTGGTATCTCGCCTGGGCTGTCTGTTTCGTTCAGTATGATTGTTGGTGTCTGTTGAGATTGTCCTTTCCTCAGGTTGTTTCCTCTGTCTGTCCACCAGATGTGGTGTGAGTTCCACACTGTAGTCTGCCTCTGGTTCTGCAGTGTTGTTGGTGAATCTATTTTTTACTTGGTCTACATGCCTCTGGCAGGTTTGACCATTGTCCGTTTGTACAACCAGTAGCCTGTTTCCTTCCTTGCCGGTTACTGTCCCTGCAAGCTATTTGGGACCCCTGCCATAGTTTAGCACGAACACTTTGTCCCCTATCTCATTCCACCTCCCCCTCGAATTTCGGTCATGGTACTCAGTTAGTTTCCGGCGCTTTGCCTCAACAATTTCATGCATGTCTGGGAGGATTAACGAGAGCCTAGTCTTTAAGGTCCGTTTCATCAATAGTTGTGCGGGGGGAACCCCAGTCAACGAATGCGGACAAGATCTATATGCCAGCAGCAGTTGCGACAGGCAGCTCTGCAGCGTGGGACCTTGGATTTTAAGCATGCCTTGTTAAATGATTTGCACTGCTCTCTCCACCTGGCCATTGGAGGCTGGCTTGAATGGTGCCATCTTAACGTGATTTATGCCGTGGTCAACTATAAAATCTTGGAATTCTGCGCTGGTGAAGCACGGACCATTATCACTGACCAATATGTCAGGAATTCTGTGCGTTGAAAACATGGTTCTAAGGCTCTCCACAGTGGTGGGGGTGGTGCTTGAGTTTAAAATGGTGCATTCGAACCACTTTGAAAATGCATCAATGACTACGAGGAACATTTTGCCCATGAATGGGCCCACATAGTCTACATGCACCCGCGACCACAGTTTGGTGGACCAGGGCCAGAGGCTCAGGGGAGCCTCCCTGGGGTCATCACTGAGTTGGGCACAAATGGTGCACCGTCAGACGCAGAGCTCCAAGTCTGCGTCAATGCCAGGCCACCAGGCGTGGGATCTGGCTATGGCCTTCATGAGAACGATCCCCGGGTGCTCGTGGTGGAGCTCCCGGACAAACGCCTCTCTGCCTCGCAAAGGCATGACGACTCGGCTGCCCCACATCAGGCAGTCTGCCTGTAGTGATAGTTCATGCATGCGCCTGTGGAAAGGTTTGATCTCCTTGGGACAGGCATCGCGAACCTCTGCCCAGTCACCAGTTAAAGCACATCTTTTGACTAAGGATAACGTGGGGTCGCTGGTCGTCCAGGCTCTGATTGGGCAAGCCGTCATGGGCGAACCTGTGGACTCAAAGGCATTGATTGCCATGACCATCTCACAGTCCTGTTCGTCGGACCCTTCCGTGGTCGCCAGGGGTAGCTTGCTAAGTGCGTCGGCACAGTTGTCTGTGCCTGGTCTGTGCCTTATTGTGTAGTCGTCAGACACCAGCATGAGTGCCCACTGTTGAATGCGTGCCGAGGCGTTGGCGTTTATTGCCTTGCTCTCAGATAGCAGGGACGTGAGGGGTTTGTGGTCAGTTTCTAATGCGAACTTGGCCCCGAAAAGGTATTGGTGCATCTTTTTGACACCGTACACGCATGCGAGCGCCTCCTTCTCCATCATACCGTACCCGCGCTCCACCTGCGAAAGTGACCTGGAGGCATAAGCAATGGGTTGTAATTTACCCGCACAATTGACATGCTGTAAAACGCACCCGACCCCGTACGCTGACGCATCACATGTAAGAACTAGCTTTTTACCTGGGTCAAAAAAAGTCAAAACACTGTTGGAACATAGAAGTTGCGTGCCTTATTGAAGGCACATTCTTGGGCGGCCCCCAAAACCAATCGCATCCCTTTCTCAGTAGCACGTGGAGAGGCTCCAGCAGCGTGCTCAAGTTCTGCATAAAGTTTCCAAAGTAATTGAGTAGCCCGAAAAAGGCGCGCAGTTCCGAAACATTCCGGGGCCTGGGTGCCAGACGAATTGCTTCGGTTTTGGACTTTGTTGGGCGGATTCCATCAGTGGCAATCCTTCTGCCCAAAAATTCAACCTCGGGCGCGAGAAACAGACACTTGGATTTCTTAACTCTTAGGCCTACCCGATCCAATCGACTTTGTACTTCCTCCAAATTGCAGTCATGTATGAGTGTGAGATACATGACACACTTGTTACAGACCTTCCCTTTTGTTCTTTCCTCCCCTCCCCCCTTTCTCTGCCGTTACACCTGCTTAAAATCTGTTACATCTCTAACTTTTTCCAGTTCTGTCAAAGGGTCAGCGACCTGAAACGTTAACTCTGTTTCTCTCTCCACAGATGCTGCTTGACCTGCTGAGTATTTCCAGCATTTTCTGTTTTTATTGCTCATTTCTAATCCTTCTTCCCACATCACGCTCCCCCCCCACCCACCCCGCCATCCCCATCCCACAATTTTCTCTCACCTACAAGCTGCTGATGCTGTATGCATGCATATCTTGCTTCCCCCACACCCCCTCCCCTTACTGTTACTTGACTCTTGTGCCCTTCTGCTTACAGATAACCAAGGAAATGAAGCAGCACAGCCTGTCCTGAAGGCGCTGGAGGAGAGTGAGGTGGGAGAAGAAGACACAACGTAACTGCATCTGTCACTCACAGAAACCAGTTCAGAAACTGCACCTAATTTAGAGGGTAGTGTCGATGTGGGATCTGCACAGGATGAGGCACCAGGCATGAGTGGGCTGCAGCAAGGCTAGGGGGAAAGGCTAGCTCTGGGGCCAGCTCCCCAGAGAGCAAGTTCGCTCATGGGTTCTGCTGCACACGACTCAGATGAGGACCTCACTGTGCGGAGCCTTCAGAAGAAGGATGATGGGCACCCACACTGAGTTTCTAGGTGCAATTGCAAGCCTGCCAGGAATGGGGTACTGAGGTGAATGATCAGCCATGATCATATTGAATGGTGGTGCAGGCTCGAATGGCCTACTCCTGCACCTATTTTCTATGTTTCTATGTTTCTGCCAGAGAGCCTCTTGGCAATGTCAAGGAGCATGGAGGAATCCACCTCCAACATTGGCTGGGGTTTTGCGCAGAGCTCAGAGCCCATGATTTCCAGGCTGGAAATGAAGAAAAACCCCAGAAGTGACCCAGACGTGGTGCTGCGTGTGATGGGCGATGTCGCGGCTGCCATCGCAGCACAGGTGGTCGTGACTCCGCTGCAGTCCTGGTGCTTCAGCGGAAGTGCAGACCAGTGTCCTGCAGTCTCAGCTTGCTGCCACCCAGGCTCAGATTGCTGCCATCGTGGCTGGGTTTACCACTGTCGAATGGGGCTTGCAAGGTGTCGCAACAGGCCAGCAATCTGTCCTCCACCAGATTTCTAGAAATGATGAATTGCCGCTGGGGAGAGTGGTAATGAATCAGTGGAGCAGGACTCTACTATAATATACTTGGGTAGAACAAATGAAGGAGAGAAGCAAAGCGAGTTGCTGGTCTGTGTGCTTGCTTTATTAGGCCAGAGTGAACTGAGCATGTTCATACCAAACCATGTGATAATAAATTACACTGTTTTCCCCCTTAAAAAAAATGTATGTAATCTCCTCTCAAATACAACAAAACTATGGTCCCATCTTTCCCAGTATTGCATGTACCACATAACAAAAACTCCTGGCTTATTTTCTTTTAAATGAACTACAAATCTAGTTTAATAGCAGGTTTTGCAGAGCCTTCCTGATCTCCTTTCTGAAGGTTTTCGTGTTTTATTTTGGTTCCAAAATCAAAGATAATCCTGTTTCTATCTCAGACTTGTCACTTCAAATCCACTTTGAGTGAGTATCTACAAGTACCAGGAAATAATGATTTGCTTTCTCACAGAAGTCTACACGTACTCTCTGGAAAGGTCTACTTGGCCATGGCCAGGGCTGTAGTGGAGATTTGGGTGGTTTGTTTCTGCAATTTTGGCAAATGCTGCATTTGCTGACAAGTGATTCAAGATCACTGTCCAACCCAGGCCAGTAAACAAAGCTCCTTTCAATTGATTTCATACAGACGATCCCTGGACGTTCAGTATGAAGTTCGGCCAGAATTCTACCTCTCAAAGAAATAGGTATCATCACTCAGTTTCCCCACTTGATACAACCTTGCTCACAAGACAATTCAGTATGACGGTTATGGAATGGTTTCAATTATGTGTCCATACACTGATGGGTTCATCCATTCAAGATGTTTTCTTACACTCTTTTCAATACTGAGTCCTTTGAGTCTCATCTGGGCTCTCAGTTGCATTCAAAGGAAAGTCAACTGCACCAAGCGTGAAAACCCCACCTTCACTCCCAACACATGAGTCCTCATGTGACAACCTGGTCAAGGTATCTGCGATTGCGTTTTGCTTTGAAGTGCGATACTCAATTGTGTAGTCATATTGTGACAACAACACTGCCCAACATTGCATTCTTGATGCGGCCATTGCAAGGATGGCAGATTTGGGCCCCAATACTGCGAGGAGCGGTTTGTGTTCGATTATCACGGTAAACTTTCTGCCGATCAGGAACTATTGAAGTTTCTTGACTCCAAACACTATGATAAATGCTTCCTTTTCAATTTGTGTGTAGTTTCTTTTGCTCTTTGTGAGGGTTCATGATGTAAATGCGATTGGTTTCTCTTGGCCGTCATCTATTACGTGGCTTATGACAGCTCCTACAGAGTAGCTGGAAGCATCACATGCTAAATTAAGCTTACACTCTGTGTCGTAGTGCACAAGTAGAGCATCACTAAAGAGATTTCTCTTACAAGGATCGTAATCTTCCCATTGCGCTTTCGTCCACTTCCACTGAACATCCCTCTTGAGGAGCTCGTGCAGTGGAGCTAACATGGTTGTGAATTCAGGTAAGAAACATGCGTCGTACTGGACCATTCCAAGGAAAGATTGTTCCATGGCTTTGGAGCATTGATGACAGCATCAAACTTTTCCTTCACTGGTTGCAAGCTATTTGCATCAACTATCAGACCAAGGTGCACAACCTCAGGCTGCACAAAAGCACATTTGCTTCTTTTCAATTTGACATTGTGGGCATTCAACCTTTGAAGCACTACATTTAACACTTCTAGATTTTCTTCCTTACTACTTGTTGCGATTAGCACATCATCTTGATTGCGTAGCCAATTTTGGACTCCTTGCAAAATGTTATCCATCATAGCCTGGAAAATTTGGGGGGAGGACTTTACACCATATGGCAGCTTGTTGTATGTGTAGTCTCTTGTGTGTGCTGATGATGAGGTGCTGTTGACTCTCTGTCAACATTCAGCTGAGCGTAAGCGTGCGACATGTCAAGCTTGGAGAAAACCTTTGACCCAGAGAGGGCTGCATACATCTCTTGCGATGTAGGTAATGGGTACTGCTCATCATCAAGTGCTTGGGCCGTAAATTGGTGCCTCTCCGGGTGCATACGATGTGTGCACGTGCCCGAAGAGATCCCACAAGTTCTGGGTTTAGGTGCGCAAAGTGCATGCATCTAAACCCGTCACTTGCAATCTGTCAAAATAGATCGCATGCATTTCCCCAGGAGAAAGGCCTTCACAGGTGGGGATTTGGGCTATTTTCCCAACTCCTGCCTGTAATATCTTTATCGACACCACTATCCCAAGCACACACTACAAAATGGCTCCTTAACAGAAACTGTCATCATGTGACCTTGCCACATGACCTTTTATTGTTATTACATCAATAGTTGCATTACATTAGTAGTCTACTAGGTGGAGCTCTATTACACTTCTCCCTCCTTATTGAAGAAGTAATCATAACAAAATAATCATTATACATAACTTGCATGGTAGACACAACAAAAGATATGAACTTATTTTTCCATATTTACAAGTCAAACTGATTTTTTGTTTCGAAGAGGATATCTTCATTCTTGAACAGAACTTTCTAATCTTATTGTCGGACTTAGACTTATTCTAGGCTGAGCCTGAGGAGAGTTTTTCTCCAGGGGCTGACCTTGATCTACATTTGGAGTCTCTACAACTTCGGACTGTTTGTCTGCCTGACTTGGACTCAGACTTAAATTATTACTTTTTCTTGGACTTGTTTCTGGTACATCTGATGTAGGATTTGCTACTGGTACTCTACTTGTAACAAGATTATCTGACTCATCAGAAATAATCGAATCTGTCCAACTTTTAACTCCTTCCACATGTGTAGGTAAAATATGATCAATGTGAACAAACCTAACCTTTGCATGATCAAAATCTTGACCAAATATGTGCAAGGGCCACACATCTTCACTACTCTTCTTGGTAACCACTTTAATGATTTATGGTGATGGTTCTTCACTCTAACCTTCTGATTCAATTTTACACGTCTCTCTCTTACTCTACCTCTATCATGACTCTCTTTCTGTCTTGATTGTTTCTCTTCTACTGACTGTGCCAAATTTGGCTATAACAATGAGAACCTGGTTTGTGGCTGCCATTTGAGAAACAACTCTACTGGTGTTCTACCAGTAGTTGTATGAGGAGTATTACAATAAATAATCAGAACATTTGCCAGTTTGTGGTCCAATGATAACTGCCATTTCATTGGATTTGGATCCAACATTTGCTTGATGAGGGCACATTTTACAATTTGTGCTGTGTGCTCTGCTGCACCATCTGAAACAGAGTGGTATGGTGGAACTTTGGTATGTTTCACACCGTTTCTGCTCATGAACTGTGCAAATTCTTCTGAGCAGACACAATTTCTTCTGGGAGGCTATATGAACAAAACAATCTTTGCAAATTGTTTAGTGTTTTACTTGTTATTTTCCACATCAGAAACACCTCTAAACACTTCGAATGACCATCAATCACAATGAAAAATTGCTGTCCTTCTCGTTCAGCAAAATCTACTAGTAACATTTGGTACACCCTGGGAGGCCATTTCAATGGCTGTAATGGTACTAATGGTGGTTTCTTGCTCACCAATTGACATGTTGTACACTGACTAATGATATACTCTATATCTTTATCTAAACTTGGCCACCATAAGTAACTGCATGCAAAACTCTTGGTCAAGCACATTCCCAGGTGCTGGTCATGAAGATCTCCTAACAATTTGGACCTGAACTTATTTGGGATAACTACTCTTGCACCTCACCTGATACAATTTTTATCCACTGACAATTCATTCCTACGAACGAAGTATGGATAAATATCTACCTCTGATACCTGGTCTGGCCATCCATTTGTTATGTAATCATTCACCTTTGACATAACTGAGTCATGTATGGTTGCTGTACCAATCTCTTCAGCTGTGACTGGCAGCTCATCAATGTATGAAAAATAGAACACTTCTTCAACATTTGGCAATGTATTGGGTATATTACCCTCTAGAACCTGGTTTACGATTACTTTATAATCACCACACAACCTTACCTTACCATTTGACTTAGGTACAACAACAATGGGTGTTGCCCAATTACATAGATCTACCTTAGAGATAATTTTCTTAGTTTCTAGTCTTTTGAACCTTATACAACTTTCTCATTGAGTGCGTATGGTACGGGACGTGGCTTGCAATAAACTGGTCTTGTGGCCTTCTGCATTCTGACACTTGCCATGACGTCTTTGATCAGACTACCTGTTTCATGGAACACCTTTAGATACTGCTTGATGACATCATCTTTCGATTCAAATCTCATTTCCACACAAAAAATCTCAATCCAATCCAGCTTCAGTGATCCCAACCAATTTCTACCTATTGAGGCAAGCTTTTCTCCTGCCACTACTATGAGAGGCAAGCTCTGAAACTGATCCTTGTATTTCACTGGTATGGCGATACTTCCTCCAACAGGCATTTGATCTCCTGCGTAGCCTTGCAGCTCTATCTTTGATTTCTCCAGTCGAAAACACGCAACTTGTTGAGATATAGCGATTCCAGTACTACGCTCATGGATGCACCAGTGTCGATTTCCAGGGGAATTCTGGTTCCTGCAATGTCTACTTGGATGACGATTCTTCGCGAATCGCTGTGAGATACCTTTGCGCTTCTGATGATGTGTGTCTCCTCGTCCTGTTGCTTTTCTTCAATACTATGTAGTATCTGGTGATTTCTACTTATAGCGTGGAAAGTCAGCTGGCACGCCTTTGCAAGATGCACAGTTTTCTTGCAGCAGAAAAACTCTGCCTTCACATATGGACAGCTTTGAGTGATCTGTTGTCCCAGACACCGATAGCATAACTTCAATTCAGTTACCTTGGCCAGTTGTTGAGGCCTTGGGGCCCAATTGCCTTTTACTTTTAGTCTGCAGGCGATTTACCTCATTTGTCTGATGACTGGCACAAAATTCTCGGGAGTCTTGGTCAGCCATATCCATAGACATAGCTGTCTGACAAACTAAATCAAAAGTCAAGTTAGGGGTTGTCAACAATTTCCTTATGATTGTTTCATTTTTCAACCCACAAACAAAACCGTCACTCAATGCTCGGTTCTGAAAGTTTCCAAAATGACAGTGAGTGGATAGCTTTTTTAAAGCTACAATGTACTCACTGATACCCTCGTGTTCCAAAATGATAACTTTCAACAATTGCTAGGGACTCAGGACTGTAGTGCTGTTCTAACTTGGTTAGAATCTGCGTCAGTGGTGTGCCCTTTCGCTTGACAGGATTACATACATCTCATTTTAGGGTTATATACATCTTGGGGCCTGCTTTAGTCAAGAAAATAGCCCGTTTCCTTTCTAAAACCACCCGGTTATGGTTTACATCATTGGGGACCTTGATGATACTAGTCGCAATGAAAAACATTTCTCAGTGCTGCATATACGCTCCAAAAGTTTCTCGGTCATGATGGAACTCATCCAAGCACCCTATTATTCCCATAGCGTGGCCATTTGGATACTGGCAACTTTGACAGTTCAGCCAAGTGTGCTTGAAATTTACCTTGGATTTTTAGTTGTTCTGCAAAACAAAGAACCTCTCACAGTCTCTCCGTCAGTTGGCAGGATTATCCACCAACAAAAATTTCAGCTAGGGAATCCAAATACCTATACTCGTGGCCAATCTGTGATATCTTTACAGACACCACTGACACAAGCACACACTACAAAATGGCCCCTTAACAGAAACTGTCATCATGTGACCTTGCCACATGACCTTTTATTGTTATTACATCAGTAGTTGCATTACATTATTAGTCCACTAGGTGGAGTTCTATTACACTGCCCAGCGAATGTCCTTCAAACTCTTACACCTGGTAAAAGCAGGCTTTTACCAGCGCAAGAGTTTTAATAATTGAAAAAAGAAATGTTATTACTTATTTTTATATTAAAAACCCTGCCCATGAAGGTAAGTTTATGTTTAACACTATTAAAACATGTTTTTAAACATTTCACAAAAATATATTTTTTAATAAAAATTTAATTTCTTTTAATTTATGTGTGCGTTTTTTTTAGGGATACTCTCATTGATAGTAATTGGAACTGAATGAAAATACTACATTGTGATTTGTGGTCCAGGCCCACATGATCCCAGGAAGCGCTTACACTTCTGGGATGCGTGGGCCCCTGAGCTGGGCTGCACATCTAGGCCTCAGAGCCGAAATGTTTGTTCCTGCAGGACCACCAGATGCTTTTGTAAAAAAAATTTAGGTCGGAGGAATCTGCCCGCAGGAAGCCGCTGACTGTAATTTTTGGGCCCTTGTTTGATTGTACAAGCATACAGTTTTGTCTGCTTTGGGCACTACCACAATCAGAGTAGCCCATTCACTTTTGTCAGTTTTTACTAGCACTCCATTCTCTCTGCTTCCTCCACTTGCCTTTTTAACATGACTGGCCTTGCTTTACAATAGACAGACTGCAAGTTGGACTTGATGGGGATATGCGCGTCTTACCTTGTGATGCCCTCATAATTGTCTGAAAACATGCTCTTGTACTTGTTCAGCATTGTGTCCAGTCACTTTGAAGCATCTACACTGAAGATGTTTTTCCAGTCGAGTTTTAACTTTCTCAACAAGTCTTTGCCCATGAGAGTTGGCATGTTGTTTTAGCTCGATACAATAATAGGCAGCTTTACTCACTAGCCATTGTGTTGAACGGTACATTCCATATGTCCACATAAGAACATAAGAAATATGAGCAGGAGTAGGCCACCTGGCCCCTTGAGCCTGCTCTGCCATTTAATAAGATCATGGCTGATCTGATCATGTACTCAGCTCCACTTCCCTGCCCACTCCCCATAACCCTTTATTCCCTTAATGCTCAAAAATCTGTCTATCTCCGTCTTAAATATATTCAATGACTCAGCCTCCACAGCTCTCTGGGGCAGAAAATTCCATAGATTTACAATCCTCTGAGAGAAGAAATTCCTCCTCATCCTAGAATTTCTCCGGAATAGGTTTTTACAACAATCTTTGTACAGTACTTGATTAAACTTACTCTCGTGTCTAAAGCAGTCCGCCGCCTTGTCGATACACAAATCAATATATTGCTCGTTGTTCAAAAGTTTTATACGGAAGTCTTTCTCACAACTGCTTGCGTTGCCACTTGTGGCACAGATACTGTAAATGCCTAGTTCTTAACATCAGGTGTGTTCACTTCAATATTGTGAACTCCTCCCTTTTGTTGTGGCTGCTTTGCATTGCTTTGAATGGTTCTTATTTCCTTCTTTAGATCTAGCTCTGCAAGCTGTTGAAATATGGCCTTCCTAGTAGTAGTAAAAACACTTTGCATTTCTGTATTGTCAGGACTGTGGTGAGCGATTTCCATTGCAGCGATAATAATTCACTGAACTAGTCTCACCAACATGGTTTTGACTCGGTCTCACAGTTTTAGGTTTGGCGGTGGCTTTAGACTGTAGACATCAGCTGCACTAGTCACTTGAGTTGGATGGAGCTCCCTTGCATTCTTAGATTCTATCTCCATAGAGAGTGTAATTTTGCATGCTTTGTCAAATGTTAGATTCATAGTGTCCAGTAACTTGGACTGTGTACATTCATCCACCAGTCTACACACAAACTTATCTCACAATGCACAATCCAAAAACGTGCCTAAGTTACAATGCAAAGACAGGTTCTTAAGAGCTACAATGTTCTCACTGTTGATTTCACTCTGTTTTTGGGTTCTGGTACCAAACTTATAGCTCTCTACTATTCCCAACGGCTTTGGGTCAAAATGATCCTTAAGTTTCTCGACAATGTCTTCAAACCCTTCACTTTCCCTGGTGCGCATAGGTTTGTCAATCTAGCCTGATCTCTGCTAGAAAAATTGCTTTCTTCCATTCACGAATTACTTTATTTTGAGCTTGAACATTCTCATTTGCACCTTCGGTCTCAATAGTGTAATTGGCCTTAAAAAACATCTCCGTCTGCTCAATGTAAGAACTGAATGGTTCGTGAGCACGGTCATACATGCAGAGGCATCCGATGAATCCCATTGGTGCTGCCATGATTGTCCTGATCCTATCAAAAAATGACTCAGCACACTCCCTGTGTACCTGTGTGAATCAACGCTGCTGTTGCTGTGCATACATCCACGCGAAGGCAAAGAACAGATGATTCTGCATGAGCATTAACGGTAAAACATTGCAAAAATTCAGTTTAGGTGTCACAAATTCACCTTAAACTCGTTCACTCAAATGATGAAGACTATGTCCTTCCATGATCCCTAAAAATGGCTTTGAGATCCCATTCTCGTCATCAAAATGTAATATATGTGGGTAGAACAAATGAAGGACAGAGACACGATGAGTTGCTAATCCATGTGCTTGCTTTACTAGGCCAGAGCAAACTGAGCATGCTCATACCAAACCATGTGATAATTCATTACACCTACTGACCTCCCTCAGGATGACAGCATTCTTGTTCCCACCACTGCCACTCTGCCATTGCCCTTGCCATTGTCTGACAGCCATACTGCTGCTGCCCATGCCAAGCTGGTGCAGTCTACAGCCGGGCCTTCTAAGTCCAGCGCTGCTTGAGTTCATCCTGCAAGGCCACCTGCAGTCTCCCTCATGTAAACTCAGTAGCCTTCCACTAGTCATGCTGCAGCCATTGGGGGATCACGTAGCAGCACTAAAGCAGGAAGGGCACCTGAACGACAGGCAAAAAAGAATTGCAAAGGGTGATTAGTTGATATAATATGAGCAAATTGATTCTCATATCTCCACAACTGCACATCAAATGAGTGGTAGCCTTTGCGGTTATGGAAGATCTCAGGATTGTTATGCGGTGCCGGCAAAGCCATGTGTGTGCAGTCAATGGCGGCCTGCCCCATCAGGAAGCCCACTACCCTGGCAAAGACACCTGTGCACTTTTCCTGCTTCTCTCTGCTCAGAGCAAAGAAAACATCATCCCTTCTCCTGGAGTAGAGAGCCTCAATGACCTCCCGGATGCAGCGATGGACGGCAAACTGCGAGATGTTAGCTATGTCTCCTGCTGCAGTTTGGGAGGATTCACTGGCAAAGAAATTGAGGGCCATGGTGACCTTGAGGGCCACTGGGAGAGCCGTAGTCATCCTGCTCTCAGGCTGCAGAGTTCAGTGACCACCTCCTCGAAGGTAGTCACAGAAGAGCCTCCTAATAAACTGCTCCTCGCTTAAATGGATTTAAGAGAAGTGCTGTCTGAAGACTCTAGGTGGTTAAGACCTCCTGTTGAGAGTCCTTCTGGCCCTCCTCCTCCTCCTCCCTCTGTGTGCATCTTCTCCTCTTCTTCGCTGCTTCAGCTCCCTCTTCTGATGTTACTCGAGTGCGAGAGGGACTGCCAGAAGAGCTCCCATGAGTGTGAGCAAGTGTTGTGAGCAGAAGCCTTTAAATAAGAATGAAGATGTTCTCCAATTGCCCCAGCACTCCCTGTTAGCTTAGGAGCTTGAAAGAAGTTTATAAAGCTGCTGGAGCTGCAGAAAGTTCTACAGTGACATTTAAACTGAAGAATCATATCAGCTGCAAGTTGTTGCTGACGATCCCTTTAAATACCATTGCTGGAGCCTCCTTCCTGCTTGTCAACACTTGCTCAGCTAGTCTCAGTTAAGGCGTGCCGGTAAGTGGATTGGCGAAGTTGAAAATGGCAGATCAGGCATCAAGTGAGCATTGCCTGTTCAGTCAAGTCATGATCTGCATAATTGACATCATTTTCGCGAGCGTGAAAATGGCAGCCGCCACGGAACCCACCGGCAGCGGGCGGAAGTGCAGCAGTTGCCGTTCTTTTCCCCGAATCGGGCAGTAATGATCTGTGCTAAACCCCTAAATGTTTAGCCCATATTGTCATTTTTATCGTGATAATGTCAGTGCCAAGTAATGAAGTAACTGTATTGCATGCTTATTAAATGGAATTTTTCCAACAGCGTTGCAAACTTTCTTCCATCAATTACAAATAAACTCAGTTCCAAAAATCTGGACAGATTGCAATGTGCAATAAAACATATTCCAATGTGTGATCAGCTGCTGATGTCAATGACTTATTGCGAATGTTTTGTGAGACTGAAGCCTGTGCTTGTCCATGTGCTAAATTAGCCTGCATATTTTAGTCATGACTTTGAAACAGAGCCATGCAAGGGTTGGTGGTGCATGGTGGAACCAATATACTATTTGACTGAGGTCAAATTTCTCTTCCAGATGTTGACATTTAACCAGATTATTCCCATTTTAGTTAAAGATTAGTTTGATGATCAGAAACTAATTCTGGTTAAATCTAATACAGTGATACATTATTTGCAAATCTTAGTCAACATGTAGCAGAATCTTATGTTACAATATAGATTTCAATAAAGTATCTGTTAATTCTTTCTGTTCTGGTAAGTGAATATGTCAAAAACTGAACAGTTGTATTTCCAGGAAGGCCAGCTGCTATGACATTCTCTTTTCAAGCTGTGAATCCTTGCTACTGTAAACATTAAATGCAATTTGTGATTCAAAGCTAGTGAGTTCCAAGGTGTCAGCCTTGGCTCAGTAGTCGCACTCTTGCCTCTGGATCAGAAGGTTGCAAGTTCAAGTCCAACTCCAGAGATTTGATAGTTGAAGGATAAATATTGACCAGGAGACCAGGGAGAAGCTCTGCTTCTAATACTGCCATAGGATCTTTTACATTCACCTGAGAGCGCAGACAGTGCCTTGGTTTTACATCTCATTTGAAAGACGGAATCTTTGACAGTGCAGCACTCCCTTAGCACCATACTGAAATGTTAGCCTAGATTTTATGCTCATCCCCGGATGTGGTCCCACCACCTTCTGACTCACAGGTGAGATTGCTATCACTGAGCCACGACTCACAGCTAACACCGACTGCAGTTTTTGTTAATCAGCAGCACCATTAGTATTATACAATGGTCTATTCTTCATATGTTCACAGACAATTCTGATGAAAGCCCTTTCTGCAGGGAAGGTCGTTTCCTTCTTATAAATACACATCATCATCATCATCATAGGCAGTGCCTCGAAATCGAGAAAGACTTGTTTCCACTCTAAAAGTGAGTTCTTAGGTGACTGTATAGTCCAATACGGGAATTACAGTCTCTGTCACAGATGGGACAGACAGTCGTTGAAGGAAAGAGTGGGTGGGACTGGTTTGCCACACGCTCCTTCTGTTGCCTGCGCTTGTTTTCTGTGTGGTCTTGACGACGAAACGCGAGGTGCTCAGCGCCCTCCTAGATGCAGTTCCTCCACTTAGGGCAGTCTTTGGCCAGGGGCTCAGTGGGAATGTTGCATTTTATCAAGAAGGCTTTGAAATGTCCTTGAAATGTTTCTTCTGCCCACCTGAGGCTCGCTTGCCATGTAGGAGTTCCAAGTAGAGTGCTTGCTTTGGGAGTCTTGGTGTCAGGCATGTGAACAATGTGGCCTGCTCAACGGAGCTGGTCAAGTGTGGTCAGTGCTTCGATGCTGGGGATGGTGGCCTAATCAAGCAAGCTAACATTGGTGCATCTGTCCTCCCAGGGGATTGGCAAGATCTTGCGGAGATACCGTCAACCTTTTCTTGATGAAACCTCACCTTGCTTTGATAACACCTAATATACATATTAAGGTAGGACTGTGGTTGGAATGTTGGTGAACAAAATCAAGTGGATTAATTTCTATTGGGAGTGCTCCTGCTTGTCTGTCGTAACTTTGGTGAAACAGCTCCAGAAACCCCGGGAAAATGGTGTAAATGGAGCTGAAGTAAAAGTGGATGAGCAGGACAACCCCTGCATGAAATGAACCCCCTTCCCGCACAAGGCTGTTACATGCAGGAACAGGAGTAGGCCAATAAGTCCCTCAGATCAGTTCCACCATTCAATTGCATTATTTTTAATCTGTACCTCAACTCCACTTATCTGACTTTGATCCATATGCCTTGATACCATTACCTAATAAAAATATGTTGATCTCTGTCTTGAAAATTTCAATTAACATGTCATTCACAGCCTTTTGGGGAAGAGAATTCCAGATATCTACTACCCTTTGTGTGAAAATATTCTTCCTGATTTCACTCCTGAATGGCCTAGTTATAATGTTTAAGACTGTGCCTCCTTGTTCCTCATGAGAGGAAATAGTTTCCCTGTATCCACTCTATCAATTATTTTTTTGAATCATTTGACACAATTAGATCACTCGGAACCATCTAAACTCAATGGGGCTGATTTTCATCAAGGCCTCCGCTCACCCAAGTGCCGCACAAAGTGCCATCGATGGCCGCCGAGGTACCGACGGTACTTTGGGTGGGATATTCATGGCTGAGGTCCCTCGAAAGTTGGCGGGCGGCAAATGGACGATGTACGCTGGCAATCTGGGCGGCAGCGGCGGGCGGTCTCATTCTCGGCGGCAGAGGAGCTTGCCACCCAAGTGCCTCCGAGGATGGAGACGGGTCCACGGAGGACCAAAGAGCTGGAAAAAAAAATCACCAATAAAAAATTAAAAAACTATCCGAAGACCTTCAGGGGACCCCATGCAGGTAAGTTGCTGTTGAAAAAAAACATTTAAAATGTTCGCTTACCTTTTTTTCAGGTTCTTCCCACTTACCGTCGGGGACAGACCAGCCTCCAGCCAGCGGCCCGCCCCCGTTCTGGCGCCGAGTCCTGCCCGCAGGAATCTGGTAGTTCGGCGGGCGGGAGGTCAGTTGCGCCGCTCGGCCATCTGCTGACGTCAGCGGGCGGTTCCTGGTGGCTCTCTCCTCCCTCCCATTCCAGGCCACCTCAAAAGTGGCACTGAGCGGATCAAGAAGAGCAATGTTGGCGGCAGTGGGCAGCGGACAGCGGCAGCAGGCAGTGAGTCATGCATTTCGGCCCCAAAGAATACAAGCAACAATAATGAACAATAAAGAATAATGCAACCTCTTCTCATAATTTAACTCTTTAAGCCCTGGTATAATTCTGGTGGATCTGTACTGTACCCCCTCCAAGGGCAGTATATCCTTCCTGAGGTGTGCTGCCCCAAAACCGAATGCAGGACACCAGCTGGGGTCTGACCAAAGCTCTGTACAACTGAAACATAACTTCTTTCCCTTTGTATTCCAGTCTCCCTGAGATAAAGGCCAGCATTCTATTACTTTTTGTACCTGTGCATTAGCCTTTAGTGAAATGTGTACATGGACACCTAAATCCCTTTGCACCTCCACAGTTTCTACTCTCTCACCATTTAGGAAATATTCTGATTTATCTTCCTTAGATCCAAAGTGGGTCAGGCTCGACGGGCTAAATGGTCTCCTTCTGTGATGTAACCATTCTATGATTCTATGACCATGAACCTCCCCACATTGAAGCCCGTCTGCCTTAGTTTTGCCCTTTCACTTAATTTGTCTATGTCCCTTTGTAACTTCCAACTCCCATCTATACAACTTAGTGTACCTCCTAACTTGGTGTCATCTACAAACTTGGATGTACGACTCTCTATTTCTTCATCCAAGTCCGTCATACAAGACCAGGGCTGAAGGACTTCAGTTACATGGATAGATTGGAGAAGCTGGAGTTGTTCCTTAGAACAGCAAAAGTTGAGAAGAGATCTGATAGAAGTGTTGAAAATTGTGAGGGGTCTAGACAGAATAGATAGAGGTAGACTGTTCCCATTGGTGGAAGGGTCGAGAACCAGAGGACACAGATTTAAGGTGATTGGCAGAAGATCCAAAGGCGACATGAGGGAAAACTTTTTATGCAGCGAGTGGTTATGATCTGGAATGCATTGCTTTGAGTATTTCCCACTGTTTGTCAATAGGTTTACCCCTTAATAACTCAGCTCAGTTTACTGTGGTCAATTTATTTCTCATCCCTTCGAAGTTTCCCTTAGTTAAATTTAAAACCTTAGTTATTGACTTAACTTCTCCCTCTCAAACCTAACATCAAATTCAATCATATTCTGGTCACTATCTGCAGGATATTCCTTTATATCCAGATTGTTAACTAGTTCTGGTTCATTACTCATCACTAAATCTAATAAGGCCTTATCCCAAATTATTCCCCAAAAAAGTATCCTGAATATATTCTAGAAATTCATTGCATGTGTTAAAATTGCCTATGATAACCACATTGTTTCTACTATATGTTGTCATGATCTTTGCAGCATAGTGGTTATGTTACTGGACTAGTAATGCAGAGGTCTGGGCTAATGATTTGTGAGACATGAGTTCAAATCCCACCATGACAGTTGGGAAATTTTAATTTGGTTAATTAAATAAATCTGGAAAAAAAAGCTAATCTTGGTAATCGTGACCATAAAACTACCGAATTGTTGCAAAAGCCCATCTGGTTCACTAATGTCCTTTAGGGAAGGAAATCTGCCGTCCTTACCTCGTCTGGCCTAAATGTGACTCCAGACCCACAGCAATGTGGTTGACTCTTAACTGCCCTCTGAAGTGGCCCAGCAAGCCACTCAATTGTACCAGAAACACTACCGAAGAACACCACCACCTTCTCAAGGACAATAAGGGATGAGCAATAAATGCTGGCCTTGTCAGTGACGCCCACATCCCATGAACGAATAAAAAAAATACCTTGACTATATCATTACTGTCAGGGGGTCTGTAAACAACTTCCACCATAGCCTTGCATCCTTTACTGTTTCTTAGTTCTATCCATACTATTTCCATCGTCTGTTCACCTTTACTGCAGTCTTTTATTTCCATCACTGTGATTGTGTCTTTTATCAATATTGCTACTCTTCCTTCCTTCCCACTTTCCTAGATCTGCTAGAGATCCTATAACCTGGAATTATTAGCTCCCAATCATCCTTTGCTTGTAGCCAAGTCTCTGCAAAGACTACATCCTTTCAGCCGAGTTTGTGCTTCTAACTCATTTGTTTTATTTCTTCTGCTGTGTGCATTTGTGAACACAATGCAACAATAGTAAATTCGCTCAGCGACTACTCGTCACGCAGCTGGGGTTTGATGAGAACAAAGAAACTGTCAATAGTTTTATTAAGGCCTTGCAATTCATATTTCAATTTGATGGATGCCATCATACAGCCAGACTTCTCACAGCATGGGAGCGAAGCAATACTATATAGCAGATAGATTGTTTCATCAGTGACATTGCTCAGAATAGATCTTGAAGGAAGTGAAGGATCCCATTGTTTTAACATTAACTAGAAAGTACTTCACCTTGATAGTTACGAAACACACATACTTGAGGAGGGGTTTTGTTGAAGCAGGGATTTGGCATTATTTTGAACACTGGTATTTAAATACTTTAATGATTTCACATTGAAACATAAATATCTACGTAGAAAAGATAAGCAATTGTGTCCCATGGGAAACATCAAAAATTATTAGACTTTACTATCTTTAAATATGTTCGCTTGGATTAAATATATTTACTGATAAATATTTTGTTTATGCAGCTCTAAGGAAAGGTAGTAAAGCATAGTAACAAAATTCAGTTGAAATTTTACAGAAGTATTTATTGTGAACAGTCATTGATTGTAAGAACACTGGTCCTGAAATTCCATGGGGGCTCCTCTGGTCTCCCACTGTAACTCTGGCAGGAAACTGGCATAACCACTGCCCCACACCCGCCGCCCCCCCAGAAAAATGGCAGACACACGGTTATGATTGGTCTCTGCCATTTGTAGGAGTTTTCGTTCTCTAACCCCTTCTGGTGCTGTTATGACAATAGTTTTTAACCATCCCATTTATTTCCAACGTATTTTTATTTTACTTGAGATTTCTATGTTTTGTTGTGGAAGCTGAACTGAAGGGATGAGAACTCTTAGACATACAGCAGCTTCAAAAGAAGCCTGGGGTGGGGGTGGGGGGTGATGGCAGGGAGGGTGGACACTGAGCCCCTGTTTCCGGGCGAGGTAGCCCGGTGAGGACATGTTCGGTTGGTGGTGCGGTGGTACTTTGAAAAAAAATCAAAAATTAAAGAATTGCATTAGACTTTGTTGACCAAATGTGTTCATTGAATGCCTAGTTTCTCGTTCTAAGCAAGCCTATTGCGCACGCACAGACCAGGGTGTGGTCCATACTAGGGCGTCGACCTTGGGGAGAGAGATTAGGAAAGAAGGTATGAGTGATTTGTCCTGCTGTTTTAAGTTTCTTGCAAAGCTACAATTTAATTATGGGGGCAATATTGACAATGTCATACCTCATTCAAGCCTTCTGCATGATGGTGCTGCGGAGGAGAAGATTGATTAGCCAGCATCGCACGAGGAACCTCAGAGCACGTGGAAGATGGGCAGGAGGCCTTAACCACACGCGGGTATATTGAGACAGGTATTCATACCTGCACCTGAGTGATGCAGACTGTGTGAGAAGGCAGCGTTTCCGTAAAGAAGTTGTAACCAAGATCTGTGAGTTAGTAAAAGCACCCTAGAAGCGTCAGGAGGACTGCTTTGTCAGCTGAAGTAAAGGTTACAGCTGCACTTTCATTTTATGCACCTGGATCATTCCAGGCCACAATTGGGGATGTGTGCACCATTTCTCAACATGAAACACATATCTGCATTCGGCAGGTGACTGCTGCACTATATGCTCGGAGGAATGATTACATAAAGTTCCCCATGACTACCCTGGCAATGCATGAGAGGGCCGTTGGCTTTTCCAGGATCGCTGGTTTCCCAAAAGTACATTGATTGTATCCATATCACCTTGCAAGCACCTGTGGAGGATTCCAAGATGTATAGAAGCCGAAAGGCTTCCACTGCGTGAATATACAACTCGTCTGTGATGACATGCATCGCATCATGGCAGTTGACACGAGATACCCTGGGAGCACCCATGATGCATTAATCCTGCGCGAGAGCGCTATATCTGCCATGTTTCAGCAGCAGCCAGAAGGGCAGAGCTGGCTACTGGGAGACAAAGGGTACGGCCTCGCCACCTGGTTAATGACGCCCCTACGCGTAACCCGGATGGAAGCTGACCGGGAATATAACATGTCGCACATTACGATGCACAGCATAATAGAGAGGACAATTGGCATCTTGAAGCAGCATTTCCAATGCCCGGACCATTCTGAAGGCTACTTGCAATACTCCCCTGAGATTGTCGGTCAGTTCACTGTTCTGTGCTGCATGCTGCATAACTTAGCCATCATGAAGCAGCAACAATTGATAGTAGAAGACCCACCTGAGGTGAGAATGGCTGATGATGATGAGGAACGTGCAGATGATGATGATGAGGAGGAGGAGCAGAAGGAGGACGAGGAAGCCATGCAACTACCTGAACCCGGAGCACGATGGCGGAGGAGGGCGGGCCGTCGTGCCCTTTAAGGATTGCTTGAGCCTTGCGCCAGCAGCTTATTCGTGAATGCTTTGCTGCCTGAAGGCATGATGGGCAGCAGCCCCATTGGTAGCAAAGCGGTGGAGGAGGATTTCCTGGAGTGTATTAGGGATGGTTTTCTAGGTCAATATGTCGAGGAACCAACTAGAGGGCTGGCTATCCTAGACTGGGTGATGTGTAATGAGAAAGGACTAATTAACAATCTTGTTGTGCAAGGCCCCTTGGGGAAGAGTGACCGTAATATGGTAGAATTCTTTATTAAGATGGAGAGTGACACAGTTAATTCAGAGACTAGGGTCCTGAACTTGGGGAAAGGTAACTTTGAAGGTATGAGACGTGAATTGGCTAGGATAGACTGGCAAGTGATACTTAAAGGGTTGACGGTGGATAGGCAATGGCAAACATTGAAAGATCACATGGATGAACTTCAACAATTGTACATCCCTGTCTGGAGTAAAAATAAAATGGGGAAGGTGGCTCAATCGTGGCTAACAAGGGAAATTAAAGATAGTTTTAAATCCAAGGAAGAGGCATATAAACTGGCCAGAAAAAGTAGCAAACCTGAGGACTGGGAGAATTTTGTAATACAGCAGAGGAGGACAAAGGGTTTAATTAGGAGGGGGAAAATTGAGTATGAGAGGAAGCTTGCTGGGAACATATAAACTTACTGCAAAAGCTTCCATAGATATGTGAAGAGAAAAATATTAATGAAACAAATGTAGGTCCCTTGCAGTCAGATTCAGGTGAATTTATAATGGGGAACAAAGAAATGGCGGACCAGTTAAACAAATACTTTGGTTCTGTTTTCACAAAGGAAGACACAAATAACCTTTCGGAAATACTAGGGGCCCGAGGGTCTAGTGAGAAGGAGGAACTGAAGGATATCCTTATAAAGTGGGAAATTGTGTTCGGGAAATTGATGGGATTGAAGCCCGATAAATACCCGGGGCCTGATAGTCTGCATCCCAGAGTACTTAAGGAAGTGGCCATAGAAATAGTGGATGCATTGGTGATCATTTTCCAACAGCCTATCGACTCTGGATCAGTTCCTATGGGCTGGAGAATAGCTAATGTAACACTACTATTTAAAAAAGGAGGGAGAGGGAAAACGGGTAATTATAGACCGGTTTGCCTGACATCAGTAGTGGGGAAAATGTTGGAATCAATTATTAAGGATGAAATAGCACTGCATTTGGAAAGCAGTGACAGGATCGGTCCAAGTCAGCATGAATTTATGAAAGGGAAATCATGCTTGACAAATCTTCTGGAATTTTTTGAGAATGTAACTAGTAGAGTGGACAAGGGAGAACCAGTAGATATGGTGTATTTGGACTTTCAAAAGGCTTTTGACAAGGTCCTACACAAGAGATTGGTGTGCAAAATCAAAGCACATGGTATTGGGGGTAATGTACTGATGTGGATAGAGAACTGGTTGGCAGACAGGAAGCAGAGAGTCGGGATAAATGGGGCCTTTTCAAAATGGCAGGCAGTGACTAGTGGGGTGCCGCAGGGCTCAGTGCTGGGACCCCAGCTCTTTACAATATACATCAATGATTTGGATGAAGTAATTGAGTGTAATATTTCCAAGTTTGAAGATGACACTAAACTGGGTGGCAGTGTGAGCTGTGAGGAGGTCGCTAAAAAGGCTGCAGGGTGACTTGGACAGGTTAGGTGAGTGGGCCAATGCATGGCAGATGCAGTATAATGTGGATAAATGAGAGGTTATCCACTTTGGAGGCAAAAACATGAAGGCAGAATATTATCTGAATGGCGGCAGATTAAGAAAGGGGGAGGTGCAACTAAACCTGGATGTCATGGTTCATCAGTCATTGAAAGTTGGCAGGCAGGTACAGCAGGTGGAGAAGAAGGCAAATGGTATGTTGGCCTTCATAGCTAGGGGATTTGAGTATAGGAGCAGGGAGGTCTTACTGCAGTTGTACAGGACCTTGGTGAGGCCTCACCTGGAATATTGTGTTCAGTTTTGGTCTCCTAATCTGAGGAAGGATGTTCTTGCTATTGAGGGAGTGCAGCAAAGGTTCACCAGACTGATTCCCGGGATGGCGGTATTGACATATGAGGAGAGACTAAATCAACTGGACCTTTATACACTGAAGTTTAGAAGGATTAGAGGGGATCTCATCGAAACTTATAAGATTCTGACGGGACTGGACAGGTTAGATGCGGGAAGAATGTTCCCAATGTTGGGGAAGTCCAGAACCAGGGGACATAGTCTTAGGATAAGGGGTAGGCCATTTAGGACTGAGATGAGGAGAAACTTCTTCACTCAGAGAGTTGTTAACCTGTGGAATTCCCTACCGCAGAGAGTTGTTGATGCCAGTTCATTGGATATATTCAAGAGGGAGTTAGATATGGTCCTTATGGCTAAAGGGCTCAAGGGATATGGAGAGAAAGCAGGAAAGGGGTACTGAGGGAATGATCAGCCAAGATCTTATTGAATGGTGGTGCAGGCTCGAAGGGCCGAATGGCCTACTCCTGCGCTTATTTTCTATGTTTCTATGTTTCGATGTTTATTGTTTGGACCTGTTCCGTAATGTTGTGTTGTGTTAATGGAATAAATAATGGAAATGATTCAGTTAAAATTTAAAATATATTTTATTCAAAAGTTTAACACTTGTTTATACTTAACTTTAATAAAAATATTCTTGTATCAAACTCTAAAATTTTCAGTTAAGATCATTTACAATCTTTAAGATCACTTACAAACATTAAAATCACATACAAACTTTCAGATCACTTAAAAAGTTTATCACTTACAAACTTTTAAACTTGTATATTTACATCACTTACAAAAATCTTTTAATTTGAGAACAGTTACAACAGTAACAACAAGAACAACAACAGCAGCAAAGAAATGCTGCATCCATCTCTCCTCCATCTTATTTTAAAACAGTAGTAGTGAGGTTGGGGATGGCATCAAACAGGAAATTAGGGATGCGTGCAATAAAGGTACAGCAGTTATCATGGGTGACTTTAATCTACATATCGATTTGGCTAACCAAACTGATAACAATACGGTGGAAGAGGATTTCCTGGTGTGTATAAGGGATGGTTTTCTAGACCAATATGTCGAGGAACCAACTCGAGAGCTAGCTATCCTCGACTGGGTGTTGTGTAATGAGAGAGGATTAATTAGCAATCTTGTTGTGCGAGGCCCTTTGGGGAAGAGTGACCATAATATGGTCGAATTCTTCATTGAGATGGAGAGTGACACAGTTAATTCAGAGACTAGGGTCCTGAACTTAAAGAAAGGTAACTTCAATAGTATGAGATGTGAATTGGCTAGAATAGACTGGCGAATGATACTTAAAGGGTTGATGGTGGATAGGCAATGGCAGACATGTAAGGATCACATGGATGAAGTTCAACAATTGTACATCCCTGTCTGGCATAAAAATAAAATGGGGAAGGTGGCTCAACCGTGGCTAACAAGGGAAATTAGGGATAGTGTTAAACCCAAGGAAGAGGCATATAAATTGGCCAGAAAAATCAGCAAACCTGAGGACTGGGAGAAATTTAGAATTCAGCAGAGGAGCACAAATGGTTTAATTAGGAAGGGGAAAATAGAGTATGAGAGTAAACTTGAAGGCAACATAAAAATTGATTGCAAAAGCTTCTATAGATATGTGAAGAGAAAAAAGATTAGTGAAGACAAATGTAGGTCCCTTGCAGTCAGAATCAGGTCAATTTATAATGGGGAACAATGAAATGACAGACCAATTGAACAAATACTTTGGTTCTGCCTTCACTAACGAAGATATAAATAACCTTCCTGAAATACTGGGGACTGAGGATCTAGCGAGAAGGAGGAACTGAAGGAAATCCTTATTCATCAGGAAATTGTGTTAGGGAAATTGATGGGATTGACGACCAATAAATCCCCAGGGCCTGATAGTCTTCATCCTAGAGTACTTAAGGAAGTGGCCCTAAAAAGAGTGGATGCATTGGTGGTCATTTTCCAACATTCTATAGACTCTGGATCAGTTCCTATGAATTGGAGGGTAGCTAATGTAACCCCACTTTTTAAAAAAGGAGGGAGAGAGAAAACAGGGAATTATAGACTGGTTAGCCTGACACTGGTAGTGGGGAAAATGTTGGAATCAATTATTAAAGATGTAATAGCAGCGCATTTGGAAAGCAGTGACAGGATCGGTCCAAGTCAGCGTGGATTTATGAAAGGGAAATCAAGCTCTTCTAGAATTTTTTGAGGATGTAACTAGTAGAGTGGACAAGGGAGAACCAGTGAATGTGGTGTATTTGGACTTTCAAAAATCTTTTAACAAGTTTCCACACAAGAGGTTAATGTGCAAAATTAAAGCACGTGTTATTGGGGGTAATGTATTGACATGGATAGAGAACTGGTTGACAGACAGGAAGCAAAGAGTAGGAATAAATGGGTCCTTTTTAGAATGGCAGGCAGTGACTAATGGGGTATCGCAAGGGTCAGTGCTGGGACCCCAGCTATTTTCAATATACATTAATGATTTAGATGAAGGAATTGAGTGTAAAATCTCCAAGTTTACAGATGACACTAAGCTGGGTGGCAATGTGAGTTGTGAGGAGAATGCTAAGAGGCTGCAAGGTGATTTGGACAGGTTAGGTGAGTGGGCAAATGCATGGCAGATGCAGTATAATGTAGATAAATGTGAGGTTATCCATTTTGGTGGCAAAAACAGGAAGGCAGAATATTATCTGAATGGTGACAGATTAGGAAAAAGGGACGTGCAACGAGACCTGGGTGTCATGGTACATCAGCCATTGAAAGTTGGCATACAGGTACAGCAGGCGGTGAAGAAGGCAAATGGCATTTTGGCCTTCATAGCGAGAGGATTTGAGTATAGGAGCAGGGAGGTCTTACTGCAGTTGTACAGGGCCTTAGTGAGGTCACATCTTGAATATTGTGTACATTTTGGTCTCCTAATCTAAGGAAGGACATTCTTGCTATTGAGGGATTGTAGCGAAGATTCACCAGACTGATTCCCGGGATGGCAGCACTGCCATATGAAGAAAGATTGGATTAACTCGGCTTATATTCACTGGAATTTAGAAGAATGAGAGGGGATCTCCTAGAAACATATAAGATTTTGACGGGATTGGACAGGTTAGATGCAGGAAGAATGTTCCCGATGTTGGGGAAGTCCAGAACCAGGGGTCACAGACTAAGGATAAGGGTTAAGCCATTTAGGACCGAGATGAGGAGAAACTTCTTCACTCAGAGAATGTGAACCTGTGGAATTCTCTACCATAGAAAGTTGTTGAGGCCAGTGAAGGGTTAATCGCGGTAGTGCAAAATTGCTGTGCTTGCATTAATGTACTATGACAGAATGAGATAAGCAATTGCGAAAAGGTCACAAGACGATGAGCAAGAAAGAAACCAATAACACCAGACGCTGGCCAAAGATGAGGAAGTAAGTCTGGACAAAGACGGAAAATTCTGTTGTGTAGACTCTTTTGCAATGGCAGATGTAGAAGCAGTGACATGTGACCTTTGCGGTTTACGGCTTTAAATACCCATTTTTGTAAACCCAAGTTGGGTTATAGCCTTTGTAACTCCCCTGGATCCTTGTATGTAATAAACTGTGTGTGTTTTCAAACTCTCTAACGTAGTCCCAGAGTAGATTTATTTCTACCTCGGTGTTTTCCCCCAACAGTTTTGGCGCTGCGAGCAGGGTGTACCAGTAAGCCCTCCTGACCGAGACTCGAACGTACCGGGATAAAGTCGGATTTCACGACATCCCAGAAATAGGAACGTCGAACCGGCAGGCATGAGGCTACCGGACACCCAACGAACAAGTGAGACTCGTAGAGGTTTGATAACAGACACAGTGAGTAGAAATAAAGTAGAATATGAGTAAGATAAGTGGTGTGTAAGAGAAACGAGTGTCCCCGTCATTTGAATTGTCACAAAGTATCTCAATCACCTAACTTGAGCCGGAATTAAGAGGGCAAGTGCCCCACGTGATGGCCAAGGATTAAGGTCGAAGGGAACACCGGGAGGACAAAGTAACGGCGGAAACCTGTGAGTGACTGTGTGATACCCATGAACTGGTGGGAGAGTTGAGGGATAATCCCATCACAATAAATAAATGACGGAGTAGAAGAAGGCCCACGTGAAGAGACTCATTCGCAGAGGAAGCGAGGGAAGGTCAGATCACATAATGGCGCCGGGGGAAGACCTTGAATGGGAGCCGGGAGGGTCTCTTAGTAGGTTCTATGCAGACGACCAGAAGGGCTTAATAGATAAAATGATTAAAGACGGGTCGGAGCCCTCAGCTGTCCCCAAGGAGCAAAAGAATTGGTGGGAGAAACAGAAACAGAAAGAGGCAAAGAAAGCCGGCGTACTTTTCGTATATCAGTGATGTGTGTTACAAAGTAAAACCAAACAATTAGTAAAGAAAAGTAAGGAGACAGAAGCCGAGAATAAGAAATGGAGAGAACGGTATGAACAAACCAGCAAGTGGGGGGGATCAGATTATAACCTCCCTCCGACTTATGTTGCCGCAGTAGTGGCCTCGGCTCCTCCCTTTGATGAGGAGACCAAGATGGAAGGGTCAAATTCAGTAAATACAGAAAGGGCAGCCCCTCTTAGGGTAACCCAGGGCATACAGGGAGGGAACCCCCGATATCAATGCTACACTTTCACCCCCACAGAGAAACAAATGATGAATCAGGATTTGGGGAGTCTACAACCACGGAAGAGAAATGTAGAATTTTGGCGAAAGTTAGAAGAATTGTATGAGACCCACGATATGCATGAGCGAGATGTCCACCAAATAGTTCGGGCTAAGTGTCCAAAGGACCGGTGGACAGGGCTAGTACCCCTTCACAGTGACGGCACATGGATACCTGCCGTGGGTGCCACAAGGGCCCAATGGGATGCTGCCAGAACGGGGTTCGTCCAGGCTGTACAGGCCTTAATGGGAGCATCCACTCCAAATTGGGGATTGATAATGCAGACCCGCCAGTAAAAGGGAGAAAACGCCAATGACTACAGAGAGAGATTATGGGTCCAATACCAAGAATCCTCGGGACAGGCGGCCCCGAACAGAGACGACCCAGTCTTCGTGAAAATGTTTAAGGACGGCCTTTCGGCCGACCATCAAAAGATCTTAAAAATGGGGGTGGTAGTCGCAGACACCTATGACCAAGCTGTCCAGTGGGCATGCCACATTAACTCTGGGGGAATAAAACAAGAAGTGGCCGCGGCTAAGAGTAGTAAGAGTGCAGGCCGAGGGGAATGCTACAACTGTGGCAAGATGGGTCATTTTGCCGCCGACTGTAGGGGCCCCAAAAGACCAACCGTCTGATGTGACAATTGCGGGAAAAAGTGACATGCCACTGATAAATGTTGGGCGCCCAAGGAGAAAAGAAATAGTCAGTCAGGCCTTAGAGTAGAGGAGATGAACCGACAGCAGCTAATCACAGCGCTGAGGGACTTAGGAAGAGACTGAAGGCCAGCGGCCCCCATGGGGCAGGGAGAGGATCCGTGTATTCACATAACGGTGCTGTTAGGGGACCGGCAGTGTGATATGTTAGTGGATACCGGAGCATCGGTATCTATGACAGATATTCCCTTACCTACAACTAAACATGTAATCCATATAACTGGCGTGGGAGGATTTGCCACCAAAGCCCACCAGAGTGAAGTAATTCTATTGGAGATAGCCGGTATTCTGTTCCCGGCACAATTTTATGTCTACCCAAATGCAGAAGGGACCATATTGGGGATCGACCTCTTGGAACAGTTAGGGGCAATAATACAACCACAGAATAAGAGAATAGTTTAGAGAAATAAGGGAGGACGCAAAATCACGATGTACGGGGAATAGACTAATTTGCACAATCACGCAAAGGTCTGAAGCGTGCAACTTCTCACCTGAGATTGGGATACAGCAGGAGACTACAGCCCATTATGCGAACAAATGAGGGAAGTGTGGGCTCAATCAAAGCAGGATTGTGGACTGGTAAAAACCAAGCCAGTGGTCATTCCTGGGCCTGAACACCCTCCTCATAACCAATACCCCATTAAACCTGAAGCCCAAAAGGCCGTAAAACAAATAGTGCAGGACCTCTTGCAGAGCGGTGTCCTTCGGGAAGCCGAAAGCACTACGAACTCGCCAACCTGGCCCGTAAAGAAACCAGATGGGTAATACCGATTGACCATAGACTATACGGTGTTAAATAAAGTAACTCCCCGCCAGCACCCCATCATAGCAAGCCCAGCGACCATATTTAATGGACTGAAACCAGAACATAAAATATTCACAGTCTTAGATATAGCTCATGGATTTTGGTCCATACCATTAGCCCAGGAGTCCTAAGATAAATTTGCATTCACGGTCGGGGATAGGCAGTACACTTGGACACGAGTGCCCCAGGGTTTTCACAACAGCCCGGCCATATTTCACCGAACTATGAGTCGAGCCTTGGAGACCGTAGATTTAGTGCCCTACCGAAGGATCTGTTGATTGCCTCAGAGGACGAGAGAGGACACAAGGGGGCTCTAATAGAAACCCTAGAAGCCTTAAAGAAAGCGGGATTTAAGGTAAACCCCAAGAAAACTCAGATCGGATTGGAGATGGTACAGTACTTGGGACACCAAATGTCGCAGGGGACAAAAACAATGCCCCACGACAGAAAGGAAGCAATTCACATTATGCCCCAACCGAAAACAGTCCAAGGAGTGCGTAAGGTTTTAGGACTCTTTAACTACTGCAGGAACTTTATAGCTAACTTCGTGGCAATCGCAGAACCCATACAGAGACCAGTTAAGGGAGGAAAGCCAGCTCTAGAAAGTGTGGAGTGGGGCCTGGAACAAGAAACAGCATACGGCCAGAGAAAGGAAGCCCTGATGTCGGCACCTGGCCTAGGACGGCCAAATATGAACGCACAGTTTCACATTCATTGTGAAAACGAGGGCGGGTTTTACGGAGCAGTAGTTACTCAAATGCATGGAGACCGAGCCTGCCCAACAGTCACCCATGGCAGGAGGTCTGTCAAGATGTGTAGCAGCCTTGGACTGTGCAACGTGGGCGGTGAAAGTTAGTGAGCCAGTAGTAATGACAGGGGAGGTTTTACTACATACCAAACATACCTTGGTGGCAATGCTCAACACTGGGAAATTGCGCACCGTGCCCAACGTCCGCCGGGCCAAATGGGAAGCAGTGGGTCCGTAAAAATTGTACGAGATACGGGGGAGAACCCGGCAGAAGGCTTCTTATCCGTGGGTGGGCCTCATGAGTGCCAGGCACAGGAATGGGAGGACTCACCGGGACACATAAGTGAGATTCCCCTTGAAAACCCCGAGCTGATCCTGTACGTGGATGGGTCCCGGAAATATATTCAGGGCACCCCGCATACGGGATGGTAGACAAGGCGCTAAACACTGTCCGAAAGGGAAGGTTAGACGGAGGACTGTCGGCCCAAGTAGCTGAACTCACTGCCCTGACTGAAGCCCTCCAACTGGCCGAAGGCCGGCGGACAAATATATATACGGATAGCCGCTATGCCTTCGGGGTAGTCCATGACTACATGATTGCCTGGGCAAGGAGAGGGCTCGTCACTTCGGGCAGGGAGACTATCGATCATGAGGGCCGAATCAGACTACTATTAGACGCCGCCAGTAAACCTGCAGAGGCAGCAGTGATCAAGGTTAAGGCTCACCAGAAAGTAGTAAACAATGTCCAACGGGGCAATGAAGCAGCGGATAAAGCGGCAAAGGAAGCAAGTATATCCTTAGAAGTGCAGGAAGAAGTTGTATGTAGTATCATTACCAGGGAAGATATAGACATTGCGAGATTACAGGCCGATGTAAGTGATGAAGAAAAGAAAGATTGGGGCACAAAAGGAGGGAGCCAGGGTGATGACTTTGTATGGAGGAAAGATGGGAAGGTGATAGCCCCGGCTTGTATTATACAAATGCTCATGGAACTACACCACAGCATCAGTCATGTCGGACGGAACGTCATGATAACAAACATAACTGGGGACTGGTGGTGGCCAGGAATGGGACGAGACGTAGCTAAGTACTGTCAGCAATGTGTCACGTGTGCACAGCACAACCCAGGAAAGGCCGTTAAGGTTAGAATGGCTCACCCACCACGACCAAGGAGGTCGTGGGAGTGTATACAGATAGACTTCACGGGACCTTTACCATCCTCAAGGGGCAAGAAATACCATCTAGTAATAATAGATCAGTTTATGCGGTGGGTAGAAGCGTTCACCACGCGAAACTGCACCGCAATCACGGTGGCCCGAATATTGGCAGAGGAAGTAATCCCACGTTGGGGCGTCCCTATCCAAATCGATTCCGACCAGGGAACCCATTTTACTGGACAAATAATGAAGGAGGTGTGTGCTATGTTGGGTATTAGACAGAAGTTTCATATCCCCTACCACCCGCAAAGCTCAGGGATGGTAGAACGTATGAACAGGACACTTAGAACAGCCCTAGCAAAGGCCATCCAAGAGACAGGACAGGCTTGGACGGATTTACTACCCACAATTTTGATGAGACAAAGGGCAATTCCTAACCGAGTGACGGGATTAACTCCATATGAGTTGATGACAGGCAGGGCGATGCGCCTGCCGGAAGGAATCATAACTGGGGGATCCGACGTAGGACCCCTGAGGGATCGGATTAGAAAGTACGTCTTGGAACTGAGTAAGCAACTTAAGGAATTGAGGAAGGAAGTGAGGGAACGGCAAGCAGGCAGGGACGAACAGAAGGAATTGGAGGACCAGGGGGAGGTCCCGCAGGTAGGCGCGAAGGTAATGGTAAAATGTCTGCCAGGACGAACAGGGTTTGCTCTCCGTTGGTCTGGCCCATTTGAAGTCCTAATTAGCGGAGATACGGCGCCTGCATAGATATGGGTGGGGTTGGCCGATGGAAACATTGGTCTCAGCTCAAAGAATATGAATCCAACGACCCCAGCACAAACGAACAAAACAAATAACCCTGCCTTCATACACATTCTGGGAAACTGAAGGCGGACGCATCAGCAGAAAACGCCGGAAGAAATAAAGACGATCCAAGATGAATGTGTTGCGCAATATTATGTGCAGTTTGCTTTTTTGTGTGATTGTAATATGTAGCCTAGAGAGGACTCAGGCCAGAGTACCCCCACGGACCAAGAGAGAGTTGTCTGTGAACACCTTTTTGTACATGTCATACATCTATGCTAAGAAAGCCAATGTTGCCAGCTGTTGGGTCTGTGCCCATGTCCCCACACACTCGGAGGAAAGAATCCCCCTACAATCAATCCCATTTAGTGATAATGAGACGGCCAGCTGGATGTTTGGAGTTAGAACAGGATCCACACGCGTTGGCTCTTAGACCATAGAGGCAGACGGCAGCACCATAATAAAACTTAAAAGTCATGGGTATAATCCAGAACAGTGTAGTGGGTGGAGACGATCAACCTATAACGATTCCTATCTATCATCGTTCCTGAGAACAAGGTGTAAGAAGGGACAGGGAGGGGGGCTATGTCTCACAAGGCAGGGACAACCAGACGATCCTATTGTGGGGTACAGTAGCTGCACATATAGCCTTACCTTACATGCCGAAGGGGGTAGGGTGACATTCCTGTCATTAAACGGAAACGTTGACTTTTCGATCCAATGGGATCCCCCAGCGATAAATAAGTATACGCCCTACAACGGGACTCATTTTGTGTGCAGTCCCAAGGCCGACCCCTGGTTGCCCTGAGAATGGACGGGTTCTTGTTATCTGGCTTATATCGTACCCTACATGTATCACCTGGGTTCTCTGAAGGACCTCTACCGGAGAGCCCGATGAGCCATCACGGAGACTGAAAGATTCTGGGCCATTGCGTTTCCCTGGTATGGAGTGGGTAAATTGGCAAGGGAATCCATTAACATGACTTCCGTCCTGGAACAGGGGGCCAACGATACAGCTGAAGCCCTAGTTAAGGTTAATGCAGAGATGGTAACCCTCCGCACAGTAGCTCTGCAAAATCAGATGGCCCTTGACTATGTGTTGGTAAAAAAGGGGGAACCTGTACCCTCATCGGGGCCGAATGTTGTTCATACATCCCGGATAGCTCGGAAGAAATTACCAATCTGGCAGAGCATATCCAAGAAGAGGTTAAAAAGCTTAAGCAACCACCAGCCTCCACACTGTGGGACTGGTTCTCAGGGTGGTTAGGATCTATGGGAACGTCACTAATCCAAGGTCTGGTTACCTTTGTGGTGGTGGTAATAATGCTGTATTGCCTATGTATGTTACTTAAATGTTGTATAAGCAAAGCACTGTCAGCTTTACTATCGAGCAGACCTGTAACCCAACCGCCCTCAAACTACGAGAATCTAGCGGTGCCTCAGAAGATGGCGTACACATGCCCAAAACACCTATATGATGAGGTTTTACAAGCCGCAGAATGAGGTGCGACAGGAGAGGGGAACCTGGACCCCGGAGTGGAGACCCGGGGGCTCAGGAACCGGCACATCACATCACCAATTTCTGCATGAAGGTCGGGTATACGTTGGCCTAGAATTATGTATATGAAAATTTTCGGCCAAATGAGGGATTGAAGGGTTAATCGCGGTAGTGTAAAATTGCTGTGCTTGCATTAATGTACTACGACAGAATGAGATAAGCAATTGCGAAAAGGCCACAAGACGATGAGCAAGAAATAAACCAATAACACCAGACGCTGGCCGAAGATGAGGAAGTAAGCCTGGACAAGACAGAAAATTCTGTTGTGTAGACTCTTTTGCAATGACAGATGTAGAAGCAGTGACATGTGACCTTTGCGGTTTACGGCTTTAAATACCCATTTTTGTAAACCCAAGTTGAGTTGTAACCTTTGCAACTCCCCTGGATCCTTGTATGTAATAAACTCTGTGTGTTTTCAAACTCTCTAACGTATTCTCGGGGTAGATTTATTTCTACCTCGGGGTTTTCCCCCAACAGCCAGTTCATTAAATATAGTCAAAAGGGAGTTAGATGTGGCCCGTACAGCTAAAGGGATCAAGGGGTATGGAGAGAAAGCAGGAATGGGGTACTAAAGTTGCATGATCAGCCATGATCATATTGAATGGTGGTGCAGGCTCGAAGGGCTGAATGGCCTACTCCTGCACCTATTTTCTACGTTTCTATGTTTCTATCTATCTCATATCAGCTTTCAGCATATCTTTCTATTCCCTTTTCTTTCATGTACTTGTCTAACTTCCTTTGGAGTTTTAGACTATTGGCCTTTTCCAAAATGAAGGAATCTTCAAAAAACATTATATTTAAGCACTTCACACTTACGCGAAACTGTTATGGTAAAATCTTCTGTCTATTTGTCAGAATTAATGACCATGTGTTCTTGTACGCAGAGGCATTTGGAGTTGAAATTGATACTTTTGACAATACAGAGTTTTCTTGATGGCTCTTCATTGGCCATAAAGAAGATCTTGATTCTCAGTTTCTCCCTTCCTGAAGACGCAGATTTTGAGAGGTAGGTTGTGACTATCGGCCAGTCGACCAGTGAGCCAGATGGCTGTTCGATAGTACCGACTGCAGGCCTGGTCCATTTTGAGGGCCAGGTCTCATTAGCAAAAGGCAGTGGGGTACAGGCAGAAATCTGTGTGCTCCAGGGTTGCCCGCTGGCTCTGGGTCACTGCCACATCGGGCAGTCCATCAACCTCTGAGCCAGAAAAAGATAGGTTCATTGGGATCCGATCTTGGCAGGGGGGAGGGCCCATGGTGGTTTTGTGGAGTCCGAAGCAATACTTCTGCTCCTCCCAACCCCAGAAAAATATGTTCAAACCCACCTGTGGAGTCCCCTTCAACAAAAAACAACAAATATTTTGTAACAGTCTTTACGGTAGAGGACACTAACAATATTCCAACAGTGGCTAATCAAGGGGCTATAGCTGGGGGAGGAACTTAACACAATCACAATCACTAAAGGAGGTGGTACTCAGTAAGATAATGGGACTAAAGGCAGATAAATCCCCTGGACCTGATGGCTTGCATCCTAGGATCTTAAGAGAAGTAGCGGCAGGGATTGTGGATGTGTTGGTTGTAATTTACCAAAATTGCCTGGATTCTGGGGACGTCCCAGCAGATTGGAAAGCTGCAAATGTAACGCCCCTATTTAAAAAAGGAGGCAGACAAAAAGCAACAAACTATAGACCGGTTAGCCTAACTCTGTGGTTGGGAAAATGTTGGAATCCATTATTAAAGAAGCAGTAGCAGGACATTTGGAAAAACATAATTCAGTCAGGCAGAGTCAGCATGGTTTTATGAAAGGGAAATCATGTTTGACAAATTTGCTAGAATTCTTTGAGGATGTAACGAACAGGGTGGATAAAGGGGAACCAGTGGATGTGGTGTATTTGGACTTCCAGAAGGCATTTGACAAGGTGCCATATAAAAGGTTACTGTACAAGATAAAAGTTCACGGGGTTGGGGGTAATATATTAGCATGGATAGAGGATTGGCTAACTGACAGAAAACAGAGTGTCGGGATAAATGGTCATTCTTGAGTTGGCAGTCAGTAACTAGTGGGGTGCTGCAGGGATCAGTGCTGGAACCCCAACTATTTACAATCTATATTAACGATTTGGAAGAAGGTACTGAGTATAACATAGCCACGTTTGCTGATGATACAAAGATGGGAGGAAAAGCAATGTGTGAGGAGAACACAAAAGATCTGGAAAAGGACATAGACAGTCTGAATGGGCAAAAATTTGGCAGCTGGTGTATAATGTTGGAAAGTGTGAGGTCATGCACTTTGGCAGAAAAAAAATCAAAGAGCAGGTTATTATTTAAATGGAGAAAGATTGCAAAGTGCTGCAGTACAATGGGATCTGGGGGTATTTGTACATGAAACACAAAGGATAGTATGCAGTTACAGCAAGTGATCAGGAAGGCCAATGGAATCTTGGCCTTTATTGCAAAGGGGATGGAGTAGAAAAGAAGGGAAATCTTGCTACAGCTGGTGAGGGCACACCTGGAGTACTGCATGCAGTTTTGGTTTCCATATTTACGAAAGGATATAGTTGCTTTGGAGGCAGTTGAGAGAAGGTTCACTAGGTTGATTCCAGGGATGAGGGAGTTAACTTATGAGGAAAGGTTGAGTAGGTTAGGCCTCTAATCATTGCAATTCAGAAGAATGAGAGGTGATCTTATCGAAATGTACAAGATTATGAGGGGACTTGACAAGATGGATGCAGGGAGGATGTTTCTACTGATGGGGAAGACTAGAACTAGAGAGCATGATCTTAGAATAAGTGGCCGCCCATTTAAAACTGAGATGAGGAGAAATTTCTTCTCTCAGAGCATTGTAAATCCGTGGACTTTGCTGCCTCAGAGAGCTGTGGAAGCTGGGACATTGAACAAATTTAAGACAGAAATAGACAGTTTCTTAAACGATAAGGGGTTATGGGGAGTGGGCAGGAAAGTGGAGCTGAGTCTATGATCAGATCATCCATGATCTTATTGAATGGTGGAGTAGGCTCGAGGGGCCATATGGCCTACTCCTGTTCCTATTTCTTATGTTCTTATGTTATAAGATCACCAGCTGATATTGTGTGGCACATGCTCCACCCAGTACTACTCTAAAATGTCAATCAGGGTCCTATGTACGTTGTAGCACCTTAATTTGCATTTTAAGTGGGCTTACCAACTGACTCAGGTTGGTGCTCTGACTGCCCAGCAATAAGCCCAGGGGTAATATTGTGGTGACCATAGTGACGTGGAAATTGGCCGGTAATTCATTCTCCAACCTGCTTATGGTTGGGAGGCTTTAAACTTTTCCCCTGAATCTCTTAGAAAGGGAAGATTATCACAGTGGGAATGGGCCAGTAATTCATTTCCCACCATTTCTGGGGCGCTAACCGCCCTTTTCTGCTGGGTGGGAGGCCTCAGATCCAACCCTGGCTCTCCTAGGCAGGAAATATTGTCCATCACAGATGGGAATAGCACCTCACACTGTCTAATGGTCTCATTATTGAGTAAGGATTAATAGCGGCCATGATGTTGTCCAGGAAGTTTATCACCTAGGTAATGTATAATGGCAAGTGAGAAAAGTTTACCACCAAGTCTAAGGCAAGGCTCTCCTTTTTGTTTGGAGTCCCTAAATTCTTTCTTACATATGAACATACGAACAATGACGGATAGGTTAGAGCTATCTGGTCCATCGAGCCTTTCCCACCCAATTGCGATACTGTATGTATCACAACATATACACTCCACCCAACCCAAAACCATGTGATCTCCTGGGAGAGGCAAAAAAACAAAATAAAAAACCCAGGCCAACTTGAGAAAAAAAATCTGGGAAATTCCTCTCCGACCCATCTCGCCGATCGAAACTAGTCCAGGAGATCACTCTGACCATTAAATTCCCTACGGTACCTACCTCCTGTAAGAGGTAATCTCTGCCAAAGCCAGAAATAAATCCAGCTTTTGCTTGAAGGAGTTCAGTGAATCTGCATCCACCATATGAGATGGCAGCTTGTTCCGGAGATCTACTATTCTCTGCAAAAAGAACCACCTCCTGACATCTAACTTAGATCTAGCCTTATACAACTTAACTTTGTTCCCCTGATCCTGCCTAACCTATTTAATTGAAACAAACGGTGAGCTGGAACACTGTCTATTCCCTTCATTATCTTGTAAACCTCAATCATATCCCCCCTAAGTCTACGCTGCTCTAAGATAAAGAGTCCCAACTCTTTTAACCTATCTTGATAACTAAGATGATTTAGACTTGAAACTAGTCTAGTGGTCCTCTTCTGCACCCTTTCCAGAGCCTCATTATCACCCATCATGTGAGGAGACCAAAGCTGGACACTGTATTTCAAGTGTGGCCTGACTAAGGTCTTGTACAAGGACAAAATAGTATGCCTCGTCTTATACTCAATTGTTCTATGGATACACCCCAACACCCTATTTGCTGTAACTATCGCTGCACGGCATTGCTCATGTACCTTTAATGATGTATGCACTAAAATGCCCAAATCTCTTTCTATCTCCACTATCTTTAATGCCTTTTCCTGGAAGGTGCATGAATGCTGAGCATTTGCTCTGCCCATATGCATAACACTGATGTTATATATCATTTTCCAGTCATGAGCCCACTATCCCAACACATTAAGATCTGCATGAATCAGATGAGCCTCTTCTACAGTTCTAGCACTTGCACAGATCTTGATATCATCTGCAAATTTTCAAATTTTGCCGCCAACCCCTGAATCCAGATCATTAATAAAAATAATAAAAAGCAACGGCCCAACACTGATCCCTGCGGGACATCACTGGTGACCGGTCGCCAAACAGATCCAAATCTATTTATAACTGCTCTCTGCTGTGTCCTGCCAGCCAGTTCTGTCTCCAGCTCAATATATTTCCACTAATACCAGAGGATCTGACCTTATAGAGAAGCCTCTTGTGCGGTACCTTGTCAAAAGCTTTTTAGAAATCTAAGTAGACAATGTCTACTGGGTTTCCCTCATCCACCAACTTTGTAACTGCTTCAAAAAATACAATTATATTTGTAAGACATTACCTCTTTTTTATGAAGCCATGTTGAGTGTCCCTAATATGTCGCTCCCTTTCCAAGTATTCACATATTGTATACCTTGTGATTCTTTCAAGCATCTTCCCTATTACTGATGTTAAACTGATGGGCCTATAGTTACCTGGGTCTGCCTTGTCATCTTTTTAAAAAATGGGGACTACATTAACCTCCTTCCAATCTAGGAACCATTCCAGAGTGCAGTGAGCTATTAAAATACAGGCCAGGGGCTCGCACAGCACATGTCCCATCTCCCAGAGGACCCTCGGGTGGATATCATCCGGCCCTGCTTCACTATCTATTTTTAAGTTCTTAATTATTTCTAAAACAATATGCTTATCTATGTTAATGTTACTAGTAGTAAAACTAGTATTATTAAATTCTAATATTTGAGCATCATCTTCAAGGGTGAATACTGATGCAAAGTACTCATTTAATATTTCCGCTATATTCAGTGAGTCCTTTGTAACCTGTCCTTGAATACCCTTCAGTGGCCCAATTCAGTCTTTGATAGTTCCCTGACTCTTCACATAACTAAAAAAGCTTTTCCCATCACTGCCACTGTTGTCTATAATCCTTTTTTTAGCATTAAGCTTTTTTGCTGATCTAACAGTAGCCTTAGTTTTCTTTAGTTGTTGTTTGTATTCAACCCCATTTATTTGAGTGTTAAATTTCTTTAATTTATAGAAACATTTCTGTTTACAACTTATTTGTCTTTGTACATACCCAGTCAGCCACCTTGGCTTTTTCTTATCACATTTCCTTCTTTCGATTTTGGGTACAAGTTTGTTTACCACATTTTTAATCTGATTCTTAAAAACTTTCCATTTCTTTTCAACATCGGTCGCATCACCACCGAGGAGGGTTAGCTAATTTACCTGTTCCAAATCATCTGCCATTTTGGAAAAGTTTGCTCTTCTGAAATCTCGTACGAGTTGCAAGTTCTCAGTACTTTTAGTTCTACTAGCCTTTTGGAACCATATAATGTGTGATCACTGTTGCCCAGGTGTTCCCCCACATGGAGGCCTGATACGAGGTCAGGCTCACAACTAAACACCAGATCCAGCATTTGATTTTCCCTGGTTATTTCATTAATATGTTGAATCAGGATACAATCTTGTATATTTTCAATGGCCCTGAAATTCCGGCCTTGCCAGGTTCATATGGAATACTTGCGGACCCGGCAAGGCCTCGCAATGCCATGTGCCGAAAACTGGCTTTTCCGATCTGTCAAGATATCTCTTGACAGATCCTCCGCATCCCCGGGAGAAGGACACCTGCGCGGGTGAGATTGGGCTATTTGCCCAACACACATGCCCAGCGAATGTCTTTCAAATGCTTACACCTGAGAGTTTTAAAACATATAAAAATAAAATTTAACTACAAATTTTTATAGTAAAAACCTTGTCCACTAAGGTAAGTTTATTTTAAACCCTATTAAAACACATTAAAAAAAAAATCCCCAAATTTTTTTTCCAAAATGTTAAATGTTATTTCAATTAATTTTAAATATCTGTGGTGTTTGTTTTATTTATTATGTTGTGTTTGGGTGTTGTAGGAGGTTATTCTCATTGATAGTAATGGGAACTCGTAAAATCGGAGTTCCAATTGCTATCAATGAGAATACTGTACCGTGATTGGTTGTCCAGGCCCACGTGACTCCAGTTTCTCCATCTGTATCTAGAAGACGTGGACACGCTGTGAAGCACATGGAAAGAAGGCCTCTGACCGAAATCCAAGGCGCCTTTGGGACCACCAGGTACATTCGTCGAGAGATTTTGGGTCGGGGGCGTTCGTCCGAAGGAAGCCTCTGACTGGAATTTCAGGGCCAATAAATTTTTCAGCTGCACTTCCCACCACAACAGCAGGTAAAGTATCGTGCCACTGAATGCCAGGTAAATTAAAATCACCTGCCAAACAAAGGTTGTTTCTGGTTGAGATTGCTAGAATCAGATCATGTATCTTCCATCAGTGCGTTCCACGCTTCTACAAGAGGTAGCTCAATAGGGAAAGGTTCTCTGTTACTAAGATTTATGAAACTAGATTTGAAACACCAACTATTTCTTCACAATAGAAAAATAGTTGAAAATAACAGACTGTATGAAGCCATTCACTTGGGAATGAATAGAGAGCAAATCACACTGATTTGTGCGATTACATTGCAATAGGTATTTTATAATAGCGAGATAGCAGCGCATTCGAATATTGACATGAGCATTACATTTAAATCAACGCTACTTTATATATTTAACTTCACCCTACCATTTCTGCAAGGTCCTGATTTCGACCCTTGTGATTGTATGCAACACAGTACAAAGCTGATATTTATACAAGTTTATATTCACAATGAATAAGTCAAAATGTCACCTCCGCAAATCAAATTCATAATAATTGTGCTAATGGTTCAAATCTATTTGTGGTGAGGAGGATAAGGATTGGAACATAAGAAAGAAATAAAACAGAGAGAGAGAGTCAGAAAACCCCTGTCATTCAATTAGTAATTCACGCAATAAAACCAGATAGACTGCATTATCGTTTTTGTTGTGTGTGCAATCATCATCATCATCATCATCATCATAGGTGGTCCCTCGGACAGGCATTTTGATGAAGGACCCGATGTTCCAGTCCTGAACTCCAATTGAGGGGGTGGAAGATGCCTGTGCGTGGAGTTTTTTAGCGTGTGGTGACCGTTGCACACCAGCCATCACGCGGGCTTGACAGAGCTAGATCTTGGTCAAGTGACAAGAGTTAACCAAGACGACTGGAGACCTGCTCTGCTGCACGGACCTAGCACGCACACATATCGCAGTGTGGGCTGGCCCGTGCTGCCCCTGGGCTCTTGGGTCTTCTGGGCCCCATACCCTCATCTGTCACACCTCCGCCACAAACACTCGCCGCTCCTCCACCCCGACTTTCCCACTACTCTGTACCTGGGCCCTGCCGATGTTCCTGCCCACACTCCAAAACGGCAACCAGGGTTTTGATGACGTCACCCAGTCGCCCATCTCAAAATCCTTGGAGCAGCTCACGCTGGAGGTTGAAGTGATATGCCGCTCCAGCTCTTTTACTTGCCGACCTACAGAGCTGTTCTATCATCGCGGCCCCCCGACCTACGAGAGAACAGCTCCGCAGGTCGGGCTATAAAAGACCTGGAGCAGCAGGCCCTGGGACATTGTGGCCCCCCCGACCTGCGAGGGAACAGCTCCGCAGGTCAGCAAGTAAAAGAGCTGTATGCAATAACTGTTAGACAGAGTACTGTTTAACTCCAAGAGGTAAGATCTTGGCTGCTTTATTAAGGCCCAAAATGACTAATATACAAAATGGCTGGCCTTTTATACTTGGGCTGCACACATGTGCGTGCAGCCCAATGGCTTCCAACAGTGATGCCATCTGGTGGCTAGTGAACCCAAAAGTACATACATGACAATACCCGGGTCTGAGATATTAACACAGTCTGTTACAAATTGAGACGGTCTGGTGTTTTACGCTCCCGGGTTGACGGTCTCAGTTCAACTCTAGCCTTGGGTGAGTGTTTAGAGTCTGTTGTGACTGGTGGCTGGGTGGCTGAACTGGTGGGAGTGGCAACGGCCATGTCAGGGATTGAAAGTCCATTTTCATTCACCATGTCAGTGATTGAAAGTCCCGATTCACTGAGGACCACTGATGACTGGGGGTAGGTTGGTTGGTCGTCGATTGTCTCTTCCTCCGACTGTTCCAGTTCGTCTATGTGCCGCAGCTTTGTCTGATCCATATGTTTCCTGCATGTTTGCCCATTTTTGAGCTTGACAATTAATACTCTGTTGCCCTCCTTGGCCATGACAGTACCAGCAATCCACTTGGGACCCTAACTATAATTCAGAACATATACAGGATCATTTACAGAAATATCGCGTGACACAGCTGCGTGATCGTGATACCCTTGCTGACTTTGACTTCTATATTCAACATGATTATTCAAGTCAGGGTGGACAAGAGATAGCTTGGTCTGAAGACCTCTCTTCATCATTAGTTCAGCAGATGAGACCCTGGTAAGCATTTGTAGTCTTGTCCTGTAACTCAGCAGTATGCATGACAGGCGGGTCTGCAGTGACCCTTGGGTTACTCGCTTCATACTCTGCTTTATGATTTGGACAGCACGTTCTGCTTAGATGCAGGTTTGAACGGTGCTGGCCTTACATGTTTGATATCATTGAGTTTCATGAACTCTTGAAACTCCTGACTGGTGAAGCACGATCCGTTGTCACTAACAACGATGTCAGGTAGACCATGTGCCACGAATATGACACTGAGATTCTCAATGGTAGCTGTGGATGTGCTGGATGACATGATTATACACTCTATCCACTTCGAATATGCATTCACCACAACTAAAAACATCTTCCCCAGGAAGGGACCTGCAAAGTCTATGTGGATCCTGGACCATGTTTGGACGGCCATGACCACAGACTCAGCGGCGATTCCGCTGGTGCTTTGCTGAGCTGCATGCAAGTGTTGCACTGATGCACACATGATTCCAGCTCAGAGTTAATTCCCGGCCACCATACATGAGACCTGGCGATGGCTTTCATCATTACAATGCCGGAATGTGTGCTATGTAGCTCACGTACAAATTTCTCTCTCCCTTTCTTGGGCATAACAACACGATTGCCCCACAGTATACAATCCGGCTGAATAGACAGTTCATCTTTGCCACGAATGTAAGGTTTGGTCTCCTCACACATTTGCTTGGGTATGGCAGACCAATCACCTTTAAGGATGCAACTCTTCACCACCGATAAAATCGGATCCTGGCTGGTCCTGGTCTTAACTTGTTGAGCCGTGACAGGGGTTCTTTCACTCTCAAAAGCATCCAAAACTAACAATAGGTCTGCCGATTGTGGCGTTTCCACCTCCGGTGTGGGCAACGGCAGATGGCTCAAAACATTGGCACAATTCTCGGTGCCAGGTCTATGGCAAATGACATAATCATAAGCGGATAATGTCAGCGCCCACCCCTGGATGCAGGATGAAGCATTGGTATTGATACCTTTATTTTCAGAGAACAGTGAAATGAGCAGCTTGTGATCTGTTTCCAGTTCAAACCCCATACACACAGGCTAGTGCTTCTTTCTTTACCATGCTGTAGGCTCTTACTGCTTTAGAAATTTTTTTGAAGCGTACACAACTGGTTGAAGTTTACCCGACTCATTAGCTTGTTGGAGTACGCAACCAATTCCATATGACGAAGCATCAGAGGCCAATACTAAACCTTTACATGCGTCATAATGTAGCAGCAGCTTGTTAGAGCAAAGCAGAATAGTGGCTTTCTCAAAAGCTCTGTCTTGAGATGCACCCCACACCCAGTTGTCGCCTTTTCTTAGCAGCATGTGCAGTGGTTCTAATAAGGTGCTCAATTTAGGTAGGAAGTTACCGAACTAATTGAGTAGACTCAGGAACGAATGCAGCTCTGTCACATTCTGCGGTTTGAGTACATTCTTGATGGCTTTGGTTTTTACGTCCGTGGGCCTGATGCCATCAGCAGCAATTTTCCTCCCCAGGAATTCAACCTCTGGTGCCATGAAGATGCACTTTGAGCGTTTCAGTCTGAGTCCCACTGTGTCCAGACGATGTAGAACCTCTTCCAGGTTGTTCAGATGTTCCTCAGAGTCACGACTGGTGATCAGGATGTCATCTTGGAACACGATGGTTCTGGGAAAGGACTTCAGTCGACTCTCCATGTTCCACTGAAATATTGCTGAAGCCGAGCGAATTCCAAAAGGGCACCTGTGATAAATAAACAGTCCTTTATGCGCTTTAATGCACGTAAGTCTCTTCGACGTCTCGACCAGCTCCTGTGTCACGTAGGCCAATGTCGTCCAGTTTGGTGAATGACTTCCCCCCGGTTAGCATTGCAAACAAGTCATCAGTCTTCGGTAACGGGTGCTGATCCTGTTTCGAAACCCTGTTGATCGTAGCCTTGTAGTCCCCACAGATTCTGACTATGCCATCACTTTTCAGCACATGAACAAAGGGGCGGGCCTATTCATTAAATTCAAGCAGTGATATGATCCCTTCACACTGGAATCTGTCCAGTTCGATTTCAACCTTCTCCCTCATCATATACGGAACTGCCCGAGCTTTATGATGGATGGGTCTCGCATCCGAGTCCACGTGGATCTGCACCTTGGCTCCCGTGAAGTTGCCGATGCCTGGTTCGAACAGGGAGGGGAACTTGCTCAGTACTTGGCCACATGTATCTTTCTCCGACGACAATGCCTTGATGTTGTTCCAATTGCATCTGATTTTTTCAAGCCAATTCCTGCCGAACAGCGTTGGACCATTGCCTGGCACAATCCATAGTGGTAACTCGTGAACCGCACCGTCATACGACACTTTACTTGTGGCACTGCCAATCATAATTATGAGTTCTTTGGTGTACGTACGCAACTTGGCATTGACTGGACTCAGCCTGGGCCTCACAGCCTTAGTATCCCACAGCTTGTTGAAATCCCTCTGGCTCATTATCGATTGACTTGCCCCCGTGTCCAATTCCATCGTTATCGGCACCCCATTAAATTCCACATTGATCATTATCGGTTTGCTCTTAGTTAGGAACGAGTGCAGTCCATATGCTTCCTCCTCTGGTATCTCAGATTGCGAGTCCAGATCTGCGCTAGTCTGACCATCATCCTCCACGTGGTGTGTCGCAGCACGCTTGCTCATCTGCGGGCACTTGCGCTGGAGATGCCCCACTCTCAGGCAGCCTTTGCAACTATATTGCTTAAATCGGCACTGCCAGTGCCAGTGATTTCCCCCACAACGCCAACACGGAGAAATCGGCTGCATTCCCGCTGGCGGACTTTGGGCAGTCACAGGTTTCACGTATGCAGTCGGGTAGGCCCTGCTATGTGCTGATCTGCCGAACGCCGAATCAATTATATTTACAGTACTTGCCGAGTTTCAATTTTTCACTGATATCTGCTTTAGTCTTCTATCTATCATCATGTATGACTGAGCAATCATGATGGCCCTGTTCTAGTGCAACGTCTCCACCGCCAGTAGTTTACGCAGGATCACCTCGTGGTTGATGCCGATTACAAGGAAGTCTCGCAGCATGCCTGCCAACACAGCCCCGAACTTACACAGTCCCGCTAGATGTCTCAGTTCAGCAACGAATTCCGCCACATTCTGGCCCTCTGAGCGAACATGCGTGTAAAATCTGTATCTCGAGATGATGATGCCTTCGTCTGGCTTAAGGTGGTCCTGTACCAGTGTACATAATTCTTCACACATCTTCTCTGTTGGACTCACAGGCAGAAATAGATTCTTTATCAGACCATAGATTTTTGGACCGCCAACCGTGAGGAACACCGCCCGGCGCCGATCTGCATTGCCGACCTTCTCCATTTTGTTGGCCACAAAGAACTAGCTCAAACGCTTCACAAAGTCTGCCCAATCTTCTCCTTCCACGAATCACTCCAACAATCCAATTGTGCTCATTTTTGCATGCAAAGGTTCTTGTTGCCTCGTCGCCAAATGTTGTGTATACAATAACTGTTAGACTGAGTACTGTTTAACGCCAAGAGGTATAACCCTGGCTCTGCTTTATTAAGGCCCAAAGTGACTAATATACAAAATGGCTGACCTTTTATACTTGGGCTGCACACACGTGTGTGCAGCCCAATGGCCTCCAACAGTGACGCCATCTAGTGGCTAGTGATCCCAAAAGTACATATATGACAGTTTTGTATCGGCTTTTCTTCAGATTTGAACAGAGAACCAAATCATCCTGCTAGCTCTGTTTGTTAGTATATATAGTGCAGTGCGAAATAGAGGCATGATGACAAAGTGTTAGTATGAGATATTAAAAATTGAGCTTTCATTGTCATATCTGGTATTTCATTCACCAAAGTATTCAGACGATGAAGCATCCTTCTATGGTTCTAAAATTTGATGTAAATACCTTTTGGGAAGAATTTGGATTAGGATGTCAGTGCTGTCTCATGTTTGATAATCAAGGGCTCACAAGTGTGGGATGGCATTCTAGCACTATTGGGGCTGAAATTGCCCTGCAGCCTGTCTGGGGGGCAGCAACCTTCCGGGCCCAGGTCAGTTAACGCCCGGGGCAGAAGTCCCGCCTCCAGCGTGGAATTGCCCTTTGTACCCCTCAAACGAGGCGGGTGCTGTCTCAGGCACTCCTCCTCGTTGGCGGGGGGGGGGCGGGGGGTGGAGGAGGCACTCCGGAGGCATCAGTCATCAGTGCAACGCTGAACGAGTCAGCACTACATGGCTGCTCCATGTAATGCTGACGTGCCACAATGCTCCTCCCCTTCATTTAAAGGGGAGGGCCGCTGCGGACTCTACAGACACTTTGGTGGCCACCACTGGGCCACCAGTGACAATCTCGATCAGGTCATTGACCCAGCACACAAAGAGAAGTCCCGGGCTGCATGATGGTGGTCTGGTCGAGACGAGGGCCGCCATTGTTGGGCCAACAAAAGAAATGGCAGCCCGGGGCGCACACGGCCTCCCCTTTAAGGGGCTCCCTGAGCGTGAAGCAGGCGCTGACAACGTCCCACACCAGCCTCGCGTCCTGCGGCGCAATTGCCTCTGCAGGATGCAAAGGGGTTGGTGCGGGGCGATGAGTGGTCGGTGCTCACGCCGAAGACAACATCACCGGGTGTGCGCCGGCTCGGGACGCAAATCACGGGGTGCAATTTTGCCCAAGGCACCACTACCGCCTGCCCCCGGGTGAAAATCAATTGCGCCCCATTAGCATCTATCGGCGGCGCTAACAGGTCACAAAAAAGGGCAATTTCGGCCTCATGCCTTGAAAAAGAAAAAAGTAAGACTTGCATTTATATAGCAGCTTTCATGACCTCAGGATATCTTAAAACACTTTACAGCTACTTTTTGAAACGTAGTCATAGTTGTAATGTATAAAGCGCAGCAGCCAATTTGCGCACAGCAAGCTCCCGCGAGCAGAAATGTGATAATGACCAGATAATCTCTATTAGTGCTGGTGTTTGAAAGATAAATATTGATCAGAACACTGAGGAGAACTCCCCTGCTCTTTTCAAAATTGTGCCATGGGATATTTTAGGTCCACCTGAGAAGGCTGATGTGACAGTTCCCACACATCTCAACCGTGTACTTCCTAAATTAGACTGACGATTAATGATGAGGTATAGCCAGTTTTTATCTATGGACGCATGTTCACCAGTCAGTGAGTTGTGCCCATGAAGCAGGTTCCATTACGGGCCCTTATAGGTAACAGAGTGGCGATTGAATTCCATTTTTCAGACCAAGCCTTGAAATGAAAGGACAATGTTGTGATTCACTGTGATACCTAATTGGGGATTTTAACTCCCGGGCAGGAACTCAGTAGAATGCCCACCCGGGAGTCTCCATGAGAAGCCTGGGTGATGTTAACTGCCGGGCCTCATTTACATCCCACCGGTCAGCTGCTCTCCTGACTGGGTGTAAAGAGACAGGTGGCCAGCTGCCAGCAGGCAAAGATGGAACGGTCCAGAGGGCACTCAGGCAGGTGGTGTGGGGGAGATTTAGTAGTCTGTCAGGTGGGAAAAGGGAAGCCGTGGTTCAGACTCTCATTGTATCACCCAGAGGAACAGTCCTGCTCCCTCTGGCCCCACGAAGATCATTTCAAACTTACCTTTTGGGGCCTTCTGTTATTCCCTGACAGATTTTACAGGGCAGGCCAGCCGCAATGGGCGCCCCGCTCTGTATGCCATTAAATATCATCGGGATCCTGTGTATGTCATGAAACCCCGATTAGCATATATTAATGAGGCTCCCGCCTGAGTCAAAGGGTCGCCTCAGCCGCCGGAAAAAGGAGCCAGGTTAAGCCTGCGGCAAGCCGGGAATGAAGCAGCCAATAGAGCCGCTTGATTTTAACTCTTATTACACCTGTTTTCTACCAGTTGGAGGGAGTTAAATTCTTCCTCCAGTCCCTAACTGTGTACTGTGCATACCCAAGGCCCTGGAGTAGAGTTTGAACCCATGACCTTTTGACTGAGGAGCAACAGTGGCAGCACTGAGTCAACACTTGATGAGGAGCTATAAAAATGGTTAATAAATGCTAAATCGAAAGAATTTATTTATTTCATCTTCTAGTATTAAAGTATACTTTTAATGATACTGTAGAAGTACATATATGGACAAGAGACAAAGTGTACAGCAGATGCTCACCAGCTCAGATGTTAGACCGGAATCTTCACTCACACAGCTAGCTCTGCTCTCATGGTGTGGAATTCAAACATTTTATACAGCTTACAACATTTATATAGCGTACAGACAGGAATTAATAGGATATACACAAAACATGCTGTACATGATATGTATCAATTGTTACGCTGTAGCCAGTGTATGCACTAGTTGCAAAAGGTTTCTGCTTATTGAGAAAAAAAATTGGCCGTGTGGTTGATAATGAAGAAGAAAGCTGTAGACTGCAGGAAGATATCAATGGACTGGTCAGGTGGGCAGAACAGTGGCAAATGGAATTCAATCCAGAAAAGTGCAAGGTAATGCATTTGGGGGGGGGTTAACAAGGCAAGGAAATACACAATAAATGGTAGGACACTGAGATGTGTAGAGGAATAGAGGGACCTTAGAGTGCATTCCACAGATCCCTGAAGGTTGCAGAACAGATAGATTAAGGTGGTTAAGAAGGCATATGGGATGCTTGCTTTTATTAGCTGAGGTATAGAATATAAGAGCAGGGAGGTTATGCTTGAACTGTATAAAACACTAGTTAGGCCACAGCTAGAGTACTGCATGCAGTTCTGATCACCACTTTACAGGAAAGATGTAATTCCACTAGAGAGGGTACAGAGATTTCCGAGGATGTTGCCTGGATGGAGAATTTTAGCTATGAGGAAAGATTGTATTGGGTAGGGTTGTTTTCTTTGGTACAGAGGAGGCTGAGGGGCCTAGATAGAGTGGATAGGAAGGACCTATTCCCCTTAGCAGAGGGGTCAAAAGCCAAGGGGCATATATTTAAAGTAAGTGGTAGGAAGTTTAATGGGGATTTGAGGAGAATCTTTTTAATCCAGAGGGTGGTGGGTGTCTGGAACTCACTGTCTGAAAGGGTAATAGAGGCAGAAACTCTCAAAAGCATTTAAAAAGTACTTGGATGTGCACTTGAAATGCCATAACCTACAAGGCTACGGACCAAGAGCTGGAAAGTGGGATTGGGCTGGATAGCTCTTTGTTGGCCAGCATGGACACAATGGGCCAAATGGTCTCCTTCTGTGATGTAAATTTCTATGATTCTATGATTCTTTTCCATTTTCCATCATGTAAACCTCTAACAATATACAGTGTCCAATATCGACAGTGTATTGAATTATTTTAATACCTTTAATCCTTAAATTTGGTTGTAAGATTTTTAGCATCATCTGCTCTGCTGTGTCAGTTCTTTAAGTGGGCTTTTCAGTCTTCTGAATGTCAGTTTAGGAAGCTTATCAGATCACACTTCAGTGACAGGACCGGTCAAAGTTTAATATCCAGTCTCACGATTGGCTGGAAAATCAGCTTTTGGAGCCAATTTTCAGCCAAAGATCTGAGTTTTACTTCCACAGTCCTAGCTCTGGAATAGACAGCAGTTTTTGTCTTTAAAAAAAGCAATAAGGTACATTAAAGTTTAAAATAAGGATAAAAAAATTATATAAAATGAAAGTAGAAATAGCAGGTATCAGAGCAAGAATAGGAAAAAAGAACTGAGTGGGACAAAGGAAGACTGACAGAATGCCAGTAATATCTAAAATGTGTTTAGATCTTTTAAAAGTAGATTAATATCACATCATAAAGCTATTCCTGAAATCATTATTATTGGAAAATTTTTAAATTTCAACCTTAGAGTGAAAGAAGTGAAATGGCAAAAAATGACCAGGCCTAAGGAACTCCAGAATTTCCTGGAGCTTCTAGGAGACTAAGAATTAAATGCTTTTTCTGCAGGCAAATGATATTGAAGTGAGTGGAGAGTAATAATTTGTAAGATGCAGGTTAAACAACACCCTGCAGCTGTGATAGATGAATTATTCTATTCATCTTCTTTATGCTTCTTTTCAAATAATAGATGTCCATATTTGTCTTCTTTCACTGGATTGACAATGTCTTCTGGAATATGAAATACCCATGGAGCTACCTCGAACTCTTGTTTGGTGAGAAGGTCATTACCTAGGAGGAAAAAAAAATCAGCTACTCTAAGTTCTTTGTTGGTGCCAGGAATTACAACATTCTTGCTTTAATATAGCAGGGAAATTCTACACACAGCACTCGTGTTAATATGAAAAATGACTCGGGAAATACAATATTATGTGGTTGTAAGGCAAAATATAGATGATCAACTACTCTGTGATAAGGACCTTTGAGCTGCTGGAACCATGGAAAAAAACAGTTGAAAATGGATAAATTAAATTGTAAGGTTGCACATCTATATTATATATATATATATATATATACATAATAAATATATTAGGGTTTCACTACTTTACATTTAGGAAACAGTAAAATATATTGGTAGATCATATGGTAAAATATGTTGGTAGCTCACATAAATTGGGTGGAGTCCATAAGAAGGTAATTTGCAGAGTCTTTGGAAGACAGGTCTTTTGTGTGAATAGACTTTTCATACTTTTTTATATTTAGTTCAAAACTTAATCAGCATACACAGGAGTTTAGTGATTAACAAAACATGACAAATTAATTTGTAAACTTGAGGATGCAAACAACAACAAGAGAAAGTTGTATCTCTTTCTGAATATAGCAGCTTAGCAATCTGATATCATCATTATCTTAGCAACAGGTCTCATCATAGATTGCTATTACCTTAAAGTTTTATATGATCTCTCATCATGTAAGTATTTGGGTGCTGACGACTCTTATTGTGTGACTTGAACATTTTCCTCAGATTACTGATAGTAAATGTGTGTTTATTCAATATTGTCAGGAAGATTTGATAGAGTGAGGCATTCCACGTGAAATAAAAAGTGATCCGGTATCTATATTTTTTTGGATCAAAGCTGACGACATTCAAATCCATGTTAATTGTTTAAGCAAAATTTATACTGCGAAAGAGTCAGGATGGGTATGTTTTATGACGACTTTTTTTGTTTAGTGTGTTATAAATTTAATTTCCAGCCACATACAGTAGAGTGAGTGAATGTCCACACTGCTAAACGACTTTTGTTACTAGGATTGTTTTGAGAAAAAAATGAAGTGCACAGTTGGGTCCTGAAATTCTCAGTCTCCCACCGTGACTCTGACAGGAAACGGTCTGAACCCCTTGGGAACAGTGTAAAGGGTCCAAATCAGCTGCTTATGCCATTTCCCTGGAGTTACCAGGGGAGGCAGGGAGAGCCCCCTCAGAAGGTCAGTGCCTCTGTGTTTGTGTTTTTGATTGGTTCAAATTTCACATGTAGCTAAAAGCTACCAAACAGAATGCTTTAGGCCCTCTGGCTACAACTGACGCTTTCCCCATGGCTTATGGATACCCGTCTGATGTACAAAATAATGTATTTAATATAGATTGTGTTACAAACAATGTCTGTAAATAGTTTCATCAAGTTTACAAGTAGTCATAGTAGCAGAGCCATAGGCCATTCTGTTACACAGGCATTAGTTTTTTAAATAGATTTTAAATGGTACATTCTGTGTTAGTGATCATTTACACTGCTCCCACTCCTAGCTTTGTAGGAATATAACAGTGTAGGATTTAGATTAATATTGTCCTTAGTTCAAAAATGTATGAATAATTTAAACGCCTGTCACTCGCTAGCTTTCTAGGTTTTCCATTTCTTTTATACTGAAATATTTCCCAGTCTGGGTGATGTTACCATCGATATCAGCGGTATGGAATGGTTGGACCGCATCATCTTCATTAGTTTCGGTGATATTTGATAGTTCATTGAGGCTGATTGTTCCATCTTTGTTCACATCATACGCTATAAATTCACTTGGTATCTCTGTCGGATACACACAAAATATGAGCTTGTAAAACAACTGTTGGTGTGGATAATTACATTTTAAGTTTGACTGTTTAAAAAATTGATTCACTTTTTAAAAAAATGCATCATGTAGTGTGAAACACCACAGGAATTAAAATTACAGAAAGTTAAATCAAAGCCAACTGCCCTCTGGGGTGGATGTAAAAGATCCTACGGCACTATTTGAAAAGCAGGGGAGTTCTTCCAGCTAATATTTAACCCTCGGCCAACACCACCATAATCAGATTATCTGGTAATTTATCTAATTGGCATTTGTGGGATCTTGCTGTGTGAAATTTGGCTACTGCTTTCCCCTCTGTCAGTGTCAGCTGTGGCTCAGTGCGTAGCACTCTCGCCTCTGAGTCAGAAGATTGTGGCTTCAAGTCCCACTCCAGGGAATTGAGCACATAAATCTAGGCTGACACTCCAGTGCAGTGCTGAGGGAGTGCTGCACTGTCGGAGGTGCTGTCTTTTGGATGAGACGTTAAAGCGAGGTCACGTCGGCTCTCTTAAGTGGACAAAAAAGATCCCATGGTACTATTTAGAAGAAGAGCAGGGAAGCTATTCCTGGTGTTCTGGCCAATATTCATCCCTCAATCGACATAACAAGAAAACAGATTATCTGGTCATTATCACATTGCTGTTTATGAGAGCTTGCTGTGCGCATATTGGCTACCGCGTTTCCCACATTACAACAGTGACTACACTTCAATCAGTACTTAATTGACTGTAAAGCGCTTTGAGACGCTGAGTGGTCGTGAAATGCACTATATAAATGCTAGTCTTTCTTTCTCTACTGTAACAGTGATTACACTTCAAACGTACTTCATTGACTTTGAAGCATTTTGGGAGATCCTGAGCAGGTGAGTGGCGCTGTATGAATGCAAGTTGTTGCTAAATTAAGCAGGTAAATTTGCAAAGTAAATATTCACAAAATATTTTTATGTATGTAATTACTTTATATATCCAAAAGTATTTTTTCTGTCACTACTTCCACCTTTGTGATCTGTATCATCTTAACTTCTCTTGTACACTTTCTAGAAATCAATCTTAAAGGTGAAATTCTTTCAGCTACACTGAAATGGATATACCAGAACTAGGCTACCATCTAGAAGATGTAAATTAACTTTCTTCATCAAAACAAATTCCTTCCCCTACATCATCCGATACCCTCTGAACTCGGATTAGCACAAACGGGTGATTTCTGCCATTATGAATTTTGTCTACCTGTAATTATTCTGTATTTCCTTAAGAACATAAAAACTTAAGAATTAGCAGCAGGAGTAGGCCATATGGCTCCTCAAGCCTGCTCCTCCATTCAATAAGATCATGGCTGATCTTCAACCTCAACACCACTTCCCCATCCGATCCCCACATTCCTTGATTCCGCTGGAGTCCATAGTGTCTAAGGATAAGGGGTAAGCCATTTAGGACCGAGATGAGGAGAAACTTCTTCACCCAGAGAGTGGTGAACCTGTGGAATTCGCTACCACAGAAAGTTGTTGAGGCCAATTCACTAAATATATTCAAAAAGGAGTTAGATGTAGTCTTTACTACTAGGGGGATCAAGGGGTATGGCGAGAAAGCAGGAATGGGGTACTGAAGTTGCATGTTCAGCAATGAACTCATTGAATGGTGGTGCAGGCTTGAAGGGCCAAATGGCCTACTCCTGCACCTATTTTCTATGTTTTTATGTTGTATGTTTCTATATACAATTCAGCATCCACAGCCCATTGAGGTAGAGAATTCCAAAGATTCACAACCCTCTTAGTGAAGAATTTCTTCCTTATCTCAGTCTTAAATGGGTGATCCCTTACCCTGAGACTATGCTCCCTAGTTCTAGACTCTCAAGAGGGAAACTACCTCTCAGGGGCACTTGACAATGAAAGGATAGTATGCAGGTATAGCAAGTGATCAGGAAGGCCAATGGTATCTTGGCCTTTATTGCAAAGGGGATGGAGTATAAAAGCAGGGAAGTCTTGCTACAGCTATATAAGGTATTGGTGAGGCCACACCTGGAATACTGCGTGCAGTTTTGGTTTCCATATTATTTACGAAAGTATATACTTGCTTTGGAGGCAGTTTAGAAAAGGTTCACTAGGTTGATTCCAGGGATGAGGGGGCTGACTTATGAGGAAAGGTTGAGTAGGTTGGGCCTCTACTCATTGGAATTCAGAAGAATGAGAGGTGATCTTATCGAAATGTATAAGATTATGAGGGGGCTTGACAAGGTGGATGCAGAGAGGATGTTTCCATTGATGGGGGAGACTAGAACTAGAGGGCATGATCTTAGAATATGGAGCCGCCCATTTAAAACTGAGATGAGGAAAATTCATCTGATCCATCTAAACTCCAGAGAGTATAGGACTAATCTACTCAATCTCTCCTCATTGGACAACCCTCTCATCCCAGGGATCAATCTAGTGAACCTTTGTTGCACCGTCTCTAAGGAAAGTATGTCCTTCCTCAGATTTGGAGACCAAAACTGGGCACAATACTGCAGGTGTGTACTGCACAATTGTAGTAAGTTTTCCTTACTCTTGTACTCCAACCTTGCATTAAAGGCCAACATGCCATTTTGCCGTCATAATCACTTGCTGTACCTGCATGCTATCTTTCTGTGTTTCCTGTATGAGGACACCTAAATCTTTCTGAACACCAATGTTTAATAGTTTCTCACCATTTAAAAAATATTCAGTTTTTCTATTCTTCCTACAAAAATGAAGAACCTCACATTTCCCCACATTATACTCTATCTGCCACCGTATTACCCGCTCACTTTCTTTTTTTATCTGCTCCTCGATTGTGGGCATCGCTGGCAAGGCCAACATTTATTGCCCATCCCTAATTGCCCTTGAGAAGGTGGTGGTGAGCCGTCTTGTTGAACCGCTGCTGTCTGTGTGGTGAAGGTACTCCCACAGTACTGTAAGGGAATTCCAGGATTTTGATCTAGCAACGATGAAGGATGGTGTGTAACTTGGAGGGGAATGTGGAGGTTGTGGTGTTCCCAAGCACCTGCTGCCTTTGTGCTGCTAGATGGTAGAGGTCGCGGGTTTGGGAGGTGCTGCCAAAGAAGCCTTGGCCAGTTGCTGCAATGCATCTTGTAGATGGTATACACTGCAGCCATGGTGCGCTGGTGGTGGAGGGAGTGAATGTTTAAGGGAATGGATGATGTGCCAATCAAGCTAGCTACTTAACCTGTCTATATCCCTGTGCAGGCTCTTTGCATCCTCCTCACAGCTTATTTTCCCACCTAGCTTTGTATCATTAGCAAACTTGGATACATTACACTTGGTCCCTTCATCTAAGTCATTGATGTAGATTGTAAATCGCTGAAGCCCCACCACTGATCCTATGGCACCTCACTAGTTACAGCCTGCCAACCAGAAAATTACCTGTTTATCCCTACTCTCTGTTTTCTGTCCATTAACCAATTCTCTATGTTAATATATTACCATCAATCCCATGATGCCATGATTAGTATCAAATACAATAGACCCATTATCACGTGTGATACTGCACCTGGCCCAGGGTGATACTGCACTATGCTGGAGCAAGTGGGAATCCAGAAGCACTAACCTAAAGCACATTGCCAATTCCACTTGAGGGAAGGTTGAACTATTCCACAACTATTTTTGTTGTATCTGTAAAACAAATGTAAATCAAATGCCCCCTGATTAAAGGGGCACTAAATCTGACAATTTAAACAAATGAAACTTTAAACTTTAAACGGTCAAATTAAAATTTGGATGCCGGGGGTGATGATGCACTCCAGTCCCTCCGGCACCCACCTCTCGCGGAAGGCCGCGAGCGTACCGGTGGACACCGCATGCTCCATCTCCAGGGGCACCCTGGCTCGGATGTAACCGCGGAAGAGAGGCAGGCAGTTGGGCTGAACGACTCCCTCGACCACCCGCTGCCTGGACCGGTTGATGGCTACCTTAGCCATGCCCAGGAGCAGTCCTACGAGGAGGCCTTCCGACCTGCCCACTCCCCTCCACACAGCGTGCCCAAAGATCAAGAGTGTGGGACTGAAGTGTAACCAGAATTTGAGGAGCAGCCCCTTCAAATAATGGAACAGGGGCTGCAACCTCACACATTCGACATGTACATGGAACATGGACTCCTCCAGACCGCAGAAATTGCAGGCAGCCTGGGAGTCCATGAACCGACTTAAAACTTATTTCATGGGACTGCTCCGTGCAACACCCTCCAGGCCAAGTCCTCAATAAATAGAGGGAGGACTCCCGCATAGAGAGCACTCCGCTGGGGACCCACCTCCTCCTGACGATGATGCGTTGAACTATCCCACAACAAAGACCACTAGAAAAGCTCACGAAAATGACCCGTTTATAACCACTGTTTAATATCGGTCTTGCTCACCATTGCCCTTATTCATCATTTCTGTTATTTCATTCATTATGTTTCTTTTATTTTCACATTTCCTTCCTTATTGTCTTTATTTAAATCTTCACTTTTGAATCGCTGGTTTGATTCCTGATTATTTCCAGTTCTTTGCTGCGCTCAGTTCCATCTCCACTTTTGGTCCTCGATTGATCTAGTGTCTGTGCGCTTTCTTGAGAGTTTCCTTCACTTGATCTGTTTTTCCTTGTTTCTGTTTTTTTTAATTATTTCCTGTCCTTTGTTCCTCCGGTGTCAATTCTGTGTCAGTTTAATGATTGCTCTTGTCTTTCTATTGGCGATCTCTTGCCGGCACAGATTGTGAGCAATTCGTCTTATTGCAGCTGCGTGCGCAGCGTGCCACTGGTGAGCTGTGCAGATCAGTACCATCATCATCATAGGCAGTCCCTCAAAGCGAGGATGACTTGCTTCCACGCCAAAAAGGGATGAGTTCACAGGTGTTTCAATGAAGGACCTAATATTCCAGATCCCGAACTACATCTTGAAGGGTGGAAGATGCCTGTGAGTGGATTTTTTTTAACATGTGGTGGCCGTTACACACCAGTCACCACACGAGCTTGACAGATCTAGGTCTTGGTCCAGTGGCAAGGATTAACCAAGACGACTGGAGACCAGTTCTGTTGCATGGACCGAGCGCGCACACAACGCAGTATGGGCTGGTCCATGTAGCCCCTGGGCCCTTGCCTCTTCTGGGCCCCGGTCACTTCCTTCTACAAACTCTTGGCGTTCCTTCTCCCCTCCTGCTGTGCCTGCCCACACTGCAGTCAGCAACCTGATCTGCAGTGCAGATCAATAACAGGGCTGCATGGTATCTCCAATAAACCAACTGCACCAAGCTGGAGTGAGGAGAATCAAGAGAGACTGAGGCAGAGTCTCCAATGCATAAGAACATAAGAATTAGGAACAGGAGTAGGCCATCTAGCCCCTCGAGCCTGCTCCGCCATTCAATAAGATCATGGCTGATCTGGCCGTGGACTCAGCTCCACTTACCCGCCCGCTCCCCGTAACCCTTAATTCCCTTATTGGTTAAAAATATAAGAACATAAGAAATGCACCGGGTCAGAAGTGTCCAGCACCAGATAGAGAGGGGATTGAAGATCCCAGCTCCAAATCCACTAATACAAGATTATTTTGCCAGTTCTGACAAAGGGTCATTGCCATCGGCCTGAAACGTTAACTCTGTTTCTCTCCGCGGACGCTGCCTGACCCGCTGAGATTTCCAGCACGTTCTGTTTTTATACAAGATTGTGGTCTGGTTCTGTGTGAAAATTACACGAAAGTCCACCGTTCTAATCATTTGCCATTGTGGATTAACCTTGCATTGTTTGTCATCATTACAAGATGAATGATGCACAACATTTAAAGCCTGCTGCATTCTGAGAAAATATCTATCACTGGTGCGCGTCTTAATCCTTTAAAAACTCCTGGAAAGATCATCTTTTGGTCCAAATTATCTCAACCCCAATCCACGTTTTGAACAGTCATGTGTTTGTTAGTAATGCAGACTCTAACCAGTATGAATGGCCCCACAAAGTTGAGAGACAGGTTTCCCATGCAGTACAGGGCTGTTTACTGAAGGTGCAGTATCAAGAACTTAAGCACAGGTTGAGAGATCAATCAGCCACTCGGTAACACCGTGACCACTGACAGTTTTTTTTTAAAGAGTAAAAAGCCTACATTCTGTATTGATTATTTGCACTGCTCTTCTTGGTGACCGTTTCATGCACTGCCTCGGATGTGACTACAACAGCCAACAGCCCCATTCTCCACATTGGGTGGTAATGCCCCTCAGGCATGGTTCAACGCTGCTGGGATTTCAGATCAGTGGTGGCCAGACATGGATGTGAACTTTATTTATTGCCTAAATGGGCCTGGAGAGTAATAAAACCAAAATCGCAGTATATATTGCACAGAAGTTGTAATTAAAGTGGGTTGGATTTGTAATTCAAGTATCAAGGGAGCTCTTGATACTTAAAGGGTTGACGGTGGATAGGCAATGGCAAACATTTAAAGATCACATGGATGAACTTCAGCAATTGTACATCCCTGTCTGGAGTAAAAATAAAACGGGGAAGGTGGCTCAACCATGGCTAACAAGAGAAACTAAGGATAGTGTTAAATCCAAGGAAAATTGGCCAGAAAAAGCAACAAACCTGAGGACTGGGAGAAATTTAGAATTCAGCAGAGGAGGACAAAGGGTTTAATTAAGAGGGGGAAAATAGAGTACGAGAGGAAGTTTGCCGGGAATATAAAAACTGACTGCAAAAAGCTTCTATAGATATGTGAAGAGAAAAAGATTAGTGAAGACAAACGTTGGTCCCTTGCAGTCGGATTCAGGTGAATTTATAATGGGGAACAAAGAAATGGCAGACCAATTGAACAAATATTTTGGTGCTGTCTTCACGAAGGAAGACACAATAACCTTCTGGAAGTACGAGTGTCTAGTGAGAAGGAGGAACTGAAGGATATCCTTATTAGACGGGAAATTGTGTTAGGGAAATTCATGGGATTGAAGGCCGATAAATCCCCGGGGCCTGATAGTTTGAATCACAGAGTACTTAAGGAAGTGGCCCTAGAAATAGTGGATGCATTGGTGATCATTTTCCAACAGTCTGTCGACTCTGGATCAGTTTCTATGGACTGGAGGGTAGCTAATGTAACACCACTTTTTAAAAAGGGAGGGAGAGAGAAAGCGTGTAATTATAGACTGGTTAGCCTGACATCAGTAGTGGGGAAAATGTTGGAATCAATTATTAAGGATGAAATAGCAGCGCATTTGGAAAGCAGTGACAGGATCGGTCCAAGTCAGCATGGATTTATGAAGGGGAAATCATGCTTGACAAATCTTCCGGAATTTTTTGAGGATGTAACTAGTAGAGTGGACAAGGGAGAACCAGTGGATGTAGTGTATTTGGACTTTCAAAAGGCTTTTGACAAGGTCCCACACAAGAGATTGCTGTGCAAAATTAAAGCGCATGGTATTGGGGGTAATGTACTGACGTGGATAGAGAACTGGTTGGCAGACAGGACGCAGAGAGTCGGGATAAACGGGTCCTTTTCAGAATGGCAGACAGTGACTAGTGAATTGCCACAGGGCTCAGTGCTGAGACCCCAGCTCTTTACAATATACATCAATGATTTGGATGAAGGAATTGAGTGTAATATCTCCAAGTTTGCAGATGACACTAAACTGGGTGGCAGTGTGAGCTGTGAGTGGGACGCTAGGAGGCTGCAGGGTGACTTGGACAGGTTAGGTGAGTGGGCAAATGCATGGCAGATGCAGTATAATGTGGATAAATATGAGGTTATCCACTTAGGGGGCAAAAACGCGAAGACAGAATACTATCTGAATGGCGGCAGATTAGGAAAAGGGGAGGTGCAATGAGACCTGGGTGTCATGGATCATCAGTTATTGAAAGTTGGCATATAGGTACAGCAGGCGGTGAAGAAGGGAAATGGTATGTTGGCCTTCATAGTTAGGGGATTTGAGTGTAAGAGCAGGGAAGTCTTATTGCAGTTGTGCAGTGGCTTGGTGAGGCCTCACCTGGAATATTGTGTTCAGTTTTGGTCTCCTAATCTGAGGAAGGACGTTCTTGCTATTGCGTGAGTGCAGCGAAGGTTCACCAGACTGATTCCCGGGATGGCAGGACTGACATATGAGGAGAGACTGGATCAACTGGGCCTTTATACATTGGAGTTTAGAAGGATGAGAGGGATCTCATAGAAACATATAAGATTCTGACGGGACAGGACAGGTTAGATGCGGGTAGAATGTTCCCGGTGTTGGGGAAGTCCAGAACCAGGGGACACAGTATTAGGATAAGGGGTAGGCCATTTAGGACTGAGATGAGGAGAAACTTCTTCACTCAGAGAATTGTTAACCTGTGGAATTCCCTGCTGCAGAAAGTTGTTGATGCCAGTTCATTAGATATATTCAAGAGGGAGTTAGATCTGGCCCTTACGGCTAAGGGGATCAAGGGGTATGGAGAGAAAGCAGGAAAGGGGTACTGAGGGAGTGATCAGCCATGAGCTTATTGAATGGTGGTGCAGGCTCGAAGGGCCGAATGGCCTACTCCTGCACCTATTTTCTATGTTTCTATGTTTCTATGATGTCGTTTGACCTTGCCCATTGAGCGCAATTATTCCATTAACTGATAGGTCAGTAATATGTTGCACAGATGGTGTCAAGGAAAATAACACATTCACAGCTAATGCAAAGTTAATTTATAGCTAATGAATGTTTTAGAAGTTTTTAACCTTCACTTTATAGGATATTGTCTGATTTAGATCGGATCTTCTAAATTTAAAACGGCAACAAACAAAGCGTTCAGATTTAAACTCCACTCCACCCACATAACATCTCAGAATTCTGTTCCAATGATGTGGAAATGTACGTGCACCTTACCGACAATTTGAAAGCCGTCAGTTTCTTCTGGCGCTGGATAGAGTTCATTTGGTAGAAGACTGTCGGGTTGCTCCTGGTCTTGAGTCGGGAGAGGGTTACAGCAGGCCAGGGTCGGCAAGGACACGAACACCAGCCAGAACTGATGGCACCTCATCGCGAAATCTGTAACAAAAGCAATGAAACCCAGACCTAACTTTGTTCTTTGCACTGACGGGGCCACCCTAGCAGATGACGATGACAAATGTACCAAAGGTAATGATTCATGCAATGCGCCCTCCTTTTACACAATGCCAGAGGTCAGCTGTGGAATGCAAAGGTTAAATGACTCAATTTCTTCTCGGACACCTGCAGCCACTGGATACAAGAGCTAGAAGTTAACGCTCTTCGGGTTTACAACTACATTTAACGTGTTTCCAGACACAATGCTTGCGCGGTATGTATTTGTATTTACCCAAACAAATCTTGCAGGACAGATCGCATGACGGACGGGACTGGGTGCCAGCAGGTCATAGAATCATACAACACAAAGAAAAAAGAAAGACGTGCATTTATATAGCGCCTTTCACGACCAGCAGACATCCCAAAGCGCTTTATAGCCAATAAAGTACTTCTGAAATGTAGTCACTGTTGTAATGTAGGAAATGCGACCCCAATTTGCGCACAGCAAGCTCCCACAAACAGTAATGTGACAATGATCAGATAATCTGTTTGTGTTATGTTGATTGAGGGATAAATATTAGCCAGGACACACGGATAACTCCCCTGCTTTTCTTCATGGAGTTTTTTTATGTCCACCTAAGAGAGCAGACCGGCCTCGGTTTAACGTCATCCGAAAGAAAGCACCTCAGACAGTGCAGAACTCCTCAGCACTGCACTGGAGTGTCAGCCTAGATGTGTGTTCAAGTCCCTGGAGTTGGATTTGTACTCACAACCATCTGACTCAGAGATGAGAGTGCTACCCACTGAGCCACAGCTGACACAGAAGGAGGCCATTCAGCCCATCGTGCTCGTGCCGGCTCTTTGAAAGAATTATCCAATTATCCCCACTCCCCCTGCTCTTTCCTACAGTGAAGACACTTCAAAAATGTACTTCATTGGCTGTAAAGTGCTCCGGGAGGACAGGTGGTCGTGAAATGCGCTATATAAATGCATATCTTTCTTTATAGCCCTGCAGTGCCTTTTTTTCCTTTTGAAAGTTACTATTGAGCGGGCTCCCACCATTCCAGATCTCAATAACCCGCTGCCTGAAAACTCATCATCTCTCTGGCTTTTGCCCATTACTCGAAAACAACAAAGGCGTCTGTTGGAAAACATGCTGGAATTCTATTGCAAAGGCACGACCTCTAGGAACCCTCTCGAGAAACACATTGAGCCCATAAACACAAGGATTGGAGGAGAAAAGGGGAAAATGTTTTATTTTAGCAGTTTATCACCAACCCCATCCAAATCCCAGACCCACATCCGATGTCCCCGCCAACTGATGTTTAGTTACACCCGTAGGGGCACTCTTACAGGTTAATATTTACTTCAATACTTACTCTTTATTTGTGAAGATAAAGATGCATTTGGTCAGTATGTTTGGACTAATTCTACAACTAGAATTGCCATTGCCGTCGCTGACAGTATGCTCGAGTTTATCTTTCTGTCGACATTCTTTGTTCTGTTGCAGCTATCCATCCGACAGCATGAAGTGCCGGTGCTGATCCGGGACTCGGCAGCCACTGGCCCACAAGTGAGTGGTGACTGGAGGTCCGGGCACCCATGCGGACAGGGTGCCGATCATGTGCTGATTGTCGGTCCCTGGCCCGGCGTTTAACAGGCAGAAACACTCCTATTAAATGTCCAAAGCTTCAGGCTGGCATAGACATTGGTGCGGAATCATTGGAACCAGCATCAGTGTGTACGATCGCTCTAGTGTGCCGTTAAATTTGTATTTCAATGAGCCAGTGTATGGAGAAACAGACTGTTCCCTGTCTTACCTGAGGTTGCCTCAAACTTTTCACGGGGTCCTCCTGCCTTGACCTTTTAAAAACTTCTCAGTTCAGGACCTCGCTCCCAACATGAATCCGACCCAATAAAACACGGTGGGGAGTCGCCTACACGGACGGGATTTTTTGGGGGGAAGTAGTTTGGGAGGATTGGGAGCAGCGATTCCCAGCGCCGGCTTGGGATCTGAGCCAGTGTGTGTGTGGAAGCTCCCCACGCTCACTGCCTCTGGGCTCTGAGCGGCGCGCAGCTCCCAGAGATGCATTCACCTCCGAGCCAAGCACAGATCAGTGTGCTTTCACTGAGTGAACCACAGCCAGAGTCCATAATAACAGCAACACCGCCTGGCGTTTTATCTCCCCGATATGGCACCCACACCAAATGTGGCAAGTGAATCATTAGCCTCCTGGCCAGAAAAAAAATATTTAAAATCTGCCACTATCTCAGCTTTGCTCTCGAACTGTTCCTGAACAGTGTGATTTAAACGAGTTTAACTTTTCCCTGCTGCTTTAATACATTTCATAGTGTGCGTCAGGTAGGCGTTATTTGGGGCAAGGGAATACACAATAAATGGTAGGACACTGAGAAGTGAAGAGGAACAGAGGAACCTAGGAGTGCATGTCCACTGATACCCGAAGGTAGCAGGACAGGTAGATAAGATGGTTAAGAAGGCATAAGGGATACTTTCCGAAGCCATAACCTGCAAGGCTACGGACCAAGAGCTGGAAAGTGGGATTAGGCTGGATTAGACACGATGGGCCGAATGGTGTAAACTTCTGTGCTGTAAACTTCTATGATTCTATGATCCTATGATATGAAGTTTCAGGGCAGGAAATGTGTATGTATGTGCTAAAGCAAAACACGGAGGATGCTGTAAATCTGAATAAAAGCAGAAAAAACTGATACAATTTAGCAGGTCAGCCAGCATCAGAGGAGAGGGAATCAGAGTTAATGTTTCAGGTCCAACATTAACATTGTTTCTCTTTCCACAGACGCTGCCTGACCTGTTGAGTGTTTCCAGCATTTTCTGTTGTATGTATACCTATTTGCCTTGCTGAATTTCGTAGAACATCATTTATACTGTTAATGAGAGGGAAGAGACTACAGTCTTTCGCTCGGGGGCAGCCCCCGCCTCCAGCAGGGTAACTGGCGCCTGGGAGATGTTGGATCTTTTCCACATGGGAGCGCCTATCAGCTGGATAATTCTGGTTTCTTTTAGCAGAATTATTATAATCGGCCCTCCGCACAGACAGGAGGAGACAATATTTATTCCAGGGTGAATTCAGGCTATCATATGGTTCTAATTTAAAATTACTACAGCTCAGTAACTGTGAAAAAAATAAATTAGTTACTCTTGAGAAATTAGATATATCACTTACAGCTACTGATGTCAAAATACTTTAAACTGCTCAACAATTCGAAAATATTAACGTCCCAGGGATGCACAAGGTCGTTACTTTGCAAAATTAAATATTTAATTTTCCATTTACATAACTTTAATATTCAAGTGTGGCCGCTATTTGTAGCTTTTAAATAGCGATGCTTTCACATATGAGATCCTCAAAAAGCCTTTTTACACGTTACTTATATGAATGTGAAAATTGATGAACCATTTAATAACCACATAACGTTTTATATTAACAAAAGATTGGGCATGCTCTATTCTGGAACACAAATTCTATGGCAGTCCTCAAATATGCCACTGGATTGTTTTCCTGAAAATGGGTGCTCGTTGCATTTTGTAGTCAACACATTTCTTTCCGACAGTTTGATAGCCCAAACCAAAGTAAGGCGGAACAGCAGAAGCTGTTGTCAAGTTGTGACCATTTTGGACACCCAGGAGCCGAAATTGGGCTCTATAGCGTCACTTTCTGGGCACGACAAGGCCTCTCAAAGTACGAAAATGGTGTCCAATGGGAAGTACACCGGATGCCATATTTGTAAAGGGTTTCTGTGCACATGCAACTAATGACTGCCGGCAGCATGCAGAACAGGCAGATCGTGATGTCAATTAGTGTGTAACACTGATGTAACGCCAGTGTTGTCATTTGGAGCTCCACGCTCCAGCCTACGCAGAGCTGAATATGACGTTAAACAGCATAAAAGCTCCTCTACCAGTGCTATTTAAAGGGATCATCAACTATTGCAGGTTATTTGCTGGGTTATTTCTTCTGGCTGTTGCTGCAATTCTACGCGTTTTGGGTGCTTTTCCTCACTAGTTTAAAGTTTCAACAGTCCACAGGGAATGGTCTGGCTGCAGCTGAAGTACTTTGTTGGTGACTTAAAGGCTTGTGCACAAACCAGTTGTTTCTAGTCATGGTGACCTAGTAAGGCTTCTTCTTGACATGGAGCATGATTGGGAGGCCACGCAGAGTGGGACAAGCTGCTTGAAGATGGAGGAGGCATTTCTGTGCACCCCCCCAATGAGCTGGCCCTTGCGTTAACCATTTCCCTAGTCCTGGCTCCAGTGTATTTGTGCCTGGTGTCTCACCATGTGCAAATCCCGCCTCTATCCCATACACTAAATTACATGCAGTTTCAGTATTTGAGCTGGTGGCTGTCGATTGTGAAATCGAGTGACAGTGTCCCTTCATCTTCACTTTCTTCTTGCTGTTTCCTCCACTGCCTGGGCAGGTTCTTGAGTATCTGAAATTAAAATGGAACAAGGATTGGGTTGAGGTGAGAGGAAAGGAGAAAGTAAAAAGTGCATGCTTACACCAGCTGCAACTTGTAAGTCAGAAGAGATTGAGGGATGAGGGAGAACTGGAGTGAAAGAATGCTGATATGCTCATCTTCAGTCGCTTCAGCCTCACTGGTGGCCATGGCCTCAGCAATGACCTTTCCCATAATGGCCAGCATGGTCTCCTCTATGAGGGTTAACACATGTAGGCATGCCTTTCCTCCTCCCATTAATTCCTGTTGCCTCCTGTAGTGCATCACCTTCTCCTGCAAGAAAGAGGAAAGTGTGTCAGTGAGTGTTGTGCAATGGTTGAAGAGCTGCAGTGTGTGCAAGCTGGGAGATGTGGATGCGAAGTTTGCAAGAGTGCTAAGTGTATGAGGGCGAGGTAAAGCAAATGAATGATAGGTATGAGTCCTGATTGTTAGTAGGTGAGTGATGGGGTGTCGTGAATTGAGCAGTGAATGAGGTTAGTTGGTAGATATGGCATTTAAAAATTCTCACTGACCTTGATAACTCGTGTGAGATCATTAAACTCTTTCCTGCACTACAACCAGGTCCTTGGGGCTACACTCCTGGCATTGACCTCTGCCATTATCTCTTCCCATTGCCTTCTGAACAAGTGTCTGGGGGACTTCAGCCTCCTGAGGATACAGGACATCCATCCTTCCCATCTCTTCCACCGAGACCTCCAGTGCAGCAAAAACCTCTCTCCCTTGGTCAGTCATTGTTGACTCTTCCACAATACAATATTCAGAATGATCTCAGCACCATCAGAAGCCACAATGTACTTCCCTTTTAAGAGGAGCAGGATGGTTTAAGTGGTGCTCGGCACTCATAATATTGGGCCACTGCTAATGCGTGCAACCAATGAACAGCGCAGGGAGTGCTGGCTGCATGCAGAAATCATGGAAATGAGTAGGCAGCATGAAGTTGGCATCCTGCCTGCATTGCAATCAACGGGCGTGTGTTAATCGCACATCATGATCCCTGTGCCCGTTTTCGGGGGTTATCCAATTTAACCACCCCAACATCTTTGGGACACTATCAGTGTGCAAAGGAATAACATTTATTCAGTAAAACACCAATTGGGTCTGGATTTTCCGGTGATGTATGCTTCTGTTTTCGCCCCAGAGGGGCGGCAATAGCGGCGGTGAGCTCTTCTGGGTGGACGTTCAGCTTCCAGCGCCCCGCGGGGGTTTTCGGGGCCGGTTTTGCGGAGGCATAGAGCAGTACCGCCTGGAAGAGTTGAGCCAGTGTGCACACCCCTGGTTGCGACATCGGTTTGCTTTATGACTCCTGCCTGACCCACATGCCCCGCAGCGCGCCCTGCTGGGACCACCTGTGAAAATGGGTGGCCAGACCTATACTGGCTGCAATGAGGTAAGTAATGTCCACCTCAAGTAAGTGTGATTGTTTTTTTCTTTTATTTTATTTTGTGATTTATGTTGTGGAGGCGTGGCTATGTATTGGGAATGTTTTTGGTAGTTTTTTTTGCAAGTTTTTTTTTCTCCCCAGGCCTCTCTCAAGAGTGCTCCCAGGCCAGCTCTTTAGCTTGGGATTTTCGCATGCTCAGCTGGCCTAGCGCCCTAAGTCTGGTATACAACATCTCCCTTAGCGCTCCGCCCCCCCACTCGGGCCCGGCTGCCCAATTTTGCTGACTGAGGCATAAACTGTTCCCGGGCGCAAACTTTACCGCCCTGCCGCCATTACTGCCCCGAAATCAGCAAAGCTAAAAATCCAGCCCCAACTGTATATTTTCACTAATAATAAAAACAGAAAATACTGGAAACATTCAGCAGGTCAGGCAGTGTCTGTGGAGACAGAACTAGAGTTAACATTTCATCAGAACAGGAAGATGTTAGAGATTTAACAGTTCACAAGGAAGTACAGAGCCAGGGAAAGGGGGCATAGGGTGGAGTGAGAGAACAAAGGGGAAGGTCTGTGAAACGGTGGTAGGCAGGAGTGATTAAATGACAAAAGGGATGATGGTACAAGTAAAAAGGGGGTGGTAATGGGACAAGTAAAGAAACAAAAGATAGGTCCAGAGATGGTAAATGGTTACAGCAGAACCATTACCAGCACCTACTTTCTGTGAAAATGGGAATGGTGGTTATGATCTAAAGTTGTTGAACTCAATGTTGAGGCTGGAAGGCTTCAAAGTGCATATTATCACCTTGGTGTGTTGTATCAATGGTGATTGATAATGAACCAGCTTAATCAACAAACCGGTTCGGACAAACCAAATCGTACCAAGATAAATGGGAGGAAATGTTCCTTCTGTTCACGTGGGAAATGGATATTATTATTTTTAATACAGAAATATGTAATGGGTCTTTATTGTTCGAATAAAACATTTGATTCTGGATTGTAGCTGAAAAACATCTGCTACTTTAAAATTTTGGCTTTCAAGTGCTTGTTGACATATGTACCAGAATAATTGTTATATATACCAAAAATTGATAGACACTTATAGAGTCATAGAGTCATAGAATAGTACAGCACAGAAGGAGACTATTCGGCCCATCGAGTCTGTGCCGGCTCTTTCGAAGAGCAATCCAGTTAGTCCCATTCCCCGCTCATTCCTCATACCCCTGCAATTTTTTCTCCTTCAAGTATTTATCCAATTCCTTTTTGAAGGCTACTATTGAATCTGTATCCGCCACCCTATCAGGCAGTGCATTCCAAATCCTAACCACTCGTTGCGTAAAAAAGTTTTCCTTATGTTGCCCCTGGTTCTTTTGCCAATCACCTTAAATCTGTGCCCTCTGGTGATCGACCCTTTCAGCTATTTGAAACAGTTTCTCTTTATTTACTCTTATCTTCCTCTTAGATTCCTCTGCTCTAAGGAGAACAACCCCAGCTTATCCAGTCTCTCCACATAACTGAAGTCCCTCATCCCTGGAATCATTTGAGTAAATCTCGACCATACCCTCTCCAAAGCCTTCATATCCATCCTAAAGTGCGGTGCCCAGAATTGAACACAGTACTCCAGCTGGGGCGAACTAATGTTTTATATAGGGTCATCATAACTTCCTGGCTTTTGTACTCTATATCTCTATTTATAAAGCCCAGGATCCCATATACTTTATTAACTGCTTTGCTAACCTGCCCTGCCACCTTCAAAGATTTGTGCACAAACACCCCCAGGTCTCTCTCTTCTTGCACCCCCTTTAAAATTGCACATATAGACTGGTGGAATTGCTTAGAGACAGGTGATGAATATAAGTTTTATACATATGATGATAATGGAGTTGGGACAAACTCAGTCTACAGAGTCACCTAGTGGTCAGAGACTGTAACTATATAATGACATAGTTGACATAGCAAAATTGAATGGGAAATGTTGGTATAAAAATTTACAATAACCAATGGCTATTATAAAAGCGTAACCAAAAATCATGACAAAAGGAAGTAAGGTTTTGAACAGGATGATAGATACATAGATAGATTTATACATAGGCAGATAGATAGATTCATCAATAGATAAATAACAGATAGTTAGATTCAGAGGTAGATAGTGTTACGCTCATAATAAAGGATGAAACTGAGTACTGTATGCAATGAGTAAGTGTGACCTTAGCTCCTTTAATTAAACTCCAGAGTGTTGGTACAACGTGGGAGGCTTGCTTATATACAGTGCTCCCAAGGGATGCTGGGATCCCTTGGGACTCCAACAGGTAGGCCCTCTGGTGGTGGTGCCAAGGGTTACATACATAACATCACTTCCTCACAAAGTCAATAGTACACTTATTTACAGGATGAGACGATCTGGGGCTTTTCGCTCCCTTGTCGATCGTCTCGGTACAAATGCAGGTGTGGGTGAGTTGGTTGGTTCTTCACTGGGCTGCTGGGGCAGCTGGCCTTGCCAGGCTGTTGGGGATGGTGAGTTCGGCTTCGTGGTCAACCATGATGTCGTTTGCCACTTGTGTGTGTGTTGGAGGGTCGAAGTTGGTGGTGTCCACTTCAGGTTGCTCTTAGCTGTTAGTGAACCGCAATTTGGTTTGGTCCAAATGCTTTCTGCACATTAGTCCATTGGCCAATTTGACCTGAAACACCCTACTCCCTTCTTTGGCTATGACCGTGCCAGCAAGCTATTTGGGACCATGTCCATAATTGAGTACAAATACAGGGTCATCGACCTCAATATCGCGTGACAAGTTTGCGCGATCATGGTACATGCTCTGTTGACGCCGCCTGCCCTTGACCTGATCATGGAGATCAGGGTGGACAAGAGAGAGCCTTGTTTTGAGCACCCTTTTCATGAGCAGCTCGGCTTAGGGAACCCTGGTGAGCGAGTTGAGTCTGGTGTGGTAGCTGAGCAGGATTCGGGACAGTCGGGTCTGCAGGGGGCCTTACGACACACATTTCAAGCTTTGCTTGATGGTTTGAATGCTCGTTCTGCCTGGCTGTTGGATGCGGGCTTGAATGGGGCACATGCTTGATCCCATTGCGGGTCATGAATTCCTTGAATTCGGCACTGATGAAACATAGCCCATTGTCGCTGACAGGACATCAGGCAGGCCGTGTGTGGCAAACATGGCTCGTAGGCTTTCAATGGTGGCGGTGGATATGCTTACAGACATTATTACACGTTCAATCCATTTTAAATAAGCATCCACAACAACCAAGAACATTTTGCCTCGGAATGGGCCCGCAAAGTCAATGTGGATCCTAGACCACGGTTTGAAGGGCCATTACCACAAACTTAGCGGTGCCTCGCTGAGTGCATTGCTCAGTTGAGAGCAAGTGTTGCACTGTCGCACGCATGACTCTAAATCTGAGTCGATGCCAGGCCACCACACATGAGATCTGACTATAGCTTTCATCACTACTATGCCTGGGTGGGTACTGTGTAGGTCATGTATGAACGTTTCTCTGCCTTTCTTGGGCAAGACCACGCGATTACCCCACAAAACACAGTCCGCCTGTAAGGACATTTCGTCTTTGCGCCTCTGGAACGGCTTAATCTCTTTTTGCATCTCCGCTGGGATGCTGGACCAGCTCCCATGGAGGACACAGTTTTTTTTACCAGGGACAGTAAAGGATCCTGGCTGGTCCAGGTCTTGATCTGGCGGGCTGTAACGGGTGACTTTTCGTTTTTGAATGCATCCATCACCAAGAGCAAATCTGCAGGCTGTGCCATTTCCACCCCGGTGTTGGGCAGTGGTAGCCAACTGAGAGCATCAGCACAGTTCTCTGTGCCTGGTCTGTGGCGGATTACATAGTTGTAAGCCGACAACAGGAGCGTCCATCTTTGGATGCGGGCAGAGGCAATGGTGTTAATCCCTTTGCTCTCTGAGAATAGTGATATGAGCGGCTTATGGTCAGTTTCTAGCTCAAACGTGAGACCAAACAGATACTGGTGCATTTTTTTCATCCCATAAACGCACGCCAGAGCTTCTTCTTCAATCATGCTGTAGGCCCTTTCAGCCTTGGACAGACTCCTGGACGCATAGGCAACCGATTGTAATATTCTCGATTCGTTAGCCTATTGTACCACACACCCGACCCCGTATGACGATGCATCGCAAGCTAGCACTAATTGTTTACATGGGTCATACAGAACAAGCAGTTTGTTTGAACATAACAGATTTCTAGCTTTCTCAAAGGCAGCCTCTTGTGAATTCCCCCATACCCATTCGTCTCCCTTGCAGAGTAGCACATGTAGGGGTTCTAGCAAGGTGCTTAACCTTGGGTAGGAAATTACCGAAATAGTTGAGGAGTCCCAGGAACGACTGCAGCTCCGTCACATTCTGTGGTCTCGGTGCATTCTTGATGGCCTCTGTCTTGGCGTCGGTGGGTCTGATGCCGTCTGCTGTGATTCTTCTTCCTAAGAACTCGACCTCTGGCGCCAGGAAAACAAACTTCGAGTGATTCAACCTGAGTCCCACATAATCTAGCCGACTTAGAACCTCTTCCAGATTCTTCAAGTGTTCAATGGTGTCCCGACCTGTAGCCAGTATGTCGTCCTGGAAAACCATGGTGCGTGGAACCGACTTTAGCAGGCTCTCCATGTTTCATTGGAAAATTGCCATGGCTGAACGAATCCCAAATGGCAATCTGTTATAGAGGAACAGACCTTTGTGCTTGTTGATGCAGGTGAGGCCTTTTGAAGATTCCTCCAGCTCCTGCATCATGTAGGCCGATGTCAGGTCCAACATGGTGAACATCTTTCCTCCATCCAGGGTCGCAAATAGGTCGTCTGCCTTGGGTAGTGGGTACTGGTCCTGTAGTGGAAAATGGTTAATCATTACTTTATAGTCCCCACAAATTCTGACTGTGCCGTCACCTTTGAGTACCGGGACAATCAGACTGGCCCACTCGTTGAACTCCACCGGCACGATGATGCCTTCTCGCTGCAGCCTGTCCAGCTCAATTTCCACTTTCTCTCGCATCGTATACGGTACCGCCCGTGCCTTGTGGTGGATGGGTCATGTACCGGGAACCAAGTGGATCTGCACCTTCGCCTCCGAGAAACTTCCAATACCTAGCTTGAACAACAATGGGAATCTGCTCAGAACCTGGGCACATGAGGCGTTGTCGACAGATGAAAGCACTCGGATGTCGTCCCAGTTTCAGCGGATTTTTCCCAGCCAGCTTCTGACGAACAGTGTGGGGCTATCCCCTGCATGATCCATAGTGGGAGTTCGTGCACTGCTCCACCATGGGAGACTTTTATTTCTGCGCTGCCAATTACAGGGATCAGCTCTTTGGTGTAAGTTCTTAGCTTGGCGTGAATGAGGCTAAGCTTGGGCTTGTGTGCCTTGTTGCTCCACAGTCTGTCGAAGGCCTTTTTGCTCATTATAGACTGACTCGCACCCGTGCCCAGTTCCATGGATACTGGAATTCTTTTCAGTTCAACTTTTAACATGGTCGGTGGAGATTTTGTGGTGAAGGTGTGCACCCCGTACACTTCTGCTTCTTTGGTTCAAGTCTCTAGTTCAGCCTGATCCACCATGGATCGATCTTCCTCTGTAACGTGGTGATTTGCAGGGTTTGCACGGTTTGCAGCTCGTCTGTACATCGCTGGAGGTGTCCCATTGTTCTGCAGCCTTTGCAAGCATAGTGTTTGAAGCGGCATTGATGGGCCCGAGGATCACCTCCACAACGCCAACAAGGTGTTAACTGCCTCGCATTAACATTTGATGGCGGACTCTGGGTCATCTGAGGTCGTGCAGTAGCCGGTTTGTACATTTGGCCATGTACATTCCTGCTTGAAAATGACATTACTTTGTGCACAGTACTAGCTGAAACCTCTTTATGCTGCGAAATTTGTTTGGTGTTATCTGGTGGACATAAATGCCTAGGCTATCGTTATGGCTTTGCTCAGATTCGGTGTTTCCACAGTTAATAGTTTGCGAAGGATAACCTCATGGCCAATGCCAAACACAAAAAAGTCTCTTAACATTTTGTTCAAGGAATCCATCGAATTCGCAATGTCCTGCAAGGCGCCTTAGTTCGGTGACGTAGCTCGCCACTTCCTGGCCCTCTGACCGTTGACACGTGTAGAACCGATACCTCGCCATCAAAACGCTTTCCTTCGGATTTAGGTGCTCCCGGACCAGCCTACACAATTATTTATAGGATTTGGTTGTTGGTTTCACCGGAGCTAGAAGATTCTTCATGAGGCCATAAGTTGTTGCCCCACAGATGGTAAGGAGGATCGCCCTTCGTTTGGCAGCATTCTTGTCCCCTTCCAGCTCGTTGGCCATGAAGTATTGGTCGAGTCGCCCCACGAAGGCCTCCCAATTGTCCCCTTCTGAGAATTTCTCCAGGATACCAACAGTTCTTTGCATTTTCGCGTGGTTGTTTGTTACCTCGTCATCAATTGTTACACTCATAATAAAGGATGAAACTGAGTACTGTTTGCAATGAGTAAGTGTGACCTTAGCTCCTTTAATTAAACTCCAGAGCGTTGGTACAGCGTGGGAGGCCTGCTTATATACAGTGCTCCCACGGGATGCAGGGATCCCTTGGGACTCCAACAGGTAGGCCTTCTGGTGGTGGTGTGATACAGGTTGGCAAGGGTTACATACATAACAGATAGATAGATAAATAGATAGACAGACAGACAGACGGACAGATAGATAGATAGATAGATAGATAGATAGATAGATAGATAGATAGATAGATATAGATAAACAAATAGACAGATAGACAGACAGATAGATAGACAAACAAATAGACAGATAGACAGATAGATAGATGATAGATAGATAGATAGATAGATAGATAGATAGATAGATAGATAGATAGATAGATAGATAGATAGACAGATAGACAGACAGATAGATAGACAAACAAATAGACAGATAGACAGATAGATAGATGATAGATAGATAGATAGATAGATAGATAGATAGATAGATAGATAGATAGATAGATAGATAGATAGATAGATGGATGGATGGATGGATGGATGGATGGATGGATGGATGGATGGAGACGGACGGACGGATGGACTGCTGTGTCACATTAGCAACAAACATTGCTTAAAGACTGCATGACTTTACAGGGCCTGAAGCTGATTTCTGGGTTTCCGATGGTCTGTATATTCACTTTAAAGAACGCATTCAATCAAGGAAACTCTTTAAACATTCCATTTGGCAAGTTCCATCTCATCTGTTGAATACATATACTTAGTGCGCCTTACCTCCACAAGCTGCATCCTTTCTTGTATTTACTTAACTGCCAGATTAACACTTCGTGCAAATTGGCTGCCAAGTTTCTTAAATTACAACAGTGACTATGCTCAAAAAGTATTCATTGGTTGTAAAGTACTTTGGGAAATCCTGAGATGTGAAAGGTACTATGCCTTGTGCGAAACCCAATTGTGTGAGACTAATTATGGAAGGCAATGTCAAATCTTGGTATTCGTGTGCCAAGAAATCAGATATCAGTTTAACTCCTCAGTTTTACATCGGATATACAACACAGAAGCAGGCCGGCGTTTATGCTCCACTCGAGCCTCCTCCTGTCTTTCCTCATCTATCTCTATCAGCATAACCCTCTATTCCCTTCTCCCTCATAAGTTTGTCTAACCTCCCCTTAAATGCATCTATACTATTCGCTTCAACCATTCCCTGTAGTAGCGAGTTCCACATTCTCACCACTCTTTGGGTAAAGAATTTTCTTCTGAATTCCCCATTGGATTTCTTGGTGACTATCTTATATTGATGGCCTCTAGTTATGCTCTTCCTCACAAATGGAAACCTTCTCTCTGTATCGACCCTATCAAAACCTTTCATAATTTTAAAGACCTCTATTAGGTCATCCCTCAGCTTCTTTTTTCAAGAGAAAAGAGACCCAGCCTGTTCATCCTTTCCTGATATGTATACCCTCGCATTTCTGGTATCATCTTTGTAAATCTTCTCTGCACACTCTCCGGTGCCTCTATATTGTATTAATAATATGGCGACCAGAACAGTACTTAGTACTCTAAGGGGGCGAAATTGCATCTCGCCCCATTTGGGGGCAGTAACCAAGTTGAGGCGGGGCTTCCTGTGTCCGGTGCGGAAGTCTCGCCCCAGCCGAGAAATTGGGGTTACCGCCCCCGAGAGGAAGTGAAGCGCAATGTCGGGCGCTCCACTTTCCCTCGGGGGCCGGACTGCAAAATTTGCAGCGCTACACGGCCTCTCCGCGTAGTACTGAAGCGAGCACAGGGCCCTCACCTTCCGTTAAAGGGGAAGGCATACTGCAAGCTCTACAGTGGGGCGAGGGGCCTCCACTATGTCACCGGGGATGCGGAGTGCCGTGGCTGCAGCCCAGCACAGAAGCAACGTGCCAGGCTGCACCATCGCAGCATGGCCCGCATGAAACAAAGATCGTAAGGCCAGACCGGTAAGTCGGCCACGAGATAAAAATGGCGGTGTGCACCTCCCCTTTAATTTTCATCCCGCGAGGCTGGCACTGACATTGCTCGCGGCGACCTCAAGGGGCACTGGCCAATTACCACCACGGGGTGAAAACGAGCTGCTGTGTACAAAGATGATGTAATCGGCGGTGGCCCAGGGTGCTACACATGGGAGTGGTGCGCTACCTGTTTTGCATCTCTGCTAACTCCCACGCAATTTTGTGGGAGCCGGTAGCGACCCCCCCCCGCACAGGCGAGAAATCGTTTGCGCCCAGTTAGTGCCCCTGCGGGTGCTAATGGGAGTCGCAAACGATGCAAATTTCTCCCCCTAAGTGTGGTCTAACCAAGGTTCGATACCTTTCTATACCTCTAGAAATAAACCCTAGTGCTTGGTTTGCTTTTTTTTATGGCCTTGTTAATCTGTGTCGCAACTTTTAGAGATTTGTGTATTTGTACTCCGAGATCCTTTTGCTCCTCTGCCCCACTTTCCACTGCCTAGACTCGCACTTTCCCAAGTAATAAGTGACCTCTCTATTCTTCCTACCAAAATGTAATACCTCACATATATTAATGTTGAACTTAATTTTCCAATTATATACCCATTCTGCAAATTTATTAATGTCCTCCTGTAATTTGTTGCAGTCCTCTTCTGTATTGACTATCCCCCACCAATTTGGTATCATCCACAAATTTAGAAATGGGGTTTATGATTCCAAAGTCTAAATCGTTAATATAAATTATGAACAACAGTGGTCCCAGCATTGCTCCTTGTGGAACACCACTACCCACCTTCTGCCACTCTGAATAGCTACCTTTTACCCCTCTCTGCTTTACCCCTTTGAACACTAAGCACTGAAAATTTCATTGCAATCTTATATTAGTTGGAATAAAAGTAATAATTAAAAGCATGGACCCAATGGTATTAATGTAAATTTACTATTGTTTATATAATTTCAATATCAAAAGAGGTCATTTCAGGTTTGTATTCAGTGGCGTACTGATTATTCAAGCACTGTTGGCAGACGTCCTCTGGGTTTTGGAGCCTGTGAGGTCTCTACCAAAGACTGCTACCCACGCGACTGTGCAGGGGCAGACTCGGCCATCGGGATCCGAGCAAGCATGTAGGGCTCTGACTGAGTTGAAATTGGGTTTGCATCCCAGAGTACCTAAGGAAGTGGCCCTAGAAATAGTGGATGCATTGGTGGTCATTTCCCAACATTTCATGGACTCTGGATCAGTTCCTATGGATTGGAGGGTAGCTAATGTAACCCCACTTTTTAAAAAAGGAGGGAGAGAGAAAACAGGAAATTATAGACTGTCATCGGTGGTGGGGAAAATGCTGGAGTCAATTATTAAAGATTTAATAGCAGTGCATTTGGAAAGCAGTGACAGGATTGGTCCAAGTCAGCATGGATTTATGAAAGGGAAATCATGCTTGACAAATCTTCTGGAGTTTTTTGAGGATGTAACTAGTAGAGTGGATAAGAGAGAACCAGTAGATGTGGTGTATTTGGACTTTCAAAAGGCCTTTGACAAGGTCCCACACAAGAGATTAGTGTGCAAAATTAAGGCACATGGTATTGGGGTTAATGAATTGACGTGGATAGAAAATGGTTGGCAGACAGGAAGCAAAGAGTGGGAATAAACAGGTTCTTTTCAGAATGGCAGACAGTGACTAGTGGGGTGCCACAGGGTTCAGTGCTGAGATGCCAGCTATTTACAATATACATTAATGATTTAGATGAAGGAATTGAATGTAATATCTCCTGTTATGTATGTAAACCATTACCATGTCTAACCACCAGAGGGCTTATCCCCTGGAGTCCCAAAGGATCCCACAATCCCTTGGGAGCACCTGTATATAAGGAGGCCTCTCAGGATGGAGGGGCACTCTGAGATCTGTAGTAAAGGACTACGGTCACACCTTACTTTGAGATTGCAGTATCTAGTCTGACTCTTTATCCAAGACATAACAACTGGCGACGAGATACAGATGACGAACCCCAACGCAGAGAACTGTGGGCATCCTGGAGACATGTTCGGAGGGAGATGATTGGGAAACCTTCGTGGAGTGACTTGACCAATACTTCGTGGCCAACGAGCTGGAAGGAGAAGGGAATGCTGCCAAACAAAAAGCGATCCTCCTCACCATTTGCGGGACACCAACGTATGGCCTTATGAAAAACCTGCTCGCTCCAGCAAATCCCACAGACAAGTTGCGTGATGAGTTGTGCACACTGGTCTGGGAGCATCTGAACCCGAAGGAAAGCGTTCTGGTGGCGAGGTATCGGTTCTACACATACAAGAGGTCTGAAGGCCAGGAAGTGGCGAGCTACGTCGCCGAGCTAAGGCGTCTTGCAGGACATTGCGAATTTGAAGGACACTTGGAGCATATGCTCAGGGACTTTTTTTATTTGGCATTGGCCATGAAGTAATACTTCGCAAACTTTTGACTGTAGAGACTTCCATCTTGAGTAAAACCATAGCGATAGCCCAGGAGTTTATCTCCACCAGTGACAATATCAAACACATTTCCCAGCACACCAGTGCTGCTGCATGTACTGTGAACAAAGTAACGTTGTTTACGAATTGAAATGTACATGGCAGGACTTACACGCCTGTATCTGCACGTCCACAGATGACTCAGAGTCCTCCATCAAGGGTGGTGAATACAAGGCAATTAACACCTTGTTGGTGCTGCGGGGGTGATCATCGATTCCATTCATGTTGTTTCAAAGGATACATTTGCAAGGGCTGTGGAACAATGGGACACCTCCAAAGTATGTGCAGGCGAGCTGAAACCCTGCTAATCCTGCAAACCACCATGTTGCAGAGGAGGACAGATCCACAGTGGATCATGATGAACCAGAGCCTCAGACCAAGGAGGCAGAGGTATATGGGGTGCACACATTTACCACAAAGTATCCCCCGATAATGCTGGAGGTTGAATTAAATGGACTCCCGGTGTCCATGGAGCTGGACACGGGCGCAAGCCAGTCCATAATGAGTGAAAAGACTATCGATAAGTTGTGGTGCAACAAGGCTTCAAGGCCAGTCCTGATTCCCGTCCGTACCAAACTTAGAACGTACACAAAGGAACTGATTCCCGTAATTGCCAGTGTTACCATAAAGATCTGCTACGATGGAGTGGTGCACAATTTACCACTCTAAGTGCCCCACGCTGTTCAGCAGGAGCTGGCTGGGAAAGATACGCTGGAACTGGGACGACGTCTGAGCGCTTTCGTCCGTCGACAACACCGCATGTGCTCAGGTCCTAAGCAAGTTCCCCTCGCTGTTCGAACCAGGCATTGGGAAGTTCCAAGGAGCAAAAGTGCAGATCCATTTGATTCCGGGGGTGTGACCCATCCATCACAAGGCGAGAGCAGTACCTTACATGATGAGAGAGAGGGTGGAGATTGAGTTGGGCAGGCTGCAACAAGGGGGCATCATTTCCCCGATTGAATTCAATGTGTGGGCCAGTCCGATTGTTCCAGTCCTCAAGGAAGATGGCATCATCAGAATCTGTGGTGATTACAAAGTAACTATCAATCGCTTCTCACTGCAGGATCAATATCCACTACCAAAGGCAGATGACCTATTTGCGACGCTGGCGGGAGGGAAAACGTTCATGAAGCTGGATTTGACTTCGGTCTACATGACGCAGGAGCTGGAGGAATCTTCGAAAGGCCTCACCTGCAACAACACGCACAAAGGTCTTTTTGTTTACAACGGATGCCCGTTTGGGATTTGATCGGCCGCGGCAATGGAAAGCTTGCAGAAGTTGGTCCCACGCACTGTGGATGACATCTTGGTTACAGGTTGGGACACCGTTGAACACCTGCAGAACCTGGAGGAGATTCTTAGTCAGCTTAATTGTGTGGGGCTCAGGCTAAAACGCTCGACGTGCATTTCCCTGATGCCTGAAGTGGAGTTCCTGGGGAGAAAAATCATGGTGGACGGCATCAGGCCCACCAATTCGAAGACGGAGGCAATCAAAAGCGCACCAAGGACTCCCAAACTATTTTGGTAACTTCTTACCAGGTCTTAGCACACTGTTAGAATCCCTGCACTCTTTACTGCGTAAAGGAGATGAATGGGTATGGGGTAAAAGCCAAGAAAATGCCTTTGAGAAAGCTAGGAAGCTGTTATATTCAAACAAATTGCTTGTGTTGTACGATCCATGTAAACGTTTGGTGCTAGCATGTGATGCGTTATTGTACGGGGTTGGGTGTGTATTGCAATAAGCTAATGAATTTGGAAAATTGCAACTGGTTGCTTATGCATCCAGAAGTCTGTCGAAGGCTGAGAGGGCCTACAATATGTTCGAAAAAGAAGCGTTAGCGTGTGTTTACGGGGTAAAGAAAATGCATCACTATCTGTTCGGGCTCAAATTTAAATTGGAAACCGACCATAAGCCGCTTATATCCCTCTTTTCTGAAAATAAGGGGATAAATACGAATGCATCAGCCCACATCCAGAGATGGGCGCTCACGTTGTCCGCATACAACTATGCCATCCGTCACAGGCCAGGCACAGAAAACTGTGCCGATGCTCTCAGTAGGAATGGAGGTAGCACAGCCTGCAGATTTAGTTATGGTAATGGAAGCTTTCGAGAGTGAGCAATCGCCTGTTATCACCCGACAGATTAGAACCTGGACGAGCCAGGACCCCTTACTGTCCTTAGTAAAAAACTGTGTGCTCCACAGGAGTTGGTCCAGTGTCCCGTTAGAGATGCAGGAAGAAATAAAGCCGTACCAGCGGCGCAAAGATGAAATGTCTATACGGGCAGACCGCCTCCTATGGGGTAATCGGGTCGTTGTGCCAAAAAAGGGCAGGGACACCTTCATTAGTGATCTCCACAGCACCCACCCAGACAATGTAATGATGAAAGCGATAGGCAGATCCCACGTGTGGTGGCCCGGTATTGATGCAGACTTAGAATCCTGTGTGCACAAATGTAACACATGTTCCCAGTTAAGCAATGCACCCAGGGAGGAGCCACTAAGTTTATGGTCTTGGCCCTCCAAACCGTGGTCTTTGGTTCCTGTCGACTTTGCAGGCCCATTCTTAGGAAAAATGATTTTAGTGGTTGTAGCTGCGTACTCCAAGTGGATTTAATGTGTGATAATGTCGGCAAGCATGCCCGCTGCCACCATTGAAAGCCTATGGGCCATGTTTGTCATGCATGGGCCTGCCTGATGTCCTTGTAAGTGATAATGGGCCGGGCTTTACCAGTGCCGAATTCAAGGAATTCATGACCCGCAATAGGATCAAACATGTCACGTTTGCCCCGTTCAAACCAGCGTCCAACGGTCAGGCAGAACGAGCAGTTCAAACAATCAAACAGAGCTTGAAAATGAAGGCTCACTGCAGACTTGCTTATCCCGAGTCCTGCTTAGTTACCGCACAAGACCTCACTCGCTCACCGAGGTCCCTCCCGCTGAACTGCTCATGAAAAGGGCACTTAAGACAAGGCTCTCGTTAGTCCACCCTGATCTACATGAACAGGTAGCGAGCAGATGGCTTCAACGGAATACATATCATGATCGCGCGAATGTGTCACACGAAATTGAAATAAATGATCCTGTATTTGTGTTGAACTACGGAAAAGGTCCCAAGTGGATTGCTGGCACTGTTTTGGCCAAAGAGGGGAGTAGGGTGTTTGTGGTCAAACTCGCAAATGGACTCACCTGCAGAAAACACTTGGACCAAGCCAAACTCAAATTTATGGACTATCCAGAACAACCCACAATAGACTCTACCTTTTTCGACCCTCCAACACACACAAGTGGCAACCGACCCAGCGGTTGACCATGAAGCAGAATCCATCAGCCGCAGCAGCCCAGCAGGACTCACCACCCCCAGCAGTCCAGCAAGGCCAGCTGCGCAGTAGCCCAGCGAGGGCCCAACAAACGACTCACCAACACCAGCATTTGCACCGAGACGATCAACCAGGGAAAGGAAGGCCCCAGATCGATACATATTGTAAATAGTTACACTATTGACTTTGGGGGGGGGGAGTGTTGTTATGTATGTAAACCTATAATTATCATGTCTAACCACCAGAGGGCTTATCCCCTGAAGTCCCAAGGGATCCCACTATCCCTTGGGAGCACCTGTATATAAGGAGGCATCACAGGCTGGAGAGGCACTCTGAGATCTGTAGTAAAGGAGTACAGTCACACTTTGAGCTTGCAGTATCTAGTTTGACCCTTTATCCAAGACATAACTTCTCCAAGTTTGCAGATGACACTACACTAAGCTGGGTGGTAATGCGAGCTGTAAGGAGGATGCTAAGAGGCTGCAGGGGGACTTGGACAGGTTAGGTGAATGGGCAAAGGCATGGCAGATGCAGTATAATATGGATAAATGTGAGGTTATCCATTTTGGTGGCAAAAACAGGAAGGCAGATTATTATCTGAATGGTGACAGATTAGTAAAAGGGGAGATGCAACGAGACCTGGGTGTCATGGTACATCAGTCATTGAAGATTGGCATGCAGGTACAGCAGGCGGTGAAGAAGGCAAATGGCATGCTGGCCTTCATAGCGAGGGGATTTGAGTATAGAAGCAAGGAGGTCTTGCTGCAGTTGTACAGGGCCTTGGTGAACCACACCTTGAGTATTGTGTGCAGTTTTGGTCTCCTAATCTGAGGAAGTACGTGCTTGCTATTGAGGAAGTGCAGCGAAGGTTTATCAGACTGATTCCCAGGATGGCAGGACTGACATATGAGGAAAGACTGGCTCGGCTAGGCTTATACTCACTGGAATTTAGAAGAATGAGAGGGGATCTCATAGAAACATACACAATTCTGACTGGACTGGACAGGTTAAATGCAGGAAGAATGTTCCCAATGTTGGGGAAGTCTAGAACCAGGGGACACAGTCTAAGGATAAGGGGTAAGCCATTTAGGACCGAGATGAGGAGAAACATTTTCACCCAGAGAGTTGTGAACTTGTGGAATTCTCTACCACAGAAAGTTGTTGAGTCCAGTTTGTTGGACATATTCAAAAGGGAGTTAGATGTGGCCCTTACGGCTAAAGGGATCAGGGGGTATGGAGAGAAGGCTGGGGTGGGGTACTGAGGTTGAATGATCAGCCATGATCATATTGAATGGCGGTGCAGGCTCGAAGAGCTGAATGGCCTGCTCCTGCACCTATTTTCTATGTTGCTATGTACCTATGAAAGCAACGGGGGAGAAGGGTAGGTGCTTTGAGAAGAGCCCCCACTTTCATGTCCCCTCTCAATATCATCCTGCTCATGGGCCACCCGCACATCCCTGCTAGCAAAGAGCACCTTGCTGCACATCCGTGGGGCGATGAACACCCAAGTCTATGTTTATATCCTTCCTCGAGAGGAGGTCTATGAGTGTCTGCCATCTGTTGCCCACAGCAAGCATGTTCTCGTGTGACTGACACATTTGCTGCTCCATGCAGGTGGCCATCCTTTCCATGGAACAGCAGATCATCGCCATCGCCTGCGAGATGGCGATGCTCATGTTGGAGATGGACCCCTCCATTCTCTGCACATTTGCAGACATCGTGGCTGAAAAAGCTGTCAGAGCCTCATGCAGTTGTTGCTGCCCCTCCAAGATCACCCTCTTTCTTGATGGTCCCAAAGGTTCAGCCTCTGCATGCAGCTCAGCGTTCTGTGTCCTCCAGCCAGGAGTCTCCAGTGCTGTCCCTGTCAAAACCATCTGCTCTTGCTCACTTGTGATGTGAGAGGCACCAGGTGACAACACTACTCTATCTAGCACAGGACCCACCGAGGTCTGTGTATCTGCGCTGGTGCTGGCTGTGTTTGGGTCTGCTGTTGGAGCTTCCTCTGAGGAGTCCTCTTCCTCAGCTGGACAGTGGGGGTGACACCTGATGGACTTGAGGGAGATGAAAGAAATGAATTAGAAAAGTTATAATAAGAATGGGTAACGTTAACATTATGCATATGATGACATATCACTGGCTGCTAACGGCAGTCACCATATGAGTGACTGTCGTATGTCATGTGGTTTTATGAGATGTAATTCTGTCTCCAGTTTGCTGGGAGGCCCCCTCACTCAGTCTCCCACTGTCAGCAGCTCTGCAACTCCAGAGTTCTCCAGGGCCTTCTCCTCTGCTGGTGTTAGTTGGATGAAGACTGGAGGGCCACCTCTGGTTCTCCACCTCTCCCTGTTGTTATGGGTTCTCTTCTCCTGCAAGGTGGGAAAGAAGAAAACTTTGAATGAGAGTGATGGAATGAATATAAGGAATGAATGGGCTATATCTGTCGGGGATGACTGTGAGGGAGTGGCGAGGCATTGCCAACTGTCCTCCTTTTGTGTTACTTGCTATGATGGCATTAGGATGAGGGTGAGTGTCAGTGGTCATTAGTCAGATGGGGATGTGAGTTGGTACATAGAGAGGGACGGGTGGATCTGCAAGGTATGTTGATGTGAGGAATGATGGGCAGGACTAGGCTTGGGAAGGCAGAGTGATGGGGCTGTGGTGACAGGCATATCAGGATGTAGGTAAGTGCGACTCACCTTTCCTGACCTCATTAAATCATTGAATCTTTTCCAGCATTAGATCCATGTCCTCCTGACCACACCCCTGCTACTGATCTCCTCTGCCATCTCCATCCATGCCCTTTTTGTGTGTTTGGGTGGTCGCTTTCGTTGCTTTCCAGGGAAGAGGACTTACTTGCATGCTCTTACTGCCTGCACCAGAACTTCCAGGGAGGCATTGCTGAACCTTGGCATGGCCCTCTGCCTTGTCTCCATGACCCACAGTTTTATCAGTTTTGCCACATTATTGAGACCCCTGGAAACCAATTTATGCACTCCTACAACCTTCAAATGAGATGTGTGTAAGGCTGCTTTAAATATCTGCGCTTCAAGCGAGTCATCGATGATGTCATCAGACCTGCTCCATTTAATTGGGCCGTGTTATGTCTTCAGATGCTCTAATAATGACTCGACGAAACAATGTGTTGTGCTTGAACTGTAGTGACCTTCGTCCATTTAATGCAATTTCAGAGTGAGGATCATACATGGTGGCCTGCCTTTTATACTAGGCCTGGCACATCTGTGCAGGTAACCTACAAGTCTCCCACTGCAGTGCCCTCTGTTGGCACACCTTGTAATAGAACAAACAATAACCATGTAGGATACATGACATCACTCTCCCCCAAGTCTTTAGTCCAAACCGCCTTTGCATTGAGTGTGCTCTGGGCTTAGCTCTATCTGGTTGACCCTTGGAGGATCGTTTCCATCTTGGGTGAGTAGGTGGTGTTTCGTTGGCAGTAAAGTTGCTGGTGGCTTCTGTTTGTGCGTCCATGACCACTCCATTCCCGCACCCCCCCCACCCCACCACCACCACACACATACAGATTGTGCCGTTGGCTCATTACATTCATATACATTCAAGTCCAAAAAAAAAATTTGCGTTTACAGTATTACATTCATGGTACCATCGTGAGGTAAGTACATTGAATGGTGAGGTACTTACTTGGAATATACTTGGAGTCAGTGCTGGGGTCAGCACCGGTGCATGAGGACAAACTAGTGCCAGAACTGCTGGATGGTGTCCAGGTAGTCTGGTTGCGGCGCGGTGTCCAGTGCTGGCAGTGGGAACCCGGTTGGCTCAAGTTGTCTGCTCTCGGGACTTTTGCTGTTGCTTCTAGCGTTGGGCAGGTTCACAGATGCCTGTGACCTCCCTGTCTCTCCTTGCGCTCCAGGTTGCTGCTGCTCTCTAAGGAGCAGTCGTCTAGCAGTGCACAGGGAACTGCTGACTCATTTGCCTGGGTGTTATTTGGTTTGGGATTCCAGTCCCATTTGGGAGAACTGTTGCGGGTGACCCTTCATTCCCGGGTGTAGCCTTGATGGCGATAGGGTCTGCGGGCTGCGCCTTAGCGCAGTTTGCTCTTTCAGGCTTGTGGCGGTTGGTGCCATTGGGTGCCTGAGAGGTGGAGCTGATCAGGGGCAGGGTATTGATACCGTTGCCATTGCCCTCCTGAGATCGCTTCTCTGCAGCTTGTATATATTAGCTGCTTATGGCCACACTCCATGGTGCATGACTCTGGTCCCAGGGACACAGGCTACAGCATTGGGTAGCTCACTGGACCTGAGTGTTCCCGATGGGTGTTTGCCCGCTGCATTGACTGTATGCAGTTGAAATCCTACATCGTACAACGTTTCATTACTTATTGTAAATAACCTGTACCTCCGAATGCAATCGCACGACTTTTCCTTGCTTATTGCATGTACACAACTCTGATCATCAATTACACATTTTACACTGAACTCACAGTTGATGTTACATTGATTGAGAGTGTGGAACTGTCCCTTTAAGTGTGCTGAGTTGTGGGCCTTTTTTAAGAGAGCCTTGCTATCTTTACCCCAATCTTCTTCTTTGCTTGGTACCACGTGTTGCTCCATCAGCGCTGCACCTCGGGGTCTGGGCGCCGCCAACTTTTCCTTCAGCACCTCACCTCGTGGTTTGGGCGTCATCTTTCTTCCATCCACGATGTCGACTGCTGTGATCCTCTTCTCCCAGGGTTCCTCCACCGAAGCTGGGAAGTCGCCTTTGGATCTGATTCTCTTCCTCCGGAGTCCTGGAGCCTGGAAGGTGCGTTCGGGTCGTCCCAGCTGGATCATCTCCACGCAGTCGTGCTGAGCGGTCTGTGCCTCGGGTGCTGTGCTGGTCTGCTCTCTGGTGCCGGATCCAACCTCAGGTGGGGGCTTGCTTTGCCTCTGAACGCGGGGGACGTCGATTGCTGGAGGGATGAAATCTTCCCAGCTCCAATGGATCTTCTCCATCCACCTTCTTCCGTTGGTCCATCGCCTGCAACAATCCACAGGGGTAACTTGTGCACTGTGCCATCATGAAGTACTTTTATATCCGCACTACCAATGATTGTGATAAGTTCATTGGTGTAGGTGCGCAGCTTTGCCTGAACCGGGACCAACTTGACTGTCCCATAGCCTCTCAAAGGCTTCTTGATTCATTATTGACTGGCTCGCCACCGTGTCCACTTCCATGAAGATTGGAATGCCATTTATCTCGACTTCCATCCTCGATAGAGAACATTCGGTGGTGCAGGTAAACATGCTATATACCTCATCGTGGGGCTGAGCTGCCTCTCTGACTATCGCTTCATAATCCGTGCTGGATTCATGGCCATCTGCAGACTCTTCATCAGCACAGTGAGTCATATTTATTTTATACATTCGCTGGAGGTGGCCCTTTGTGTTGTGGCCTTTACATACATAGTCTTTAACACAGCACTGGTGAGCCCTGTGATTCCCTCTGCAACGTCAGCATGGTGCTACTCGGCGGACCTTGAGTTAAGGGACTTGGGGGCCTGTTCTCTCTCCCCTGAGAAGATTCATGTTTTACAGTCCAGCCTCTAAAAGGCGCCACTCTCTGCACAGTACTTGCCGGGTTTGAGTCCTGAGGATGAGTCATCTGCCTAGAGCCACAGGTCGAGATCATGAATGCCTGGCTCACGGAGATGGCCTTCTGCAGTGTGACTGTGATATCCGCAGATAGTAGCTTATGAAGAAGGCCCTATGGCCGATTCCAATGACAAAGATATCCCGCAGCACTTCGGTGAGGTGGTCGCTGAAATCACATGGTGCCGCCAGCCTCCTGAGGTCTGCAGCATATTTTGCAATCTCCTGGCCTTCGGTGTGTATAAAACCGGTGTCTGGCTGTGAGGATGATGAATTTGGGCTTGAGTTGTTCTTGGATGAGCATTACAAGCTCCTTGTACATCTTGGTCATTGTCTTCGCTGGTACCAGCAAGTTCCTGATGAGGCCATGGACTGTGGGCCTACAACTGGTTAGCAGGATAGCTCTGCGCTTATCAGCCAGTGTGGCCGGATTGTTGCCTGCCAGGTCATTTGCTGTGAAGAAATGGTCGAGCCTCTCCAAAAAGGCTTCCCAATCATCACCATCGGTGAACTGCTGCAACGTACCAAGGTTAGCCATTTTCGCGTGAAGGTCCGTAATCTCGTCGCCAATTGTTCTATCTTCAGATGCTCTAATAATGACTCCACGAGACAATGTGTTGTGCTTGAACTGTAGTGACCTTAGTCCATTTAATGTAACTCCAGAGTGAGGATCACACATGGTGGCCTGCCTTTTATACTAGGCCTGGCACATCTGTGCAGGTAACCTACAAGTCTCCCACTGCAGTGCCCTCTGGTGGCACACCTTGTGATAGTACAAACAGTAGCCATGTAGAATACATGACAGGCCAGGAAACATGCATGACTGTTTGAATTGGGGCCATTAAGTAAAACTCACACTGCAGATCGCGCTGTTCACATCTTTGGGTTCCTGACCCGCTACCCAACCTGACCCGCACGCACCCAATCCAACTCCAAGGTAAAGATTCCGGCCTCTATCTGATTTCCCCTCCAACTTTGCCTGAGTTCACTGAGTCTAATTGTATCTCTGCACCCATCATTGCCATCCCTACTGAGGTCAGCTTAGTGCAAATGAAGGCCTGAACCTGGGATCCCTCTGTTCTATATGGCTCGGCATCGCATAAGATGGAGCAATAGTCATCGGTAAAGAACAAATTATTTGGATAGGAAGTAAAATGTCAAGAGTGCCTTTCAAAAAGTTTTCAATCTTGCAAGAAACACCCGCACATAAAAGATTGTGCATCCGGTGACAACCAATATTAAATGTAATTTAAGCCTCTCACTTTGATTTGGACATAACCTCTAAATTCTTCGGAGTGAGTGATATCTGACATTTCTCAGTTGTGATTTATGGAATTCATATGCCAACTATAGCACAGGCATGAAGTGAAGAAGTTACATTGAGTACTGCCTCTTAGCCGATGGGAGAGGTAACTTTGACCCTGGTATATTGGCTGCAGAAAATATTCCTCCTTATTGCTCAACCCTAAAAAGGAAACTTAGCAGATTCTTAACATAGAAACACCTCCACGGAATTACAGTGTAAGATAAAGTTTTTATTTGCTTTCCAAAAAATTGACAACATATATATGACAATCATGCCCTGATGTCAATAACACCATTTAGAACTTAGCTACACCATTTAATATATACGTTGAAAACTGTACATTTGATCAATTTAACATTTATAAATCTACAAAACAATACTCTCTTTACTAGACTCATTATATATTGAATGTATTTTATACAAATTAAATACATAGCTGATGTTCAAAGAATAACACCTTACTTGTGTGTTTGTGTTACGAGTTATTGCAGTGTTAAGGTCTATGATGGAAGAATTGTTATTTTTTGACAAAACTACATTAAATAAGATGCAGACATTTACACTTAATTTTTACACACTTGCTATACAACAACGTTATGACAGATATAGTTGTAATATATATATTTTTTAAAAGCAACCAATGTTTAATCAATGCACATGTACTTTCTATGCCTTTACTTAGAATACATTGTACAATATAGCTACATTTTCTTCCGTGGTTCTGTTTCCCTGTCACATTTGCGTAGCTGCCGTAGACACAAGCTGATGTCTGTCTCAAAGTAGAAAATTGTTGAAGCACTGCCTTGATCTGCTGCTACCTGATATTATGAAATCAATAATCATTTACCACTCCCTGGGTTATAAAGTACACTGTTAATGCCCGGATCCCGATCTTTAAATGTAGCAATTCCAAAATATTTGCTGCAACTACTTTATCCTAACTGAAATGGAAAGTAATGTTTGAGTGAATAAAATGTTTATACAAATATTTAAATATAATCAAATGCTGACGTAACCAAGATGCAATAGTTTGGGTTCTTACTGCATTTGATCAGAAGAGTGTTTGAAAGTGAACAGAATGAGGATTTGGTGTACTTGAGGATCTAGTTAGTCAAAGCTGAGTTTCAATGCTAATGAACTGGCTTTGGGATCAAGTGGTAGTTTGGTTAGAGATAGTTGAGTGTAGAGACTCAGGAAAATGAACAAGATGACACTGGAACACAATCTTCCAACATTTTAGGAGCCAAAATCTGGAGCAGGCAAGTGAGTGATATTAAGGAGTCAACCTCCAATCGGTGTGCCTCTCTTTCTCCTTCCCACCCTCGTGTATCATATCACATTCCCCATGCTTATGCATCATTATCTTGTTCTTCTCCCACACTACATACATCTGCCTCCCAGTCCTCATATTTCCAGCCGATCCCCTTTACCTCTCCTCCTTATCCCAGTCTGTACAACTTGTGCTGTGCATTGCCAGTTAGTGCTTCTTCTTCTTCTCACTCTTCAGCAAGAGACAGTAAATGAACATTATTAAAGGCTTGGACTATCTTGGACACTGTCATCTAAATTATAAAATTCTATTAATTATATATAGAAGAATTTCTTTACATTTATCCTCTCTCCTAGTGGTAATACTTTGCTTTACCTCACTGCAAAAATAATCAATCCCCACATTGGCATCTGACAATGGTACTTGGGTGGAACAGGAACTGAAGTAAATACACAGACAAAGGGCTGAGAATGGGCCACAGGTACACAGGGGATTCCCACAGATTGTAGCCTCCATTATGGGAGTGCAGGGGTTTCAGGGAAAAATCAGTAGAGTCCTGGAAAGTATGGCAGGACTATTAAAGAATAGGTGAGAAAATTCCATAATTTTATTGCAAAACCATAATTTTGATTAATGGACTTAGTGCTATAAACTTGACAGACTGAATATGTTGACGTGTATAAAATAAGTCAGTGACTAATCACGTCTGTATGATCATAGAATCATAGAATCTTACAGCACAGAAGGAAGCCGTTTGGCCCATTGTGCATGTGCCGGCTCTTTGAAAGAGAAAACTATGGTTTAAAAATGCTAACAGTCTGCCTCTGTTGATGGTTGTTTGCCAAAATTACATTGTTATCAAAATCTGAACTGAAACTATTTTTGTTAAGTGTTTTACTGATGTCCATCAACAAAGGTTTATAGCCTTGTATAACTATTGGTCATATTTGTGGTAGGAGGTAGGTGCACAATAACGTAACTACAGTCCTTGGTCTCGATCAACCGGTGAAAGATTCATTTTCTGGGCAGTGTTAGTACCTTTTATTTAATAAATAATCTACATATAGGCTTCATCGCTTGGAGTGTTGCCATGCTCAGGTTGTTCGGGTCCATTCTCCCGACATTTCATGTCCTCGGTTGGTTGAGTCATAAGTCGGAGACGCTATGCACCAAAAACATAAAATAGTTAATAATGACTATGCTAGACAATATTAAGAACAAATCTCATCAAGGTCAACAGTTCTGCTTAGAAAAGCCTCTGACGAAGGGCCATCGACTTGAAACGTTAACTCTGCTTCCTCTCTCCACAGATGCTGCCTGACCTGCTGAGATTTCCAGCATTTTCAGTTTTTATTATAGAGAAGCCTAGAGTTTTGGCTAACCCAAATGGAAGGCTACTATTTCTTCTAGGTAAACAGTGCTAATCCTAAATTTAACAAAAACTTTAGGAATATTTTCAATACGATGAACCTCTCCATTGGTATAATTCAAAATAACTTGAAGAACATATTTCCTAGCTGCAGGAGATATCATTTATTTTTGGTTCCATTTGCACCTGGGCTCATTCAGATGACAGATTAGGATTGTGCTCTAAAGTGCTTCATTCACTTAAATTATAATTAGTTCTAGACTGGCAATTGAGCCAGGGAAGTGTTGTACTTCTGAGCACATAGCAGTGCCCACCTGGATCAACTTTTGTTGGCCTGGGTAACTCCACATTCACTTTGGGCCAGCCTGGAACTTCAACTGATTTGGAAGTAGATTATGTATATGAGTGAAGATCTAAGAGGTCAAATCTCTAAAGGTCTGACAATGAATGAATTGAAGAAATCCCCTACCAAGTAGGAGACAAATTCCTCATTTTATTTCATTGTAAAGATGTGGGAGTACATTCTATACAAAGTACTCCTTCTAGCTCTCCTCCTGTCACTGAAGTGCAAATCATGTTAAATATGGGCTGCATGGCAGCTGCACAGGTTGCGATGTTTACAGAAATATCTGGAACAAGGTTTATAACACAGGAGCAAGGAAGCTAGAAATGTGTTTAAGTTTTATAAATATCATAATCAATTGCACCAGTTAAAATTCATAAATATTGTCATAGTATTTGTAGTCCAGCGAATCATGTACTTTTTTTTAAAGTTGTGAGTAATTAATAAAATATGTCCTTAATATACAGTACAAATGCACACGAGGCCCATGCTTGAGAGAAGGTCACTCTGTGACCAGTAACCTTTATTTGCTAGCACTCAAGTGATGAAGGTGGGTGGAGCTTCCCCTTTTATACCTGAAAGTCCAGGTTAGGAGTGTCTCCCACAAGTTCACCACCTAGTGGTCATTGTTCTCACAGTGTATAACTTAGGTCAGTTTATACATGGGTTACAATGATGGTTGAATACATGACATCACCTCCCTGACAAAGTCTTATTGGGATCACAGGTTGAGTCTCTCTGGTGGTTTACGCTCCCTTGTAGAGCGCCTGAGTTGGGGCTCCGGTTGTTGGGTGCTGGCCTGAGTGTCTGCTGTTTGCGGTGCCTCAGGCCTGTCTGGACTGCCCACAGTGACTGGGCTCTCCTCCACTCTGTTCCGGTATTCAGTCACCTGTGGTGGAGTGAACTCTACATCGTGTTCTTCCTCTGCTTCTTCTATAGGATTGCTGAACCTCCTTTTTGTTTGATCCACATGTTTGCGGCAGATTTGTCCATTGGTAAGTTTAACTACCAGAATCCTACTCCCCTCTTTGGCAGTCACAGTGCCTGCGAGCCATTTGGGCCCTGCAGCATAGTTGAGGACAAATACATCGTAATTGACATCGATACCTCGCGCCCTCGCATTCCCGTCATGGTAGTCACATTGTGACTGACGCCTGCTCACGACAATTTCTTTCATGGTGGGGTGTATAAGGGATAACCTTGTTTTGAGCGTCCTTTTCATTAGCAACTCTGTGGGTGGAACCCCTGTGAGCGAGTGTGGTCGGGATCTGTAGGCCAACAGGAGGCGTGATAAGCGGCTTTGTAGGGAACCCCCTTGGATTCTGAGCATCCCCTGTTTGATTATCTGCACTGCTCGTTCCGCCTGGCCGTTTGAGGCCGGCTTGAACGGTGCCATTCTGACATGGTTGATTCCATTGCCTGCCATGAAGTCCTGGAATTCAGTGCTTGTGAAGCACGGGCTATTGTCACTGACCAAGACGTCCGGTAGACCATGGGCAGCGAACATTGCCCGTACACTTTTTAGCGTGGCAGAGGATGTGCTTGAATTTAAAGTGTCACACTCGATCCATTTGGAGTAGGCATCTACTACAACCAATAACATTTTTCCCATGAAAGGGACCTGCGTAGTCCACATCGATGCGTGACCATGGCTTGGCGGGCCAGGACCAGGGGCTAAGGGGGTCTTCCCTGGGCGCATTGCCCAGCTGGGCACACGTGTTGCACCTGCGAACACAAAGTTCCAGGTCTGTGTCTATCCCCGGCCACCAAACGTGTGACCTGGCAATTGCCTTCATCATGACAATGCCGGGGTGCTCATTGTGGAGTTCCCTGATGAACACCTCTCTGCCCATCTGGGGCATGACTACATGGTTTCCCCATAGTAGGCAATCGGCCTGAATCGAGAGTTCATCCCTTTGCCCGTGAAATGGTTTAAATTCCTCAGGGCATGCCCCGTACGTGGCTGCCCAGTCCCCATTCAGGACACATTTCTTGACTAAAGACAGTAGCGGGTCTCTATTTGTCCAGACTTTAATCTGATGGGCTGTCACGGGTGAGCCTTCGCTTTCAAAAGCTTCAACAGCCATGACCATCTCAGCAGCATGATCAGTAGCCCTTTCAGCGGTGGCTAGTGGGAGCCTGCTGAGTGCATCGGTGCAGTTTTCGGTGCCCGGTCTGTGCCGAATTGTTTAGTCATAGGCGGCTAACGTGAGTGCCCACCTCTGTATGCGGGCCAATGCGTTAGCATTTATGGCCTTGTTGTCGGCCAAAAGGGACGTTAGGGGTTTGTGATCTGTCTCCAGCTCAAATTTCCTGCCACACAGGTACTGGTGCATTTTCTTTACTGCATATACACATGCAAGCGCCTCCTTTTCTACCATCCCGTAGCCTCTTTCTGCCTGGGACAGACCTCTGGAGGCATAAGCTACCGGCTGTAACTGACCCTTGGCATTAACATGCTGCAACACACATCCGACACCATAGGACGATGCATCGCACGTTAACACAAGTTTCTTACATGGGTCATATAGCGTTAACAGATTGTTGGAGCATAACAAATTGTGTGCTCTATCAAAAGCCCTTTCCTAGCTGTCTCCCCAGACCCATTCACGACCTTTGCGTAGGAGCACGTGTAGTGGCTCTAACAGCATACTCAATTTGGGAAAAAAGTTACCAAAATAGTTCAGGAGCCCCAGGAACGAACGCAGCTCCATCGTGTTACGGGGTCTGGGTGCTCTCTGGATCGCTTCCGTCTTGGACGCAGTAGTTCTGATCCCGTCTGCTGCTACCCTCATCCCGAGGAATTCTACCTCTGGAGCTAGGAAGACGCACTTCGCCTTTTTCAGTCGCAGCCCTACCCAGTCCAGTCTGCGTAGCACCTCCTCCAGGTTGTGGAGGTGTTCTTCAGTATCGCGACCCGTGATGAGAATGTCATCTTGAAAAACCACCGTCCTTGGAATCGACTTGAGGAGGCTTTCCATATTTCGTTGAAAGATCGCGGCGGCCGAACGAATCCCGAACGGGGCATCTGTTGTACTCAAACAACCCCTTGTGTGTCGTGATGGTGGTCAGCTTCTTTGACTCACTTGCCAGCTCCTGGGTCATGTAAGCTGAGGGCCGGTACAATTTTCAAAAAAGTTTGCCACCGGATAGCGTCGCAAAGAGGTCCTCCGCTCTCGCGAGTGGGTACTGGTCTTGGAGTGACACCCGATTGATGGTGGCCTTGTAATCACCACATATCCTGACCGACCCATCCGCCTTGAGCACCAGCATAATCGGGCTCGCCCAGTCACTGAATTTGACTGGTGAGATGATGCCTTCCCTCAGTAGGCGGTCCAATTCGCCTTCTATCTTTTCCCGCATCACGTACGGCAGCGCTCTGGCCTTGTGTGTTGTACTGGCCTGGCATCCGGGTTTATGGAATCACTACCTTGGTCCCCATGAAAGTGCCGATGCCGGGTTGAAATAACGAGTCAAATTTGTCCAGGACCTGTGAGCATGATACTCACTCCACAGAAGAAATTGCATTGACATCGTCCCATTTCCAGTTCATGACAGCAAGCCAACTCCTCCCCAGCAGTGCGGGACCGTCCCTCGGGACAATCCAGAGTGGCAACCTGTTCTCCGAATCTTTTTGGGTCACGACTACCATGGCGCTGCCTAGCACCGGAATGATCTCCTTTGTGTATGTCCGTAGCTGTGCGTCAATCGGCGATAATTTTGGCCTCCTGGCCTTGGACGGTCACAACTTTTCGAACTGTTTGATACTCATCAGGGACTGGCTGGCCCCCGTGTCTAGCTCCATTGATATTGGGATGCCATTGAGGAGCACTTTCATCATTATGAGTGGCGTCCTGGTGTATGAACTGTATATGTGCTCCACATGAACTCGCTGAACTTCAGCATCCAGCAATTTCCCCCAGTGCACATTTGGCCTCGTAGGGCTTACATCGGGCCCGTCCTCCTCGTACATCAACCTGGCTGCAGGCTTCCTGCATATACGCGCCGAGTGACCGCTGACGTTGCAGTTTCTGCAGGTATATTGCTGATACCTGCAAACTCTGGCTGGGTATGTGCCTCCACACTTCCAACATGAGCTGTTGTTGGAAACAAAAGGTCCATTACCAGTCGATCGTCTCTGACTGTCTCTGTGACTGTCCTTAAGTGCACCATTGACAGGTGTTGATGGCCCCATTACTGGCCGCATTGTCCCTTGCGACGGCGTGAATCGACGTTCAGTTAGCCATTGTCTCTCTTGAATTCCGCCTCTGTGTTCGACTACATGTTGGGGCATGTCCGATTGTCCTTGTCTGCCTAGAGAACTGTGTGCCACTTTAACAATGTTGACTCCCTGTCCATTTGCTGCATTTGAGCCCAGATTTTTGTCAAACATCATTCTGGTCTCTTCCCCCCTGAGATAAATGTCTGGGCCATCAAGGCCGCCGTTTCCAAGGTCATGTCTTTGGTCTCAATCAGTTTCCTGAAAACCCCAGCGTGCCCGATGCCCTCAATAAAAAAATCTCACAGCATCTCCGCTCTGCATGCATCTGGGAACTTACATAGGCTCGCCAGTCGCCGGAGATCTGCCATGAAGTCTGGAACGCTTTGCCCTTCTCGCCGCCGGTGCGTGTAAAACCGGTGTCTCACCATGTGCATGCTGCTTGCCAGTTTAAGGTGTTCCCCAATCAACTTACTGAGCTCTTCAAAAGTCTTGTCCGCCGGCTTCTCTGGCGCTAGAAGGTCCTTCATAAGGGAGTACATCCTGGATCCACAAACCGTCAGGAGATGAGCCCTGCGTTTGTCGGCCGAATCCTGTCCCAACCATTCCTTAGTGACGAAACTTTGCTGTAGTCTCTCAATAAAATCGTCCCAATCATCCCCAACACAGTACCTCTCGTCTGTGCTGCTAGTGGCCATGCTCGCGTGGTTTAAATCCCAGTTTCTCGTCGCCAATAATATGTCCCTACTATACAGTATAAATGCACATGAGGCCCATGCTTGAGAGGAGGTCACTCTGTGACCAGTAACCTTTATTTGCTAGCACTCAAGTGATGAAGGTGGGTGGAGCTTCCCCTTTTATACCTGAAAGTCCAGGTTAGGAGTGTCTCCCACAAGTTCACCACCTAGTGGTCAATGTTCCCACAGTGTATAACTTAGGTCAGCTTATACATGGATTACAATGATGGTTGAATACATGACAATCATCATCACAGGCAGTCCCTTGGAGTTGAGGATGACTTGCATCCACACTAAATATGAGTTCTCAGATGACTGAAGAGTCCAATGCGGGACCTACAGTCTCTGTCACAGGTGGGGCAGACGGTGGTTGAAGATACGGGTGGGTGGGGAGCCAGTGCGCTCCTTCTGCTGTCAACGCTTGGCTTCAGCTTGCTCTCAGCGAAGCGACTCGAGGTGTTCAGTGCCTTCCCGAATGCTTTTCCTCTACTTTGGGCAGTCTTGGCCAGGGATTTCCAGGTGTCAGTGGGGATATTACATTTTTTCAAGGAGGCTTTGAGGGTGTCCTTGAAGTGTTTCCTCTGCCCACCTGGGACTCGCTTGCCGTGTCGGAGCTCCGAGTAGAGCGCTTGTTTTGGGAGTCTCGTGTCAGGCATGCAGATAATGTGGCCCATCCAGCGGAGCTGATCGAGAGTGGTCAGTGCATCAATGCTGGGGATGTTGGCCTGAGCGAGAACACAGACGTTGGTGCGCCTATCCTGCCAGTGGATTTGCAGAATCTTGTGGAGGCAGTGTTGGTGGTACTTCTCCAATGTTTTGAGGTGCCTGCTGTACATTGTCCATGTCTCTGAGCCATATAGGAGGGCGGGCATCACTACTGCTCTGTGGACCATGAGCTTGGTGCCGGGTTTGAGGTCCTGGTCTTAAAACACACTCTTCCTCAGGTAACCGAAGGTTGCGCTGGCACACTGAAGGCGGTGTTGGACATCGTCGTCCATGTCTACCCTTGTTGACAGTAAGCTCACGAGCTCTGGAAAATGGTCCACCTTGTCAAAGGCCTCATCGTGGATTTTGATAACCAGGGGGCAGTGCTGTGTGGTGAGGGCAGGTTGGTAGAGGACCTTTGTCTTCCGGATGTTTAGTGAAGGCCTATGCTCTCGTACGCCTCGGTGAAGGTGTTGACAAAGGCCCTGAAATTCTGTGGATGTTCTCCCGCACTCCTGCTGTAACTCTGGTGGGATGGCAGTGGAACCCCGAGAAAAACACTTGAAATAACCATTTACACCATATCTGTAGGGGTTCTGCCGGTCTGCCACCAAAGTTACAATGAGAGACTGGGAGAATTACCATAGAATTTCAGAGTCATACCTTCAATATAATTCAGACCATGGCTGGGGTAGAATTCAACTTGGGAGTGGTAGAGAGTATAAGAAAGGAGCCCCAGTCTATGCAGTTGAATGAATGATGTTAAAAGAACATTGTTAGATAAAAGATTACTCAGCAGCTCCAGAGAGAAATACATGTATTATTATTGTTGTTTTTATTTATTTGTTCACAGGATGTGGGCGTCGCTGGCAAGGCCGGCATTTATTGCCCATCCCGAATTGTCCTTGAGAAGCCTTCTTGAAACGCTGCAGTCTGTGTGGTGAAGTTACTCCCACAGTCCTGACTTTGTCGCAGTGGTTTGGTGCAATTGAGTGGCTTGGTAGGCCATTGTAGAGGGGCAGTTAAGAGTCAACCACATTGCTAAAGGTCTGGAGTCACATATAGGCCAGGCCAGATAAGGACAGCAGGTTTCCTTCCCTAAAGGTCATTAGTGAACCAGTTAGGTTTTTAACCACAATCCGGTAGTTTCATGGGGCTGGAATTTCCAATGGCTTACTGCCCGATTTCTGGGCGCTATTGGCCATTGTGGGCAGTAATCAGCTGAGCGAAAATTTCCTTAACTGAGTTACGCCGGCGGTTTCGAGGTACCGCTGGGGAGCGGACCACCGGCGTGCACCATCCTGAGATCGCCATGGCGCGCTATTTGGCTGATCGGTGACCCGTAGGTAAGTTTAAAAAAACACCCACGAGGATCAGCAGAGCTGGACGGTCGGTGAGTAGCTTTTCAAGAAAAATGTTAGTAATTGTTTTTTTTACTAATTATTTTAAAAATGTGTTGTGGTGATTTAGTTTTGAAGTGTCTTGGGAATGTTTTTTTGATTTGATAGTTGATGTTTTTCGAAAAATTATTTTTATTGTTTTTCTGGTGGTAGGCCCAACCCGCAGCCTCGGGGTAAATTTTTATTGATTTTTTTAATTTTATGCCCATTTTGTTTACGAACGGCCCAATCGACCCTAAATTGCACTTTTTCGTCCAGAATGGGGGCGCAAGGCTCATGTTTTTCGCTCGGCGGATTTAAAAAACATTTTTGGGGGGGCGGGGAGGAAGTTCTCGGCGGCAATAATCTTCCCAGTCTTTTGGGCAGCGAGGAAATTCTAGCCCATGGTCACTATTACTGATACTAGCTTTTTAATTCCCAATTTATTTAATTGAATTTAAATCACCTGGCTACCATGATAGGATTTGAACTCGCGTCTCCAGATCATTAGTGCAGGTCTCTAGATTAGTAGTCCAGTAATATAACCACTATGCCACCGTTCCCCAAATGAGTTAGTCTTTGCTCTTAAGTCCACCAAGCAGTAACAGTATCTGCTTCAATGTGTAAGGGTACATTTACACTGGCAGTTTAATGTTGGTGAAACATGATTGCTGCTTATGCACCAACATTAAATTTGCATGGTTAACCTGCAGGTAGGGCTGACCGGATTGCAAAGCGTAGCTGAGTGAAACTACCCGGAGTGGAGAAAGGGCTCGGCAATTAATGAGTAAGACTGTTGATGTTCTTGAAAAGGAGTAGATTGGGTACTCTGTAGTTCTCCAGTGATAACTCTCAGACTTGACTGTGCTTTGACACATGGCAATTTACTTCGTTTTCACAGGAAAATTAATTTGGTCTGCATTGTTTCGGCAATGTTTGTTTATGTTGTAAACTGTAGAACACATTTCTATTCAATTTGGATGTACAGATTGGATCCTGGGTACATTTCAGCAGTTAAGTCACCATACATTCATCAAATGTAGCTTTTCAACTGTTCTTACTTACCTGTTTTAAAGAGCCCTTTGAAATGAGGAACAAGTAACCCATGTAGCCAGGAATCAGCATCATGGATGATAAAGCCATACACCAGCCCACACCTTGGCCCCACTTGGGGAAGACATAACTCCCCATCGTAAGTGGTGTCATTTGAATTGCACTGAAGAGAAATACACCCTGCAAATAAAGAAATACTTGAGTTTATTGTGTCTTATTTTACCCCGCAGAAACGCCTCAGAACATTTTCCATACAATTCATTACTTTAAAGTATAGTTAGTGCTTTAATATAGGCAAATAAAGTTCAACAAGATCCTAGAGACGGAAATGAGATGAATCCTAGGTAATCTGATTTTGAAGAGGAATTTTGTCTCAAGATTGTTAGTCATTTTGGGGGAGAAATTTGGGAGCGCCCCATTTGGGGCGTTAACTTTTAAAAGTTTGAAATATTAGCACCAGGCATTAATATTTTCAAGCATTAAAAAAATTAAGCGGTTGTGCTCCAGGGAGGAAGTGGAGCGCTAAATCAGGTGCTCTACTTCCTTCCTAGAGTGCAAGAGGAGGAGTGCCGGGCTGATCGATCGCGGGCAAGAACCCGCAAAAAAATCTGCAAGAGAGGTCATTTTTTTTTTTACTTACCTTGGCCACCTCGCCTTTAAGCATCGCCCCCAAAGCGGCCTGTCGCCCGATGCACGCCTCCTGCAGCTGTCAGTGTTTTCGGCTGGCGATTTTGTAGGGGGTGGAACGCAACTTCGGGTCCGGAGTGCTACCGGGGCAATGGACGCAGCGATGACATCATGATCTCCTGGCAAAGGAGATCGGGGTGCTACGCTATTCTTCCGCCACAGAACTCCTGCCAAATTTACCAGGAGTCGCTGATCTCACCAACCTGTTGTGCCCCATTATCGCCCCCAGGAGGCATGAACGGGAGGTGCAAAGGAGCCCAATTTCTCCCTCATAATGTTAATTAACACTGGTATGTGTTTGTTGATTTCCTGTGATATCGTTCACCAAAAAAATTCTAAACAATTGTCTCTCTCTTTGTATGACGGTGCCTGTGCTTGTCTCCCACTCTGGGGGTGAAATGCAGTTTGGGTGGAAGGACAAAATGAGCAATAGAAAATCGGTGGCCTATCTTACACCCTGCCTGATTTTCTTTTACATTGAAGTCAATGGAAGAGAAAATCAGGCGGATTGTAAAGAAAGCCACCAATTCGTTGTTACCTATTCTGTGCTACCTCCCAAGACCAATTTCACTCCTATTCATTCTGTAATGTTGCTTACACACTTTGAAATTCGGCGGGTTACCGCCTCCCGCTAGTGCCTGGGGGGGTGTTAATGGGGCAAATCCTGCGCCGCACGTCACATTCGCCGGCCCCATAGCGCCGGCGATAACAGTTAGAGCCTCGGCACCTTTCACCATGCAGATCGTGGGCATCAGCGAGCTTGCAGTACTTGCTGGGCACCCAGTCTGCAAACTTCAGTAACACCTACCGCCTCACTCTGACAGTGGCAGGAGCGGAAGAGTGAACAAGCCGGCTAGCAGCGCACTGCTTAAAGGGATGCACCCCAGTACTTCTGTTCCAAAGATCATTGATGTGTGCTAGAGAGCGCAGGATAGAAACATAGAAAATAGATGTAGGAGTAGGCCATTCGGCCCTTTGAGCCTGCACCACCATTCAATAAGATCATGGCTGATCATTCCCTCAGTACCCCTTTCCTGCTTTCTCTCCATATCCCTTGATCCCCTTAACCGTAAGGGCCATATCTAACTCCCTCTTGAATATATCCAATGAACTGGCATCAACAACTCTCTGTGGTAGGGAATTCCACAGGTCAACAACTCTCTGGGTGGAGAAGTTTCTCCTCATCTCAGTCCTAAATGGCCTACCCCTTACCCTAAGACTATGTCCCCTGGTTCTGGACTTCCAACATCGAGAACATTCTTCCCGCATCTAACCTGTCCAGTCCCGTCAGAATCTTATATGTTTCTATTAGATCTCCTCTCATCCTTCTAAATGCCAGTGAATAAAGGCCCAATTAATCCAGTCTCTCCTCATTTGACAGCCCAGCCATCCTTGGAATCAATCTGGTGAACCTTCGCTGCACTCCCTCAATAGCAAGAAAGTCCTTCCTCAGACTAGGAGACCAAAACTGAACACAATATTCCAGGTGAGGCCTCACCAAGGCCCTGTACAACTGCAGCAAGACCTTCCTGCTCCTATATTCAAATCCCCTCGCTATGAAGGCCAACATATCATTAGCCTTCTTTACCGCCTGCTGTACCTGCGTGCCCACTTTCAAACTGATGAACCATGACACCCAAGTCTCGCTGCACCTCCCCTCTTTCTAGCCTGCCGCCATTCAGATATTATTCTGCCTTTGTGTTTTTGCCCCCAAAATGGATAACCTCACATTTATCCACATTATACTGCATCTGCCATGTATTTGCCCACTCACCTAATCTGTCCAAGTCACGCTGCAGCCTCTTAGCATCAGTGTAATCAAACAATGTGATGTATCTGCAGTCAGATAAAGGCTGCTTAGTCCCCGGAATGTTGCGGGATGTCAAAGACCTTTGCATTTCATCCCACAACATATCACCGTTCTGCACTCCCCGAATCATTGGGGGCTGCCGTGCAGACTCCAGTGACCCTCCTCATTAATGGCTGGAGGGCGCCTTCACTAATGCTCACTCCTGATTACACACTTCATTTTCATTACCGCTTGGAGCCTAACACCACTCACCTATGCCATTAGTGCCTGATTTAGCACACCCTGCATTCTTTCAGCACGGAGACTCAATTTCCCGGGTGTGGAGATTGATTAGCGTCTGGCGCTAAACTTGCAACTTTTCAAAAGTTAGTGCCCCAACTGGGGCAATACAGAATTTCTGTTCCTTTCTCTCATTGCCGTCTCTGTATTTTGTCATTTGTCTCCCATTCTCTTTCTCTTTCTTTCTTTCTCTAAATCTCTCCTTTCTTTTTCCTTTGTCTATCCCAACACTCTGGATCCCTCGGACGTACATTGATTTAATGATTTAATTAATATCTTTACCTTTCTCAAATCACAGCCTGGCAGCCAAACTTCATGGGTTGTAGCTAAATGAAGGGGCCAGGTAGAAAAGAGAAACTGAGGGCAGAGAGGGAACGATCTACAGTAAAAATACTTAATTGGAGGAGGGCCAATTTCAATGGGTTGAGAACGGATCTGGCCCGGGTAAATTGGAATCAAAGATTATAAGACAAATGTGTAATCGAACAATGGCTGCCTTTAAAGAGGAGATGGTTCGGGTACAGTCGAGGTACATTCCCACAAGGGGGAAAGGTAGAGCAACCAAAGTCAGAACTCCCTGGATGACGAAAGAGATAGTGAGTAAGATGAAGCAGAAAAAGAGGGTGAATGACAGATGTCAGGTTGAGAATAAAAGTGAGAACCAGGCTGAATATAGAAAGTTTAGAGGGGAAGTGAAAAAGGAAAAATGAGGGGCAAGGAGAGATTATGAGACTCGACTGGCAACTAATATAAAAAGGAATCCAAACATCTTATATAGGCATATAATTAATAAACGGGTAGTAAGAGGAGGGCTTGGACCGATTAGGGACCAAAAAGGAGACATGTGCATGCATGCACAGGGCATGGCTGAGGTACTAAATGAGTACTTTGCATCTGTCTTTACCAAGGAAGAAAATTCTGCCAATGTCATAGCCTGGAATTTTCCCCTAAAAAAGAGTTTGCAGCGTAGGTGCAGTGTTAAAAATTGGATTCCAGACCTGATCTCGCCTCCAACCTGCCTACTCCGTTTTTAACAGGGTGAGACGGGAGCGGGATAGGGGGCGGGCAATCACCCGGCTCCCAGGGGCCGGTATATAAATTTAAATATTGTAATGAGGTTGGAAGCTGCCTTTTTAACCTCCATTTTGAATTTAACTGCATGTGGACGGGTTTCATGCAATTCGTGAAACCCGGCAGTTAAACCGAGGCGGGGACTGCTGGATCCAGGAGGTAAGTGGCTTTGTACCAACCTCCTGGATATGGGGTCGCTATCTAACCCAACCCCCACAGTCGTAGACCCCCCCACGAGGCCTCTAATCGTCTCCCCAGGCTTTCCAATCCCGACCATGAGGTCTGCCCCCCCCCCCCCCCCCATCCTACCAATGATGCTCACGACAGTCACAATCCTCCGGTGGCCAGCCCTGATCCTCTCTGCCCCCCTGTCGATCCCCAATTCCCGCTCCCCTGATCCCGAGCCTCGGCTGACCACCACCCCCGGGATCCTTCAACACCCCCCCCCCCCGCCATTCCCCTACCTCCCCTCACGATCAACAATCCTCCCCTGCCGTTCCCCGACAAACATACCCCGCCCCCCCCCCGTGATCCCAGACCGAGCTAGCTGTTCCTCCACACCCCTGCAATTCCAGACCGAGCCAACCGTTCCCCAATCCCAGACTGAGCCAACCATTCGCTGACCCCTCGTAATCCCAGAATGAGTTAGCTGTTACCCAAATCACCCCTACCCTGGACAAAATTCCAGCCTATAGTGAAAGAGGAGGTAGTTGAGATACTGGATGGGATAAAAATTGATGAAGAAAAGGCACTAGAAAGACTGTTTGTACTTAAAGTAGATAAGCCACCAGGACCGGATGGGATGCATCCTATGATGCTGAGGCAAGTAAAGGTGGAAACTGAGGAGGTACGGACCATAATCTTCCAATCCTCCTTGCATAAGGGGGTGTTGCCAGAAGACTGGAGAATTGCAAATGTTATGCCCTTTTTCAAAAAGATGTGTAAGGATAAAGCCAGCAACGACAGGCCAGTCGGTTTAAGCTTGGTAGTGTGAAAGCTTTTAGAAACGATAACCCGGGAACAAATTAACAATCACTTGGTCAAGTGTGGATTAATCAAGGAAAGCCAGCATAGATTTGTCAAAGGCAAATTGCGTTTAACTAACTTGATTAAGTTTTTTTGATGAGGTAACAGAGAAGGTTGATGAGGGCAACGTGGTGTACATGGACTTCCAAAAGGCGTTTGCGAAAGTGTCACATAATTGGCTAGCCAGCAAAGTTGATGCCCATGGAATAAAAGGGACAGTGGCAGCACGGATACATAAATTGGCTAAGTGACAGTAAACAGAGAGTGGTGGTGAACGGTTATTTTTCGGACTGGAGAGGTGTATATTGTGATGTTCCCCAGGGGATGGCGTTTCTTGATATATATTAATGATTTGGACTTGGGTGTACAGGGCACAATTTCAAAATTTGCAGATGACACAAAACTTGGAAGTATAGTGAACAGTGAGGAGGATAGTGATAGACTTCAAGAGGGCATAGACAGGCTGGTGGAATGGGTGGACACGTGGCAGATGACATTTAAGGCAGAAAATTGTGAATTGCTACATTTTTGTAGCAAGAACAAGGAGAGGCAATATAAACTAAAGGGTACAATTCTAAAGAGGGTGCATGAACAGAGAGACTTGGGGGTACATGTACACAAATCGTTGAAGGTGGCAGGGGAAGGTTGAGAATGCAGTTAAAAAAGCATATGGGATCCTGAGATTCATAAATAGAGACATAGAGTACAAAAGCAAGGAAGTTATGATGAACCTTTATAAAACATTGGTTCAGCCTCAACTGGAGTATTGTTGTCCAATTCTGGGCATCGCACTTTCGGAAGATGTGAAGGCTTTAGAGAGGGTGCAGAAAAGATTTACAAGAATGGTTCCATAGATGAGGGACTTCAGTTACATTAATAGACTGGAGAAGCTGGGATTGTTCTCCTTAGAGCAGAGAAGGTTGAGAGGAGATCTGATAGAGGTGTTCAAAATCGTGAGGGGTGTAGACAGAGTAGATAGAGAGAAACTGGTCCCATTGATGGAAGGGTCGAAAACCAGAGGACACAGATTTAGGTGCTAGTGAGTTCCACTCTCATTAACAAATTCTGCGTGTGATGAGGGAGATAGATCACGGGAACTGTAGTTTTCAATCTGCTCATGTGGATTGACATTCCCAATGTGCCACACCATAGAGAATCTGTTAGCTGGTTGAGAATTTTTAGCTTAATACTAATGTGCAGGCCAGCAGGGGAGGCCCAGGAAAAGAATGCAAGCTTTGGGAATGAGCGGAACTTAAGATCAGGCCCCAAAAGAGAGCACCAGAATCAAGCAAGGGAGGTTTTTTGAAGATCCTCCAATATACAGTGTCTAACTTTGTAGGCTAGTTTGTGTTTTGTTTCAGAATTGTTTAATATTTTGTGTGTTTTCTGCTTTAAGTTTAATTTTGAGAGGTGTTTAGTCTGGTGGATGGGAACTAAAGTCACTCAAAAGAGTTTAAAAAAAATCAAAACCAACAATTTGATTAGTGTTATGGTGTTTCTCTAATTGGTCCATGGTATAAATGCAATTTTTTTTTAAAAGAGAATGTGGTTTCTGATAAAAACCAACCAGGACTTTTTGCCGTATGGATATTTTTCATGTCCTATTGATATTTTTCCCTACAAATTCAGCCTGATATCATATGTTTTTTTTAAAAAAAACAATCCTCTGGCATTGTTCTTGGACAGTCTGAGGTCTGGACCAAAGAGCCCACCTGAGAAACATCCCAACCTGACTTCACAGTCCTTATGACTGATTTGTGAGGTAACTTTCGGCATACTCATAATGGTGCACATTAGCAGTTTTGTTTGGATTAATAAGCAATCCCTCTGACACTAACATATTATGCACATGCATGCTCTTCCTTACCCCAACAATAATTGGAGTGAAAAAGGACCAGCAAAGTTTCCACCATAGACAAGGTTTGTGGCCGACCATCTCCTCGATGTTTTCAAAGAATCTGTTCACTCCTGAAGAAAGGAAATATCAATTTTATTCACGTATCTAACAAGCAAATGCAATAATATGAAGCATATTCATGTCCACGTAGGCACAATGGCACTCAGCATTAGTTAAATAGAGTCTAACAATTCAGTAATTTAATTTACTGTTAACACATTGAATAAATAAAATACTGCAGACAAGAATATGTTTACTGTGTGGAGGTTAGAGGCAATGTAAATGAAGACCCTGAAAACATTATAAAATATTGTTCGTATGTTTTTTATTCCCAAATGGTGTAGATTAATGAAGAGCTAATCTGAAAGAAATGTTGCTTATTATACAGCTAAGTAGCTACTTTTCTGCATATTTTCATGGCATGGTACACAATCTCTTGATGGGCAATTTAGTGGACAAATCAATGTATTCTAATGACAGACTGAGAAAAGATGAGAGTTGTAAATTGTGCAGCTTAAACAAATATACTTCTGTAGAGCCTGAGTTTCAGAGGTAGCTAGCATTGACTTTGGATTTTATTTGCTGTGTGTATGCCCCTCACATATACAAATAGGATAACCTTTCACGGCTGACTATTTCTGAGCAATGTGCACTTAAAATGTGTATTTTTGGTTAATTTGTGAATGTGATAAACTATGTTTCTCAATTACTGATAACAAATGTATTGTGATCACTTTACATTTATGACCGTTAACAATTTTTTCTGATTAACTATCTATTATTCCTTTTGTAGTTGTGCTATCATTGCCCTGTTATTGCTTTCAATAGTCTTTGAGTTTGAAGCAAAGTCCTTTTCCACAGCAGCTCCCCCCTCTCAGATCTCCACTAAGCTTCTATCTGTTGTCATTGATTATCGCTGGTTTGATTTATCTTGCCCTCCAGTCGTGCAAGTTCTCTTCGCTACACCCGTGACCTTTCTGTCATAGAACAAAGACAAAATGTATGCATCTCTCTTATTTCACGAGTGGAGAGACAGTGCGAGCATCTATTTATTTTTTAATCTCTCATTGGACCTTGGTGCAATCTTCTGCTGAGTATCAGTAGAAGTAAATCTTCTTTTCTAAGATAAACTTGAAACAAACCAAACTGAGATGGAAACGAGTCTGTCAGAAAATCTAGTCTTAGTGGCGAAAGGTATTTCACAATCCGACCATAGCTTTCTGTCGGACTTTCCCACTATATATACGAAAACCCAATAAAACGCCTGAGATGGTTCACAGGAGATTGTACTGATTCCAAAACCAACTGGTTTCTGAGAATTTATTCTCCTTTTGTAAAAATGTTATGTTTTCATTCAAACAAATGTCATGTTTGGCTGGCAGCAATTTTGGTGGTTCCTCTGCAAGTTTTCAGCAAGCAGCAGAATCTTTTCCAATTAACTGAATTAGTAACGCGATTATTATTTCAAGGTATGAAGGATAAAATGTTAAGAAGCAAGGATCTTGATGCACAGTTGAAAACCTTGATGTGGAGAGGCTGTCTGAAGATAAATACTGGCCAGTTTTATGTTTGATAGACTACTGCATGAAAATGCAGAACGTCAGGAATATTGTGATGTGAAGCTATGTCGCAGAATATTAATAGGCTATACCAACAATGAAATTCTTCATGAGATCTTTGAGTGAAATAATCAGCCACATAATTGCTTGATTGTTAATTTAAAGATTCCTTCATTTTAAAACAATGGAAAATAATTCAGGTAATCCCTCGGAGGTAAATCCAAAGACTGTTCAATGACCGTCCATTTTGCTTGGCTGTTATCCCTGATCAACAATGACAGTTTCTACATTGATATTGATTTTTATTTTCTGGTATTTGTCATCTTGTTCCAGATTCAGTCATTTTTCTTCAGTCGAGGATTCCAACTGCGTTCTCTTTTCCTTTGCTTTTGCCATGTCCCTACTGGTCAGTTTCTCTCTCCGATTCTTTTTCATTACTGTCTTTTATGAGTCTCGACTTTCTCTGCAGGATTTCTTCTCTCTTCCAAATTTCTATCATTATTGGGCCATTCAGAAAACAACTCTGCCCTATTGGCAACTAACAAACATGTTGCTTTATTTCTTTAACTTCGTTAAATACATTTTTCAGAAGTGAGTTCTTCCTTTAAACCCATCCTTTCTCTTCTGCTGTCTTTCAATAATTTCCCACATTTCTTTTAACAAATACAAGCAATGAAAAGGAAAGTGCTCATTGTAATGTATTTGCTTCAAGGGTTCCTTGCTTAAGAATTCATAGCAACACATTGCTATTAAGAACTAGTTGGTTTATTAACAAGGGTTTAACAATCACACTACACGTTACCAGTTCATCCACTAGGCTCACAACTGCATACCTCACCATGGATGACCTAGACCTAACTAACTGGGGTTTTATTGAGTCTTGTGAACATCACGTGCTAAGCCACTCACAATGCAATAGCTACAATCTGCGAGCATACTTACAGGTGCATACATTACACTCATATTTTCCATTAGAGTTCCTGAATATTGCATCATATTGGGCCAAACATTGTGACATTTGACTATCCTGATGGTATGAATGTTCCCTAGTTCTAGTAGGAAAGTTGAGCAGTAATGGGTGGAGAACTAAGATTCTGTTTCAACGTCTGCCATGTTAAAAAGATAGGATTGAGGGTGACTATCCATTGGGGGTTCTCCCACTTGACTGCCGCGAATTTTGATGCCTCTTCCATCAACATTATGGCAGGCAATTGAGAGAACCCAATGGAAATTCACCCCCGTTATGTGTAAGCACTTCAGAAGAGCAGCGAGAGCTGATTAACATTGAAACTATCTTCCCGGTATATGGAAAAACTAATAAGCATTTATGTTGCCCCGGAAGGCGGGACACTTGCATCTGTCATTAGTTGCATTTATGGTTGCTACAGATACATAATCAAAATGATTATCGGTAACAGATTTGCTCTGTTACAATATAAGATGACCGAAGGCATATTACACAGCAAAAAATATTTAATAATTTGATGATTGCATATAGTTTTACCAGTATATTTAATACAAGCATTATATATTGATTCTATTTTCTATGAATATAAGCCTTGAGCTGCAATTATACTAAAGCTACCATTATCAGGCTATTAGCTGCACAGCATGAGGCCCAGTTAACATCAGTTGAATTTGCATCTGGTCAAACTGAGGTCAGCTATCATGGAGATCTGCACTTTTGCTTAAAGTTATGCTCCTCAAGCGATTTATTTTAAATGGCCTTGGAAATGTCATATAATTCCAGGCTACAAATGTCTAACGTATTTGTGATCAAATCTCGTCTTCATTATTTTAGCAGAGGTGACAACCTGTTTATTTTAAACATGTTAATGCCTCTGTTAACATAGGAACAGAAGTAGGCCATTCAGCTCCTGAAGTCTGTTCCACCATTCAATAAGATCATGGCTGATCTGTACCTCAACTCCATTTACCCACTTTTGTTCCACATCCCTTGATACTTCTACTTAATAGAAATCTAGCAAACTGAAACTTGAAAATATCAATTGACTCAGTATCCACAGCTTTTTGTGGAGTGAGCTCCAGAGTTCCACTACCCTTTGTGTGAAAAAGTGCTTTCTGATTTCACTCCTAAAAGGCCGAGCTCTAATATTAAGATTATGCCCTCTTGTTCTGAATTTCTGCATCAGAGGAAATAGTATCCCCATCAAATACTTTAATAATTTTAAATACCTTGATTAGATCACCCCTGACTCACGTAAACCTAAGGGAATACAAGCCAAGTTTATGCAACCTGTCCTCATAATTGAACTCTTTAAGTCCTGTTACCATTCTGGTGAATCTGTGCTGTACCCCATCGAAGGCCAATGTATGTTTCCTGAGGTTTCGTGCCCAAAACTGAGTGCAGTACTCCAGATGGGATCTCACTATTCTCTGAATGAACTGAAGCATTCCTTCTTCAGTTTTAAATTCCAGCCCCTTTGAGATAAAGGCCAACACCCCATTCGCCTATTTGATTCCTTTTTGTGCCTGTGCGCTAGTATTTAGTGATTTGTGCACATTGACACCTCAATCATTTTGCTCCTCTAGTAACTCACCATTAAGAAAATATTGCAGTTTATCTTTCTCAGAAATACCAAACTAGCTGACTTCACACTTCCCCACATTGAACTCTATCTGCCATAGTTTTTCCCACTCACTTAGTCTATGTCCCTTTGTAACGTCCTACTCCCATCCACACTGTGCCTGGTATCTCATGGTGGAATTTCAAGGCCAACAGCACGAGAAAGTGGCAGTGGAGCTATAAAGTTCCCAACAAAATTAATGCTTATCATTTACCATGTGGCATCACATTGGTCTGACGTAGGCTGATGCTCAGTGCAAACTTGAACCAGTGTGAGGGTGCATTTACACAATAGTAGAATCAATGTGAAGTGGTTTTGCTTCATATCGATGCTATAGTAGCAATGCCCCCCTGAACCTGGAATCAGGGCCTGGTCTTCAGTCTGGAGTCAGGTTGCGACTTAATTCTGGATCTATGTTAAATTTGTATTGCAGTTCAGACTAGTAAAAGCTCCCTGAGACAAGCTTTGTGAGGAATTCTCACAGAACTTGCTTTTGTATGCTTAGAAGTGAGACAGAGATCAAGGGGGAGAAATTCCCAAGCTCCCCGATTGGGGGCGATAACCGACTCGGTGCGGCTCTTCCTGCGCCCGGTGCGGAGCTCCCCCTCCATTTGCCAAATTGTGCCTCAGAGGAAGTAGATCACAATCTCGCGTGCTCCACTTACTCTTGGGATGGGTTCCGGGGTGGTACTGGATGCTCCGGGTAGCGTTGACGCGTTTCAATGGTCTTCCCCTTCGGTTAAAGGGCTGGGCCGCTGTGCACTCTGCCGGGCCTCAGATGGCCTCTACTGGGCCACCAGGGCAGCGTGGTGCCGAGGCCGCAATTCGGCACTCAAACCGTAGTGCCGGGCTGTACAATGGCGGCCTGGACCACGCAACAGAAGTCGCGAGCGAGGTCGGCCCGGTTCGCAACCCGTGAGGCGGACACTGACATCACTCGCGGCAGCCTCGCTGGGTGCAGGGCAATATCCGCCGTGGAGTGGAAAGGGATCGGCGCGCGCCACTAAGGAGTCGGCGCACATGGCGATGACGTTGTTGCCGATTGCGCGGCGGCCTGGAGCACTACCGGTGGGGCGTGCCGCTACCGTGGACTGCGCCTCCGCTAACTCCAACGCAATTTTGTGGGAGCCGGTAGAGCCCCCCCCCCCCCCAATGAAGTGTTTTGCGCCCCATTAGCACCCCCAGAGGTGCTAACGGGCATCACATATTGCCACTTTTGTATTGATGCACACCTGAACCTCCTTTGCATCAATGTGAAAGTGGGAGGAACAATGCACCCTTGATCCCTCTCAAAGCAGAAACTCTGAAATACTTTTAAAAAAATGGTTGGAATCTTCCAGTCACAGAAGTTAAATGACTATATATGCAATCGTTCTCGGTCCGTCCAGAAATCTATAGAAGGTAAATATAAATCTTGTCTATTGCATGAAGAGCTTAGGATAAAACAAACCTCTAGTAAACTAATGACTTTGGAATTGCTTTCATTGGGATAGATCTTGGCTTTAAGATAGTGTAAAATGGGTGCGAGCAAGTTGGCATCTCTCCCGTATTTGAATTCAATGGAAATAAAAATGGGAAGAGATATAACACAAGCTGCCGACTGGCTATCACCCGTCCTTTCCTCTTCGTACTTTTACAAGCCATGGCTTAGAATTAGCACCGACTTCATTTTTTTTTGGCTTCTGAGTTTGAATAAAGCTTCTCAGGATAGTGACTTCCAAGTGGCACATATGAATGAAGATTTTTAACCAGCATGCTGTCCTACACTGTAGCTTGCATAGAGAAATAGTGTGTTGTCTTCTGTGAGCAAAAAATAGATATTGAAGTAATTTATTCGGCAGAGATGGAGTTGCTGGATTTTGCTATTCCACTGGCACTCTCAAATCGAAGAGAAATCACTGTTCCATTTTTTCATTTTCTGGGATGTTGAGATAAATTTCTTGGGAAGCCTTCTCATGTACTTCTACAGTGCTACATCAACGTATTCACTTTTTAACTGGGCACCAACCATTTATTTGTTGTCCCAAATTGTAATGAAATCTTCATGGCCACATTGCAGATGTATTGCCAGTTGTTTAGCATTTCTTTGAAATGTCACTTTCCACTCTCGACTTGCCTCTTTGGAGAGTATCATTCACTTAGCAATCATGTGTAAGATTACACAGAGGAGCATCGATCTGAGACTTGGAATTAGAATTTACAACAGTTGGCAGACAAGCAGTTTTTTTCATCGTGATCTTCACATCCATTTATTGGGAGATTTGACAAATTGCTTTAGTGAAATCAGCATATCAGGAGTTGCTATAAATCTGCAGATATCATCCAATATAACTCAAGTTATAGAAGTTGAATAATGGCCAACATTTGGTATTTTTGCATTTATTTTAAGATCCCATGAGATTTTATATCCTTTCAGTTCAGATAGTTTCTTTCGCCTGCACGTTTTTTGTTAATGGTATGCAGGACTGAGATGCATTTTCATTAACAAATTGGAACAAATAACGTGAAGATGTGATCATTGGTTTGAAGAGAATTGGCCAACAATTTAATTTCAGGTTGATCATTTTGGTTCCGCAGCTGACACCTGAAACTATTGAACTGGTGAATAAAAGCTGTCATTTAGTTTTCTTCTCATTCGCTGTCAGAATGTTCTTCTTTATCGTGTTATCACTCATTGCACGGCCTTGTAATATACCAGTAACATCATGCTCTATAGTGCCATATGACACACTTTTGGGACTGTGTGACTTTGAGATCCATAGTGCCAACCAGTGTAATAGAAGTTTAGGTAATGCAGTCCTATCACAGTCTTGTAGTCTCCTTAAAGCCATCTTCAGGTATATTGAGATCTATTTTCTCTTAACTATTACTGATTTTTTGGTATCTACTGCCTTGTGCCCTCATGCTACTATCATGGACATTTAATCCAACCCTTTTCTTGGGTACTATTTTTACACTGCATTTTATTTAATCAGTTGGCAATGTCTGAATTCCCACCTCTCTCCAGCCCCAGCCACCCCCCCCCTCCTCCCCAGACTGACCATGATCTGCCATTTTTTCCTGTGATCAGTTAGCAATTTCTGTTCCAATTTTTTTTGTTGCAATTTCCACTGCTTATTAGCACTCAGGCGTTTCCTTCATTGACAACTGACTGAAAGTCTGACAAAAAAAAGCCTTGGATGATGTCTTCCTCCAGCTCAATGTCCACTCTTGGACCAATCTTCAGCGCTTCCTACAGCTGAGAAAATCTTGTCAATTTGCAAGGGCTTGTTGTTATGCTTGCATTGCCTGCCATTGTGATAATCAGGAATTATCCAACTGAAAAAGTCCTTTCCACTCAAACTTTCACTCTAATCTGTAAATTTATCATATGTTGCTACTACACATATGTCAAGCTACCTATACATTTACATAAAAGGAGAATAAATTGCTCTAGTCACTTGCAGCTCTTTTTAAATGTATTAATGATATCACTACACATAGGGACAGCACTTCCCCTAAAGTAATTCAGTGTGGTTCATTTGTTATTAGCATGTAAGAAATTAAACTGATCTATGAAAAAGTTGGACTGTATGTTAATTGTGTCAACCACCAAATTGAAGCAAATGCAGGGTGTTGTGATCATCAGTCATGTTCGTTCCTTTTTTCCCAGTGGAGAATTGGCCTATTGCAGAAATAACATCAAAGTGTTCAAGAGGAAATCCTCATGCAAATTCTCTGAACACATTTGTTTGACCATATAGTGAATGTACTGTACTGTTGACCATATAGACTAATATAGATCAGATATAACTTTGGACTAGATTTTTAGAGGTAAACTTTTATGATTAAAGGTTATTTTTCTTTTTTAAAGTGTTATTGTTGTGAAACCATTCATAAAAATGTTTTGTTCTGAGTGTGTGCCCCCAAATATTTAAAATTGTGTCAGCACTCGTGGTTCCCCTGTGGTATTACACATGGTGGGTTGGAGGTTAGGCTGTATTATAATGTGGATCCAACAGCAATCATGCTTCAGGCCCCTGCAGATTCGGGGAGTCCCACCTAATCAATTTGTAACATGGTCTGTATTCCCATCTTTTCTAGCCCCTCTTCTCCCTTCTTTTATCTTCAGAGGGTTTCTCTGTTGCTTCCTCCCCTTTAAGAGGGTCTACCTCATTTCCCCCTTCTTCTCACTGAATAGTGCAGTTTGTTCTGTCTTCTTTCCCTCATGACCACCTTTGCTCCCATTTTGTGATGTGCAACCTGAGTTGGACTGTTGAAATAAATAAATGTCAGACATTTGTGCACCTGACTTTCCTTCAACAATGGAGAGTTGCAAGATAAAGTTAGGAATTCCTGTGGCCCGTTCCCATTCCCGCCCTCTCTTCCTCTTTCCTTCCTCCCTCCCTCCTTCCGTTCCTTTCTTGCCTTCCTTCCTTTTCTCACTCCCTCCCTTCATTTTCTCACTCCCTTCCTTCCTTCCTTCCTTCCATTTATGTAGTCGAATCTTCTTTATTTTTGGCAATGGTGAGTTAGTTATTTTTCTGTCAGGCAGAATCCTGGCAGTTTTCGAATTGTCAGAGGCTTGAAATCCCTTGGGGCACCAAGATTGCACATGCTCTGGTGCTCCACAGCCCAGGTGAATCATGCAAGCTTTGTGAATGGAAATCACAGCAATTTCCAAAGTCTTGAGGTGAAAGTTGTTTTAGGCTTTGGAAGGTGGCAACAGCATGTTTATAGACAATTTCTGCAGGGTTGATTTAACTTTTTATTTGTTATGTTTACATTTTATTTTAGTGGTATATAGTGGGGTGGGTGGGAAATCAACATGGCCATATAAAGTACTTGTGGGAAAAATTCAGGATGAGGTTGGTCCATCATTTTGTGTATGAAATTTGTTGTGAGATACTGATGCATATGTTCAAGTGTTCTTTTTTTTAGTTAATGTGAAATTTGAGCTAATCAGCATACTTTGCGCATTGTGAACTTGCTGGACATTTTCCAGATGTAACATTTTTAACTTTATAGATAGGTTATTCAGAAAAATATTCAAGAAATATTTCTCATCATTTCTGGAACTCTTGTGTAATTTATGCACTTGGGCAATTTTCAAAGCGTACACTGCTGCCTAATGGCCGTTTGTGGAAACAAATGTTTGAACAGTTCATTCTCTTCAATGTCAAGGCAAGTTTTTTTCCTAAGTTTAACTAGTAATGCTGTGATACCATGAACAAAAGCCAGCAATTTGGCAAGAATCTTTAACGCATGCCATTTGTGTTGTTTGTCAGATGTATTCTAAGAGTAGTAAATAACATTGTCATCCCCAGCAGAGTTGTCATTTGTTGTTACAGTGTACGTCACAAACCAATTTGTTTGTAGGTTAAGTGGCTGAAATGTTGCTTAGCTATTGGGACGTGAAAGATTCCTGCAGAGTCAATTATAGGATATTCTGATCATCTGGGATGACCACTCTCTTCCACAGTGAAGAAGTAGCCCATCCCAGAAATAGGATTGGAGTTGAGAAAACGATGCTCATGAGGAAATGAGTTTAGAATATATGAAGTGAAGGTTGCAGATGCAAAAATCATTCAAATATCCGTATGTCAAGCCTTCAAGTTAACTGTGTTCAAGATGAACAATACTTTATCATAGCCTGAACAAATTGTGAAATGTTGATTGACTTAAGAAGTTTACCATTTATAGTGCTAAGGTACTAGCTAAAGCACAAAATTACAAAAGTTAACCTGTCAGGCCATGATTGGTATTCTGTAGTTTGTCAATTAAAATTAGATCTGATGGTTTCAGCTCTGTGGTTACAGAAATGTATTTCTTGATCACTCACTTGTATGCTGTCAGCTTTGACATGGGTTGAGGGGATTGCAGCTAATGTAAATGATCCATATTCTTAAACTGGGAAATTGTGGGAAATGCTCTTGTGGCCAAAATAAGAGTGTAGCATCAATGAGTTCCTCTTTCAATTGTAATTCAGATTGAAGTCAGTCAGTCAGTCAGTAATCAATCTTTTGTTTTATACAACCCAAAAATGGACTGACACATTGGAATGCCTGGATGAGATGTTTCTGGTTGCCTGAATATAATGTAGACATTGAAAGTTCTGCAATGGCATCAAGTTCACACAGGTTACTTATGGCATCAATAACAATTTATTGATCTGTCTGACTTTTTAATGAATTGTAGTCAAACAATGATCCTTTTGGTTCTATATACAAACTAGAAAGCGTCAATGCCGTGTTCCTCAAGAGAGTTTCTGAGGCTATGTTATTCCTTATATATAGAAATCCTATTCCATCTCACATGGAAATCCTGAGATTGAGACATTTGCATATTTTATTCTTTAACAAATCCACTTGTCAGTGTCAGCTGTGGCTCAGGGGTGGCACTCTCGCCTCTGAGTCTGAAGGTTGTGGGTTCAAGACCCACAAGCACAAAAAAATCTAGGCTGACACTCCAGTGCAGTGCTGAGGGAGCACTGCACTGTCGGAGGTGCCATCTTTCAGATGGCCCATTAAACCGAGGCCCCATCTACTCTTTCAAGTGGACATAAAAGATCCCATGACACTATTTTGAAGAAGAGCAGGGGAGTTATCCCAAGTGTTCCGGCCAATATTTATCCTTCAATTAACATAACAAAAAACAGATTATCTGGTCGTTATCACATTGCTGTTTGTGGGAATCTGCTGTGCGCAAATTGTTTGCCGTATTTCCCACATTTCAACAGTGACTACACTCCAAGAGTACGTCATTGGCTGTAAAGCACTTTGGGAAGTCTGGTGTCATGAAAAGCGCTATATAAATCCCTTTCTTTCTTCTTATGAAGATAAGAGTGAAATGTCTCTGGCATCCTTAAACATGATCTCCTGAGTTAGTTGTGAGATGGCCAGCGCTAGCCAAAATGGCGAAGACCAACTGTTAACCGTTAGTTAGACCAGAGATATGCAAAACTGTAGCTTCCTCTTCTATTTTTGAAATCTGTTCTGAGAGGATATGATGATTGCTGTGTTGGATGTCAAATTAACAATCAACCATTTGTGTTACTCATGTAGAGTAGATTACCTCCCATGCTGAGCATATAAACATTTCCTCCTGTGTAGTGATAATCAGCTGCCACCACAGTCACAAATAACTGTTTGTATAGTCTTAATCTGATCAACAATGGTATACTGATCAAGCTGTTTGTGGTGGAGAGCGCCAACTCAGTTGCCTGGCTTTGATGATATCATGTGATCAACGTTTGCTGCTGATTCAGAGGTCTTTACTAGAGCACAGGCCGATGAGAAGAATTGCAAAAAGATGACACATCAACATAGCGGCTGTAAGACAAATATTCAACATTGCCTGAAATTTTACTATGCATTACCAGTACATGGAATAATCTCCATGTCAGTAATGCAGTTGACTAGTGCAGTGTTGATGCAGTGTGTCAGCATCCGTTTACCAGTAACTAGGAATATTCAGCCATTTATTTTGTGTGTATATATACAAAATATGTGTTATTTTGTTTTAAAGTAATGAGTATTGTGTCGGAATGTCTGTTTCAGAAAATTGAAGGGTTTAAGTGAGATCGTCTGTTAAAGGTTGGAATTGATCTGATAACTCTGCAAACTGCAATTTCTTTATAACCCAAATTTTCATGCAATCTCACACGGAACTATTGTAAAATGGTACAAAAAAGTATATTTTGGAAATTAAAGCTCAAAATTTTGCTGGCTAAACTTAGTAAAGTTGAACTTATTAATATCCTCATAGGAAGGAGGAGGGTTTTGTGGCCAGAAATATTTGATATGTGGTTAGATGTTATTTCTGATTCTGCATTTAAACAAACCGAAATATATAGCTGAATTTTGGTTCCCAAATTGTTGTAATAATCTTTTGCAGAATAAGTGTAAGATCTGACCCAATGTGACCCGATATCCAGCTATTTGATGCAATGACTGTTCGCCCGTCCGCCCCCATCCCCTTTGTTGGGTTCATAGGGTTGAGCTGCTTGGTGAAACAAGTGGTTGTAGCCTCATGATGACTATATGTAAAGGAAAAGATATCGGTGTCTTTCACACAGACTCAAAATACTTTTAGTGGAGAAGTTTCATGATACAAAATCAACAAAAAAATTGGTGTTAATAATTCTTACCATAGCACCAAGATATTGAGACGGTCTCAAAGAAAACAAGAAACAGCAAACACATTCCACTAGCAGAGTAGTAGTCAAAAAGTTTAAAGACATACAGACCACCCTAGGGAAAAATAATAATACATTGCTTAGATAGCTTTTAATTTAATACATCATTCTTCAGTATCTTTTAGCTGCGTGCCAGTTGTTGATTATAACTGGCACCCTCATTGCACGCTCAGTTTAGCTATCCCTAAACATAATTGACAGATCCTGACAATAGCTGTTCTGTAGGTAATTCTGATTAAAGTAAACTTGCAATACATGCACGTTTTCCATATCACTAAAATGAAGTTACCATGAATGTATTTTGTACAATCCCTTTGATACATTGTAAATAAACTTCCGTATACTTTATCTACCTTCAGTGCCTATGTGTATACTGTACAGATATCTCAGCAGTATCTAAGCATAGAAGCATTACTTACCCTATATATGCTGACACATAGTTACTGACGATGGTTCATAATTATCCATACTCTAGTTGTTTTTTTCTATTGCATTTCTATGGGAAGAGCTCAGAGGAATCATACGCCTACTAAATACCATTTTTCAAAACTTTCAATCTTTAATTGAAGCAATTACACACAGCCTTTATAACAAATTACTCCTTGAAAACCCTGTATAATGATATCACTAAGTCAGGCAGCTATGACCAATTGTGTATATTTTTACACTTATTTTCCATATAATTATACTACACTTTTTGTACCAAATATATATTTTATTGCATTAAAAGTAACTACCAATCTTAGTTTAAGTTCTAGTCTGTTTAGGACAAATCATAAATATTATTTACTGGTCCGAGTGAAATCTAGTGTTGACATTCAAAAAACGGTTTTCTAAATGTATTTATGCTACAAATAGAATTGTAGATCAGCAATATGAAAGGTTTAAACAGGAGATGAAAAGGGTACAAGCCAGGTACATTGCACTGAGGAAAAATAGGGAAAACATTGTTCTGTCAAGTTTCTGATACAAATGATAAAAGTAAGGTATATCAAAGACTGCCGTTCCATGGATGAATAGAGAGAGATTAAACTAAAGGACATATGTTAGGGTTGCTATAATTTATGTTAAGAATTGAGTGAACAATATCAAATGTCGCTGATGACATTAAATTTTGATAAGGATTGTGAAAACAGAAATAGAACTTTAGCTAGCAGGCTGGGCTGAAAGGTGACAGATACAGTTTAATTTTTATTTGTAACTAGAAATTGGGAAAAGAGCAACACCTTGAATGGCCAGATTTCAAAATTCGTCAAGGATCAGAGGTGTGCAGGAACACAGCTCATTAACAGTGTAGCACAAGTGGATAAAGCCACAAAAATGCAAACAGAATAATTGGTTTTATATCTAGAGGCATAGAATAGAAAAGCAAGGAAGTAATGTTAAGATTCTACAAGATCTTAGTTAGGCCATAGTTGGAGTATTGAGTAACATTTTGGGCACCCCATTATAGGAAGGATATAAAAGCAGTGGAAAAAGTATAGAGTAGCTTCACTAGGGATCAGCTGTTACAGTTATGAAGAGACATTTGAAAAGTTAGGGCTTTTTCACTGAAACTGAAAAGGTTGAGGAGTGACCTGATCAAGATCTTCAAGATTTTGAAGGGCTATGATAGGGTGCATAGTAATAATTGCTTTCATTGACCAGTGATTAGTAACAACGTGGAACTCATTTAAACTAATTAGAAAAAGAATTGAAAGGGTGGCTAGAAGAAAAACTTCTTTACACAGAGTGTAATTGGAATGTAGAATTCTTTGCCACGAACAATTGTTGAAATGAAGTCAATAAATTATTTTAAAAGGGAATTAGATAGTTGCTTGATAAAGAGAACTGCTAGAAGGTATGGGAAGTGAGCAAGAGAGTGGGATTAGAATAGGTGGCTCATGTGGGGGGAAAAACATCAGGGAAAATGTATTGGGCCAAATACCTGTTTCTCTGCTGTAACATTCTCGATCCTGCCATAAAGCCTAGTACATTCACTCACCTTTGATTTGAAAAGGTGACAGATACATTTTAATGCTTTATATACAGGTTTTGAAAAGTGCCATGTGAAATGTTGCTTAAAGCTCCTGCAATGTTTTTGATTGGTCTGAAATCTGACAAATGTTGACCTGAAGGAAAACATTTGCAGATTGGATGAAACAGAAACTGACATGATTTTCATCAGTAAATTCATTGAAATAATATCACATAGACAGCACCTTACTCAATATAGATCTCACCGATAGAAACTAAAGCATTATAGCTACATGACCCCACTATTTTTTATTTTATTTGGAGTACTTATTAAAATAATAAGCACCCAAAAGAGTGGAACGTAAGTGTTATATTAAAAATTCAGGATCAGAAAATTTAAAAATGCAATGGAGTTGCTGGCGGTTCAGTTGCGAAATGCAATACTTAATGCAAAATTGATCTGTAGACAGCTAGAATGGTGTAGGGTCCATCCCAATCCATGAGCTGCTCTCAGCTGGGGTAGTGGTAGAATGCGAGAACTGGCCTTCATGGCCTGGCCTGTGGAGGTAAAAATCAGCCAGGGTTCCCGCTCCTCATCACTATCCTTGCTGGAACCTGTGCATATTTTGATTTTAGGTAAGGATAGAAGCTGCCTTGTCTATGATGTTACCCAGAGTTCAAAGGTGAACCAAATGTGTTTATTCCCAATTTTTTTTTTGGAGATGGTAATAGTTAAAAAAGGCATCACAAAAAAATGAGGCAATACAGTTCAATAACATAAAAAACTTATGTTATAATATGGGTGTGGGAGGAGAGACTACCAGATTTGTTGGGAGCAATGTAATTGCTTTTAACAGTTTTGAATGGATATTAATCTATAGTTAGTATAAATTAATAAATAATCAAAAGGTTGATTCCCAATCAGTGAGGAATAATATTTTCAGGGAGCATTGGTTGGGTTATTGTGAACCCCAGCTCCTGATTTTCCATCCATTTAAATGAATGGACAAAAAAAATCAGAGACTGTGGGCCACAAATTGCCAACCATTCAAGTGCTGCTCCTCAGTGGCAGTAGCCGATCAGGCAATTAGCCCTAAAATGTACTCCGTTAGCAAACAATATCTATAATTTTAATATTAAAGATCTTTTATTATTTGCATTTTGAATTTTGTTCTGATCAAATTGCTGGAGATCGGAGCTAAGTAATGTAAGATTTCACACATTTTTCAAACTCCATATCAAACTCTTGCATATCATGTTTAAAATGTGTCAATTATAAGGGAAAGATCTCTTTACACTACACAAATCCTAGCCTCAGCCTCAGAAGATCATGTCCTATTCCACTAGTGCAATTTATTTCCACTTTCATATCAGTCTGAGTGGCATTCACAATCACCGTGGGGACAAGCACGGGCAATTTATGTGCTCTGAACTCCTACCCATTAAGTACTGGATTTAGAAAATACAAACTCATTTCATTTAGAATCCTCACAGAAAGGAAACTTTCAACAATCATACTAGACCAGTTAAAGGACAATTTAATAGCCCTCTGTAGTATACAACTGCACATTTGAAACTAAACTCAACCTAAATGAGTAAGCTTTGTTAATTCTGACAAGTAATTGATCTTTTATTAATTTCACAATATTTCAAGTGATGCCAATGACACCCTTAATTATGCTTTCAATTTATATTATTGCTGTACTCCCACTGGAGTGTTCCCAATTTAATCTCATGGGTTGAGTCTCAGCTATTCTCCACATGTTGGATGGAACTTTCCAAAAACCCTTGACATTAATGGACAGAAGAATCATAAGCAAGACACCTGTGAATTTCCAATCAGCCTCCTACTGCATTTAAGGCCAGGGGAACAGAGCCCTCACAAAGTTCCGTCAATTATCTGATTAAATCATCCAGTGGAACTGTTCTTTTAAAAAGAGTGAAGTGACACAACTTTGGCAATAAAATGTAAGTCTAGATTCAGTTCCAGTTACTTTTAATTACAAAGAAACATAGAAAATAGGTGCAAGAGAAGGCCATTCGGCCCTTCGTGCCTGCACCACCATTAAATATGATCATGGCTGATCAAGCAACTTCAGTACCCCATTCCTGCTTTCTCTCCATACCCCTTGATCCCTTTAGCTATAAGGGCCACATCTAACTCCCTTTTGAATATTTCTAATGAACAGGCCTCAACAACTTTCTGTGGCAGAGAATTCCACAGGTTCACAATTTCTGAGTGAAGAAGTTTCTCCTCATCTCGGTCCTAAATGGCTTACCCCTTATCCTTAGACTGTGACCCTGGTTCTGGACTTCCCCAACATCAGGAACATTCTTCCTGCATCTAACCTGTCCAATACCATCAGAATTTTATATGTTTCTATGAGATCCCCTCTCATTCTTCTAAATTCCAGTGAATATAAGCCTAGTCGATCCAGTCTTTCATCATATGTCAGTCCTGCCATCCTGGGAATCAGTCTGGTGATCCTTCGTTGCACTCCCTCAAAAGCAAGAATGTCCTTCCTTGGATTAGGAGACCAAAACTGTACACAATATTCAAGGTGTGGTCTCACCAAGGCCCTGTATAACTGCAGTAAGACCTCCTTGCTCCTATACTCAAATCCTCTCGCAATGAAGGCCAACATGCTATTTGCCTTCTTCACCGCCTGCTGTACCTGCATGCCAACTTTCAATGACTGATGTATCATGACACCCAGGTCTCCTTGCACCTCCCCTTTTTCTAATCTGCTGCCATTCAGATAATATTCTGCCTTCCTGTTTCCGCCACCAAAGTGGATAACCTCACATTTATCTACATTATACTGCATCTGCCATGCATTTGCCCACTCACCTAACCTGTCCAAGTCACCCTGCAGCCTCTTAGAATGCTCCTCATAGCTCACACTCCATCCAGCTTAGTGCCATCTGCAAACTTGGAGATATTACATTCAATTCCTTTGTCTAAATCATTAATGTATATTGTAAATAGCTGGGGTCCCAGCACTGAACCTTGCGGTACCCCACTAGTCACTGCCTGCCATTCTGAAAAGGACCCGTTTATTCCTACTCTTTGCTTCCTGTCTGTCAACCAGTTCTCTATCCACGTCAATACATTACCCCCAATACCATGTGCTTTAATTTTGCACACTGATATGTTGTGTGGGACCTTGTCAAAAGCCTTTTGAAAGTCCAAATACACCACATCCACCAGTTTCTCCCTTGTCCATTCTATTAGCTACATCCTCAAAAAATTCTAGAAAATTTGTCAACCATGATTTCCCTTTCATAAATCCGTGCTGACTTGGACTGATCCTGTCACTGCTTTCCAAATGAGCTACTATTATATCTTTAAGAATTGATTCCAACATTTTCCCCACTACCGATGTCAGGCTAACCGGTCTATAATTCTCTGTTTTCTCTATCCCTCCTTTTTTTTAAAGTGGGGTTACATTAGCTACCCTCCAAGCAATAGGAACTGATCCAGAGTCTATAGAATGTTGGAAAATGACCACCAATGCATCCACTATTTGTAGGATCACTTCCTTAAATACTCTGGGATGCAGACTATCAGGCCTTTGGGATTTATCGGCCTTCAATCCCATCAGTTTCCCTAACACAATTTCCTGACTAATAAGGATTCCCTTCAGTTCTTCCTTCTCGCTAGACCCTCGGTCCCCTAGTATTTCCGGAAGGTTATTTGTGTCTTTCTTAGTGAAGACAGAACCAAAGTATTTGTTCAATTGTTCCATTTCTTTGTTCCCCATTATAAATTCACCTGATTCTGACTGCAAGTGACCTACATTTGTCTTCACTGTTTAATTTGAAATGTGCTTGCAGTTTTGTCACAGTGTTGTAAATGGGAAGTCGGATAATGCAGTGTTTTATAATGATACTGGGTAACGTGCAATTATACTTCAACAGGCCTGCCCCATTAAAGCCCAAAGAAATTCTGAGGTCATTTAGAGATTAAGGGCTAGATATTAAACTTTTGGCGATAACGGCAATTTTTGGGCATTTTTTTTCAAAACTACCATTACAAATACCGCTATTTTTTAAAGGGTTAAATTAGAAACAAAATATGCCCGATGGTAAAAATCGGCGTTGCACGAGGATTCTTAGTGGAAACTGTGGTCCTCGCCAACTTTAGTCTGAGGCCGATTACCACTAAAAAGACAGGCCCTGGGAGGGGGAAAAACATACAAAAAAAATTGCAAAAAACAAAAAATCAACATTACAATACATTTACAAGATCCTTAACTAAGTAATCGCTGCAAAAAAATTAAAAAATTAAAAACTTTAATTTATCTTTTTTGTAGGCCTTCATACTTACCGCTGATTCTGGGGCTGCAATGCAGCTTTTTAACCTGCCATTTTTTTCGCGCAGATATGGGTGCACCGAATGGCCAATTTAAAGCGATATTGCGTTTTTTGGCATTGCACTCCGGTGGTCCGCTTTTCAGCAGTATTTCAAAACTGCCGGCGCACAACTTTGGCCAATTTAGGTGAGTAAATTTTAACGTCAAAAAAGGCAAAATATCGCCGATAAAATGGTGCAAGGCTGGCCAATTTCTAGCCCAAACTGTTGTTAGTGAGGAAGTTTGCAGATTGCCTTGTAAATTTCCAGTTCTAGATTAGAAGTGCCTGAAATAACTGCACTTATTTAGACATATATTCCTGATGCCTCAAAATGCAGGAGTTGATTTTAACTTTTGGTACAAAACAGGTAGTCAATGGGCAGAATGCTGTTTGTTCCTGCCATAACGTCCAAGCCATTACGAGGCCTGAGCATCATTTGCATCAGTCCAGCAAGCTGTACATACCAAGCCAGAGCTCCAATGCAACCTACTGGATGGGGAAGCTCGTTTTGGCACCAGCTGGCTGTGGGGGGGTGGGGGAAGGGGGTGCAGGCAATGATCTGTGAGACACACAGGCTGCCAGCAGGCCGGAGTATCTTAGTGGGGCCTTTAAGGCCTGCTGCTTAGGCTGTTCAATGCCAATACAAATATACGGAACTGCATGGCGCATGCTCTGTCTACCTATTTGTAGATCAAAGTTACAGTTGAAGTCCTATGTATTTCATAGCAAAAGTAGTTTCCCACCTGAGACAGGCACTCCTGCTGCCTATCTAAAGGCTCCTACCAAGATGGTAGCAGCTGGAGTGCAGGGTAAATAGGACAGTAAGTGACCCGATGCTATTTTTGGGCGGCTACTGCCCCATTTATACTGGGCAGTTGCAGTTAAAATTGGCCCTATGTCCAAAATGTCACGAATTGGAATAGAAGTAAGACTTTTATAAATAGATGCTGTAGATTAGCTTTGTTTCAATTTCAGCTCAGTCAAAATCAAAGTTGAATAATCACAAATCATGTTATGTGGTGGCTATTTTTCTGCAGCAAGTTATATTGTATCTGTCACATTTTCAGATGGAAATCAGCTTAAATCTAGAGATTACATATTCAATAGTTTCATGGAAATTAATTGTAATTTACCTGGGTAATGTTAGATAGTCCTATCAAATATGAAATAACACAGACCACGGCAATGAAAATCTCTCTTCTTCCTCGTAACAGCTTGGGAAACTCATCCACCAAAGCGGTTATAAAGCCTTCCACGGTGCAAAACTGAAAGAAGTGTTGCACATGAACATCAGTTTATTTTTCCTTTCGATTATGTAAGTATTTTTATAAACAGTGATAGTTTATTTATACTTCCTATTATTGTACATAGAAACATAGAAACATAGAAAATAGGTGCAGGAGTAGGCCATTCAGCCCTTCTAGCCTGCACCGCCATTCAATGAGTTCATGGCTGAACATGCAACTTCAGTACCCCATTCCTGCTTTCTCGCCATACCTCTTGATCCCCCTAGTAGTAAGGATTTCATCTAACTCCTTTTTGAATATATTCAGTGAATTGGCCTCAACAAAAGCATCTTCCTTTGCTTTTACACATGTAAAATAAAATTTACAAACATGGGCATTCCCTATTATCAAATCGGTAATCATTTTAACTTCTTGACAGCACTGTATTTGGAAATTAGCCAGAAATCTGAAGGGGATGCTGTGATTTTACAAATGGCAGGGTGCTGAATCAAAAATAGAAAAAAACATTCTTGGGAGTGACGAATACTGCCTCAGCCCCTTCCCCTATGGCTGCCTTTTTTTCATGCTTCAAACTCATTTTATTTTTAAATTTCTTTTTATTTCCTTTTGTTTACATTGAATGTCAGTCTGTTCTCTGAATAAATTTGTGATTTTTAATTTTATTGAATCTCTGAAATATTTTCTCTCTCTTTTCTTCATCTTCTCCCTCTCTCACACACATATACACGATTGCCCCACTAAACATCCTCCGAACAAAATAGCGTAAAGCTGCAAGCTGGGCAAATATGATTTATACTGTAAGTGGAGAGAAGTTCTGAGGTATTTTTTTTCCACCTTAATGATTGTGTGTTTATACACACATTATTAGGTCCCCTTCATTGAAACACCTGTGAACTCATCCATTTTTAGCGTGGAAGCAAGTCATCCTCGCTTCGAGGGACTGCCTATGATGATGATGATGATATGCAAATCAACTCCATGTCATTATTTGATTCTTTAAATCTTGTACATTGAGCTCCATGGCCGTTGGAAATCCCATTATGTGACCGGATGCTGGGAGATGAACAAGAGTAACTCAAGATGATTTGCTCTTCTGTCCAATGGAAAAGTATCTAGCCTTCATTCAACTCCTCCTCCTGTTAGCACAACTGAATTTGGGAACTCACTGTGTGAGAAGTGGCAAGTGTAATGTTAAATCTTACCACTCCATTACACACTGAGCAAGTTGGTACATGAAACGACATCTGAAGAAACAAAGTACAAGTTTCAACAGGTTCAATATCCAATTGTTTTATGGTAAGTATATTGAAAGAAGAAAATGTTTCCCTCAAAATCTAGCTTTTAAATATCTATTATTCAATTGTATAAAAGATATTTACTGAAAATCTGGGAAAAAACAATTTTGTAATCTACTTTTTAACTAAATTGTCTAGGGCAGTGTGCCCCAGAGTATCTCTTGCTTTCCAAGGTGAATATTGGCAAATGTAAAGATAAAATATGAATTGCCTGCCTCGGTCACTCTTGTTATTAAATGTTGACCACACTGCTGCATTTGCCATCTGCCAATCTGCTTTCTTATCTAACAAGGAACCTTGTCAGGCTGTACACTAAACATGAATGTATTTAGACTGTTATACAGTGCAGCCCTCAATGGAAGCTTGCATTGAGAATAGAACAATTCTTCACACTGACATATTTTGACAGCCTAACTTGGACTATTGTTGACACAAAACATTGATTTTACTAAGAAATTTTATTTTTATTACAGCGTTTCATCCTGGAAATTATAGCAGGAACACAGCCAGGGGCTAATCAGCAGCGTTACCCATAGCAACAGGAAACTGTTCAGTACTGATGTGTGGCTGATGCAAGGCTTGGATATGTCTGCACCTGTCAGACACAATCAGTAAAGGCATTCTTTGTGTTTTTCCCCATAAACCATTAGATACGCAGAGAATATTTCAAGCAAGTAGCAGGACAAATCTCTGGCTAAACCTAGCAGCTCTGTAAATGTACAGTTGTAATTCTGTATAATAGTACATAATATAATCAACTTGTTTTTACTTAGTGTAGTGTGAATCTTACTATTCAAATGTGTTTAAATAGCATAATTTTTAAATATTCAACTATATTAACAAATTTTATGTGTTATTAGTTAACAACTGTTCACAATTTCAATCACAAATATGTACAAAGATTTTTGGCGTCCATATTTATTTTGTATTAAAATTTTAATGAATTTGAATTAATCAAAAATGTGAATTACCTGCAATTCTTATTACTGACACATCAAATACAATACAAACAAAGTGCTGAAATGGATTCTTACCTGGCTATCAATCCCAAGCATAAGTAACATTGAAAAGAAGAGAATGGACCATAGCGGAGATACTGGTAATTGTGTCACTGCCTCAGGGTATGCCAAAAATGCCAGACCAGGACCTTAGAAATGAAAAGAAAATCAAATATTATCTGTTTTATGTTCTAGAGCAAACATAATTACTGTAGGTAAAATTAAATATGTTGCAATTTAATTTCTCTAAACTAATTTTCAGTGCAGGAATACACTGCTAAAATTAACTAAAAGCACTAAATGAGAAAAGATTATCCATTCATGGACCATGTACAGTTTATGATCACGGACTCTACTCAATCCATTAAGATGCTGCAAAGTTCGTCCCAAGGAAAGTAATGTTAAACTATAGAATAGCTATCAAACTTTACAGCTTATGTTACTCTTCCTCGGCTTGTTGCCTTCCCTTGGCATGTCATTTCCATGATCCCAAGGACCTTTTATGTTCCACTGAGCTTATGATGATCTCTACCCTCACCAGCTTGTTCCTGCTTCTAACCAGATATTTATTTTAGTGCTTTTAAAGGTGTTACTTGACACAACATTCACTGTAACAGTTGGAAGGCTAGATTATATATTTATGGAGAGTAATATATTTTAATTTTTAGTCTTGCTTATTTTGTCTAAAAAGCCCATTTTAATTGTATCTTACCTTCCTAATTAGGAACACAAATGCTATATTCTTATTCTCAGCTAGTATTGGACTTTATATTTTAATGTATGCTTGATTTTGGATACTATTGACCTTGTACATTAATATATTTTCTGGCCCTTAAAACAGGGAGAGTTTTCAAAAAATCTGATGATTTATTTCAAATTGTTGCCAGAGAATTCACACGGAAGAGAGTTTTATGACTGATAGGATTTTGCATCTCATTCAAAGACTTATAGTGCTTCCTACTGTCCTCTTTTCCTAAATGAAAGTATGACTCTGTACATTTGCTGGCCACCTTTACATTAAGACCTCTCTGGCGGGATTCAACACAGTACCTTATATGCATGAATCAAGCATTCCTCTTACCATATTTTGACAGATAGAATTAATAAGCGTATAATAATGATAACCTAATTGTGCCAATGATAATGATTGCAAGAGGTTAGCTATTAGTCTTATGTCTGTAGCCTAAGATCATTGGGTCCTTCCACACACATAGCAACAATAACTCGGATCTGAATATTCCAATTGCAGTCTATGTTCCTGCTGCTCTTGCTTGATCTTCTCACTTGGCCACCAAAGGAAAGTTTGTCTTCGTTCAATTCATTTTAAAGTCGTCCTGAGAAGTCTGTCATATGACATTTTCAGCACCTCTCCAGACCATCTCATTAATGTTTTCAGCAACATGCTGGTGTTGCTTCTCTGGTTTAGATCTCGTGATGCCATTTGACATGAGGAATGGTGTCGAAATATTGCATGTGAAATTTCTCTAGCTTTTTGTGCTAGCTATAACTATCCAATTAACGAGAAGGGACTTTAATCACAATAGCACGATGGATTTGATTTTAGTTTTAATTTTCAACCTGATATCACGTTAGCTCTAAAGGTTTTCCATCTCAAGAGAAGCTAGGACTAGTGTTCTGAATATGGCTGCGGACTTCCAAGTCTATTGTCCCATCATTGAATAATGCTCCACCCTGGATAAGTATACGGAGTCCCAGATTTCAGTGTGGTGGTCTCGGTGTTGATGGATTATGGCGAGTACCTGTTCTGACGCGCAGGTTGATAGATCGCTTCCACCTTCTTCAGGCCAAATTATTTCGCAGATATTTTGTAAACCGGTCCCTAGTGTCTGGCAAATCCTCTTGTGTGAGGTAGATTATGTGCATTCAGCTCGGAAGAGTATTTCTTCATTCTGCGTGGCACCATGAAGAAGACCACACTTCACAAGAGTAGATTTTAGTAATAGTCCTTTTGGGAGTGACGTGCGTTGAGAAGGAGTTACAGAAATAAGCACTTGTGGTATCCATGAGCCGTAAGACGTGCCAATGAAGCATATTCGTTGCGGAGGTGCAATAAGTACTCCAAAATCACAAACAGGCATAACATTTTATCATTGAACTTAAAATACAAGCCACCTGAAATTTCTTTTAGAGGAGATAGCATTGGGAAAATAAAAGTGTATCCGATACAACATTAAATATTCACTAACATCATTCAGAGGTAGCGCGAAAGATATTACCCGTACTTTCATTGCTACAATAAGTTCAGAGTGGGTCTAAATCTGTGCATTAGATGTAAGAGTACCCTGCAAAACTGCGTAAGCACAGGCGTGCACATACCTGAAGCAGCCACGTCTGCTATAGACCGTTTTGTCACATGTGCCATGAAGCCTACGATGGAGAAAATGACAAAACCAGCAAACATACTGGTGGTGGAATTTATACAGCACACGATAATCGAATCCCTGAAACAAGGAGCAAAAAAACCCATTGCTTTTGTCTGCAGCACGTGAAATGTTACAGAAGTAATTTCTAGGCCAACATCAAAACAGCACCAACTTGCGATGCCGGGCAATAGCGGGGCGTGAATTCCCGCTGGTGATAGCTAATGTCATCGCGGGGAAGCGTTTAGTGGAGGTTACGCATTTCCTCACTGGGGCAGAAGGAAAAGGGGCGAGTGTCAACGTCAAGCGGCTCCTGTGCTCCTCCTGGTAGTTGGTGATGAACAGCATTGGCAGAGGCTGGGGAGCAGGGCAGCTTCCTGCAGTTGGTTCAGTTTAGTTTGATCTTATTTAGGAGGCAGAAGGAAAGATAGAAAGAAGCGCTTGATTTTAATTTATTTGATTTCAAAACACATATATTGGCTGTCCTCTATCCTCTATGGTGTCTCCATTTGATTCAATGGAACAGTTTGGGGAGGGGGTTTAAGGCGCCATACGCATCCACCAACTGGTAACACAGAAATGCAAACCAGCCCCAAATGCCTGACATAAATATCGAGGTGTGGAATATAATAGGCTATCCTCGAGGACAATTACAATACTATTGTTAAACCAGGTATTGATTTGCACTAACTATAGATTTTGAAACGTTCTCATCTTGAAAATATGCTCAACAGTGTTTAAAGCCGCATGTGTGAGAAAACTACATACCCAACTGGCTCTAATGAAATGAGACAACCCCGTGCTATTGGACAAAAGAAACCCTAAGGCTTAGGTTTCATTGGATTAAACCTTGTTTCCTTGTTGAAGGAATTCGGACAATACTGAATTGAAGTGACTCATAATTATTGACCTCCCGAAGAATAACTGATTCAGCAGGGGTTGGTGTAAAATGCATTGTAATCGGAGAGGCCTCCCCTCCTCGGCAATAACGGGGGCCTAGGAGTAATTATAGAACATTAATCTGTGACAAATTCGGATTACTACAAAAAACAAAGTCAAATTAAAGCTGGAGAGGTTTAGAAGTGTAATCTGAACCTATGACACCGAATATTGCCTGGATCATCAACAAGTGATTGGATTCTAAGCTTTAAAGGGCGGGGGGGGGGGGGGGGAATGATGAGAAAGAGGAGTGGGACTTATTGGATAGCACTTTGGGAGAGCCAGCACAGAATGATGGGCCGAATGGCCTTCTATGCTGCATGGTTCTATAACAGCGTATTCTGGGAGGAGAATGCTGTACGCAATATGTAACAGTGACTGTGTAGGAACACGTTACCTGTAAATATTATTGTGGAATGTGTTGTAGCTGCCAAGCGCCACCAGAGAACCAAGGCCCAAACCGTAGGAAAAAAATATCTGTGTCGCTGCATCCAGCCAGACCTGAGAAAGAAATGGTGGAGGTTGGCGATGGGCGGCCGCAAATAAAGTGGTTTCATGTACCTATTTCTACGAGCCCGAAACCTAAGCCGCGCTGCTGACGTACCTCTGAATCGGAAAGGCGGCTGAAGTCGGGAGTTATGTAGAACAAGATCCCTTCGCGGGCGCCGGGTAGTGTCACTCCACGGAAAAACAAAATGAGAAGCATGACATAGGGATAAGTTGCTGAAAAGTAAACAACCTGTGAAAAGACACGGACCGTTCAGTATGATGGAGAAGATCGTGGTAATATACGTCTACATACTTTATCTGTGCCATGGATAGGATGGATTCGCAACACTGTTTTATAGGCTCTTTAATATTTAACTTTAAAGAATTATAGCTTCGTGCTCCAAAATGCACATGTTAAATGTCGCATTGGTGGTCAGATACCGCTGTCGTTGATGTGAACTGCTCCGAGCAGTATATAAGTTTCAAACTTACAATTGTGTGGAAATTAGATCTTTATTAGACTGATTCACTGTTAATTCTAGTGGGATCTGTGTAATTCCATTGGGAGGAGAGGCTTTATGTCTACGAGGAAGGGAAAAGTTGGAACTTATGCAAATAATTGTCCCCTTTGGATCAAATTAAAAATGATAATGGGAATGATAGCGGGCCATTCCCAGAGCCAGTGTAAGGCTGGGGAAGTGTGTGCCTGTACTATCGATTCAGGGGCTCCCACTTCGCCATTGCTCACTATTCATCGCTAACTATCTGGATTGAGCCGAAACTTCCTTTACCTGTTGCACAAATACTGTTCTTTAGGCAAAGAATGATGACTGCGGGGATGCTTTGCCACACGGGATGGTTGAGGTAGAGACCACTGCATCTTTTAAGGGGAAATGGTCGTTGGAACCAGCAGCGCTATGGGGAGAGTGCAGCTTTTGGGTTGCTCTAGTTAAAACCCAGCACAGACATGATGGGCTGTATGGACTCCTTCAGCGCTATGCAGTGAATGGTTAGGCTCTGGAAAGCACTGCCTGAGAGGGTGGTAGAGGCAGTTTCAATTGTGGTTTTCAAAAGGGAATTGGATAAGGACTTGACGGGAAAAAATTGCAGGGCTGTGGGGAAGAATGTTTCCGATGTTGGGGAAGTCCAGAACCAGGGTCACAGACTAAGGATAAGGGGTAAGCCATTTAGGATCTAGATGAGGAGAAACTTCTTCACTCAGAGAGTTGTGAACCTGTGGAATTTTCTACCACAGAAAGTTGTTGAGTCCAGTTCATTGGATATATTCAAGAGGGGGTTAGATTAGCCCTTAAGGCTAAAGGGATCAAGGGGTATGGAGAGAAAGCAGGAAAGGGGTACTGAAGTTGCATGATCAGCCATTATCATATTGAATGGTGGTGCAGGCTCGAAGGGCTGAATGGCCTACTCCTGCACCTATTTTCTATGTTTCTATGTTTCTACGGGGGAGTGGGTCTGGGTTAAGTGCTCTTGTAGAGAGCCGGCATGGGCTCGATGGGCCGAATGGCCTCCTTCTGTACTGTCACCTTTCTATGAAATGTATCTAGTCCACAGGTTATATTCTGCATGTTCCACACCCTCAGCCAAAGACATGTCGGAGATAATGTGGGGGGTGGGGCACAGCGATTTCACAGCGCAGTTGAAAATCTGACGTCCTCTGGTTCCAGTTATGTTAATGTCGCGGGTCTAACCGTGTCCGAGAATTTTTCTCTGTAAGGTCGGAATGACGTTACCTTTCCTGTCCAGCCGACTCCTTTCCAGATACAGAAATACACTAGAACCCAGGCGATGGCCAGTGTGATTGCAAGAGGCGCTCGAATTTGTCCAGGCTGATCCAACCCGTCACTTAACTGGTGCATGTTTCGTCTGTGGATAGAGTTATGTGTTTATCAGCAACACGTTTCATTCCTGGCTTACTTTTTTTGTTAAAGTAAATCTTAATTCGCAAAATTAGACAAAAGTCGAAAGAGATAAAAAGCCATCTTACTCCCAGAACTCCACAATTGGACTGGACACGTTAGTAGCATTGCTCATACTGTAGTTTGAAAAACACCTGTCTGTATTCCAGACATTATCACAACTCTGCCAGGGAAGTTCCTGTTTACAAAATGTCACAATTAGCTTCGTTTTTCATGAACTAGATCTCACATAGTCACCAATCAATCTTTATTATTTGTAGTCTTTATTTGCCAGTTCAACCCAAGCCAGCGCTATGAATGCAGTTATGTGGCATCATACATGGGATTTGCCCCTCTCCTGTGTCGCTCACTATAGAAGAGCCGATATTGATTTACAGTCGCCGAGTGCTTCATTGCCTTGGTAGTTATTTTGGAGAATGAGAACAATAGTTACTTTAACACCCATTATTATAACAGCCAAGAAAATAAAACTCGCGCTCAAAAGTAAGCAGAAACAACTTACTGAGGTGAATGAATTGTATAAGTAATAAATGGCCCAAGCAATTATGACGACGTAGTAGATGTTTAGCCAGAAGGAAAGGACTGCAGCTGCGAGACCCACGCCTGTAAATACAAGAAATATCGCGACGGCCGAAATGTTTAATATAACAGGTTGTGCCATTCATTCGCACATTATCAATCAATTTAAGGGCACGTTAACAAAGGCAGTCACTCTTAACTAAAGCTTCCAGTGAGGACCTCACACGATATTTATGAGATGCGAAGTGAAATACACAATGTTAATATCATCTGGAATAGCTTCTGTGAGACCGATTGTAGGGGTTTGTCGTTAGCCTTTTCTTCAGCTTGGAAAATGTTTTAACTATATTGGCCCTAACCTTTGCTATGAGCAGCCTGGGTGTGAGACAGAAGTGCCACCGAGAAATTAACATATTTTGTGTAGACTTTAGAACAGACCGCTCAAATTAAGAATTGCAATAATACAACATTTCAATGGTAGTAAACAATGACAAAAGAATGACAGTATTTTGAATTAGGTTAGAATGCCGCTGCAAATCCTCCTCTCTATCAGCTAGGAAATAGCGAGATGCTACATTTCCCATTGACAGTGTTTCACTTTCTCTGCACACCGGGGTCGGGCGAGCGATGCGCGGCGTTCTTGCTCGCGGTGCGGATTTAGACCATACCTTTGAACATTGGCGCCAGTCTCCAGATCCCGAGTCCACCGACAGACGTAAACTGACCCACCGAGCATTCCAGCAGGAAGATTGGCATCCCAGCAAAGATCAGGGTCAAGAAATAGGGTATGAGAAAGGCTCCTTATAGAGAACAATGAGAAGTATGTTAGAAAACCATGAGAAATAGGCAGCCTCATAAAATCCAGACTAACTGGAAAGATTAGACACTTAATAAATGTTGTTATAAAACACACGAGTTGGCATACCATCTAATACCATAACCCACGCGTTAAAATGCATTGCCTCTTTTCTTGAACTTAAAAAATGCATTCCGTTACAAGATTTGGGTATAGTGCCTCACCTGGATTTCACTATTCCAATTTTTACACATAAAATTGCTGCATTATTTTGCAGTAATTCAATAGCCGACAATATTCGATATCAACACAACTGCACAGAGCTCGGCGTGGTTGATCTTTAATGTGTAATTGACTCTAGATTTTGAAATCCAATCCCAGTAAAGAGGAAATGTTCTGGTTTCGCTTTGTTTGAACTATTGCTTTATTTAGAAAGTATGCCGTGAAGTGAAAAGTAAGGTTTACCTCCGCCGTTCTTGCCACACAGGTAAGGAAAGCGCCACACATTTCCCAGACCGATTGCATATCCAATACACGAGAGCAGAAAGTCATATTTTCCTCCCCATTTCTCTCTCTCGGGAATCTTTCTGGTCTTTTGGACCTTCACCACCAGGGTTTTCGGTTTGTCGTTGGAGGTGGGGACGTCGTGGAGCTCGGTGGAAATTTGCCCGTCGGGTGTTTTTGCGCCGTTGGTCGCCATGCCTTTAAATTTGGGCGCCGAGCGTCTGGGAGTTGGGCGGAAATTTTCAGCACCAGACCACGTGGAAAGCAGCTTCGCGGTTCTGTCTGACCAGCACAGGTGAAAAAAAATATCGTGGACTCGGAACCCTAGCCGAACTTGCAGTGGGGGGAGAGACGGCTGAGTTCGTTCTGGATGAAGCGAGATTTAGCCAGGCGGGGAAAGGTGCTGGAATGAGACAAGGATACGCAGGCTAGAGCTCGTAACGATAGAAACAGCCAAAGGCACGTGCGTTCATTCTGCTATCAGTTTGGTCATATTGGCGGCTTTGGGTCACATGTCATTTCAGAGTTTGACTAAATTAATAACAGTTGTCGGATTTCAGAGCACAATACGCGGCGATCTTACCACAGCTTGAGGACATTCTAACTATTCATCGTTTCCCATTTCTTTACAAGGAAACCTTGCTGTAAAAAGCCATCTATCGCCTTTATTAAAACATATCGTCGAGGCTTTTGCAACTGCCTGTCACATTTCCCCACAAACAGACTACTTTCTGCCAATGTGCTCTGTGTCCATGTGCTACAAAGCCTCGCTGCTAAGCAGGAACTGTCCGCACGATGTGAACGGTGTGCAACAGACCTGAATCCTTGAGCAGAATTCTGGACATTGCCATAAAGTGATGGCGATCACATTAAATCGGAAAGTCCAGTCGGACCTGCACCAACAGGACGTCTCAAGCTCCGAGCATTGCCCGTCAAGCTGTCTGCTTGTGATGTGTATAAAAATATCCCCTGTCGCTTTCGATTGATCAAAGTAAAGATCGCCAGCATTTCTTCCCCACTGATGAATTTCTGGAGAAGAAATAGCCTGGCGTCTTAACCCTAGTGTTCTCGACTTTCAAATCTTAGCCATTGCAATGAAATCCCCCCACACCAGCATTCGAGCACATTCCCATAGACCAACAATCAAACTTTTCTCAATCGTTCAGTATGAGCTGTACAAGGAAACTATTGCTACACAACCACATTGAGATTACAGTCGTTTCAAATACGTGCAATTTTACACTTCAAATCAGCCCACCGGCTTGCTGTTAATTTGTTTTCCTCACAAACCTCGATCAATGAAACAGTTCGCTCTCTGGAAAGACTTAAACCGTCCACTTACAGTTCCAAAGCGCGGGGCGAGCCCGTGTTTACACTTGGATGTTGTTCCCTCCTCTGGTCGAGTAGCAAATCTGTGTTGTTGTTGTTTGGGGGTTGCGAGCTGAGAGGCGACGGCTCAGTGTCTTGCCAGAGCGCGGCTCTGAGAGTGCAGCGAGCGGAGAGGAGCAGAGGGGCAGGGAGCAAGAAGGATGAGGCTTCGGCGCAAGTCTAATTCCTCCAGCGACAACGTAGCGTGCGGCGCGCAGCCCGCCACTCTCATCTACATAGCGTCAATGTCATCTCAAAGTCACATCCACTCAGATGGCAGTGGGTTCCGCGCTACTGCCCCTTCCTCTTTTGGTTTGCTCCAGCCCTCACAGAGCCCGGGTTTTTGTTGTTGTTGATGCTTGCTGCCTACTTTCAACAAGTTAACACTGTGCGGGTGCCAAACACAAGTCCCATTTCGTAGGCTGGTCGATAATGCCAAGTGGGAAAGTATTAGCATTTTAATGGGCTGGCACGTTATTTTGGAACATGAAATCCTGAGGGCTTTGACACACGGTAGAGCTAGTGCTGCAAACCGCTCATGTTTCTCAAGTAATGTCACGCAGAAAAGCCACGACTTGATTTTAATTTGAACATTGCAGAAAGCGATATACATGCTATGGACAACATTAAAAGCATAAAATTGCGGTGAAGTTGCCACTACGCCTGTACTTCCTTCACTTCATGCTGTAAATGTTACAGACCAAATCACTTTATAAACACGGAGTTAATTGAGAACACGATCAAGTTTGCTACGAGCCATTTCTAGTTTTAAAGGGTATTAACTATACGGGATAGGCACCGTCAGTTCTAAAGGGTTGTAGAGTTAGACTAGCTAAATTTGAATGAAGGAATGGGACGTCCTACCCTGATCAGGGCAAGGAAAGTTTCACTCAATACAAGGAAGCAGAAACACCTCAAATCTTCCAGTTGCGAAGATAACGCCTTAGCCGAGTTTTTAAATCAAGTTCTGCACGAAAAGCGCAAAGAAATTCACTTCACCACAAGCCACAATTTCAACTGGCAGCATTCGGGATCCTGGCAGACTAAGATAAGCGAAACAGTCAATATTACTTGCTCTGGAGGTAAGCGATAAATTGCGAACAGTATTTATAATCGTCTTAACTTCCACAAGCCAGAGAAGAAAAGGCTTCAGTGCCCAAACTCCGGAACAACAGAGCTTCGTTTTGGAGTTTAAATAAACGGATCAGCTTCTCACCAGGGGACACGGAAATATTACTGTGCAGTTGAAGCCATTCCCATGATAATTTATATGGTTTTGGAAAGGTGCATGTTAACTGTCATAACAGCAGGAGATTCAGACCGGGTCCCACAAAAACACGCTGCCTTTCGTCGTTATAACGCACTGTAACAATAATAATCATTTTCATTAAATTCGGCCAAATAAAACTGGAATAAAGATTGTGCTCTCTGTAGGTGGCAAGTAGATTCACGTTTGAAGTACACCTCCATCTATTGGGATAATGAAGGGAAGTGGGGACTCATCTCACTGAAGGCGTTGAAACCCTTAAGCATGACATACAGAATATCGTATTTAATTATTTAAATATATGTTTAATGCGTAATTCGGTTGAATGACATGCGACAACTGGCCATCTTGAAATGGTTCATATATAGTTTAGAAAGGTAGATTTGGAAGACTTGGATTTATATAGCGCCTTTCACGACCACCGGACGCCTCAAAGCGCTTTAGAGCTAATACGGTACTTTTGGAGTGTAGTCACTGTTGTAATGTAGGAGTCATAGTGAAGATGCCGGGGGGAGGATTGAGTTAGAAATGGAAGCGCATGTTTCAAATGCATCAGTAAAACATTCAGTATTACTGTTCTGATAAATATTTGTAAAATATATATAAAAAAACGAAATAACTTTCCGTTATAAACTGTCTCCCTGCTTTCCACGTTGCAAGTTGTTTAGTAATGAAATACAAGTCAATGCAATGATGTGGCTTTTTTCAGAATAAATGCCCTTGTCTTTAACTGGGAGGCGGTTACAAACACTTCAGTCACTGGCCCCATACTCAGCAATGCTCGCGTTGTATTTTAAGTGTATCACAATGTAATTTGGCTGTAATAAAACTGGCAGCAAGAATTTCAACAGCTGTTTCCTGGGAGGGGAGGTTGGATTTCAGTAAGAAGTGGGTGATGGTGTTTGCATATGCAAAGTTTGCAGGTGGAGCCATCGCCAAGAAAGTCTACTCACATTACAGTTAGAATTGAGAAACAGAGATTTCCATTAAATATGAAGAGGCGCTGAATGGAACCTATGACAGCGTACAGCTGTGGATCGATTCCATCATTTGCAGTTAAACGCTGTAACTGTGCCAATTATGGGATTTCTTGTCACCAAACCGTTTATCCTTTCCCAGTAAGGACCACTTGTGGTATAACTGACGCGCCCAATATTTTGAATGTTGCAATACGACTGCTTTGATTTGAAGAAACCTTTATACACAGCCTGCTCAAGCTTGACGGTTCCCACTGGAAACGTGTTTAATGTTCTCAACCTGAGGAAACGGTTAGCAATGGCCTGGGATCTCACGGCACAAACACGTTTCCAGTGTGCTGTGAGGGTCTGGAGCAACTCCACCGAGTTCACTGCGCTGATTAACCATTTCTCAATTGATTTGTGTTGGTGCTCATTATATTCATATAAAACCTGTAGATACTTTTCATTATCGATGTGGACATGTAGGGCAGCAGAGCCATATGCCTCAACATTGTGGTCCTGGAGATAATCACGGGAGACTGGAGAAATACGGTTTCACTTTTTGAAATGGGTAACATGTTCATAGTTCAGTTCAAAACGTAGTGGTAAAACATAATTAATAATCTATCAGATGTTGAGGTCGCCGTAAATTGAAAATGAACATTGCAATTTTCAAAACCTATTTTTAAAGACATATTTTGTTTAATATACTAAACAAGTAATACACCTCTTTCAGTAAGATTTTATAACTATATAAAATAACTTTTCTGCGTTTGAGATATTTAATTAAGTCAGTTCTTTTTGAATAACGGATAGCAAACTATATATGTATTTATAGGTATATAATTCGACACAAGTAGATTCAGCTAATGTCGCCATGACTCACAAAGCAAGTTGTAAACAAGATTTTGGACTTCACTGATCTCAGTTGTTACTGGGGTAGCGGGATAACGAGACTTTTGCATTTACAGCTATACTTTTAGATACATGGTAGATTCACCCAATTGTGGCAAAACAGAAGATTTTACGATATTCCAGTTCTTTACCTCTGGTGAACTTCAGTGTCCTCCATAATCCGGTATTAACATTGATTTGATTGTCTAACCAAAAATAACAACGCAACCCAACAGGTAGATGTAGTGACTGGAATGGAAATAGTTCTATGTGCACTGAAGCCCTAAAGAACGATGTCACATACTTGCTAAATACCATAGTTGCTAAGGTGTTTATAAACACCTCAAATGTTATATATCTCAACCAAAGGGCGTAGGATTTCATAATAACGTGACCTGAATGGTTAGCACAAGTTATATTCGGGCGATTAAGGATTTAAATAGATCATTAAATTAAGTAACGTATCTACTGTCTGCTGTGTAATCATTTGTGATGTGTATATTGAGATTTAACACACACAAACATATATATGCATAACACATACACACACAACACATACAACACATACACTCACACAACACATAGAGTCCAGATCCAAGGTTGTTTCAAATCTCTGTCATTGAATAACAGTATGCAGACGACGCTTGTGTTTGTGCACATCGGAGGCTGAACTCCAAGCCATTGTTGACACCATCACTGAAAGATACGAAAGTCTGGACCTTATATTAAATATCTATAAGACAAAGGTTCTCTACCAACCTGCCCCCACCACACAGCACTGTCCCCCATTATCAAGATTCATGATGAGACCTTTGACAATATGGACCACTTCCCATACTACTGTCTACTGTCAGCAAGGACAGACATCGATGACGAAGTTCAACACCACCTTCAGTGTGCCAGAGCAACCTTCAGTCATCTGAGAAAAAAAAGTGTTCGAAGACCAAGATTTCAAACCCAGCACCAAGCTCATGGTCTACAGAGCAGTAGTGATGCCCACCCTCCTATACGCTTCAGAGACATGGACTATATAGAGTAGGCACCTCAAAGCACTGGAGAAGTACCACCAACACTGCCTCTTCAAAATTCTGCAAATCCATTGGCAGGATAGGCACACCAATGTCAGTGTTCTCTCTCAGGCCAACATCCCCAGTATCGAAGCATTGACCACACTTGATCAGCTGCGATGGATGGGCCACATTTTCACATGCCCGATACTAGACTCCTGAAGCAAGCAATCTACTCCGAGCTCCATCACAGCAAGCCAGTCCCAGAAGGGCAGAGAAAACCCTTCAAGGACACTCTCAAAGCCTCCTTGAAAAACCGTAACACCCCACCGACTCTTGGGAATCCTGGCCCAAGACCGCTCAAAGTGGAGGGGAATCATCCCAGAAGATACCGAGCACTTCGAGCCTCTACATTGGGAGCCCGCAGAAGCCAAGCACAAACAGCGGAAGGAGCGCACAACAAACCAAGCACCCCATCGACCCGTCCCTTCAACCACCACCTGCCCCACCTGTGACAGAGACTGTAGATCCCGCATTGGTCTCATCAGTCACATTAGAACTCATATTAGTGTCATCCTCGACTCTGGGGGATTGCCTAAGAAGAACAGATATACACACTGCACACACACATAACACATACATATACACAGTACACACACAACACATACACACACACACAACATACACACACATAGCACATACACACACACACACTCAACATGCACACAGCACATACAGACAACACATGCATGCACACAGCATACAGCACACACATCACATACACACACACAACACACACAGCACACACACAGCATATACATACACACAGCATACATGCACAGCACACACACCACATACATACACACAATACACATACGCAACACACACAGCACACACACACACGACACACATACACAACATATACATAACACAGCACACACACAACACATACATTTACACACACACACAACACATACACACACACAACACATACAGACATTGTGCATTGTGAATGTGTATTGTTCTAGAGTCCTAGGTAGAAACCCAAAGCATCTTTATTAACTGGGCCTGATTGCATCAATGTGTGACCTGTCACCATCCTATCACACTCTTCAAGATTTAAGACACCAGGCTAAATGTTATGGTAAAGCTGTGTTTGCTTTCAGTTTCTGATTCCATGGTAAACAAATTAACTCAACGCAAGATTCCCTGCAGTTTATATGGCGGTGTTTTGTCCAACATTTGATAACTAGTAATTTTATGTTTTTTAATCTAAATTTGCCCCTGCTGCAATATTTTGTCACCCACCTTCATTCAATATCTACAGAAAGAACAAAAAGACATATTTATTAAAATAATTTGCATAATGTTCAGTTGTTGAATCATTTTCCCTTCCAAATTAATTGGTATTCAATTAATTAGCAAATGAATCCTTTTTTCATAATTAGTGTTTGTGAGGATTATTGCTAATTTATTTTGGGGAACAAACATACGTCATTTGTTATTGGCCAAACTAACCCATATGTGATTTTACTCAAGATGTGAAAATCGTTTTAAACAACGTTGAATATCAACCAGTTTGGGAGCGATAATCTCCCTGACAGTCAATTTAATTCGTATTCAACACATAAAAGTCGTGTCCATCTTGGCATAAAAGAGCTTAACTGATATAACTTCTAGTACGTATTTCATGGCACAGTTTTTACATTTTAACAGCTTTGGTATATCAGCACTTCAGTTATGATTGGGTGTGGATAGAATCAATTTTACCTAGCCAGCAATTTCTGAAGTACTATGTTTTAAACATAGCTGGATTTACTTTAGTTATACTCGAACCAGATCTCAATTTAATCCCAGTGACTAGTGAACTGATAATTTCAAATATTGTAATCGGCTAACTCTGCGAACTGATGCACAGGTTGCGTCTTAATACAGAGGATTAATTAACATGAGCTTGAATTGTGATTTAAAGTCGGTAAAACCATTTGGCATCTCATTAGAAGAGTGATTCAGGATAGAAATTTACTGAATAGATGCACATGCACATTGCGCTTTTGCAGCTAGAATTGTGCAGCGAACTGCCACACAAACAATGTCATGTCCCCACCAAGAGAAAGAACACCGAATCAGGCTGAGTGTTTAAGAAGCATTCAGAGTTCTACCCAGGAGAGTAATCCAAGCTCACGCTGAAGATTTCAGATGTACACATGAGCTGAATTTGAAATATTGACATAGAGGAGAAGTCAAGAAGTAAGTGGTAAAATTATATAAGTCTTGTTTTAACAACTTAGAAAAGGAAATACAAGTAAATAAAATATTACTTCTCTTCAGACAAGTTATATAATTGTAGTTATACCCATTGCATTCTGAAGTTGTCCAATTGCTTAAATTGTGTCTGCCATTACATTGTTTTTTCTGTGTGAAGAGTTTGTGCAAAGATATCTTAAAAGATAAACAATGCTACTTAGTCAACAACTCCTCATCATTCTATAGGATACATGCAGATGAGGAAAATATTCAAGGCTTCACTTTTCAAATTTAACAAAGATCCATCTGCCCTCCCAAAGTAAGGGTCAGGTAGGAGTGCCCAAGCTTTTTACTTACATGGGCCACAGAGGTGTATGCCATGGAGCCTTGGGGAGCACATGCAGGCCCCAAAATTCAGACGTGAGGCCAAGGTAGACAACAGGTGGAGCCCATAATGGGAACTCAATTTCAAGCAGAACACAGTTATACCTTAAATTCCAATAAGGAGTGGGGGTGGGGGGGGAATGAGTAAGTCTTCTGCCCTCCACTCTACATCAAAGGTGCATCTCTGGTGGAGTTCCCAGGCTACACCAGGAATTCTGCCCAGCATGGCCTTACAAGACCTCAACAGAACCCTTACTAACTGAGACCTGGCAAATGTTTTATTGAGGTCCTTGGGATGGCCCTGGGAGGTTCTCAGGCAAAACTAAGGGATTGATTATCTTTATTTATATTACTTATCGCTTTCTTTGGAGCTGAAAATCAAAAAGCTGGCAAAATTCTTTGGCCCAGGACATGCCTTGGGGAACCTCTAGCTGAGCGGCTGTGGACTGCTCCATCTTCAAACAGTGGATTGGGGTGGGTGCCATTGATATGCCCCCACTCCAAACATGTAAATAACCCTGTCCCTGGAATTTGTGGCAGGATATGAGACCTTCCATTTGGGTTATTGTGAGGTTTGCTCTGCTATAATTACACCAGCAGAGTGGGCCCTTTGGAATTTGGACCCTCTAAAATTGAAGTCCATGTTCCCATTAATCTGAATACATCTCAAGTTGCTGATACTAATAGACTTTGGCGTTCTGATTTAGAATTTATCCACCAATGAAGGAATAGTGCTAAGGATACCCTTCCCAAACCGCCAGACCAATGACATTTAAACAGGATAAACCAGAGAGTGAAATTGCCAGGACTTGTGGGCCACAGTTTAGAGTCCTGACCTTAGGAAGAAGTGAAATGGATTCCTACCCCACAATTCCCTGGAAAGGCCTTCAGATAGTTCTATAAGGCTGTGAATTGCTATATCCTGGAGCAACATAGAGGACAGTAGGTCATTATACACAAGTGTGCTGAGCAAATTGAATAGAGGATCTGTGTACACTGCCAACAGTGCTCAGCCAAACTGCATAATGTGTTGCAGATAACCATATCAGTGCACATCTGCTTGCCGCTAGACCACACACTGGCATGAAGATTGCACCTGGCCTGCTTCAGCAGATACATACCCTTCTCTGCAAGATCTCGAGGACATTGGAGGGTGTAACAAAGTTAGTCTCTGTCTCTTGTGGCTCAGGTGTATTTTCAACTGCAAGTGTAGAATCTCTTGAAACATTGATCCATCTCCAGGCAGGCTCTGTAAAGAACCCACTGCAACTCATTCTTATCTACCTATTTCAGTTAACATTTATTTATCCAAATCTTTTCAATGGAGTTAATCAACTACTTTTCAACTACAGTTAGCCTAACATCTGTTATTGGAAAAATGCTGGAGGTGATAGCAGGTCATTTAGAAAATCATCATATAGTCAAGCAGATTCAGCATGGCTTTATGAAAGAGAAATCATGTTTGACAAATTTACTGGAGTTCTTTGAGGATGTAATGAGCAGGGTGAATAAAGGGGAGCCAGTAGATGTCATGTATTTGGTTTTCCAGAAGGCATTCAATAAGGTGCCACATAAAAGGTTACTGCACAAGATAAAAGCTCATGGTGTTGGAGGTAATATATTAGTATGGATAGAGGATTGGCTAACCGACAGAAAACAGAGAGTTGGGATAAATGGATCATTTTCCGGTTGGCAAATTGTAACAAGTGGGGTGCCACAGGGATCAGTGCTGGGGCCTCAACTATTTACAATCTATATTAATGACTTGGATGAAGGGACCGAGTGTAATGTAGCGAAATTTGCTGATGATACAAGGACACAAGATAGGTGGGAGGACACAAAGAATCTGCAAAGGGATAAATAGGCTAAGTGAGTGGGTGGAAATCTGGCAGATGGAGTATAATGGGGGAAAATGTGAAGTTATCCACTTTGGTAAGAAAAATAAAAAAGCAAATTATTATTTAAATGGGGAGAGATTACAAAGTGCTGAGGTACAGCGGGATCTGGGAATCCTTGTATGTGAAACACAAAAAGTTAGCATGCAGGTACAGCAAGTAATAAGGAAGGCAAATGAAATGTTGGCCTTTATTGCAAAGGGGATGAAAGTAATGAAGTCCTGCTACAACTGTACAGGGTGTTGGTAAGACCACACCTGGAGTACTACGTAGAGTATTGGTCTCCTTTTTTAAGAAAGGATATACTTGCATTGGAGGCAGTTCAGAGAAGGTTCACGAGGTTGATTCCTGAGATGAAGGTGTTGTCATATGAAGAAAGGTTGAGCAGGTTGGCTCTATACACATTGGAGTTTAGAAGAATGAGAGGTGATCTTATTGAAGCGTATAAGGCTCTGAGGGGGCTTGACAGGGTAGATGTAGAGAGGATGTTTCCCCTCATGGGGGAATCTAGAACTAAGGAGCATAATTTCAGAATAAGGGGTCGTCCAATTAAAACGGAAATGAGGAAGAATTTCTTCTCTCAGAGGGTCATGAATCTTTGGAATTTTCTTCCCCAGAGAGCTGTGGAGGCGAGGTTACTGAATATATTTAAGGTGGAGATAGGCAGATTTTTGAATGATAAGGGAGTCAAGGGTTATGGGGAGTGGGCAGGAAAGTGGAGTTGAGGCCAAGATCAGATCAGCCATGATCTTATTGAATGGCGGAACAGGCTCAAGGGGCAAATGGCCTACTCCTGCTCCTATTTCTTAAGCTCTTATGTTTTGCTAGGAGTCTATATGAATTCTGTCGTGGTTAAAAAAAACCTTCTAATCTCTAGTCTTACTTGAGACTTATTAATATTGTGCCCATGTTCTGGATATTTGCAATTCAGACCTAAATTAAATAAACGGATTAAACTACACATTCCACAACTCTCAGCGTTTTACTGACCTAGGTTATGCCTCCTCTCGATCTTCTATAATTAAAATAATGTTGGTTCTATGAACTTTCCCCATGACCTAAAGCCCGGAGTTCTAGAATTACTATTGTTGGTCTTCTCTGAACTCATGTGAATCAAGTTTTTGAAGAGATCAAACTTAATAGAATGGAATGATATGAAAACATACATATGAAATGACGTGTGTTTTGCCTTTACCAATCTGATCTTAACGACCCCCTCCTACTTTGCTATCTCTTACAACCTCTCCTGTATATCTGTCTGAAAACTGCAAAGTTTCCTCCTTTAGGGCATTCAAAAGTGTCCAAGATTATTATTCTCCTCCAGTTGAAAATTGTATGAAAGGAGCAGCTGTGAAGAGAAAATTAGCTAGGAATAAACATCAGGCCCACCAGCATCTAAAAAGGGAAAGGGGACATTGTCTTCTACTTTCAGATGTGGATGATGCTGCTAATTATTTCAGATGTGCAGACCCATGTTGCTAGCTAGATAACTCCCCAACCAGCCCCCCCCTCCACCCCACCCCCACCCCCACATGCCCTCATTGCCCACTGTCTGGCCATTCAGTACCCACTAGCCCTGCTATCCTTCCTTTTCCCGTTGAGCAACATTTCTGACTTCCCAACATGCACATAGGTTTTCAATCTGGCCTGTCCTCCCACTGAGCATTATACTTTCCCCTCCATAGAGAAAATTGCCAGCCCAAACCTACTCCACTGAGTAGCATTCCTGCACTTTAACCCTCCCAACGCCCCCCCCCCCACAACTCCAAAACAAAGCAGCATTGTGGCCTATCGCCCTTCTTTTTGCACAAATTCAGCCTTAGTTCCCTCCTCTGACCAAGACAATCCTCACTTGCACCATGTTAACCTCATACTGTGGTCTGAACTCAAATTTCAGGCCAGGAGGGGTTAGTGCTACTCTGAAAGAAGATTTATTTAAAGTGACCTATCACCTGCAAGTATTATAATCAAGGGATGGACACAGACCCCTGGGTGAAAAGAAGTGTGACTGGCAACTAAATTCCTCTAACTCTCTCTTTGCAAAGGAAAAAGTAGCACACAAACGGCACCAAAGAACAGCAACGGGAGGAGAATAATAATCTTGGACACTTTTGAATGCCCACAAGGAGGAAGCTTTGCAGCTTACAAGCAGACATACAGGAGAGGTTGTATGAGATAGCGAAGTAGGGGGGGAGTCATCAAGATCAGATTGGTAAAGGCAAAGCACACGTTATTTTAGCTTCATGTGGATTGTTAAAGTGTAGCAATGGCTGTGCTTTCTTTATCTATTCCTTCAGGGAGACATCTCACTATTTACACAGCCAAACAAGGCTCGGCTTTTCCAATTCTAGGGGATGTTTAGGAGAAAGAAGCTAGTCACTCAGATGAAGTCAGGCTCATTGAGGTCCATATCCTTTTCCCTATCCTCACCAACTCCAACATGACATCTTACCTGCTGTAGCAGTAGCCTAGATACACACAGTACCAACCCCTTAGCCTTACTGGTACCATGGCTACTCCTCCTGGCACAATTTTTGTTTTGTAAAGCATGTTGGGAAATTATAGTCAATGCCTCCACTGTTTCTACCCTAGTTTCCATCAGGAACCTTAGATGTAAACTTGGTGATTTGTTGACCTTTAATTTGAGCACCATGCATAGTGAGCATTCTAGGACCGTTTCTCTCACGGTAGGATTGCACAAAATAAGTCTTTATGAATATTTAGGTTCACCACAAACTGATTTGCAGGTTATGAGGGTAGATTTTGTGGCATGTATATCTGTAGCAGGTACTGCTGTAGAAGCTGTACTGTTCCAGTAAGGAGGAAAAGGTGCAAGCGAAAAGAAAGCCATCCATGGCTAACTAAAGAAATAAAGGATGGTATCCGATTAAAAACAAGGGCATACAAAGTGGCCAAAACTAGTGGGAGGACAGAAGATTGGGAAGCTTTTAAAAGCCAGCAAAGAATGACTAAAAACATGATTAAGAAAGGGAAGATAGACTATGAAAGTAAACTAGCATAAAATATAAAAACAGATAGCAAGAGTTTCTATAGGTATATAAAAAGAAAAAGAGTGGCTAAAGTAAATGTTGGTCCCTTAGAGGATGAGACCGGGGAATTAGTAATGGGGAACATGGAGATAGCAGAAACTCTAAACAAGTATTTTGTTTCAGTTTTTAAGGTAGAGGACACTAATATTCCAACAGTGGATAGTCAAGGGGCTATAGGGGGGGAGGAACTTAACACAATTACAATCACTAAGGAGGTGGTCCTTAGTAAGATAATGGGACTAAAGGCAGATAAATCCCCTGGACCTGATGGCTTGCATCCTAGGGTCTTAAGAGAAGTAGCGGTAGGGATTGTGGATGCATTGGTTGTAATTTACCAAATTTTCCTGGATTCAGGGGCGGTCCCAGCAGATTGGAAAATTGCAAATGTAACTCCCCTATTCAAAAAAGGAGGCAGACAAAAAGCAGAAAACTATAGACCAGTTAGCCTAACATCTGTGGTTGGGAAAATGTTGGAGTCCATTATTAAAGAAGCAGTAACAGGACATTTGGAAAAGCAAAATTTGGTCAGGCAGAGTCAGCATGGATTTTTGAAGGGGAAGTCATGTTTGAAAAATAGCTGGAATTCTTTAAGGATGTAACGAACAGGGTGGATAAAGGGGAACCAGTGGATGTGGATTTCCAGAAGATGCCACAGAAAAGCTTATTACACAAGATAAAAGTTCACGGGTTGGGGGTAATATATTGGCATGGATAGAAGATTGGCTAACAACCAGAAAACAGAGAGTCGGGATAAATGGTTCATTCTCTGGTTGGCAATCAGTAACGAGTGGGGTGCTGCTGGGACCCCAACTATTTACAATCTATATTAACAACTTGGAAGAAGGGACTGAGTGTAATGTAGCCAAGTTTGCTGATGATACAAAGATGGGAGGAAAAGCAATGTGTGAGGAGGACATAAAAAAGCTACAAAAGGACTTAGACAGGCTAAGTGAGTGGGCAAAAATTTGGCAGATGGAGTATAATGTTGGAAAGTATGAGGTCATGCACTTCGGCAGAGAAAAATCAAAGAGCAAGTTATTATTTAAATGGAGAAAGATTGCGAAGTGCTGCAGTACAGCGGGACCTGGGGATACTTGTGAATGAAACACAGAAGGATAGTATGGAGGTACAACAAGTGATCTGGAAGGCCAATGGAATCTTTTATTGCAAAGGGGATGGAGTATTAGAGCAGGGAAGTCTTGTTACAGCTGTACGGGTTATTGGTGAGGCAACACCTAGAATACTGTGTGCAGTTTTGGTTTCCATATTTACAAAAGGATGTGCTTGTTTTGGAGGCAGTTCAGAGAAGGTTCAGTAGGTTGATTCCGGGGATGAGGGGGTTGACTTATGAGAAAAGGTTGTGTAGGTTGGGCCTCTACTCATTGGAATTCAGAAGAATGAGAGGTGATCTTATCGAAACATATAAGATTATGAGGGGACTTGACAAGGTGGTTGCAGAGAGGAGGTTTCCACTGGTAGGGGAGACTAGATCTAGAGGGCATGATCTTAGAATAAGGGGCCGCACATTTAGAACTGAGATGAGGAGAAATTTCTTCTCTGAGAGGGTTGTGGATCTGTGGAATTCAGTGCCTCAGAGAGATGTGGAAGCTGGGACATTAAATAAATTTAAGACAGAAATAGACAGTTTCTTAAACGATAAGGGGATAAGGGGTTATGGGGAGCGGGCAGGGAAGTGGAGCTGAGTCCATGATCAGATCAGCCATGATCGTATTGAATGGGGGAGCAGGTTCGAGAGGCCGCATGGCCTATTCCTGTTCCTATTTCTTATGTTGTTATGTTGGCTGACCTTAGCAGCTTTCTTCAGGTCAGCCATCTTCTTCCTTACCCGCAGCAAATGAATCCTGCAAACAGCATTGAATCAGACTGCAATCTGATCCCATGCTTCCTGAACCAATCACTTTTGAGAAGGTTGTCTTTCTGTCCTATGTAGGACATCACTAGTTTCCAGAACTTCATTGTTAGTATCCACCAGTGCTTGGTCATCTAATCTAGCCATTCACACTTTGGTAGTTTTCATTTAACAAGATTATTGGAGTGGTAACTCTGGCTTGCTCACTCCATCACAATGTAGGGGCTTAAATCCTGCAAATTCACTTAAAATTTGCTCAACTGTATAATTGATTCTGACGCTTCATTAGAGAACCAGCTGTGTGGATGGGGAATCGCATGGTTTGCACATGTGACTAAAAACATTGATACTGGGGTGATTTGCAGATGGGAACATGCCCAATTGTTTTCAGTTACCCACAGCAAATCAAATCGTGCTACAACAGTAATTTTTAGATGTTTAGTTGAAATCTTGATGTTTTGCTTAATCACCTCTGGGACTAGGGAGAAATTTCATAGCATTTTATCTTGGTAGTTTTACTTTCTGTGTTTACCTGCTTCAGGAGATTGAATAAATCAGGAACAGTCCTTGCTGGTACAAAATGTACATGGTCTGTCAGTAGGAGTGGTGTCAATGAGGTGAATGGTCTTTTCATGTTCTTTATTTTCAGATGTTTCTTGTAAAGTTGTCCAATTTCTGTCCATTTATTAACATTTCATTTTTCACACAAATCAGAACGTGGCAATTGTGAACCTTTAACTATTTACTACATATTTTGGTGAGGATTGAAGTTGGTATTGACTTACTTAAATAAGTTCACCTTTTGGACACTGTGATCAATTGTTTCCTAAACTGTGACACTAGCTGTATCAGAAAAAACATCACCGATTAAATTGCATAGAACAATTCTGTTGTGTAGTTGTATCTTATTTTCTAACTGATTGTACAGACAGTAAAAAGGAGCAGCTACTTTTAACGGACATGTACTTCTGACCTTCTACTTGTTGATGATTATCATATCCTACTGCCACAAGTCACTTTGGCATAGAAACTAGTGATGGCTGGAGCACTCCCTGTTTCTCTCCTGATTGCTCCTGGTCTGCTGTTTCTTCTCGTCTTTGTAGGCAACACTAGACCCTACCTAACAAGTCAACCACAGCCGAGGAATTGATAATACTGTTTCTGGAAGCAGTCTTCTCCCAGGTCCTCTTCTTCACTGTTCTGTGGGGGGCCTTTGTGTTCATTCCAAAAATGTTTCCCTGTATTATGTCAAGCTTCAGCTGTCAATCCTTGCCTCCTGACTCTGGCTTTGTGCTGTCTGCCTGGGCTTTGCTCTGTTTCCGCTGCCAATTTCCCATGGATTTTGTGGAGCACTTCACTGTAGCAGAGAATTCAAATGAGCTTGGGCATCATTAACGCGTTGTTTAGCATGCAACAAGAATTAATTGTAGGAGCGTTGTGATTGGTCAGTGCAAAGCTGTGTTGAGCGATCAGAATGGAAAACATAGTTTTCTTGGAAAAATGCAAATACAGAGCTCCTTTCAACTGTTTGTGCTCCATCCTGAATTTATGTCAGACTAGGTCAAAATTTAGCTCAATGCGAACCGAATAATATGTTTAAAAATTTTACACACTCCTTTTTTGGTATATTTTATCGAAAGTAACTTGTTTTAAAAAAAAGAAAAAATGACTAGTTAAAAGTTTTAAACTTCTGCAGCTGAAAAATGAAGAATCTGAAAGGAATTAATTGCTTTCTACGATTTCACTTAAGTTGACTACTGTCGTGCTGTAATAGTAATTGCTTAGCAAAATAAATTAATTAAAATTATAATTACCAAAACAGCTACTGTGATAGTTCAGCTTTGTTTTCATCATTTCTGATTTTACCTGGCATGATAAAGGAATTGTAGGTATTTGATGTTTGGTTCTCAGAATTATAATATTTGTAAATACAATCTGGTATGTTAAAGATGTGTGAAACTATGTATGAATATAGAAATAAAAGTCTTGTATTTATATCGCACCTTATTGCACCTTTCAGATATATTTCAAATCAATTAACAGGCAGTGAATTACTTTGAAGCTTGTTATGTTGGTAAACACATCTACTTTTTACATAGCAAGATCCCACAAAGAGTAATGAGATGAATGACCAGTCTATAGTGGCGTTGGTTGAGGGAGGGATGTTGGTCTGCTTTTCTTTGAATGGTGCCACAGGATCTTGAACATCCATCTGAGCCGGCAGATGAGACATAGAACATAGAAAATAGGCGCAGGAGTAGGCCATTTGGCCCTTTAAGCCTGCACCACCATTCAATATGATCATGGCTGATCATGCAACTTCAGTACCCCATTCCTGCTTTCTCTCCACACCCCTTGATCCCTTTAGCTGTAAGGGCCACATCTAACTCCCTTTTGAATATATCTAACGAACTGGCCTCAACAACTTTGTGTGGTAGAGAATTCTACAGGTTCATAATTCTCTGGGTGAAGAGGTTTTTCCTCATCTCGGTCCTAAATGGCCTGCCCCTTATCCTTAGACTGTCACCCCTGGTTCTGGACTTCCCCAACATCGGGAACATTCTTCCTGCGTCTAACCTGTCCAATCCCGTCAGAATGTTATATGTTTCTATGAGATCCCCTCGCATTCTTCTAAATTCCAGTGAATATAAGCCTAGTCGATCCAGTCTTTCTTCATATGTCAGTCCTGCCATCTCGGGAATCAGTCTGGTGAACCTTCGCTGCACTCCCTCAATAGCAAGAATGTCCCTCCTCAGATTAGGAGACCAAAACTGTATACAATATTCAAGGTGTGGTCTCACCAAGGCCCTGTACAACTGCAGTAAGACCTCCCTGCTCTTATACTCAAATCTTCTCGCGATGAAGGCCAACATGCCATTTGCCTTCTTCACTGCCTGCTGTACCTGCATGCCAACTTTCAATGACTGATGTACCATGACACCCAGGTCTCGTTGTACCTCCCCTTTTCCTAATCTGTCACCATTCAGATAATATTCTGCCTTCCTGTTTTTGCCACCAAAGTGGATAACTTCACATTTATTGACATTATATTGCATCTGCCATGCACTTGCCCATTCACCTAACCTGTCCAAGTCACCCTGCAGCCTCTTAGCATCCTCCTCACAGCTCACACTGCACCCAGCTTAGTGTCATCTGCAAACTTAGAGATATTACATTCAATTCCTTGGTCTAAATCATTAATGTATATTGTAAATAGCTGGGGTCCCAGCACTGAACCTTGTAGTACCCCACTAGTCACTGCCTGCCATTCTGAAAAGGACCCATTTATTCCTACTCTTTGCTTCCTGTCTGCCAACCACTTCTCTATCCACGTCAGTACATTACCCCCAACACCATGTGCTTTAATTTTGCACACCAATCTCTTGTGTGGGACCTTGTCAAAAGCCTTTTGAAGGTCCAAATATACCACATCCACTGGTTCTCCCTTGTCCACTCTACTAGTTACATCCTCAAAAAACTCTAGAAGATTTGTCAAGCATGATTTCCCTTTCATAAATCCATGCTGACTTGGACTGATCCTGTCACTGCTTTCTAAATGTGCTGCTATTGTATCTTTAATAATTGATTCCAATATTTTCCCCCATTTTCGGTCTATAATTCCTTGTTTTCTCTCTTCCTCCTTTGTTTAATATCTCCTCGAAAGGATGGCACCTCCAACAGTGCAACATTTCCTTAGCATTGAACGCAAGTGGCAGCATAGATTACGTGGCTGGGTTGGGAGTTTATGGGGGTAGAAATGAGTTCTAAATGAACATTGGACCTCTGCTTTAGGCCCTGTCCGATATTCACTTCTATTGAAGACAATGGTGCTGAATAACAGGCGGCCCATTCGCCATCGCCTGTGTTGCACTGCCGCACAAGGCAACTTTCCACTACATGATCTCCTAGCTCAGAGAGGAGAGGGCCACCAATTAAACCAAATTCCGACTTATTCCTGATATGGAATAATTTTCATTGCTTTTGCTTAAGCAATTATTAAGACCTGCCCCTAGCAGCAGTGCTGCCCTTTCTTTTCCAAAAAAGAAAGCGACACCCTGGTGTCAGGTAGATGCCAATCCTTGCAGCAGGTAATCCTTCCCATAGTTAAAATGCTGACTTTCTTATAGTCAAGTGTATTAATTTAGTGATACCTTTGTGTTGCGCATCCTTTTACTCGGATCTTGGCCTACTTTTAATGACCTAATTTACTTGTGACCTTTAACAGTAATCAGTGAGAGGAGACTTTCTTCTCCCTTGCCTGTGGTAGATTCTAAATTGTGCTTCGAAAGAATAATAACCGAGTCGTGTTTCCCAACTGCAGTATCTGGCTGGATTGATGGTTAGAGAAACTGGAACGATGGAATTTTTTTTCTGTTTAATACTGAGTGACCGAATGAAGCAGTCCTCGTTAAGATGTGGCATGAATTGCAATTGGCTCTACAGCAGCATTGCCAGAAAATGTACAGACTGTAGCAGTTGGAAATCTTTATCATCCACATTCTAGAAATTCGCATGTGCCCTGTTTGGGGGCAGTAACACTCGCGAGTTGGGAGACTTTGCGCCAAGCCAGAAGTCTCGCCTCTCATGAGAAATTGGGGTTAACATCCCCAAAAGGAACTGGAGCACAAAATAACATGTTCCACTTCCTTTATGGGGCGGGAGTGGGGTGCTCGGCTCAGCAGCGCTACGCATTAGGCTGCATAGTGCTGCCTCGTATGAGGGACTCTTCCCTGATTTAAAGGGAAGGGTCAAAGCTTCATACTCTGCAGAATAAAAAGGGTCCTACCTGGACCACTGGGGAGCGGGCTGTGGCACGATAAGCCCAGCACTCAAGCAGTGTGCCAGGCTGAGCGATCGCAGCACGCACCCCTCGTCCAAAGCAGCAATGGTGCAGAAAAAAAGCAGACATTTTTTTGACGAACAGCCGGCCAACTCCCCTTTAACTGTCTCCCGGCTTGCGTTCGGCCCCCCGATACACATCCCCTGAAGCTGTCATCGCCCGGTGCAGCTTCAGGGAGTGATACCCAATTTAGGATCCGTGGCACTAATGGGACGCTGCGCATAGCGGTGACGTCACGATCTCCGGGCGCAGGAGATCGGGGCGCAATGCCGTAGCGCCGCCGCTAAACCCCCGTCGAATTTAGCGGGAGTTGTTAGCAATTCTGCGCCTGGTCGCAAAGTCGTTTGTGCCCCATTATTGTCCCTGCTAACGGAAGGTGCAAATTACCCCAATTTCTCCCTATGTCCCTTGATTTCCCAGAAGAAGACTATTGGATTAAGCTCAGCACCGGATACAAAGCAGTATCCTGCTGCAAGCTGATATTCTTTGCCTGGATTGGACTGAGCCAGGATTCTCTTCATCTATTGTTTATGGTAATTATTCTAAGTGTGCTAACTGGCAGAAATATATAGCGTAAAGTTTAATTGTCAGAAAATCGTCCAAATTGGGTGCGGTGATCTGTGCACCAGAATTCCTGATATGAGCTCCTGTTGAGCATAACTGTGTCCCAGGATGTGCTAACTCATAACAGACCTCATTATTTCATTTGCAACTCATAGTGAACCCCAGGTTAAAGAGATTTAAAAAAATGCAATTATAATTTCGAACAGCGGCAAAAAAACCCATAGCCCACCAATTAATGTTTGTGATATGAATACTTAATGCATCCGTATGACATTCCTCTATCTACTACTTTAACAAAGCACTAATCTGTTCATTTTCAGTAGGTTAATGCCTCTGTTAAAATAGTGAGCAGAGGAGTGGCGTACCAATAAATTAAGCACTTTTACTCAAATAGCGCAAACAATTGTTTCTCAGCTTGTGTGGGGTGGGGAGATGCCAGTGACTCCACATGAATCGGAATGGTATGTGCTGCTAAGTGCTGACAATTTTCCCATTAACTGTCTGTTGGTCATATGAATGATCAATTTAGCAGAAACAAACTGTTGAACTATGGGGTAAATTGTGCCAGTTAGTGCATCCTGGCACACAGTTTAGCACAGCAGCAGCTGATACCAGGAATCCTGGTGCAAAGGTCAGCGTGTCCAACTCATAACAATTTCCAACAATTAAGCTTTACCTCTTATATTTCTGCCAGTCAACACACTCAGAGGAATTGTCATACAGAATAGACTAAAGGAATCCTGGGTCAACCTGAGACAATATACAAGAAACAATGCTGTTTAATTTGTGTGAGCAGCTGTCATTCAACAGTTTTATACCTGGATTATAATCAACAGAGATATTTTATCACTAAGAGCTCTATTAAAACCAATTATATAGAACATAAAACACTAAAGGCCCTTAAAGTAGTAGATTGTACACTGACTTAAAAGTTATGTAAATGCATAGGTTTTATTTTAAATATGTAATGTTACGACAATATGTGCTGTATATTTGAAACATAAATATTCTTTGTTAGTAAAAAAAGCAAGATAGATATTGGAACTAAATCATGATGGAATGTTTGAGGTGTGATCACTTTAAGTTTCAAAATAACAGATGGTGAACAAATGAGGGATGAAGCAACCAGTTAACCGATGGGAAAGACATTTAGCGTTTAAATTCCCATCTGGTTTACCTTCATAGCTATGTTCTTTTAAGGGATTTGACTGTGAAACATGTCACATCCTTATGAACCTGTAACATAATTTGCAAAAACTCAGCAATTGGTGCAGTGGAACACATGGCTGCACTGCTGAAAAAGAGAATTGTCTCAGAGCCACATAAGGTATCAATTACAGTGCCTCATGGGGGGCAGACATTATTTTGTACTTTGATGATAATTTACTGTAACAGCTGCTACACTTTACATTAACGAGGCTTTTCAAATAATAATAATAGGTTTTACTATTTAATCTTTTATGATCATGAACACGAAACAAAAATAGTTACAGGACATACTCGGTGAAATAATACGATTAAAGAATCTCAGATCGCTAAGTAAGACGTGGTTAAAATGAACTCTGCAACAAGTTGAACAGCTACTCTTACACCTCTACTAGGGCAGTCAAACTGCCGCATTGGCATTGGTGCCAACTAGGCAGTATAACTGCAGTTTAAATTTGCCAACCTGGCATTGATTCATCAATTTTCTAATGGTCCAGCTGGAGTAGGTGGCCTCATCTAACCGCAGCCACAGTTACACTGCAATTATACTTGGCAATAATTTAGTCCACTGTCCACAACAATTCAAGTAACATGAGGCTACCTTGGAGTATGTTCTGCATGCTAATTCAGCCATTGTGTGGTATAGTTTACCATCTTACTCCATCCTTTGGCTCAGCAGTCCGCTGGCCAGTTCACAATCAGCACTGTTTGTTGGTTATGCTAACATTAGGGATAGTTTGGCTGAGAAATTTGATTACGGCCAAAAACGGGCGAGCAGGGGGCTGGGCGTACACTGCACTCGCCTATTGGTGTTGTCCCAGGCAGCACGTAATATTTGTGCTGCGTGCTCATTGTCATAAGTCAAGCATGCAGCCAGAGCTATTCATTGGCTGCATGCCTGCTTGAGAGGCCTGATATTGGGTGTCTCTGATGCTACTTAAAGGCAGCCAGCACCTCTTAAAGGGGAGGTGCACTCTGGCTACAGACAACAGAGACACAGTTCTGTACACAGAAATGGCTGCAGCAAATACTGAGAAAGTACCAAGGTTTTCCAATTCTGCCTTGGAGGTCCTGGTGCAGGCAAAGGAGATCCTGTTCCTGCAGGGGGCAGAACACCCGTCAGGCAACAACTCCACCGCCAATGGGTAGATATCACTGAGGAGGTTAATGCCTGGAGCATAGCTTCCAGGACATAACTACAATGTTGAAAAGAGTTCACTGACTGTACCAGAGTTGTCAAGGTAACCTCTCTTACTCTCTGCTCAAGCCACCCCATCTTCAGCCTTACTACTCACAATAATCCCCTCCCCATTTCCCTTCACTCTCCTATAATCAGTGCACATTACACTCCATCACCTTCTCCTCATAATAACACGCTCAGCACTTTTGCAATGTTCACTTCCCCACACCTCACATTTGATACTCTGCATACCAGCTATTGCACCATATTAAGCACATTCTCTAAGCACCTTAGAAGACTGTCATTAACACACTCCCTTCTTTCTTGGAGGAGAAGGTTGCCCACAACTCCAGACAGGAGGCTGCCATTCTCAAAGAAAACAATTTGGGCAATACAGCAGAGTCCTTGCTATAGTGGCTGGCAATGCTGGAGGAGATGCCACACAGAGTTTTTCACACCTTATACTCTTTTTCTTTTATTACTTCTATCTTACCCTGCACACCCTGCATGACAAACTGAAGATATTTTCACCAGACACTTCTCTTCATGCACACTAAAAACTAACCCTTGTCCCTCTCTTTCATTTCAAGTGCTGAAGGTGTGGACAATGCTCTGTCACTTCAGAAAGCAAACACCAGCCTTCCTGATCGTACAGCATTTGCTCGATCTCACCCTTGAAAGCACCAGCTCAGATACTGGCACTACGCACACTTTAGAGGCTGGGCTAGAGGTGAGGTCTTCAGGTGGTGAAGCACTGGGCACAAGTGTACAGAAACTAGGGTAGGGGAAATAGGACGCCACAGGTGCCAGCTCACCGGAAGGTGAATTTGCATACTATTTCTGCTGAAGGGAACTCAGACCATGTATACTTCAGGTGGTGAATTAGACTAGGGTGTGCACAGAATATCCATGGTTTCGGGTGGGGTGGAGTGTATATGTTGTGATACACAAGGTATCGCAATTGTGTGGGACAGGCTCGATGGACCAGATGGTCTTTACCTGTCCATCATTGTTTGTACGTTCGTATATTTGCATGTAATTCAGTCCCCACTTTAAAGTCACATGTTCTGCTCTTATTTTTATTTAACACTTTGATGTTTTTTTGATGTCTCAAACTTTTTATCTTATAATAGTCCTGTGAAGCACCTTGGGACATTTCACTACGTTAAAGGTGCTATATAAATACAAGTTGTTGTTGTTGTTATAGTTAAATAGAAAAACTTACAGCAGAGAAGTAGAGTTTGTTGGAGCATAGGAGTTTCTCTGCAATACAGGCTGAGGAGCTGGGAGAAGCAAAATGGAGTTGTTACAGCACCACTAGTGGCATGATTCTGCAATCACAGCACGACAAGTTTGCACATCGAGTTTCCACTCTAAATGTGGACAAAGGAATTTGTAATGGAAACAATTGACGCAAAATTGTGACAGAAATGTAAATAAGTAAGATTGGTAAATAGAAAGTACACACATAAGTAAGGTTTTTTATAGAGTTTTTTAATATATATGTATATGTAAATATAGATATGTATGTTGAAAGAAACAACACTCATTGGATACCAGCTTTTCTTGTGTGTTTACAGAGTTACAAAGCAGTTTTACCAAAGCCATATTTGTTTGATTATATATTACTGTTTAGAAATAGACAAGGCCTCATCACTAGGAAACAGGCAGGAGATTGCTGCATTTCCAATCTACTTCTGATGCAGTCCACTGTTCCTTTGAGAACAAATGCTCCATACATACTTAGGCAGGATGTTTTGCATTTAACACAGTTAGTAAGTTGACAAGCCACATTTTATTTCATGTGAAAACTGCATAAGGGAAATAGTTTAACTTTACCACAGAGATACCAAAGTTATTGACAAAAATCTAAATAAAATTAATTCATTTGTGCCCTAGAAAATGAAAAAAATTAAACCTAACAAGAATTCTGCCCTTCCAATTGAAAGATACTCTTTCTTGTTTGCCATATTAAGCGCAGGAGGAGATTTGGCCTGCGTTGTGCCCAATTTCTGGATGGTAAATGAGTGTTCAGGGAACGAATTTTGGGAGGCGGTATCACACGACTTCCGAATGTCCAGGGCAGGTCGCCACCTGAAACAGGCACTCGGTCCCTTGAATATGCTAATAACAGGTCTAATGTCTGTTTTAGGACCCCATGCCTAACTAGATTTAACTCACAATTGGACCCTGCTGAGCAGAGTTGTCCTTATGTGTAAGTATGTGTTTGAGCCAGAAAACGATGCAGAGCTGGCAATATAATTGGGCGTCTCAGCTCAGCATCAGTCAAAGTAGATACCAATCTCAAACTCGTACCTGCGACACAACAAGGCCACAATAGCTTACCCAATCAATCTTGCTCTCCATGGATTCGATCAACGCTCTTATGTCAAATGCACAACTATTATCACACTGCCTTTTCAGCTGATGGATGTGGAGATATGCCGATGATTTACAAATATATATGCATATATAGTGAAACATTGGTGTCAGAGTCAAAATACTCATTTAATTTCCAGTTTTGAAGGGAAAGACAGTTAAAATGCTTAATAAGATAATCTGTGGATTAACCCTGTATCAAATCAACCCACCCTTTCCCCTGTCAGCTAAGTAAATGGTTACTGTGTCTGAATTACTTAGCTATTGGCAAAGAATGCAGACAAAAAAATCTTGAGTACAATCACGTTGCCTGGTCAAACTACTACATGGACAGTGTTAGCACTCTTTACAAGGGTGAAATGAGAATATAATATGTGGTGTGTGTTGTCAGATGACACTATGTACTGCAAGCCCCGGTAGGCATGCAGTAGAATTGTGACGCAAAGCATCAGATAATCTCCTGTCAGGTAACATGGTCTACTGATTTCAGCATGTTACATAATTAGGATCATGAAGAAATGGCTGCAATAGTGACAGTCCTGAAAGATCATAAAAGATTTTCAGGGAAAAAAATAATTTAGTTTGAAAACCTTACCTTAGATTACAGTGTACTTAGAAATTCATTAGGATCCAGATTCATTCTTGTATAATCTCAGTGTATGGTTACCAATTTATTACAGAATAAATGAACGGTGGCATTAATTGATGTTAGTCTGGAAGCAAGAACGTGAAGTACAGAAAGACTGAAAATTATTCCCATATTGGAGAAGGTTATATCCCATTTCAACTCTGAAAAAAATAGAGGTATCAGCACACTCCATCATGAAAATAATTTAGGTGTAGCATGTCAAGCATGAAATAACCCATGGCAACCCACTCTATAATAGTGGTGCAGGAGGGAGGGATTCAAATTCCTGGGGCATTGGAACCGGTTCTGGGGGAGGTGGGACCAGTACAAATTGGACGATCTGCACCTGGGCAGGACCGGAACCAATGTCCTAGGGGGAGTGTTTGCTAGTGCTGTTGGGGAGGATTTAAATAATATGGCAGGGGGATGGGAACCAATGCAGGGAGCCAGAGGGAAACAAAATGGAGACAAAAGCAAAAGACAGAAAGGAGATGAGTAAAAGTGGAGGGCAGAGAAACCCAAGGCAAAAAACAAAAAGGGCCACTGTACAGCAAAATTCTAAAGGGTCAAAGTGTAATAAAAAGGCAAGCATGAAAGCTCGGTGCCTCAATGCAAGGAGTATTCGGAACCCAGGAGAGGGCTCTGAGCAAGTTAGAGTGGGTGAGAGCTCAGATGAACAGGACCCCAAGAAAGAATGCAAAAGGCAGGAGGCAACAGAGCAGAGTAGCACAAGGTGATAGGAAGGGACAATATGTATGAATATAAAGGGGCTGCAGGAAGGGTCAAAACTAAAAATCATGGTTTAAAAACTAGTATTAAAACACTCTACCTAAACGCACGCAGCATTCGAAATAAAGTAAATGAGTTGACGGCACAAATCATTACAAATGGGTATGATTTGGTGGCCATTACAGAAACGTGGTTGCAGGGTGGCCAAGACTGGGAATTAAACATACAGGGGCATCTGACAATTCGGAAAGATAGACAAGAAGGGAAAGGAGGTGGGGTAGCTCTGTTAATAAAGGATGATATCAGGGCAGTTGTGAGAGACGATATTGGCTCTAATGAACAAAATGTTGAATCATTGTGGATGGAGATTAGAGATAGTAAGGGGAAAAAGTCACTCGTGGGCATAGTTTATAGGCCCCCAAATAGTAACTTCACGATGGGGCGGGCAATAATCAAGGGAATAATGGAGGCATGTGAAAAAGGAATGGCAGTAATCATGGGGGATTTTAACCTACATATCGATTGGTCAAACCAAATCGCACAGGGTAGCCTTGAGGAGGAATTCATAGAATGCGTACGGGATTGTTTCTTAGAACAGTATGTGACAGAACCTACAAGGGAGCAAGCTATCTTAGATCTGGTCCTGTGTAATGAGACAGGAATAATAAACGATCTCTGAGTAAAAGATCCTCTAGGAATGAGTGATCACAGTATGGTTGAATTGGTAATACAGATTGAGGGTGAGGAAGTAGTGTCTCAAATGAGCGTACTATGCTTAAACAAAGGGGACTACAGTGGGATGAGGGCAGAGTTGGCTAAAGTAGACTGGGAACACAGACTAAACGGTGGCACAATTGAGGAAAAGTGGAGGACTTTTAAGGAGCTCTTTCATAGTGCTCAACAAAAATATATTCCAGTGAAAAAGAAGGACGGTAAGAGAAGGGATAACCAGCCGTGGATAACCAAAGAAATAAAGGAGAGTATCAAATTAAAAACCAATGCATATAAGGTGGCCAAGGTTAGTGGGAAACTAGCAGATTGGGAAAATTTTAAATGACAGCAAAGAATGACTAAGAAAGCAATAATGAAAGGAAAGATAGATTATGAAAGTAAACTTGCGCAAAACATAAAAATAGATAGTAAAAGCTTTTACCGATATATAAAACGGAAAAGAGTGACTAAAGTAAATGTTGGTCCCTTAGAAGATGAGAAGGGGGATTTAATAATGGGAAATGTGGAAATGGCTGAGACCTTAAACAATTATTTTGCTTCGGTCTTCACAGCGGAAGACACAAAAACCATGCCAAAAATTGCTGGTCACGGGAATGTGGGAAGGGAGGACCTTGAGATAATCACTATCACTCGGGAGGTAATGCTGGACAGGCTAATGGGACTCAAGGTAGACAAGTCCCCTAGTCCGAATGAAATGCATCCCAGGGTATTAAAAGAGATGGCGGAAGTTATAGCAGATGCATTCGTTATAATCTACCAAAATTCTCTGGACTCTGGGGAGGTACCAGCGGATTGGAAAGCAGCTAATGTAACGCCTCTGTTTAAAAAAGGGGGCAGACAAAAGGCAGGTAACTATAGGCCAGTTAGTTTAACATCTGTAGTGGGGAAAATGCTTGAAGCTATCATTAAGGAAGAAATAGCGGGACATCTAGATAGGAATAGTGCAATCAAGCAGACGCAACATGGATTCATGAAGGGGAATCATGTTTCACTAATTTACTGGAATTCTTTGAGGATATAACGAGCATGGTGGATAGAGGTGTACCGATGGATGTGGTGTATTTAGATTTCCAAAAGGCATTCGATAAGGTGCCACACAATAGGTTACTGCAGAAGTTAAAGGTACACGGAGTCAGAGGAAATGTATTAGCATGGATAGAGAATTGGCTGGCTAACAGAAAGCAGAGAGTCGGGATAAATGGGTCCTTTTCGGGTTGGAAATCGGTGGTTAGTGGTGTGCCACAGGGATCAGTGCTGGGACCACAACTGTTTACAATATACATAGATGACCTGGAAGAGGGGACAGAGTGTAGTGTAACAAAATTTGCAGATGACACAAAGATTAGTGGGAAAGCGGGTTGTGTAGAGGACACAGAGAGGCTGCAAAGAGATTTAGATAGGTTAAGCGAATGGGCTAAGGTTTGGCAGATGGAATACAATGTCAGAAAATGTGAGGTCATCCACCTTGGAAAAAAAAACAGTAAAAGGGAATATTATTTGAATGGGGAGAAATTACAACATGCTGCGGTGCAGAGGGACCTGGGGGTCCTTGTGCATGAAATCCCAAAAAGTTAGTTTGCAGGTGCAGCAGGTAATCAAGAAGGCGAATGGAATGTTGGCCTTCATTGCGAGAGGGATGGAGTACAAAAGCAGGGAGGTTCTGCTGCAACTGTATAGGGTATTGGTGAGGCCGCATCTGGAGTACTGCGTGCAGTCACCTTTCTTAAGGAAGGATATACTGGCTTTGGAGGGGGTACAGAGACGATTCACTAGGCTGATTCCAGAGATGAGGGGGTTACCTTATGATGATAGATTGAGTAGACTGGGTCTTTACTCATTGGAGTTCAGAAGGATGAGGGGTGATCTTATAGAAACATTTAAAATAATGAAAGGGATAGACAAGATAGAGCCAGAGAGGTTGTTTCCACTGGTCGGGGAGACTAGAACTAGGGGGCACAGCCTCAAAATACGGGGGAGCCAATTTAAAACCGAGTTGAGAAGGAATTTCTTCTCCCAGAGGGTTGTCAATCTGTGGAATTCTCTGCCCAAGGAAGCATTTGAGGCTAGCTCATTGAATGTATTCAAATCACAGATAGATAGATTTTTAACCAATAAGGGAATTAAGGCTTATGGGGAGCGGGCGGGTAAGTGGAGCTGAGTCCACGGCCAGATCAGCCATGATCTTGTTGAATGGCGGAGCAGGCTCGAGGGGCTAGATGGCCTACTCCTGTTCTTAATTCTTATGTTCTTATGTTCTTATGATAGCTAGGTGCTCTTTTCAATTGTACTCTTTACCAGTTTCATCTGACAGTGATATAATATTCCTGTTACCAATGCGACATATATTTGCTGCCATGAGAGTGTGCATAGCCATACTTTCCCAGGGTGCTAATTTGAATAAAACAAGCAGATATGAGGCGAGCAAGACCAAAGGGTAGAAAACAGTAATTGGACTTTCCACCCATTATGACAGCTACCTTAGGTCTAGCTCACAGGGCAAAATGGATCTAAAAAAAAATTGCAAAAAAAAAAAGCTTGCTTGTTAAAGATCATGCAGCTCTTGTTCAAGCCTTATCCTGAAACCATCTTGAAGGTGACCACTGCTCTTAACTTTTAAATCGCAAGGGCCTTTCAGGCATGCGCAGGAGCCATCACGTGAGTGAGTCACTACACAGTCCAGGGCGGACTGGCTCCCCCAAAGGGTCGCAGAATTCTTCAGAATTTTCATGGGGAAAGGGGAGTGGGGAGGGTGATAATACAACATAACTAGAGGCCATCAATATAACATAGTCACCAAGAAATCCAATAGGGAATTCAGAAGAAAATTCTTTACCAAAAGAGTGGCGAGAATGTGGAACTCGCTACCACAGTGAGTGGTTGGAGTAAATCGTATAGATGCTGTTAATGGGAGGCTAGACAAGCATATGAGGGAGAAGGAAATAGAGGTTTCTGCTGATAGATTTAGATGAGGAAAGACCGGAGGAGGCTTGAGTGGGGCATTTACTGGTTAGGCCGAATGGCCTGATTCTGTGCCATATAACCAATGGGCCCGAATTTGATGAAGGCCTCCGCCCACCCAAATGCTGCCCAAAGGACCGCCGATGGCTGGCGAGGTACCTGACGGTACTTTGGCCGGGGTTTTCATCAACAACATCCCTCAAAGGTTGGCGGGTGGCAAATGAGGGATTTACGCCGCAAATCTGGGCGGCAGCCGGCGGGAGCTCCCAATCTTGGTGGCAAAAGCGCTTGCTGCCCAAGTGCTGCCGAGAATGGAGTCGGGCCCACAGAGGGTCGAAGACCTGCAAAGAAAAAGCATTTAAAAAGACCATCGGAACATCTTCAGGGGACCCCATACAGGTAAGTCCCTGTAAAGAAAAAAAGAAAAAATGTTTACTCACCTCTTTTTTCAGCTCTTCGTACCTACCATCGGGGACAGACCAGCCTCCTTGCAGCGGTCCACCCCCATTCTGGCGCTAACTCCCGCCGACTCCTGCCCGCACCAATCTGGCGTCTCAGCGGGTGGGAGTCCACTTACGCCAATTGGCTGTCCGCTCCCATGTCAGTGGATGGTTCCCGGTGGCACTCCCCTCCCGCCCACTCCAGATTGAAACTGGCACTGGGCGGAACCCGAGGAGGAATGTCGGCAGCAGTGGGCGGTAAGTGCATCAATTTCGGGACCTATGTCATCATATGTATGTAATACAGTGCGAAGGAACCATTCACGGGGCACTTGTGAAATCTCCCAATTTCCTATATAGTCAGTTCACCCCTGATGCTCTCCACTGTTGCATTAAGCTGAAGCTCTGTTTTTTTGCCACATTCCCAGCAATGTACACTTCAGCAGAGAGCAGCAAGAGCAGAAGAAATAAGAGATTTTCTACATTGATGGCTTTGCTAACATCCAGGACATCTTGCATGTCGTGTGTCGCCAACGATCAGGCAACTCCAAAGGAGCTCTCAGATTTTTATGAAGTCACATTTCTGACTATTTACAATTTGCAAATAGTCAAATTTGGGGATGCACCCTGTAACTGACATTATTGAAACGGCCTAGCACAATAAGATGGCCACTTTTAAAATGTCATTAAAAATTCTGGTTCTTTTGGTCTGTGAAAAGGGGAGCACTTTGAACAAAGGTTATCTTTACCTCTCCTTGCAACAACCCATTATTCTCGCAAAATCAACACTATGATTTCTATGATCCAATTAAAGTTACAGGCATGTGCAGGGCAGCTCTCTGCTGCATCCAAATGCCAAGCAAAAACCCAGAGTGACAAAAGGAAAATACTGTGAATGCTGGAAATCTGAACTAAAAACAGAACATGCTGCAAATACTCGGCAGGTCAGGCAGCATCTGTGGAGAGAGAAACAGAGATAACGTTTCAGCTCGATGCCTTTCATTAAAACTGGAAGGTGTTAGAGATGAACATCTTTTAAGCTAGTGCAGAGCCAAGGAAAAGGGAGCAGGAACAGAACAAAAAGGAGGAGGGCAGGAGTGATTAAATGACAAAAGTGATGATGGTGCAAGGCAAAAGAAGCTGATAATGAAACAAAGCATAGAAACAACAGGTGGGTCCAGAAGAGGTGTAAATGGTTACAGCAGAATAGCAGGGGAGGAGGGATGGATGGAAAATGTGGCAAAAGGAAGGCAGGTAGACCCCAGGGGTGCGGGCATCCAGCCTGCCGTGTACCAATAGGGGATCCCCACCCAAATACAAACCCACATTTCCTGCCCTCTCACTGGCTCTGGTACAGCCATCTCCGTTATTAGCATCTGCTGACTGAATGAAAATGGGAGTGGAGGTTATGGTCTAAAGTTGTTCAACGCAATGTTAAGGTTGGAAGGCTAAAAAGTGCCTCGTGGGAAGATGAGGTGCTGTCCCTCAAGCTTGCGTTGAGCTTCATTAGAACAATGTGGAGGCCGAGGTCAGGGAGATCAGAGTGGGAGTGGGATGAAGAATTGATGTAGGTGGAATGGGATGGTCTGACCCAGAAGGTCAACTCAAGTCAAATAAAGTTTAGAAAATTCCTTGCAGCTGGTATGAAGTTGAACAATGTGAGACCATTTCCTCGAGACCGTCTAACAATGGGTGACTACATTCAATTCGGACAACCTTAGACCCAAGATATACTATATATTTTGCATTGATGCAAAGCCAAAAGCACTTTGTAAAGAATTACATAGTCCATACCACAGAAACAGGCCATTCGGCCCAACTGGTCTATGCCGGCATTTATGCTCCACAAAAGCCTCCTCCCTCCACTCTTCATCTACCCCATCAGCATACCATTCTTCACATAACTCAAAGCATGCTGTACAATCTATAAGATTTATGCACCATTTGTTTCCATTATAGGTACCACCCCATTATGTGATTTTGATGTACTTTTCAAATGGAAGACAAATGGGTCTGACAGTCAATGTTTATGAAAACAAAGGCTAAGTTTCAAAAAAAATTTTTTTATTGCCATTGTAACCTTCAGTATTATCTAGTACAAGCCTTGATAAAAATGGATAGGAAAAAAGGAATAGAAAGAAAAGAAAGACTTGCATTTATATAGCGCCTTTCATGATCACAGGATGTTTCAAAGCGCTTTACAGCTATTTAAGAACCTTTTGACTTGTAGTCACTGTTGTAATGTGGGAAACGCGGCAGCCAATTTGCGCACAGCAAGCTCCCACAAACAGCAGTGTGATAATGACCAGTTAATTTGTTTTTGTTATGTTTTGATTGAGAGATCCATATTCGGAGTGATTATTTGTACAAACATTTTTCTCTTCCTTCTGCGCCTGCATCCTCCGGACCCCGCCCCCGATGTCTCCTGCCCAAAACCGGAACTGGAAGTGGGGCCCCACGCCAGAGGTGGGGCCCAGCAATTGATCATGTTGTCTAAACCAGCCTCCGAATGAGCCGGGGAGAGAGGGGCGGCGGGGGAGAGTGAGAAGCGATGGGAAGAGAGGGGCGTCAGGGGAGAGAGGAGCAGCAGGGGAGAGAGAAGCGATGGGGAGAGAGGGGCGGCGGTGGGGAGAGAGAAGCACCAGGGAGAGAGGGGTGGCAGGGGAGAGAGAGAAGCAACAGGGAGAGAGTGGCAACGGGTGGCTGGCAGAAAGAGGTGGTGGGGGAGAGAGGGGCACCGGGGGAATGAGAAGCGATGGGGAGAGAGGCTGCAGGTGGCTGGGAGAGAGAGGTGGCAGGGAGAGAGGGGTGGCGGGGCAGAGAGGGGAGGTGGGGGAGAGAGGGGCAACAGGGGAGAGAGGGGCCAGGAGGCAGAGCGGGGTGGCGGGGAGAGAGGGGCGGCTGATGGCGGGGGAGAGAGGGGCAGTGGGGGAGAGAGGGCCGGCAGGGGAAAGAGACACACAGGAGGGGGGGGAAGAGAGACACACGGAGGGTGGAGAGAAGAGAGACACGGGGGAGGGAGAGAGACCCAAGGGGGGTGGGGAGAGAGAGAAATGTTGTGTATCTGTAAAGCATGCACTCCCATGTTCCGCCACCAGGGAGTGCATCCCCTGAAGTCCCAAGGGATTCCAGCATCCCTTGGGAGCACTGTATATAAGCCGGCCTCTAAGGCCTGTTCCTCACTCTGGAGTGTCTTAATAAAGACTGAGGTCACTGTTACTTTAACCTCCCTGTGTGCAGTCTCATCTGTGTTCGGAACACAACTGGCAATGAGTACACGAATCCAACGCAAAGCTGCAGCAAATTGTGGGCATCCTGGAGAAGTTCTCAGCGGGTGAGAACTGGGAAGCCTATGTTGAACGGTTAGACCAGTACTTTGTAGCCAACGAGCTGGACGGAGAAGGAAGTGCTGCAAAAAGGAGAGCGGTCGTCCTCACAGTCTGCAGGGCACCGACCTACAGCCTCATGAAAAATCTTCTGGCTTCGGTGAAACCCACAGATAAGTCGTATGACGAGCTGTGTACACTGGTTCGGGAGCATCTTATCCCAAGGGAGAGTGTGCTGATGGCGAGGTATCGGTTCTATACGTACCAGCGATCTGAAGGTCAGGAAGTGGCGAGCTACGTGGCCGAGCTAAGGCGACTTGTAGGACAATGTGAGTTTGATGGCTACCTGGAACAAATGCTCAGAGAATTTTTTGTACTGGGCATTGGCCACGAGACCATTCTACGAAAACTTTTGACTGCAGAGACACTGACCCTCAGCAAGGCCATTGCGATAGCACAGGCATTTATGTCCACCAGTGATAACACCAAACAAATCTCTCAGCACACAAGTGCGAGCAATGTTCATAAATTAACTGGAACTGTGTTTGCGAGCAGAAATGTACAAGGCAGAAACTATAAGTCTGCAACTGCTAGCAGGCCTCAGGTGACCAAGATGACTCAGAGTCCGCAACAAAGGATGAATGCATGGCAATTCACATCTTGTTGGCGTTGTGGAGGCTTCCATTCAGCCTATTCATGCCGCTTCAAAGGGTATTCTTGCAAGAGCTGTGGGACAATGGGGCACCTCCAATGAGCTTGCAAATGAGCTGCAAGCTCTGCAAAACCTGCTAACTACCACATGGCAGAGGAAGATTGGTCCATGATGAATCAAAGCAATTTCTAGCCTCAGAGAGAGGAGGCAGATGCTGAAGTACACGGGGTGCACACATTTTCGATGAAATGTCCACCTATAATGCTAAACGTAAAATTGAATGGATTACCCGTGGCCATGGAACTGGACACTGGCACTAGCCAATCCATCATGAGTAAAAAGATGTTTGAGAGACTGTGGTGCAACAAGGCACTCAGACCAGCCCTGAGCCCCATTCACACGAAACTGAGAACATACGCCAAAGAGCTTATCACTGTCCTGGGCAGCGCCATCGTCAAGGTCACCTACGAGGGCACGGTGCACGAACTGCCACTCTGGATTGTCTCGGGTAATGGCCCCACACTGCTTGGAAGGAGCTGGCTGGGCAAAATCCGCTGGAACTGGGATGACATCCGAGCACTATCACATGTCGATGAGGCCTCATGTACCCAGGTTCTTAAAAAATGTCCTTCCGTTTTTGAGCCAAGCATTGGAAACTTTTCCGGGGCGAAGGTGCGGATCCACTTGGTCCAGAGGCACGACCCATTCACCACAAGGCGCAAGCGGTACCTCACACGATGAGGGAGAGAGTGGAAATCGAGCTGGACAGGCTGCAACGCAAGGGCATCATCTCCCCAATGGAATTCAGCGAGTGGGCCAGCCCGATTGTTCCAGTACTCAAAAGTGATGGCACGGTCAGGATTTGCAGCGATTATAAAGTAACTATTCCTCGTTTCTCACTACAGGACCAATACCCACTACCTAAGGCAGATGACCTATTTGCGACGCTGGCAGGAGGCAAGACGTTCACCAAGCTTGACCTGACTTCGGCCTACATGACGCAGGAGCTGGAGGAGTCTTCGAAGGGCCTCACCTGCATCAGCACGCACAAGGGACTGTTCATCTACAACAGATGCCCATTTGGAATTTGGTCAGCTGCAGTGATCTTCCAGTGAAACATGGAGAGCTGACTCAAGTCGGTACCACACACAGTGGTTTTTCAAGACGACATATTGGTCACGGGTCGGGACACCGTCGAGCACCTACAAAACCTGGAGGCTGCGGCTGAAGAGGTCGAAATGTGTCTTCATGGCAACAGAAGTGGAGTTTCTGGGGAGAAAGATCGAGGCGGATGACATTTGGCCCACAGACGCCAAGACAGAGGCTATCAGGAACGCGCCCAGGCCACAGAACATCACGGAGCTGCGGTCGTTCCTGGGACTCCTCAACTATTTTGGTAACTTCCTACTGGGGTTAAGCACCCTCTTAGAGCCCCTACATATGTTATTGCGTAAAGGTGAGAACTGGGTATGGGGAAAAAAACCTAGTAATTGCTTTTGAGAAAGCCAGAAACATTTTATGCTCCAACAAGCTGCTTGTATTGTAAAACTCGTGTAAAAAAACTTGTGCTAGCATGTGATGCGTCGTCATATGGAGTTGGGTGTGTTTTACAACAAGCTAATGTTGCGGGGAAGTTGCAAACTGTCGCCTATGCTTCCAGGAGCTTGTCTAAGGCCGAGAGATCCTACAGCATGATTGAGAAAGAGGTATTAGCGTGGTTGTTCGGGGTAAAGAAAATGCATCAGTACTTGTTTGGCCTCAAATTTGAGCTGGAAACCGATCACAAGCCCCTCATATCCCTGTTTGCTGAAAACAAGGGGATAAATACTAATGCCTCAGTCCACATACAAAGGTGGGCACTCACGCTATCAACGTATAACTATATCATCCGCCACAGGCCAGGCACCGAAAACTGTGCGGATGCTCTCAGTCGGCTACCATTGCCCACCACGGGAGTGGAAATGGCGCAGCCTGCAAACTTGTTGATGGTGGCGCAGCCCGCAGATTTGTTGATGGTCATGGAAGCGTTTGAAAATGATAAATCACCTGTCACTGCCTGCCAGATTAGGACTTGGACCAGCCAAGATCCTCTGCTGTCCCGAGTAAAAAACTGTGTACTGCATGGGATCTGGGCCAGCATCCCCGTTGAAATGCAAGAGCTAATCAAGCCGTTCCAGCGGCGAAAGGATGAGCTGTCCATTCAGGCAGACTGCCTGTTGTGGGGTAACCGCGTAGTGCTGCCCAAAAAGGGCAGGGAGACGTTCATCTCGGATCTCCACAGCACACACCTGGGTATAGTAATGATGAAAGCGTTAGCCAGATCCCACCTGCGGTGGCCCGGTATCGACTCTGACTTAGAGTCCTGTGTACGGCAATGCAGCGTGTGTGCTCAGTTGAGCAATGCGCCCAGAGAGGCACCACTAAGTTTGTGGTCCTGGCCCTCAGACCATGGTCGAGGATCCATGTCGATTACGCGGACCCGTTTCTCGGTAAAATATTCCTGGTGGTGGTGGATGCTTTTTCAAAATGGATTGAATGTGAAATAATGTCGGAAAGCACTGCCACCGCCACCATTGAAAGCCTGAGGGCCATGTTTGCCATCCACGGCCTGCCTGACATGCTAGTCAGTGACAACGGGCCATGTTTCACCAGTGCCGAATTTAAAGAATTCATGACCCGCAATGGGATCAAACATGTCACCTCGGCCCCGTTTAAACCAGCCTCCAATGAGCAGGCAGAGCGGGCAGTACAAACAATCAAACAGAGCCTCAAACGAGTCACAGAAGGCTCACTCCAAACCCACCTGTCCCGAGTACTGCTCAGCTACCGCACGAGACCCCACTCGCTCACAGGGGTGCCCCCGGCTGAGCTACTCATAAAAAGGACACTTAAAACCAGACTCTCGCTGGTTCATCCCAACCTGCATGATCAGGTAGAGAGCAGGCGGCAGCAACAAAATGTAAACGATGGTCGCGCCACTGTGTCACGAGAAATTGATCTGAATGACCCTGTGTATGTGCTAAACTATGGACATGGTCCCAAGTGGATTGCGGGCACGGTGATAGCTAAAGAAGGGAATAGGGTGTTTGTAGTCAAACTAGACAATGGACAAATTTGCAGAAAGCACCTGGACCAAACGAGGCTGCGGTTCACAGACTGCCCTGAACAACCCACAGGAGACACCACCTTTTTCGAGCCCACAACACACACCCAAAGAATGAACGACACCACACCAGACCAGTAAATCGAACCCATCACGCCCAACAGCCCAGCAATGCCAGGCTCACCCAGCAGCCCTGCAGGGCCAACAACACGCCAGCCCAGTGAGGGCACAACCAACACACCAGAACAGACATCTGTACCAAGGCGGTCCACCAGGGAAAGAAAGGCTCCCGACTGCCTCACCTTGTAAGTAGTTTTCACTTTGACTTTGGGGGGAGTGATGTTGTGTATCTGTAAAGCGTGCACTCCCATGTTCCGCCACCAGGGAGCGCATCCCCTGAAGTCCCAAGGGATCCCAGCATCCCTTGGGAGCACTGTATATAAGCCGGCCCTTAAGGTCTGTTACTCATTCTGGAGTGTCTTAATAAAGACTGAGGTCACTGTTACTTTAACCTCCCTGTGTGTAGTCTCATTGGTGTTAGGAACACAACAAGACATACAGGGGGTGGGGAAGAGAGACACGTGGGGGGAGAGATAGGGAACTAGGGGAGGATAGACCATGTTTCTTGGAAAGCTCACTGCTTCAGGGACATCGTTGGAGTGGATGAAATCCAGAAGTCATGACACTGTCGCTATTCACTTCATACCCAATAAACCTGTTAACAATCCGTGTGGGGAGGGGTCACGGGTGGGAGGTGGAAATGTCATACACTTGTGCTGTGGTAAGGGACTTCGACTGGAAATTGGTGGCTTTTGCTGGGTTGTTCGAGATCTGTGCTCTCTGGCTTCAGAAGTCAGGATGGATCGAATTACAATTTGCAAGTTAGAACTTGGGCTGGGTTCTTCCAGTTACACATTCCAGAGAAACTTCAGGGTGTGGCTTATCCTCCAAGGTGACCAATCAGCAATAGGTCATGTGATAATGGAGAGCCAGCCAATCAGAGACATGGCAGCCATTTTAGTAGTACAAATAAACACATAGAAACATAGAAACATAGAAAATAGGTGCAGGAGTAGGCCATTCGGCCCTTCTAGCCTGCATCGCCATTCAATGAGTTCATGGCTGAACATTCAACTTCAGTACCCCATTCCTGCTTTCTCGCCATACCCCTTGATCCCCCTAGCAGTAAGGACCTCATCTAACTCCTTTTTGAATATATTTAGTGAATTGGCCTCAACAACTTTCTGTGGTAGAGAATTCCACAGGTTCACCACTCTCTGGGTGAAGAAGTTCCTCCGCATCTCGGTCCATAAATATTGGCCAGGGCTCCAGGGGTAACTCCTCTGCTCTTCTTTGAAATAGTGCCATGGGATCTTTTATGTCTACCTCAGAGGGTAGACGGGGCCTCGGTTTAACGTCTTATCCAAAAGACGGCACCTCCTACAGTGCAGCACTCCCTCAGCACTACACTGGAGTGACAGCCTAGATTTATGTGTCCAAGTTCCTGGAGTGGAACTTGAACCCACAATCTTCTGACTCAGAGGTGAGTCTGCTAGCCACTGAGCCACAGCTGACACTAGTCACTAGGAATGATGTAACTCCAACCAGTAAATTGATTTAAATAATGTGTCATTAATTTTATTTGTTTCATAGTACAAATCACAACATCTTTGAATCCAACAGGTTTGTGAGGTGGACCAGTACCATGTTTGTTCTTCATGTAGTACAGCATGTTTTCCAGACTAAATCATGAATAAGTTCATGCTCATTACAAAATGAATATTGTTAGGGACACAAGTAACATTTATGTATGGCAAAACAAATACTGCAAATGCTGGATATCTGAAATAGAAATAAAAAAAACTGGAAGCACTCACTCAGTAGTTTAAGGCAACATCCGTGGAGGAGGGAAGTAGGGTTAATTGTGAATCAGTTTCTATGGACTGGAGGGTAGCTAATGTAACACCACTTTTTAAAAAAGGAGGGAGAGAGAAAACGAGTAATTATAGACCGGTTAGCCTGACATCAGTAGTGGGGAAAATGTTGGAATCAATTATTAAAGATGAAATAGCAGCGCATTTGGAAAGCAGTGACAGGATCAGTCCAAGTCAGCATGGATTTATGAAAGGGAAATCATGCTTGACAAATCTTCTGGAATTTTTTGAGCATGTAACTAGTAGAGTGGACAAGGGAGAACCAGTGGATGTGATGTATTTGGACTTTCAAAAGGCTTTTGACAAGGTCCCACACAAGAGATTGCTGTGCAAAATTAAAGCACATGGAATTGGGGGTAATGTACTGACGTGGATAGAGAACTGGTTGGCAGACAAGAAGCAGAAATTCGGGATATTTGGGTCCTTTTCAGAATGGCAGGCAGTGACTAGTGAAGTGCCGCAGGGCTCAGTGCTGGGACCCCAGCTATTTACAATATACATTAATGATTTAGATGAAGGAATTGAGTGTAATATCTCCAAGTTTGCAGATGACACTAAACTGGGTGGCGGTATGAGCTGTGAGGAGGACACTAAGAGGATGCAGGGTGACTTGAACAGGTTAGGTGAGTGGGCAAATACTTGCCAGATGCAGTATAATGTGGATAAATGTGAGGTTATCCACTTTGGAGGCAAAAACACGAAGGCAGAATATTATCTGAATGGCAGCAGATTAGGAAAAGGGGAGGTGCAACGAGACTTGGGTGTCATAGTACATCAGTCATTGAAAGTTGGCATGCAGGTACAGCAGGCGGTGAAGAAGGCAAATGGTATGTTGGCCTTCATAGGTAGGGGATTTGAGTATAGGAGCAGGGAGGTTTTACTGCAGTTGTATAGGGCCTTGGTGAGGCCTCACCTGGAATATTGTGTTCAGTTTTGGTCTCCTAATCTGAGGAAGGACATTCTTGCTATTGAGGAAGTTCAGCGAAGGTTCACCAGACTGATTCCCGGGATGGCAGGACTGGCATATGAGGAGAGACTGGATCGACTGGGCCTGTAATCACTGGAGTTTAGAAGGATGAGAGGGGATTTCATAGAAATATATAAAATTCTGACGGGACTGGACAGGTTAGATGCAGGAAGAATGTTCCTGATGTTGGGGAAGTCCAGAACCAGGGGACACAGTCTAACAATAAGGGGTAAGCCATTTTGGACTGAGATGAGGAGAAACTTCTTCACTCAGAGAGTTGTTAACCTGTGGAATTCCCTACCGCAGAGAGTTGTTGATGCCAGTTCATTGGATATATTCAAGAGGGAGTTAGATATGGCCCTTACGGCTAAAGGGATCAATGGGTATGGAGAGAAAACAGGAAAGGGGTACTGAGATGAATGATCAGCCATGATCTTAATGAATGGTGGTACAGATTCGAAGGGCCAAATGGCCTACTCCTGCACCTATTTTCTATGTTTCTATGGGTCCAAGTTTCGGGCCGTGCCTAGAACGGCGCAGCCCCAACCTGGACACCCGTTTTTCGCGCCCGAAAGTGCATCAAAAAAATACCTTCAGCTTCTCCGGCTCCCTGCAGGTCCTTTGGGGTTTGGCGCGGTGCAGCTCAAGCTATGGGGGGCGGAGCCAGGTCCCTGCGCTGAAATCAGTGCCGCGACCTTTGCACAGGCGCGCTACAGTGGGCGCGCATGTGTAGTCGCTCCAGGCGCCCAAAACACTGTGGGAGGGGCCCGAAGCACGCAGCCCCTAGCCCTGGCCGAATGGGCTCACTGGGGCGGCGAAGATCAGGCTGCACCTCCCTCCTCCAGCTCCTGCTCTGGCTCCAGCTTCCTCCCCTGTTCAGCTGGCTCTCTCAACCCCCCCACCCCCCGCTCTGCTGCCTGCTCCCAACCCCCCCTACCCCCAGCTCCCGCTCCGCTGCCCGCTCCCACCCCCCCCACCCCCAGCTCCCGCTCCGCTGCCCGCTTCCAGCCCCCCCAGCTCCCGCTCCGCTCCGCTCCCCCCCAGCTCCTGCTCTGCTCCCCCCCCAGCTCCCACTCCGCTTCCCCCCAGCTCCCGCTCCGCTCCCCCCCCAGCTCCCGCTCCGCTCCCCCCCCAGATCCCGCTATGACCCCCCCCGCCCCAGCTCCCGCTCCACTTCCCCCCAGCTCCGGCTTCCCCCAGCCACCTACCTTTAACTCCGGTCCGCTCCCTTCGGCGGGGCCCGTCCGCCCGACATCTTGCTGGGGGCGGACCCCGCCCAAAGTCTTGGGCCCGGCTTCTTCACGTCAGTCGGGCCCGTTCAGCCTCCTCCCTCTCCTCTCCCCCTCCCTCCCTCTCCCCCTCTCCTCCCTCCCTCCGTCCCTCACCTCTCCTCCCTCCCTCTCCTCTCCCCTCTCCCTCCCCACCCCTCCCTCCCTCTCCCCACACCTCCCTCTCCCCACCCCTCCCTCCTCCTCCCCTCGCTGTCAGAAACACATGGACACTGACAGAGAGAGAGAGAGAGACACTGACACTGACAGACAGACAGTGAGAGAGAGACACACAGACACACAGTGAGAGAGAGAGAGAGAGAGAGAGACACTGACAGAGAGAGAGAGAGAGAGAGAGAGATACACTGGGGTGGGGGGGGGGGGGGGGGGGGGCATCCCAGCACGCTGTTGGAGGGCTCCCGGTGCTGCTGTCGGTAAGTAGATATTTTTTTATTTATTGATTTTTTAAAAAAATTATTTATTAATTTTTTTTGATTGATTTATTGGTTGATTTATTGATGTATTATCATTTATTATTGATGATGGCTGTTTATTTGTAAAACTGAAGTGTTTAATGTTTGTAAACTTCCCTTTCCCCCACCCCCGTTCCCTATGCCTGATTTGTAACCTACGCCTGATTTTCTAAGTGTAGGCAAGGTTTTTCTGAGCATACAAAAATCTACACTTACTCCATTCTAAGTTAGTTTGGAGTAAGTTTTCACTGCCTAAACTTTCAAAACGGGCATAAGTGGCCGGACATGCCCCCTTTTGAAAAAAAAAAATTTGTTCCAAACTGAAACTGTTCTAACTGACTGGAACTGGAGCAAACTAAATGCCGAGAATTGCAATTTCTAAACCAGTTGCTCCAAAAAAACAGGAGCAACTCAGGCCGAAAATTGGCCCCAATATTTCATCAGAACGGATTGTGATGAAAGATTATCAATCAGAAACGTTAACCCTACCTTCCTCTCTCCACGAATGCTGTCTCACCTGCTGAGTAGTTCAAGTATTTTCTGTTTTTATTTATGTGTGCACTGATTCGAATCATTGCATGTGAGCTGATGTGATGAATAAGACCCGTCCAATTGAATGTGCAAAAAAGGCCCCATGATATTTATATTCACTAATACTCTGTTTTCTAATTATGGACCAGCACCAGTCCATAACAAGGATTGTCTGTACAGGAACATTCGCCCTGTTTTTCTTTGTAATGAACAAAAGAAAAAAACTAATTTCATCCTTGATTGAAGCTGTCTATCCTTTCTGTTAACTTTGTTTCTTTTACCATTTCTTTCTCTCCACATTGTTTTTGTTTTTTAGGACTGTTTTTGATTTCTTACTCTTTCTTTCTCCCTTCCTTGCTGTACAAACTAGGGATTTTTATGTATTTTATTTCATTTTAAGCTAAACTCAATTTAAAAAGCCAGCTATGTCTCTGGGAAAACTCCATTCTTTGTACATACATGTATCTGGCTATACAATTAGACCTTGACTGCATATTCAAAGAGCAACAACTGTTCCAAATAGTTTTTTTGTTTGTTTGTCTCTACGGCTTTGTTCAGAAATTAATTAACTGCAAGATTTGGCAACTAGAGCCACCAATGAAATGTTAATTGATGCAGTTTGACAGATAGTGGACAAACTCTAATCTCTCCAATTGCTGAACCAATGAGGGAATTTTATAAAGAAAGATGTAATCTCATTCAGGCATTAACACTGTACCAAGGTGTGAGATCTGGCATAAAGCTCAGTTTCAGTCGCGGGGTGATTATCGGCAATAACATTTTAATGTCCTTCTGCACATGCACATGATCAGCCGAGTTCCTTTTTATCTTCCAAGGGGAACAATCAGCAAGCAGTCATGTGATCAAGGGGACCCAACCAGAGATTTAGTCATGGCAGGAGATCTGGACTGCATGATCTCGGAGTCACATCATCAACAATATTACATCCAGAAGGTTTATTTTTTTGTTTTTTAAAGTGTTGTTACTTACCTTCTTCTTAGGCAATCTCCCGGAGTCGAGGATGACTTACTTCCACACTAATATGAGTTTTAAGGTGACGATTCCAATGTGGGACCTACAGTCTCTGTCGCAGGTGGGGCAGGTGGTGGCTGGAGGGATGGGTGGATGGGGTGCTTGGTTTGTCGCATGATTCTTCCGCCATTGTTGCTTACCAAACTCTAAGAAATCTAAAAGGACATCTTAACCTTTCATGGACAGATTCTAATTTATTTTTTTAATTTGATGTATTGTGCTGATTCGCTATCTGGCTTCTCTATTATTGAATTAAGCTGTAAATAAACCTGTTAAGTTATGTTCGTCCTTACACATTACTCTGTTGGTGTAGTATAATTCACCTTTGGAAGTAAGGGAACAAAGTTGGTAGCTTGTCTGATCCCAGAATCTCCAATATACTGCAATTAAGTACCAATTGTCAAACCTGCACATACTAATCCATGCTTGGCATATATAAGGGTGTAGGTTACAGGTCATCGGAAACTTGTTGCTTATGAAAATTGTCTTTTTGCTGTGAAATCAAGACAAAATTGTTAGAGAATAGCTCAAACCATAACACTTCTATCTATTACAACTATTAATGTTTTTCTATTATTCTTTTTCCTTCACTTTTGGTTTCACTGTACCCATGATTTCCTGGTTGTATCTTTCAGCTTCTCCTATAACTTTACAATTAAGCTCCTGATAACTAAAATGCAACATTTCAAGATATTTCTCAAGGGTGCAAACTATTCCAATTTTAACCTCCAGCTTTGTTGCTTTTGTTAAACGAGTAATATTTTTACACAAATTAATTGTTTTTCTTCGATATGAAACAATTGATAACACAGTATCAATAAGTGAGTCAGTCAGCTTTTAATTACATAGGATTACATAGGATATATAGCACAGAAACAGGCCATTTGGCCCAACCAGTACATGCTTATGCTCCACTCGAGCCTCCTATCTTTTTTCATCCAATTCTATCAGCCTAACCCTTCTCCCTCATATGCTTATCTAACCGCCCCTTAAATGCATCTATACTATGTGCTTCAATCACTCCCTGTGGTAGCGAGTTCCATATTCTCACCATTCTCTGGGGCCGCAAGTCAGGGTCCGGATCAGGCCCATTACTGCCGTTTTGCGGCAGCTATGTGGGGGAATCGAATCTTATCGAAACATATGAGATTATGTGGGGGCTTGACAAGGTGGATGCAGAGAGGATGTTTCCACTGATGGGGGAGACTAGAACTAGAGGGCACAATCTTAGAATAAGGGGCCGCCCATTTAAAACAATGATGAGGAGAAATTCCTTCTCTCAGAGGGTTGTAAATCTGTGGAATTCGCTGCCTCAGAGAGCTGTGGAAGCTGGGACATTGAATAAATTTAAGACAGAAATAGACAGTTTCTTAAATGATAAGGGGATAAGGGGTTATGGGGAGCACGCCGGGAAGTGGAGCTGAGTCCATGATCCAATCGGCCATGATCTTATCGAATGGCGGAGCAGGCTCCAGGGGCCGTATGGACTACTCCTGTTCCTATTTCTTGTTTTTATGTTCTTATGACAGTTGAAGGTTGGTGGAGGTGCAAGAGAGGTCGGTGGGGAAGAGAGTGGATTGTGTAATGAGTAAGGGCTAGAAATTCGCCCACTTTGCGACCGGGTTTTTGGCGATATTTCACCTTCTGCGGTGAAAAACCGGTCAGCGGGAACTTCGGTGACCTTTTGCAGCGGTGCTTTCCATGTACCACCGGGGAGAGGAGCGCCATCGTGCAACACTCGAAATAACGTTTTCGCCAGAAATTTGGCTCTCTGCGCCCAGAATACCGACAGAGAAAAACCTGCGTTGCCGCTGTGCCAGCAGTGATAAGTATGAAGACCTGCAAAAAAGGTAAGTTAAAGTTTTTATTTTTAAATTATTTTTCAGCAATTTAGTAGGCAAGGGTTTTGTGAATGTTTTGTGAATGTTTTTTTCCAATTTTGTTGTTGGTTTTCCCCCCTCCCAAGGCCTCTCTCGCAGTGCTATCGGCCCGGACTAAGGTTACCAAAATTCGTGGTTTGCACCACGAATCCTCGTGCAACACCGATTTTTACCGCTGCACAAATTAAAGGCCGAATATCCGGCCTACTAATGGTAGCGAGGCGAAAACTGTAATTTTGGCATAAAAATACCATTTTAGCTGAAAACCAAATTTCTAGCCCAACGTTGTTTGTTGGTAAATAAGGTTGATAATCAAAAATGCAGGCTCAGTCCAAAAAGCTACCACAAGATTCAGTAATGCATACCTGGAAATATGCTCCAAGGAGTCAGGACCCACAGGGAGATCCTCTTCCCTGGTGACGTGAGGAAGGGGCCAGCTGCCGAGACCAAGAGGACATGACTGGAGATCACAGAAGAAGTGAGCAGCAGGAATGTGGCACCCAGGTCATGGATACAGTACAACAAGCATTTTAATGACCTCATGAGGGCAGGTGCACCCATCCCTCTCGTGTCTATGCACCTACTCACATCCCCATCTGACTATCCACCAGTGACATTCACCTCATCTTAATGCAATCTTGAATCATAGAAAATAATGCCGCAGAAGGAGGCCATTCAGCAATGTCACACCTCTCCCTCATAGTCACCCTCTACAGATGTTGCACATCCATCCCTTCTACTCATTCCACGACTCTCACTCAAAGGTCTCCTGTTTCCCTCCTTGCAGAAGAAAAGAGCACAGATCACCTGGGAGAGGCAGAGAACTGGATGTGACCCTCCAGTAATGAGAGCACTGACTGCAGCAGAGGAGGGGGGTGCTGGAGATCATTGGAGTTGCAGAGTTGCTGGTGGTGGGAGACAGAGAGAGGGCGACCACCCAGCTACCAGGTGACAGAATTGAATATCACACAGCCACATGGCGTACAACAGTTACTAATGTGACTTGATCGCAACAGCCAGTGAAATATGATCATGTACACAATGGTAACTTAAAACATTCTCATCATAACAGTTCTAATTTGTGTCTTTACTCTCCCACAAGCCCATCAAGTGCCACCCCTCAGTGTCCAGCCAGAGAGGAAGATAACTTCTCAGAGGAGACCATGATCTCTGAGGCTGCATTGTCACACGACCCATGCAGACCCAGCACCAGTGCAGACACACGCACGTCGGTGGGTTCAGTAAGAGCGAGAGTAGTGTTGTCACCTGGTGTCTCACAGAGCACATGTGAGCAAGAGCAGATGGTGGAGACAGGGACCGCAGTGGAGAGTCCTCGTCGGAGGGTGCAGGATGCACCAAGCAGTAAACAGCTGGACACAGGTGCTGAACCTCAGGGACCGTCGTCAAAGAGGATGATTCTTGAGGAGCAACAAAACATACGGGAAGCTCTGGCAATTTTTCCAGTCATCATGTGCTCGATTGTAGGGAGACTGGAGGAGTCCATCTCCAATATGAGCAGCGCCATGTTGAAGGTGATGGTGATGATGTGCTCTTCCATGGAAAGGGTGCATGGAGCTTCAAATGCACCAGTCGAACGACTGCATGCTTACTGTGAAAAACAGCTTCCAAGGTTCCAAAAATCACCTGCTAACTCCTGAAAGCAAACTCTCAGCACAAACTGGTGTCAGCAAAAGCCTTTCATTTAGGCAAGGAGGCAGGTGTGAGGTGTGAGTATTTATGTGATTTGTTTCATGACCAATTGTTCAGCTCCCAAAATGGCCGCTCTGCTCTTGCCTTTCTTTCACTGGCGAGGTTTAGCAAGCTCGTGAATCCCATGGACAGCATGTTAAAACTCCAACATCAGGTTAAAAAGTCTGTTAATTGCCTCTTAATGAGCTCTAAATGGCTTTAATTAGTTCACCCGCCTCTCCCGAACAGGTCTCTGGAGTGCTGCCGAACACGCCCGAGTTAAAGGCGGAGCCAGCGGGTTGAAGCAGTTTTCCAACGTGCTGTCAATTTCAGCGCTTTTAACTGCCTTACCCACTCGCAAACCCGCAATCTCTTCGAAGTCAAACTTCTGGCCATAGATCTTTTACATCCACCTGAACAGGAACATAGGTCCTCAGTTTCATATCTCATCTGAAAGACAACAGTGCAGCATTCCTTCATTACTGCACTGAAGGTCAGCCTAGATTATGTGCTTGTTTCTGGAGTGGGGCTTTAAGGCACAGCCTTTTAACTCTGAGGTGCAAATGCCACCACTGAGCCAAGGTTGACGCTATGAAGTTTCCTTTTGTTTTAATGCCAAGATGATTGCATAATCAATTAATAAACTAAAGAAAGACTTGGATTTATATAGCGCCTTTCACAACCACCAGAAGCACTTTACAGCAAATTAAATACTTTTGAAATGTAGTCGCTGTTGTAATGTAGGAAACATGGCAGCCAATTTGCCCATAAGCAACCTCCTACAAACAGCCATGTGATAATGACCAGATGATCTTTTTTTCCTTATGTTGATTGAGGGATAAATATTGGGACACCGGGAATAACTCCTCTGCTCTTCTTCAAAATAGTGCCATGGGATCTTTTACATCCACTTCAGAGAGACGACGGGGCCTTGGTTTAATGTCTCATTCGAAAGGAGGCAACTCTGACAGTGCAGCACTCCCTTAGCACTGCACTGGAGTGTCAGCCGAGATTTTTGTGCTCAAGTCCCTGGAGTGGGACTTGAACCCACAACCTTCTGACTCAGAGGTGAGAGTGCTACCCACTGAGCCACAGCTGACACACCTGTAAAATGATTTGTCTCAGGAATAAAAATTGCTATATAAATATAAAAATAGAAATTATTTTGTCATATATTAGAGTACAAAGAATTAACATGTTCAGATGAAATTCCTTTGTCCATTATTTTAACAGGCGAGTTTGCCCATTTGTTTTAAAGAGATAAACCTTTCCATTAAAGTAATGGACAAAGTAATTAAGCGCTTGTGCACTAATATTGTGCACAGTGGTTTCTAGGCTGTAATTTGTTCTACCCTTTGCGCTTATAACACAGTTAATGGTTTGTTCCTGGATTGTAAAATTAACTAGTAAATAAAAAGGAAATTACCCCAAAGCTATCAAATATTTAATTGCTTTTCACTCACAAGCCAACATTATCTCTCCCATTATAATGGTTAATTGCTATAAGGTAAATAGAAAATAACAACAGTACAAGTAGAATTTTCGGGGTAACTTTCTGACTTTGAGTGTGCACTGTGCACGGTTTTCTGGCCAGCTGTGAGAGGTCTGGCAACGTCTCAATTTAAAAATTCTCATCCTAGTGTTAAAATCCTACCATTGTCTTGCCCCTCCCTATCTCTGTAACTTCGTACAGTCCTTCAATACTCCGAGATTTCTGTATTTCTCCACTTCTGGCCTCTTATGCATACCTGAGTTCCATCGCTCCACCATTGGTGGCTGTGCCTTCAGCTGTCTAGGTCCTAAGTTCTGGAATTCTCTCTTTAAACCTCTCCACCTCTCTACCTCACTATCCTTCTTTAAGACGCACCTTACAACTTACCTCTTTGACCAAGTTCTTTGGTCACCTGTCCTAATACTATTATCTCTTTATGTGGCTCGGTGTTAAATTGTGTCCGATAACGCTCCTGTGAAGCGCCTTAGAACATTTTACTATGTTAAAGGTGCTATATAAATGCAAGTTGTTGTTGTTGTTATATTATTTCCCATGCTGGTGATGTGACTGGACAGGCCTGTTTTTTTTTAATGTTCTGGCAGTTGTGTACTTTGCACGATTTGCTCCAGGTACTAGTTGTGATTGCCAAACTCCTTTCACATGGACCTCTTACAATAAGCAAATAAAGGGGCCGTTCTCCACATCAGTCTGGCCTGAATACTGACCCAGACTTCAGAAGTTATAAAACTCTGTTCTAACCCACTGTGCCATCAGTGTGCTAACTCAGATACTGATGGTACTAACGTTTCTGTAGGTTACTTTCTTTTCTTGGGAAATGCATAATTTGTTGCTATGGAAATAACTTAAAGCCTGCAGAGTACATTTGAAAATCTCTTTGTAGATTGTAATGTGCTTCTAAAATAATATGTTAAATAGTTTTTACATTGACCTACTTATATTCCTAATATTTCTTCCTTACAGTTGCTCAATATTGTACATGCTAAATATAAAAAAGCATGCTGAATCTCAGAATAACAGTTCTGCAACCACTGTAGTTAATCTAATAAATAGACTGAAAATTGTTAAGCGATGTGACTATAATCACAACTTTGCTTTGTAAAGTTGCAGATAATAATATTTTAATAAGGCTATGATTGCAATAAGTATCATAAAAACCTTAGGATATCATGCAGCGCTCCCACATTGGCAACCTGAGCACACTCACAGGCCCATTCATTTGCAGGCTCATCAGCAATCCTAAAAAAAAATGTCCAGCTGGTTGGAAGGATGTGAATCTCCACAACTGTGCTGCAACCTATAATGCACACATTGTGCTGCTAGACTGGGCTACATATGTAAATGTATCTGCAGAGGCAAAAAACAGTATTTATTTCAGGTTTTCTGTGGCTCATCTTTCTGTGCTTTCAAAACGTAAGCCTAGAAATTACTGTCCAAGATATTAGTGTATGACATTTGTTTGTCAGATATTTTTATGGAATGTTAACCTGTTTATTTCAAAGTCTCGGTTAAAATAGTGGGCAAAGGAACATCATATGAATGTGATAAGGTTTCATATGCTAATGTCACAAACAATAATTTGAAGGATTTAGTTTTTCTGCCATTTTTATCACATCTAAAATAATCCCATCCTATAGTTGTAACATGTTAGCTTAATTCATACTTAAGGTATATTTTACACCATGTTTGATATTATATAGTAGTAACATTCATAATGGGGCTTTACAATAACTGAAGGACTTTAAGTTGAAATCTGAGGGAGCTGACTCAATATAGCACATAATTATTGCAACACAAGAATTCATTGTGAAGGAAGTTTAAATTGTTAAAATACCATTCTATTCATTATCACAGAAGTCACTCTATAGGAGATAGCTTTTCCTAGGAAGGGGACTGTGAGAAATACTAAGGAGGCGAGAATTCAGGAATATATTTTCAGCAAAATAATCTGAATATGAATACATCAGTCATAGTCCATTACAAAGTGCGAGTCATTGTGGATTAGTCATTGGAAATATACAGAAAAAAAGGATAACATTGAATAAAACTACACAAATAGAAATAAGCAAATAGCAGTGATGTAGCTGAATAATACACATAACAAGATAATATACAAGCTTTTTAATTGTCCTAATGTGCCCAAATGTTGTGTGATTATAACATAGTTGTGTTCATCCTGAAAGAACAGAAGAGTCAATTTTGTAAAGCGGAGCTGGGAAGGAGTAGCTGACAGCACAAAGCTTGCCAAAAGTGCACTGAGTTCAACTGCCTACAATTTTCTGGGAGCAAATCATACAGTTGGCATATGGCATGGGTTTGCAACCTTTGCAGACCTTTCTTCTACTCCTTGCTTCTCCTGACTTGTGACTTATGATTACACTTTCTTCAAATTCATTCCCCTAAATTCTCCAGAGTAAACTTACATGACATTACATCAGGCCAACATTACTGTACAATGAAGTTATATTACATTCCATCAGGCCAACATTACAGTTGCAGTTTCATTACTTTCCATCAGGCCAACATTACAGTTACATTACATGACATGAGAGGATCGCAACACAGACTGCATTTTATTCAACTTACCATTTTGTGTGAGTGGGTCAGCTCCAATGCCGATGGCTGAATGTGCTGCTGAGTGGCTACACGCTCAGCAGGGGGCTCCTAGCACCAATTAAAGCCAGCCTGCACCTCTTAAAGAGGAGGTTTAGTTTGATGAGACCAGGTGCAGGAAGTCATTCCAGGAGGTAGTTTCAACTGGGAAACAGTCAGCAATGGCACAAGAAGCCAGAGTGCGAAGGCCCAAAGTTTCTCAGATGCAGCAGTGGAGGCCTTAGTACAGGAGGTGGAGAGGAGGAGAGAGGTCCCATTTCCAAAAGGGGCCAGGAGGCCTTATAGACAGACACTGTGAAGGCAGTGGAAGCAGATAGTCATGGAGGTCAATGCCAGTAGTGCTGCTCTGAGGACCTGGATGCAATGCCGGCAGAAGTTCAATGATCTCACACGAGTGGTCAAAGTCAATGACTGCCATATCACACAAACTGTTTCCAGTAGGGTACCGCAGGGATCAATACTAGGTCCCTTGCTTTTTGTGGTATACAAAAATGATTTAGACATCAATGTAGGGGCACGATTAAGAAGTTTGCAGATGATATTAAAATTGGTTGTGTGATTGATAGTGAGTAAGAAAGCTGTAGACTGCAGGAAGATATCAATGGACTGGTCAGGTGGGCAGAACAGTGGCAAATGGAATTCAACCTGGAGAAATGTGAGGTAATGCATTTGGAGAGGGCTAACAAGGCAAGGGAAGACAGATTAAATGGTAGGACACTAAGAAGTGTATTGGAACAGAGAGATCTTGGAGTGCATGTCCACAGATTCCTGAAGGTAGCAGGACAGGTAGATAAGGTGGTTAAAAAGGCATATGGGATACTTGCCTTTATTAGTTGAGGCATAGTATATAAAAGCAGGGAGATTTATGCTTGAACTGTATAAAACACTAGTTAGGCCACTGTGTACAGTTCTAGTCACCACATTACAGGAAAGATGTGATTGCACTAGAGAGGGTACAGATGAGATTTATGAAGATGTTGCCAGGACTGGAGAATTTTAGCTATGAGGAAAGATTGGATAGGCTGGGGTTGCTTTCTTTGGAACAGAGGAGGCTGCTTCATCATGGCTGCTGCCGGGATACCGAGCATTGACCTGTATGATGCGCTGAGTATGGTTGCACACCAGCTGGACATTGAGGGAGTGGAATCCTTCCGTTTGCTGTACATCTCCGAATTGAGAAGCGCCGCACGCAAAGTAATATGTGTGTTGTCAATGGCACCCTCCACCATGGGGAAGTCTGCTATCGTGGTGAAGCCATGTGCTCGCTCTGTCTGCTTTTCTGCAAGAGCAAATGGAATATATTCAGCTCTCTTTGCATACAGAGCCTCACTCACCTCCCCTTTTCAGGAGGGACGGTGAACTGGGAGATGTTACGGATGTCGCCTGCTCCAGGCTGGAAGGAGCTCAATGTGAAGAAGTTCAAGGCAATGGACACCTTTATAGCCACAGGCAATGCTGTTCTCGCCCTGGACTGAGGCTGCAAGTCTGCCCGCAGCAGCTGTCAGATTTCAGTGTGCGCCTCCTTAGTAAACCGGAGATGTCACATACACTGTTCCTCGCTGAGGTTGAGGTGGGAGAATTGCTCCCTGAAGATCCTGGCTGGATATAGCCCCCTGCTGAGAGCCCTTCTCCCGGTCCTCCTCCTGCCTCTTCTAGCAGCTTATCCTGCTCTGTGTCGCCTCCTGTTATTCTCCCTATCATGCTGCAGGCCAAGGGGGATACAAACTACTGCATCCATGTCTGGGAGCAACTGGTCTGAGCAGACTCTTGCAAGTCAGTACCAAATCCTTGAGCACATCCACACCACTCCTTGTAGACTTTAGGTGAATTTAAAGAAGTCTAGAAAGAATCAAACACTGTACAAACTCAGCAACAGCTAGTGGATTTAATCAATCAACAACTAACCTGTAAATAGGTGATGATCCCTTTAAGTTACGCTGGTGGAGGGTCCTTCCTGCTGCTGGACATATGTTCAGCTGTGCAAGGTTAAAAGAGGGCGTTGGCTCCAGCATTGAGGTCAAAAATGTCAGCGTGGCTTCAAACATGATTGGCCTCACGATCTGCCTACTTTGCTTGTTAATGGTGCACGCTCCCAGTACCGATGCTAACACCATCTTCAAAATGGCATCCGGTGCGGCCTGCAGCAGAAGTGCGCGCATGCTACTTGGACGCCATTTTCGAGGATATTTGGCAACCGTAGCGCCCAAACAAGGGCCACTACACTACTGAAATTTTAGCCCTACGCCTCTATTTATAAAGCCCAGGATCCCATACGCTTTATTAACTGCTTTGTTAACCTGTTCTGCCACCTTCAAAGATTTGTGCACAAACACCTCCAAATCTCTCAGTCTTTGCATCCCCTTTAAAATTATACCATTGAGCATGTTCATAATTTTTTTTTAAATGTCTTCTTTAGGATCTCATTAAATTTTACAAGTTCAGTACTATATTAACAAAATTAATTGATCACTATAATCTATTAATGTTGCTTATATTTAAAATCCGTATATGCTAGTAATGTTAAATCAATTAATCCACACTGCACTTGATGAAAATAATGATTTATATATTTAAGACAATAATTTAAGTTTGCAGTGAACTTCCCAATAAATAAAATCACTCAGGCTCTCACTCAGAAGGTGGAAAACGGGTCATTAGGTTTTCTTGAAACTCCATTAAACATGCTGATTAATGTGAAGAGGTTAATTATAATTCAATATATCCTCGAAAATAAAAGTCGGCACTCTTGTAATTTAAGACATTGGTTCCATTACCAAGCTTTTCAACAGGAAATAATGATGCAGGTACAACTCAGAGCAACTGTTCCTACCAGATAATATTCATACAGCTTGGTATATACGAGGACCCTGAAATTCGTTGGGTCATGATCTCGGTGGTTACCCCAGGAACACGCCTGACAACACCCTCCACTACTGGCCCGGCTGGAATTTGCCGAGTCAGCAAGATTTCACCTCATTTGCATCGTTCAGCCAGTCACAGGCACCATAGGTATACACAGGAACATCTCCGCTACCTGCCTGTATCTGCTGGAACTCCAGTGCCTATCCCATAAGAAAGAAAAGAAAAAAATACTTGTATTTATATAGCACCTTTCATTATACTGGATGTCCCATGGCGCTTTACAGCCAATGAAGTACTTTTGGAGTGCAGTCGCTGTTGTAATGTGTGAAACGTGGCAGCCAATTGGAGCAGAGCAAACCCCCACAAACAGCAATGTGGCAATGACCAGATAATCTGTTTTTGTTATGTTGATTGAGGATAATTCCCCTGTTCTTCTTCGAAATAGTGTCACGGGATCTTTTATGTCCACCTGAGAGAGCAGACGGAACCTCGGTTTAATGTCTCAGCACTGCACTGGAATGTCAGCCTAGATTTATGTGCTCAAGTTTCTGCAGTGTGTCATGATCCCACAACCTCCTGACTCAGAGGCGAGGGTGCTACCAACTGAGCCATGCTGACACTTGAGTCATAGCAGGGAAAGGTTACCCAGGCTATCTTCCCTAACCCTACCAATAGTGCTAACAGCTCTTTGGGGAAGGGAGTTAAACTTTTAAAAACCCTATTTTTTTTTTATGTAAAATTTTTCGGGGTCCAAGCCACTTGTCCGGCCTAGACATCACCAGTAGGCCCACAGAAAAAATCTTCAAAAGGACATAGACAGGCTAAGTGAGTGGACAAAAATTTGGCAGATGGAGTATAATGTTGGAAACTGTGAGGTCATGCACTTTGGCAGAAAAAATCAAAGAGCAAGTTATTATTAAAATAGAGACAGATGTCAAAGTGCTGCAGTGCAGCAGGACCTGGGGGTACTTGTGCATGAAACACAAAAGGATAGTGTTATGTATGCAACACTATGTAACCAGCATTCTACTGCCACCATAGGCGTATCTGTTGGAGTCCCAAGGGATTTCAACATCCCTTGGGAGCACTGTATAAAAACAGGCCTCCCATGCTGTACCAGTACTCTGGTGTTAGAATAAAGAGACTAAGGTCACACTTACTCACATCTACAGTACTCAGTCACATTGCTTAATTTGAGACATAATAACTGGCGACGAGATAACGAACCATCATGTGAAAATGCAGAGAATTGTTGGTATCCTGGAGATATTCTCAGAAGGGGATGATTGCGAGGCCTTCGTGGAGCAACTCGACCAATACTTTGTGGCTAACGAGCTGGAAGGGAGTGTGAACGCTGCCAAACGAAAGGCAATCCTCCTCACCATCTGCAGGGCAACAGCCTATGGCCTCATGAAGAATCTTCTTACTCAGGTGAAACCAACAACCAAATCGTATGAAGAACTGTGTAAGCTGGTCCGGGAGCACCTAAATCCAAAGGAGAACGTTCTGATGACAAGGTATCGATTTTACACATGTCAGTGGTCTGAAGGCCAGGAAGTGGCGAGCTACGTCACCGGCCTAAGGCGCCTTGCAAGGCATTGCGAATTCGATGGATTCCTGGAGCAAATGCTAAGAGATCTTTTTGTGCTTGGTATTGGCCATGAGGTTATCCTTTACAAACTATTGACTGTTGAAACACCGAACCTGAGCAAAGCCATAACGATAGCCCAGGCATTTATGTCCACCAGCAATAACACCAAACAAATTTCGCAGCATAAAGATGCTTCGGCAAGTAATGTACACAAAGTAACGTCGTTTTCAGGCAGGAATGCATATGGCAGAACGCACACACCTGCAGCTGTACGACCTCAGATGACTCAGAGTCTGCCATCAAGCGTGAATGCAAGACAATTGACACCTTGTTGGCGCTGTGGAGGTGATCATCGAGCCCATCAATGCCGCTTCAAACACTATGCGTGCAAAGGCTGTGGAATAATGGGACACCTCCAGCGAATGTGCAGACAAGCTGTAAACCATGCAAACCAGCATTTTGCAGAGGAAGACCGATCCATGGCGGATCAAACTGATGTTTTGTATGCAGCACTATGTAACCAGCATTCTACTGCCACCAGAGGGCATATCTGTTGGAGTCCCAAGGGATCCCAGCATCCCTTGGGAGCACTGTATATAAGCAGGCCTCCCATGCTGTACCAGTACTCTGGAGTTAGAATAAAAAGACTAAGGTCACACTTACTCACGTCGACAGTACTCAGTTACATTGTTTTATTCGAGACATAACAGATAGTATGCAGGTACAGCAAGTGATCAGGAAGGCCAATGGAATATAAAGGGATGGAGTATAAAAGCAGGGAAGTCTTGCTACAGTTATATGAGGCCACACCTGGAATACTGAGTGCAGTTTTGGTTTCTATATTTATGAAAGGATATACTTGTTTTGGAGGCAGTTCAGAGAAGGTTCACAGGTTGATTCCAGATATAAGGGGGTTGACTTATGAGGAAAGGTTGAGTAGGTTGGACCTCTACTCATTGGAATTCAGAAGAATGAGAGGTGATCTTATCGAAATGTATAAGATTATGAGGGGGCTTGACAAGGTGGATCAGAGAGGATGTTTCCACTGATAGGGGAGACTAGAACTAGAGGGCATAAACTAGAGGGAATAAGGGGCCGCCCATTTAAAACTGAGATGAGGAGAAATTTCTTCTCTCAGAGGGTTGTGGATCTATGGAATTCGCTGCCTCAGAGAGCTGTAGAAGCTGGGACATTGAATAAATTTAAGACAGAAATAGACAGTTTCTTAACCGATAAGGGATTAAGGGGTTATGGAGAACGGGCAGGGAAGTGGACCTGAGTCCATGATTGGATCAGCCATGATCGTATTAAATGGTGGAGCAGGCTCGAGGGACCGTATGGCCTACTCCTGCTCCTATTTCTTATTTTCTTATGTTCTTATGTGCCCTTGTGGAGTATGGTATACCTGCAACTCACTCGAGGTACCACCTGGCTTAAGATATTTCATGACATTAAAGGCGCTGTATAAATGCAAGCAGTTGTTGTTGCCACAGAGATACTGACTTCTGAATGAGCAACATAATGTCCTGGCTAAGGGAGCACCAAACCTAACATTCGCCACCTGGCCATTATTGGTCTTGTAAGGGATGAGGTGGAGGTTTTGAGCATCTGACCTCCACCCACCAGAGGACGCAGTTTTCGCAGTGGCTATAACGGTAACAACCACTATAAATGTTTATGCAACCGGATGTTTTCGAGCAGCCTCTGATGACATAAGTCAATTAGCAGTGTGTCACTGTATTAAACAGGTGATGTATGGCCTGTCTGGGTAGACCTTAAATTTTATTACCTTCCTCATGGATCTACAAAGGCATCCCCTATTGCATGTGATGAAAGGCATGGCTGCCATGTAAGAATCCACTGTGTTGAGCAAAGTATGTTAATTCTGTTGTTGGATTGCATTGTCCCTTTAATGTGAGCCATGCCCGAGTGTATTAAAATGAATGACTTTACCCTCTTGACGTACCTCAGGGCTGAGATTATATGGGTATTTTGGAGCAGGAAAAGTAATGACAGCTTTTGTACACCAGCCAGTTCTCCTTCAAATTAATAGCCTGGATTGTTTAAAAATGTCTGACAAGTAAATGAACCATCCAATAATGTTGACATGCATTTAACTTCTCGTTTGTTCCACTGACAGAGTAGAAGGCACTAAATCGACCAATTTTTCAAACCCATCTACAGTGGCGAATCACAGCAGAGCTTATTAATAGTACCCAGCATTGGTAACATTTGTTAAAGCCAATTCTTGTCATTCCATTTCTTTGTTACAACATTCGTCAGAAGGCAAGGTGCTTTATAATTAGAAATTTCAAAAAAAGATCACATTTATTCCATTGTCTATACCATAAATATAATATAATTTAGCGCAATATTACTGATAGAGAATTCAAACAGGCTGCATTTAGACAGACTGTGAAAATTCACAGACCCCCAAGTCAAGGCTGCTACATGCAGTTCAGCACGTGGCATTAAGTCATCAATCAACTTGACATTTTAGGACCCTTGGGTAGCGAGCCAATTAAAAGGTTAAAAGACTATTAATTGAGCCAATAAGGTCAAAGAAGGCGAGTTCTTTTCTGTAAATTGATCCAGGTATAAGTACAGCCATTTTGACCATGTGGTCTCAGAAGGACAAAGACCTGGCTTAAAGCCAAGAAGCTTGTTGTTGCTCTCTGCCCGAAATAAAGAAATTAAAACTACAATCGGAGTTCGTATTTCATTGGAAATTAAGAGATCTAACAATTTTGGCATCATGAACAGGATCGCTGAGGAAAGAAACTGAATTTTGGACATCGGACCTACATACTGACACCTCTTTTTAAAAGTCCTCGGTCAAAAGTCTAAATTCGCCTCTCCTTCTACGCGATTCCGAAAGCCTCCGGTTTGCAAACCCTCCGGTTGGTAGTCGGCTCGAGGTCTCATAGACGTCTAAACTTCGGCGGTGTGTTAGTTAATTAATCACCGACCCATTGATCGGCTAGAAAGCCTACGACTCGAGACCCCAGTAAAGAAATCAGTATTATGGCAGCAGGAGATAAGAGCAAAGAATTGCCTACAACTGTTAAAGGTGGACAAGCACCACCTGAAGTTTTGCTAGATTTAATTCTCGAACAGTTGAAAGAATACATAGAGCAACAAGTCAACTTATCTAAAACCTGTATTAAGATCGAACAAAAGTACGAAACCTCCAAAGGACAATGGTCCTTGGACGAGATTAAAAGGGTCTGGGGAAAAACGACCCGTATGAAAAATAAAGAGCGAACTAGATGGTCCCTAGCGGTTATGGGCCAGATTCAAAAGCGGAATGAAATTATAATGCGTTCCCAACATGATCGAGAACTGACCAGTACAAAGGATCAATTGCAAGCAGTTTGCGCGCAGCTGTGACAGAAAAAGCTGGAACTTGAAAAGCTGGAAGCGGAAGTTAAAGATCTTAAAGGTAAAAGTAAAGAATGGAAAAAATCATTAGGTCAAGAGACAGTAATAGGAAAAGGAAAATGTATTGGTCAATTCCCAGGGTACCCATGTTTGGATAAATTAAAAGCGCAAACCCGAAGACACGACCGAGGATTAGATACGGATTCTGAATCGTCCGACAATACAGTGTCGGAGGATGATGAAGAATTAGGGGTGCGCTTTGCCCCATTTAAAAAAAGACGAGTTGTAGTCAAATCAGAAGAGACTGCAGATGAGGGCGGAACCAAAAAAACGAGGAAAAGGGTGTATGCAGAATACTTATTTCATGATCCGGCAGACTCAGAGAAAATTGATAAATGGTCCAAGGAATTGCCCAATCCAAAGAAAGGGGGAATAAAAACATGGGACCAATTGAACCGCTTCAGAAATATATATCAACTTCAGCCCTGGGACGGAGTGCAAATTTTGACCATAATGGTGCCAAAAATACAGGGAAGAAAATTGCACGACAAGGTAGAAGAAGCTTTGGGGCAGGATGAGCAAGATTTAGATGCAGGATGGGAGGCGATTAAACACTGGCTGCAAGCCTTCAGTCCAGCTAAGACAGACTGGGGAAAAATTGCAGCCTGCCAACAGAAAGGAACAGAGGAGGTCCTGGAGTATGACGAGCGGTTTAGATGCACGTGGCTAGAACATTCGGGTATGAATAATACGGATGAGGAAATGGATGAACAAGTGTTTGGACCCCTGAAAGCAGCTTTCGTGGCAGGTCTAAAGCCAGAACTGTCCAAAATGCTTAAGGTAGTGTTACCGGACTGGGAAGGTAGAGGAACTACCTTTGCAGCATTGGTGGATCGATGTAACCAATTAGATCGGGATATGGGAGCTAAAGTCCGAGCTGTACAGGCTATGGGATGGAAATCCCAGAATTCCGATAAACAGTCATTTGGAAAATTACCCGGAAAATGTCATTATTGTGGGAAAGAAGGTCACTGGGCCAAGACGTGCAGGGCAAAACAGAAAGGTCATGGCTGGGGAAGAGGACGCAGCCAGGGATACAATTCAGCCAACAAACCAGGCTTGTCACAAGATAACGACCTCATAGAAGCATTTAAGCGACTGACACTACAACAACAGAAGTAGTTACTTGGGATAGCAAAAAACGGTTAGAGCCCACCCTGGCCCCCCTCCTCGCACTAATACAACAAAGGGGAGATGGGCTATATATAACTGTGAGAGTGGGCAATAAGGATGTGGACTGTCTTTTAGACACAGGGGCGGAATTAACATGCTTACCCCTACAATATGGAGACTTTTTGCCGTTGGATGGTAGGGCACGTACAGCCTATGGAGTTGGGGGCCATAAAATGGAAATTAAAAGGACAACACCGGTACTTATAGGGCTGGGTCCACATGAACTAACCACGCCGGACTAGATAGGCCCAGTAGATCAACCCCTTTTGGGAATGGACGTTCTAATCCAAATAGATTCATCGTTGCATTTTGAGGATGGTCGGGTGACATGGTAAATTAGAACTTTGAAGAAAGAAGAATTGAAGGAACACCCGATATGGGCTAAAGATAAGAACGATTGTGGCCTTATCCAGATGGAGCCTGCGTCATTTACCGGGACCAAGCCTCCATGCACTAAACAGTATCCCATCAGTCCAACTGCCATCGCAGGAATCTTACCGGTTATTCAGCAATTGGAGAAACAAGGGGTGCTTATTAAAATGCATAGCTCCTCCAATAGCCACGTGTGGCCGGTACAGAAATCTAATGAGACTTGGCATTTGACTGTCGATTATAGGAAAGCTAACCAGTGTATTGATCAAAAAGCTCCTTTGGTCGCAGATCCCTCCACCATTTTTAATGCCCTCAAACCAGAACATAAATATTTCTCGGTTATAGATATGGCCAACAGATTTTGGTCGGTGCCTCTGGCACCGGAGGTTCAACAGTGGTTTGCTTTCACTGTCCAAGGACAACAGTATACTTGGACCCGGTTACCGCAGGTTTCCACAACAGCCCTACAGTATTCCACTTGGCTTTACAAAGCCATTTGCGAGAATTACCTCCCCTGTCATCCACAGTCATCCAATATGTAGGGCTAGCTTCAAACACGGAAGAACAGCATGAACAAGATTTACGAGCTTTGTTGGACCACCTTCGGCTGAAAAGACATAAAGCCAGCATCAACAAAGCACAAATATCCCAAGAAGAGGTTGTATACCTGAGACAAAAGATTTCACAAGGAAAGAGAGAACTTACCCAGGATAGAACTGCAGCCATTTGGGCTGCTAAAAAACCCACCACTCTTCAGGAACTAAGGTCTTTTTTGGGATTGTGTAACTTTAACAGAAATTGGATTGACTCCTTCACACAGCTTGCTCAGCCATTGAATGATATCTTAAAGGGGAAATGTGCCTCGAAAGAAGCCATCACCCTCACTAAGGAACAGCAAGACGCCTTCCTGAGTTTGAAAAAGGCTTTGTGTTCGGCACCGGCTCTGGGAATCCCCAACAGTGGTAAGCCATTTACCCTGTTTGTCCATGAGAAAGAAGGATATATGACAGCTATACTGACACAAGAACATGGGGATCGGCAAAGACCTATTGGCTATTATTCGGCAAAACTGGATGCGGTAGCCCTCGGATGGGGAAGTTGCCTAAGGGCTATGGAAGCTACATGTCGAGCGGTAATGATCACTGCGGGTCTAGTCCTCGACCAAAAGCTGATTGTCAAGTGTCCCCACACCGTATACGCTTTGCTGTCTATGAATAGAATGTCTCAGGTGACGGCAGCTAGATGGACCCGCTGGACAGCAGTTTTGGAAGCTCCTAATCTCCATATCGTCCGGGCCAGCCCGGTTAATCCCGCAACTATGCTCCCGATGTCAGAATCGAGGGAGCAAGATGGGGGAGAATGTGAAGAGCATGACTGCTTGGAGATTTTAAAAGAAACAGAAGAAGCAGCCTTAGCAGCAGAGGAGCCTCTGTACAACCCAGACTTCATCCTGTTTACAGATGGTTCCTCCTTTGTTGACAATGGTACCAAAAAAGCAGGATGGGCAGTTACAACCTTATATGAGGTAGTGGCAAAAGGATGTTTACCCTCAGGAACGTCAGCACAACAGGCCGAGTTACGGGCCCTGTCAGAAGCATGTCGAATAGCAGAAGGACAGACAGCTAATGTCTACACAGATTCGCGTTATGCTTTTGGAGTCGCTCACGACTTTGGTCTGTTATGGCGGAAAAGAGGATTCCTCACTGCTGCTGGTACACCTATCCGAAATGGAAAAGAAGTCCGAGACTTACTGGAGGGCATACAATTACCTCAGGAAGTGTCCATCCTGAAGTGTAAGGCCCATACCAAGGAAAATACCACAGAAGCACAGGGAAATGCCCTAGCCGACCAGGCAGCTAAAGATGCCGCCTCACAGGGCGCTCCCCAGAAGAACCAACACAGATGTGCAGATTGAAAGCACTCAGGACTCTGACACGAGACCTTCAAACAATGCAAGGCGAGTGCTCCCGAGAGGAAAAATGGACATGGATTGAGGCAGAAATTAAGCTATGTGAAGATGGTGTCTGGAGACAAAGGCCCCAAGTTTCCACATCATTTGCGCCTGATTTTTAGGAGCAACTGGTGGAGAACGGACGATCTTAGAAATCGCAATTCTCCACATTTTTTTTTCTGCAGTTCTAGTCAGTTAGAACAGTTTCACTTTGGAACAGAATTTTTTCTTCAAAAGGGGGCGTGTCCGGCCACTGACGCCTGATTTCAAAGTTTCCACAGTGAAAACGTACTCCAAACTAACTTAGAATGCAGCAAGTGAAGATTTTTGTAGAACTGAAAAAACCTTGTCTACACATTAAAAAATCAGGCGCAGGTTACAAATTAGGCGTCCAGAACGAGGTGGGGGGGGAGCGGGGGGGAAGGGAAGTCATTAAATTCTATAATAAATCCTTATTTATATTTATACAAATATTATACAAATAAATCCAACCTGAATAAACATTTATAAGCAAAGAAAAGATTAAATAAACCATCTTCCTACCTGTGTGAAAGTGCTTCAGCCAGGGAGAATGCTGCAGGAAGCCTCACAAGTTGAAGCAGCCGTTCCCGCGGGGGGGGGGGGGGCGGGGGAGGAGGCCGTTCCCGCGGGGGGGGGGGAGTGGGGAGGGAGTGCGGGCCCGACCGACCGACCGAACGCAGCCGGGGGCGGAGGAAGCCGTTCCCGACGGCGGGGGGGGGGGGGAAGGAGACAGTGAGAAGGCTGCAGGAAGCCTCACAAGTTCAGCAGCCGTTCCCGACGGCGGGGGGGGGGGGGGGGGAAGGAGACAGTGAGAAGGCTGCAGGAAGCCTCACAAGTTCAGCAGCCATTCCCGACGGCAGGGTGGGGAGGCCGTTGAGAAACGACTGCCTCAACTTTCTTATGTGCTGATGGCAATGTGCTTTTATTAAAAAATGTTCAAAAATTAAACAGCTACAAAGAACTACAAAAATGGCCGAGTGCCAATGTTTCCTTCACACTGCGCGTGCGCGAATGCTCCAACGCACACGTGCAGGGTTGCCAGCAGGAAAAAAACTAATTTAAATGGTACCCGCCCCCTCCCACTTACAAAATCGGCGCGAGTGGTAGGCTTCGCCCCCTGGACGTCACGTCAAGCAGACATGGAGCTGCAGGGCGCTCCAGAATCGCGCATTTTTTTTCCGGCGCCGTTTTCGGTGCGAAAAACGGGCGCCCAGCTCGGAGAGACGCCCGTTTTGTAGAGTGTGGAAACTTGGGGCCAAAGAGTTACCGACAAGCCAGTCGCGCCACAAGCGCTTATGCCTTTTTTAGCCCAACAGATCCACTCGTGGGGACACTTGGCCTCACAACAGATGACGGCACGGTTCCAGAAAAGCTGGTGGGGTCGGGGATTTAAAAAACATGCCCAGCTGGTAACAGACCGCTGTGTGGTCTGCCAGAAAAATAATTCTGGACCCATCACGGTAATGCCCCAACTGAGGCCCCCTGCCCCTGTCGGACCATTCCAGCATCTGCAGGTTGATTATATATCCCTTCCTTCATGCCAAGGATACACTAACATTCTTGTCATGGTCGACAGATTCTCTAGATGGGTAGAAGCTGTCCCAACTAAAAGAGCCACAGCCAATCATACTGCAAAGGTCTTGTGTAATGATTACATTCCCCGATGGGGAGTCCCGAGTAGCATTGACTCAGATCAGGGAACACACTTCACAGGTGCTGTCTGCCAAGAAGTCTGTAGGTTGCAGAACATTACGTGGGATTTACACTGTCCTTATCATCCACAATCATCAGGACAAGTAGAGCGAATGAATCGAACTCTGAAACAACGGCTTGCCAAATATCACCAAGAAGGAACACCATGGCCCCAGGCACTACCAATAGTGCTATGTAGCATTAGGGCAACCACGAACAGAACTACAGGTCTAAGCCCATTTGAAATTCTAACAGGAAGACCCATGTCGCTGCCAGGAACTATCGATTTACGGAAAGCTGATGTTCACTTAATGAGTGACACTTTGTTATCATACTGTCAGAACTTAACCAATGCTATTAGTTCTGTTTCCCGACAGGTATCGGCAGCTTGGGGTAATCCACCCGAAGGAGGACACGACATCATCCCGGGAGTCTGGGTGTATGTGAAAAAGTTGCATAAAGAACCTTTGGGTGCCAAGTGGGAGGGACCTTATCAAGTGTTATTGACCACCCAGGCAGCTGTTAAGGTCCAAGGAAAGAAAGCCTGGCTCCACGCTTCACACATTAAACGAGCACCCGTAACTGAAGCTGAAATCTAATAAGGACAATTACTTTTTGCGAAAATGTATAAATTTACTGTATTATTGACTGTAGGTATTCTAGGCATAGGCCTACTTCTTACTAGACGACCCTCTGCACCAAAGGGAAATAGTAGGGTAGCAAAGGAATTACATGTAAATACCTTTTTATATATGTCATACATTTATGCCAAACAAGGTAACATTTCTAGTTGTTGGGTGTGTGCGCATATTCCTATTTACTCAAAGGGAGGGATTCCCTTGAGGCCAATTCCTTTGAATATCTCGGAAATGGCTGAGTGGATAATTAATCAAAACAAAACAGGCAATGCGTTTCAGGATACGGAAAACTGGGCACGTAAATGGAAGTCAGCAGGTTACAATCTGACTACCTTTGAAGGGGGATACCAACCGTGCTACAATAATTCCAAACGGCCCCCATTTTTTATTATCACTAATACAACGGGAATAGGAAGACCGGGGAAAACTGTCTGTCTGATTAGAAACATCAAAGGAGGCCAAAATATGGGGTATAGTAACTGCTCCCGGAATTATAATATAATCAAGCCACGAAACCGTCCAAACTGGGCCGATGTGGGAATTTTTAACGTAACGGGGATTCTGAATAAAACAGATGGAAAAGCCTGGACAGGCCCCGGAGTGTTGCTGACAAAGAAACAGCTAACATTCATTGCCTGTAATGGTACCTATTGGGTGTGTGGCCACAAGGCCTACCCTTGGCTGCCCCAGAATTGGATGGGATCCTGCTATTTAGCCTAAATTGTGCCTTATATGTATCATATAAAGTCACTGTCGGAACATTTACACCGTCCTAAGAGAGCTATCACAGAAACAGAGAGGTTCTTTGCCATTCTGATCCCCAGGTATTGGACCGCCAGACTGGCAAGGGAATCCATTAACATGGCATCCGTTGTGGAACGGGTAGCCAATGATACCTCAGAGGCCCTAGTTAAAATCAATGCAGAAATGGTAGCAATCCGCACAGTAGCCCTACAGAATAGACTGGCCCTTGATTACATCCTGACTGAAAAGGGAGGTACTTGCACTCTACTCGGAACTGAGTGTTGCACATATATCCCAGATAGCTCCGAAGAAATTACCCACTTAGTGGAGCATATCCAAAAAGAGGTAGAAAAACTTAAGCAACCCCCATCATTCACTTTGTGGAGTGGAGTCACTGAATGGCTGGGTTCAATAGGAACTTCATTGGTGGAAGGTTTAATTCTATTTGTTGTAATTGTTTTACTTTTATATTGTTTGTTTATGTTGATTAAATGTTGTTGCGACCAGGCGGCTGTAGCTGCTGTCCTGCATGTGAGACACCTTGCAGGTCCCAGCAGACCATCTGTACGTGGCACAGGAGTATGTTATGCTTAAGGAAAGGTTGTTTACTGGTTGAACTAAGATATTGATTTGGATTAAATTGGAATAAGGTTAATTAACCTACTAAAACCAGACTTCCATTGTGGCCACGATGGAATTCGGGTTGGTGTAAATTTGTGTGGAAGCTACTAGTCCGGACATGTGGCGAAACACATCAACAAGTTTTAGAAGGAAACTCTATTAACATGTATGAAATTATTTTGTAGAATGTTTAACCAGTGATACCTGATGTTTTATGATTCAGTTTGTGAAAAAATCAAAGGGGGGATTGATAGAGAATTCAAACAGGCTGCATTTAGACAGACTGTGAAAATTCACAGACCCCCAAGTCAAGGCTGCTACATGCAGTTCAGCATGTTGCATTAAGTCATCAATCAACTTGACATTTTAGGACCCTTGGGTAGCGAGCCAATTAAAAGCTTAAAAGACTATTAATTGAGCCAATAAGGTCAAAGAAGGCGAGTTCTTTTCTGTAAATTAATCCAGGTATAAGTACAGCCATTTTGACCATGTGTTCTCAGAAGGACAAAGACCTGGCTTAAAGCCAAGAAGCTTGTTGTTGCTCTCTGCCCGAAATAAAGAAATTAAAACTACAATCGGAGTTCGTATTTCATTGGAAATTAAGAGATCTAACAATTACAAAAACAATAACATTATGCAAGCCCCTGCGAATTATTACCAGAAAGCCTATCAAGCATTTATATATTATTTCTTTTCCAGTGGAGTTTTTATTCCTCAAGGGAACATATATTTGTTGAGAATTGGTTGAGCGGCGAGTGTTTGTGGCGAGATGCGGTGAATGTTTATGGCAGAGGAGCAGTGAGAGATCGTGGCGGAGGTGCGACAGATGAGGGTACGGGGCCCAGAAGAGCCGAAGGCCCAGGGGCAGCACGAGCCAGCCCACACTGCGATACGTGTGCGCGCTAGGTCTGTGCAGCAGAGCAGGTCTCCAGTCGTCTTGGTTAACCCTTGCCACTGGACCAAGATCTAGCTCTGTCAAGCCTGTGTGGTGGCTGGTGTGCAACGGCCAACACACATTAAAAAAATTCACGGACAGGCATCTTCCACCCCCTTGATTGGAGTTGAGGACTGGAATATCGGGTCCTTTATTGAAACACCTGTGAACTCATTCTAGGGACCGCCTATGATGATGATGATGATTTTCAATATCAAAGGAATGTCAGATTTTATTAGTTTTAACTACCTTTGTTCACAGACAGAAAGGGATGAAGGATGTTTCAACACAATGGATGAGAGTTTTTTCATTACTAAGACAATGCAAATACACTTGAACTGTTTATACTTCAGATGATGGCTTAGAAATTCGAGTGGAGCCGAAAATGGGTGTGCAGGAGACAGGTAAAGGATATTTGGACTTTACCTAATGAATTACCTGCTAAAAGAGCAGAGTTTGGTTTAAAGAACGGTTAAATTGACTGATCAAGAAGGCATGCTGGGAAGATTGACCAAATTCGAAAAGTGTTAAACAGTTAAAAGTCTTGGAAGGCTACAGAAAAGGAATCCTTGAGTGACTGCGAAACCATCGCGAATACCAGCAGCTGTTTTGACAGAATCACTCTGTCTAACTGTGGGAGAGAGAGAATGGAAAATTACTGAAAAAGGTTATTTTTTCAGCAAGAATGGTATTTGACAGTCCGACCGGGACTCCGTGCACGAGTCAATCCAGAGGTACGTGATGCAGGAAGTCGGTGATTTATTAACCTCTTACCTTGCCGGATGTCAGTAGAGAATTAACCTGTCTTAGTCTCCCGAAACAGAAGGTTCGGTTATTCTGAGTTTCGAGTCATGCCCCTGATTTAAAGATTTTATGCATCTATAGGGGAGAAATTCGTGTTCGCCAGGAAAGTTGCCAGTGAGTTAACGGCCGCAGAAAATGGCACATTTCTGCATCAAGTTTCATCTGCCACATGTCTATGTCCTCTTGAAGTCTATCACTAACCTCCTCACTGTTCACTATACATCCAAGTTTTGTGTCATCTGCAAATTTTGAAATTATGCCCTGTACACCCAAGTCCAAGTCAGTAATATATATCAAGAAAAACAGTGGTCCTAGTACCGATCCCTGGGGAACACCACTGTATACTTTCCTCCGGTCCGATAAACAACCACTCATCACACTCTGTTTCCTGTCACTTAACCAATTTTGTATCCATGCTGCCACTGTCCCTTTTATTCCATGGGCTTCAACTTTTCTGGCAAGACTATTATGTGGCACTTGATCAAACACCTTTTAGAAATTCATGTACACCATATCAACCACTTTGCCGTCATCAACCTTCTCTGTTACCTCATCAAAAAACTCAATCAAGTTAGTTAAACACGATTTGCCTTTGACAAATCCGTGCTGGCTTTCCTTAACTAATTCACACTTGTCCTAGTGACTCTTAATTTTCTCCCGGATTATCATTTCTAAAAGCTTCCCCACCAAACTGACTGGCCTGTAGTTGCTGTGTTTATCCTTACACCCTTTTTTGAACAAGGGAGTAACATTTGATTCTCCAGTCCGCTAGGTACCATCCCCGTATCTAAGGAGGATTGGAAGATTATGGCCAATACCTCTGCAATTTCCACCTTTACTTCCCTCAGCATCATAGAATGCATCCCATCCGGTCCTGGTGACATCAACTTTAAGTACAGCCAGCTATTCTAGTACATCCTCTTTATCAATTTTTAGCCCATCCAGTATCTCAACTACCTCCTCTTTCCCCACGTCATCCTCCTTCTGGCATGCGTCTCATGTTTTCCGGTCACCACAACTCCACCCTTTTGTCATTCTAATTTCGCACACCCAAGAAATGCAGCCTGCCCAGCCAATGGGTGACCAAGAAGAAGGAGAGGAGAGTGCAGAAGAACAAAAAGAAGAAGATTGATTTGACACTCCCAGCAACCAGCTCCTCAAGGTCCACCAACAAGGTCATTTGTAGTGTCCCGCATTGAAAGTCAGCAGCCTTCCACCAGCCATGTTGCAGCCACTGGGTTAGCACTGCGTGACATCAGTAGGATAGGCAAAGGCACACACAAGACAGTCACTAAGAGAATGAATAAGGGTGGATTTGATTTTTTTGATGTCATATTGGATGGATAGCTGTATAAAGTTAGATTGGAAAGTTTGCTTTGTAGTGGCTTTTATTTCAGCATCGTGGCCAAGAAGACGCTATGATGGTCAGTTATAGGTGGAAGGTAAGGTGTGGGACTAATGTTCAAAGGGGAATTAGAGTTGTACTCACTGGGACCGCAGGCAGATGATTCCATCCTGGGTATTCCAGCCACAAAGGGGCTGTCTGGGATGCATCCTTCAGTCTGCTTCCTCCTCTTCGGCTTTCTCCTCTTCTTTGTCTTTCTCTTCCCTCTGCAACCGGATGCTGCAAATCTGAAATGACAGCATAAAATGCTGGAAATACTCGTCCGGTCAGGCAGCATCTCGAACTGAGACGTGAACTTTGTTTTTCTCTCCACGGATGTTGCCTGACCTGCTGAGTATTCACAGCATTTTTTGTCTTCTCAAAGGCCTTTATTTACCATTCGAGCCTTTGCAATCATTCAGCAGCACTCCCTACACACTTAAAAAACTTTTAATATCTATTGCAGCAAGCCACTTCTTCAATAACATTTTTAAAAAACAGTATAAAAGCTTAAATATAAATTTCATTCTCCTACAAGCATTGTACCAGACTTCACTCCATCTTTTTCTCCTCCTACTCACACTGTCTGCACTTTCTACTCTCGCCACGATTGCAGCCCTGACTTTCCCACACCTCACATCTTCCATACCACATCCAAACTATTCTCCATGATAGGCTAATTCTCCAAACACTTCAAAAGGATCTCACTAACACACTCCCTTGTTTCATGCAGGGGGTGGTTGCGCGCAACATGTGGCAGGAGATGGTGACCGGCAAAGACCTGTACACCCGCCTGTATACCCTTTTCACTTCCAGAGGAGAACGATGTGCTGTCCATCACACGCAGGTGAAGAAACATGGCAGTGGCAACATTTGAGGAGTTGTTGCGCAGATGTTGTTTTCATCCAGAAAAACAGGCGCTTTTTCTAGCTATAACTTGATTTAAATAGGTGGAATAATTAGAAGATATAAATGGAGATAAATTTAAAAATAAGACTGGCAATCGATGACAATTCCTTAAAAACTGGAAACATAGGGGTAGATTTTGCCGACACTGGGTGGTAATCTGACTGGGCTGATTACACGCCCTTTGTAGAACCCCACTGATTTTTACTCTACTGATTCAAAATCTACCTCATAAATCGAATTTATTCACTATTATAGTATCGCAAGGGGAAAAATTATTTGTCTCGTTGACAGTAGACAGACAATACCATGACATAGAAACATAGAAACATAGAAAATAGGTGCAGGAGTAGGCCATTCGGCCCTTCTAGCCTGCACCGCCATTCAATGAGTTCATGGCTGAACATTCAACTTCAGTACCCCATTCCTGCTTTCTCGCCATACCCCTTGATCCCCCTAGTAGTAAGGACCTCATCTAACTCCTTTTTGAATATATTTAGTGAATTGGCCTCAACAACTTTCTGTGGTAGAGAATTCCACAGGTTCACCACTCTCTGGGTGAAGAAGTTCCTCCACATCTCGGTCCTAAATGGCTTACCCCTTATCCTTAGACTGTGACCTCTGGTTCTGGACTTCCCCAACATTGGGAACATTCTTCCTGCATCTAACCTGTCTAACCCCGTCAGAATTTTAAATGTTTCTATGAGGTCCCCTCTCATTCTTCTGAACTCCAGTGAATACAAGCCCAGTTGATCCAGTCTTTCTTGATAGGTCAGTCCCACCATCCCGGGAATCAGTCTGGTGAACCTTCGCTGCACTCCCTCAATAGCAAGAATGTCCTTCCTCAGGTTAGGAGACCAAAACTGTACACAATACTCCAGGTGTGGCCTCACCAATGCCCTGTACAACTGTAGCAACACCTCCCTGCCCCTGTACTCAAATCCCCTTGCTATGAAGGCCAACATGCCATTTGCTTTCTTAACCGCCTGCTGCACCTGCATGCCAACCTTCAATGACTGATGTACCATGACACCCAGGTCTCTTTGCACCTCCCCTTTTCCTAATCTGTCACCATTCAGATAATAGTCTGTCTCTCTGTTTTTACCACCAAAGTGGATAACCTCACATTTATCCACATTATACTTCATCTGCCATGCATTTGCCCACTCACCTAACCTATCCAAGTCGCTCTGCAGCCTCACAGCATCCTCCTCGCAGCTCACACTGCCACCCAACTTAGTGTCATCCGCAAATTTGGAGATACTACATTTAATCCCCTCATCTAAATCATTAATGTACAGTGTAAACAGCTGGGGCCCCAGCACAGGACCTTGCGGTACCCCACTAGTCACTGCCTGCCATTCTGAAAAGTACCCATTTACTCCTACTCTTTGCTTCCTGTCTGACAACCAGTTCTCAATCCATGTCAGTACACTACCCCCAATCCCATGTGCTCTAACTTTGCACATCAATCTCTTGTGTGGGACCTTGTCGAACGCCTTCTGAAAGTCCAAATATACCACATCAACTGGTTCTCCCTTATCCACTCTACTGGAAACATCCTCAAAAAATTCCAGAAGATTTGTCAAGCATGATTTCCCTTTCACAAATCCATGCTGACTTGGACCTATCATGTCACCTCTTTCCAAATGCACTGCTATGACATCCTTAATAATTGATTCCATCATTTTACCCACTACCGATGTCAGGCTGACCGGTCTATAATTCCCTGTTTTCTCTCTCTCTCCTTTTTTAAAAAGTGGGGTTACATTGGCTACCCTCCACTCCATAGGAACTGATCCAGAGTCAATGGAATGTTGGAAAATGACTGTCAATGCATCCACTATTTCCAAGGCCACCTCCTTAAGTACTCTGGGATGCAGTCCATCAGGCCCTGGGGATTTATCGGCCTTCAATCCCATCAATTTCCCCAACACAATTTCTCGGCTAATAAGGATTTCCCTCAGTTCCTCCTCCTTACTAGACCCCCCGACCCCTTTTATAACCGGAAGGTTGTTCGTGTCCTCCTTCGTGAATACCGAACCAAAGTACTTGTTCAATTGGTCCGCCATTTCTTTGTTCCCCATTATGACTTCCCCTGATTCTGACTGCAGGGGACCTACGTTTGTCTTTACTAACCTTTTTCTCTTTACATATCTATAGAAACTTTTGCAATCCGTCTTAATGTTCCCTGCAAGCTTCTTCTCATACTCCATTTTCCCTGCCCTAATCAAACCCTTTGTCCTCCTCTGCTGAGTTCTAAATTTCTCCCAGTCCCCAGGTTCGCTGCTATTTCTGGCCAATTTGTATGCCACTTCCTTGGCTTTAATACTATCCCTGATTTCCCTTGATAGCCACGGTTGAGCCACCTTCCCTTTTTTATTTTTATGCCAGACAGGAATGTACAATTGTTGTAGTTCATCCATGCGGTCTCTAAATGTCTGCCATTGCCCATCCACAGTCAACCCCTTAAGTATCATTCGCCAATCCATCCCAGCCAATTCACGCCTCATACCTTCAAAGTTAGCCTTCTTTAAGTTCTGGACCATGGTCTCTGAATTAACTGTTTCATTCTCCATCCCAATGCAGAATTCCACCATATTATGGTCACTCTTCCCCAAGGGGCCTCGCACAACGAGATTGCTAATTAATCCTCTCTCATTACATAACACCCAGTCTAAGATGGCCTCCCCCCTAGTTGGTTCCTCGACATATTGGTCTAAAAAACCATCCCTTATGCACTCCAGAAAATCCTCCTCCACCGTATTGCTTCCAGTTTGGTTAGCCCAATCTATATGCATATTAAAGTCACCCATTATAACTGCTGCACCTTTATTGCACGCACCCCTAATTTCATGTTTGATGCCCTCCCCAACATCACTACTACTGTTTGGAGGTCTGTACACAACTCCCACTAACGTTTTTTGCCCTTTGGTGTTCTGCAGCTCTACCCATATAGATTCCACATCATCCAAGCTAATGTCCTTCCTAACTATTGCCTTAATCTCCTCCTTAACCAGCAATGCTACCCCACCTCCTTTTCCTTTTATTCTATCCTTCCTGAATGTTGAATATCCCTGGATGTTGAGTTCCCAGCCCTGATCATCCTGGAGCCACGTCTCCGTAATCCCAATCACATCATATTTGTTAACATCTATTTGCACAGTTAATTCATCCACCTTATTGCGGATACTCCTTGCATTCAGACACAAAGCCTTTAGGCTTGTTTTTTTAACACCCTCTGTCCTTTTAGAATTTTGCTGTACAATGGCCCTTTTTGTTCTTTGCCTTGGGTTTCTCTGCCCTCCACTTTTCCTCATCTCCTTTCTGTCTTTTGTTTTTGCCTCCTTTTTGTTTCCCTCTATCTCCCTGCATTGGTTCCCATCCCCCTGCCATATTAGTTTAACTCCTCCCCAACAGCACTAGCAAACACTCCCCCGAGGACATTGGTTCCGATTCTGCCCAGGTGCAGACCGTCCGGATTGTACTGGTCCCACCTCCCCCAGAACCGGTTCCAATGCCCCAGGAATTTGAATCCCTCCCTGCTGCACCATTGCTCAAGCCACGTATTCATCTGTGCTATCCTGCGATTCCTACTCTGACTAGCACGTGGCACTGGTAGCAATCCCGAGATTATTACTTTTGAGGTCCTACTTTTTAATTTAGCTCCTAGCTCCTTAAATTCATTTCGTAGGAACTCATCCCTTTTTTTACCTATGTCATTGGTACCAACGTGCACCACGACAACTGGCTGTTCTCCCTCCCTTTTTAGAATGTCCTGCACCCGCTCCAAGACATCCTTGACCCTTGCACCAGGGAGGCAACATACCATCCTGGAGTCTCGGTTGCGGCCGCAGAAACGCCTATCTATTCCCCTTACAATTGAATCCCCTATCACTATCGCTCGCCCACTCTTTTTCCTGCCCTCCTGTGCAACAGAGCCAGCCACGGTGCCATGAACTTGGCTGCTGCTGCTCGCTCCTGATGAGTCATCCCCCTCAACAGCACTCAAAGCAGTGTATCTATTTTGCAGTGGGATGACCACAGCGGACCCCTGCACTACCTTCCTTGCACTACTCTTCCTGCTGGTCTTCCATTCCCTCGCTGGCTGTGGACCCTTCTCCTGCGGTAAGACCAACTCGCTACACGTGATACTCACGTCATTCTCAGCATCGTGGATGCTCCAGAGTGAATCCACCTTCAGCTCCAACTCCGCAACGCGGACCGTCAGTAGCCGGAGGTGGACACACTTCCCGCACATGTAGTCGTCAGGGACACTGGTGTTGTCACCGTGTTCCCACATGGTACAGGAGGAGCATATCACATGACCGAGCTGTCCTGCCATGACTTAACCCTTAGATACACTTAAATTGCCGACAACAATGTTAAAAGTTGCTGACTAATAAAAAAAAAGAAAAACTACTCACCAATCAGCAGCCAATCACTTACCACGTTGGCTGTGACGTCACCTTTTGATTTCTTTCTACTTCTTTTTTGACTTCTCTCAGCTGGAGCTGCACAAGTACGCCTCTCTCGACTCCCGCCTCTCTCGACGCTCCCCGGACTGCTGAGCCTTTTATAGGCCACTGCCTCTCTCGCCGCTCCCCGGACTGCTGAGCCTTTTATAGGCCACTGCCTCTCTCGACTCCCGCTTCTCTCGACGCTCCCCGGACTGCTGAGCCTTTTATAGGCCGCTGCCTCTCTCGACACTCCCCGGACTGCTGAGCCTTTTATAGGCCGCTGCCTCTCTCGACTCCCGCCTCTCTCGACGCTCCCCGGACTGCTGAGCCTTTTATAGGCCGCTGCCTCTCTCGACGCTCCCCGGACACGCTAGCCTTGAGATTTTAGTGCCATACTTGGACTAATGCAGTAGATATTACTGTACTATAAAATTTGGTCTATAAAGATACCTCCATGAATAGGTTTGCTTCTTCTAATTATAGAGTAATTATTTATACAATTTCAAATTTTTAACACTAAGATAGTAATAGCCACAGGGGGGCAACTTGTACATCAGATTTTGTAGCGTAACAAAGATAAGGGCCAGATCTCCGCAGCCCTTTCACCGCACAGATGGAGTAGGTGTTAAGGAATAGGCACCACTGAAATAATTGTGGGGAAATATAACATTTTATTTCCACATTCTGGGCTTTTGCATACTATGATGATGGCATTTAGTGCTCCATGTGTTCTGGACTGGGTAGAGAGGGATCAGAGAGAAAGGGATGACTTTGATGTCACTTGTGATATTCCCATCCTGAATATTTTCACTGATTATCCACATTTATTTTTTTAAACAGTTTGCTTCATAGCTTTGTAGCACTGTATTCCCATCCTGAGGAAAAGATATTCGAGTACTGGACTCTGATTTGAACTATGATAATCCCCAATAAACAAATCATCTGGTGGAGGGCTCACAGTAGAACACCTCATGGGAGAGAGAAAAAAATTGATATCCAGTGACATGTGTGCTGTACCATCAAGTCCCACCACTCCACTGCACATACCAGAAGCCCAAAGTCAAAGTTGTTAAAATGAGCAACTTGTGCCTCTGAGGGACCATAAAAGGCAAAATTCAATGACTGTCTAAGAGCCACATCTATACAATTTATTGCTCCCGATACAATAGTAAACAGCACTTGTTAAAGAAACTCATGCTTGACTTGATCCTCATCCCTGCTCTCCAATGATATAACGACCTGTTCTCGGAACAGAGCAGCAGTTACTTAAACCAAATTGGCCAATGACAGGAATCGAAAAGAAATCTGAAGCAAGACAATTGCCGTCTAAGTGCAATAGGGACAATCACTAGGAATATGGTTAACTGACACTGCTGGACTTCAAACCTCAAACCAGACTTTTATCTCATTGCCGCAATTAAGCACTTCATTCATTACCTCCTGATGTTGGTGTTATTGTGATTACAATACTCTCTTCAGAAGTTGCCTGTAAGTTCCATCCTCTTTCTTTGCAGATAACAGTACTATGCTGTGCTGTATCTCCACCTTCAAGAAATTCAGCTTTTCTTTTCCCTTCAGCAACCCTTAACTCTCTAAAAAGCACAAGTCCACCCATGACGTAATGGCTGCTTTCATACACGAGGTGGATTTTCAAGCACCTCTCTAGTGGTCATAAACAAGTTATAAGAAAATATGTGGTTAATAGACAATCCTTTCACTCTCTAGCCTCCCAGCCCTATCTACATTATGATTTTTCGTACCTCTATTTTATTGGTATTATTATGCTTAGCTTCTCTGAACCTGCCTCTTTGTTGTTTTCTAAGCTGTGAGTGCATCATTCTGGACACTTGTTCTCCTCCCTGCATTTCCATTGAAATGAAAACCCTTCACACAGTCTGCTAATCCAACTCATTCTTTCTGAGAGCTTCAACACTGTTGAACTCCTTATCTCAGTCTTCCCTTCCTCCTACAATCCACTACTTCTTGGACTACTTTAAACCTTGGTGGTGTCCAGCACTGAGGATCTTGCCAATAATAAAGAGTAGTATTTTTTACCAGAGCACTCATATAGTAAGTGATAATTTGCAAGTCAGCATTGCTTAGCAAATTTAACAATGGGTATTAGTTTCCCGTGGTAGGTCTAAAATAAATATTACATTTGTGGTTCAATAACATATCTGGAATCAGGAAGCAGCATAAAGTAACCATTCAACAAATGCTGGATAAGTCTTGTGAATAAAGGCAGAAGCCAATTTTCTCTCTTTCCTTGTGAGAAGCATTGGTTTGCAACTCTGTACCTCCCTCTTGAAACCGGAGCTGAGATCATAAAATCATAGGCATGAAGGGGCATCCATCACGCCATTCCCTTCTGCATTTATTTCTAAAAATGATATTGGCCTGGATTTTTCAGGGCCTATGAACGTGTACGCAGTGTGTATGCGGACGCAAGTGCCCCACATGTTCTGGGTTTCTACATGCGATGTGCATGTGCAGAAGCCTGGAACTTGTGATCTGTCAAGTTTTAGCTTGACTGATCATCCACATCCCGAGGGAATGGACATTCATTGGCAGAGAGTTGGGCTACTCCTGCCCAGCACATGCCCGTGAAAATCGTGCGCCCGGTAAAAGAGCTTTCTTTTACCAGTGTAAGAGTTTAAATAAATATTAAAATAACTTAAAAAAATTTATTTAAACATAAAAAAACGTTAAAATTAGTTATAGGTTATTTTTAGCCCGTTTAAAACATCTAAATTTATTTTTCAAAAATTACATTTTTGTTTTAAATGTTTAATGTAATTGTATTTTAATTAATTTTGAACATGTAATGATTTATGTTTATTTAACTGGTGTGTAATTGTGTTTTTTAGCAGATTCCTATTCATGCTTATGGGCATTCCATACTTAAATGGAATCCCCATAAGCATAATGGAAATCTCCTTTTTGATTGGTTGGCCTGGCCCAGGTAATCCCAGGGGTGTTTGTGAACCACAAGCACTCCTGGGATACATGGGACTTTACACATGTGTACACACAGAGGCCCTGGAGCACGATTCTACGAACCTCAGGGACCATCAGGTAGGTTCATACTTGTCTTGCAATCAGAGGCATTCGCTTGCGGGAAGCCTCTGACCGCAAGTTCAGGCCCATTATATTGCGCACTCTCACAGTGGCAAGGCAGTAATCCTTTTTGTTACTACCCCTCCCCCACCCCCCATGTTAAATAGTCAGAAAATGCTGGTAAACAAACCACATAATAATTTGCAATGAGCAAGACGCTAGATATTTTCACATAAGAGCGTAATTTTTTTCCAGGGTAAGATTATCGTGGGTTGATTTGACAGTGAATCAGCTACCACACAACAAAATTAATTTTCACTCCCCGATGAGAATAAAAATATTTTAGTATCCACAGAGCAGACATGTTGTGGTGACCAATTTCTTCAGCTGTCCCTGGTAGGCAACAGGGTGTGATGGTACCCACGTTTTATGTTTCTGCAAGTAACATTTACAAAATGTATTCATGCATAGCTGGATTACCATCCAGCTGAAGACGGCAAGTAGCCATGGTTACAGTGACTCAAAAGCTGCCTTCAGTGTTTGCAGAGATAAGGCCAGTTTCTATCTGACCTTATCTCCGCTCCTGGTACAACACCACTGACAGGGTGAAATTGTATGTTCCCGCAGCAATACTGTTGATCTGTCTTTCTGTTAATCAACACTGCCTTCCCAGAGCCATTCTATCAGTGCTTGATTAGAGGAGAACGTCAAAAGCTGGCTACTCTTTAGCTGTTAAGGTTTGAATTTGTTTGTGCTGCTGCAATCGTGAGGATAAAAATTCCACTCATGACACTTCATTATATTGTAGAGCTGATTAGATTGTTAAAATAATGAAGAGTTTTACAATTACATTTTGAATTTGCAAGTTTCAGTACGATTTTGTTGCTACATTTGCAATCTACAATTGGTTCCAATTGAGGTTAATTATGCAGCATCTATTACTTGCATTTTCAGGTCTGATCTGATCATGTTAAACTGATTTCCAAATTCACGTTTATATATTTAAATACCAGGCTTTCCTATTAACTCAAAAATACAGACATTGAATATAAGTGATCCCATTGAGCAATCTTAAAACTATGCTAATTATTAAAAGCCACGCATGTTAATTTATGCAACTTAACTGTATGGAAAATACTGATATGCTGAGATTAAATAAAAGTAGACATATAAATCAGACCTACAAGCTCTTAAAAGAAAGTCTTGTTTTCCCAGGATTTCAGCTATAAAAATTGCACAAGAGAATTGTAAATCTTCCCTCTATATTTTTTTGTCTCGTAGCTCAGTCTTTCATGTAGAGAATGGAAAGTGAATGTCACTTGTACAAATTAATTTTTCTGAAAAATAACTTCTGTTCAAATCATCTCCAAGCTTAATTTTGATCTGCAACTACACGGCTGATAAATTACTCCTGTGCGATGCCTATTCCCTAGGTGGAATGGTGAGGAAAAAGAGGTCAGATACCCATCATGCCAAGGCTCTTCCCATTTTATATTGCCCTGAAATGTCTGGAGCTTCCCGATGGGCTGAAGCAGGGCCTGCAACTGCAATGGGCACGGTCCCAATCTTTCCACCTCAATTTACTCTTGTAATATCCATGGAGCGCCCATTTCCAGGGCACCCATAAAGCTTTCACCTGGATCTCCCATAGACCAGCGGGTTTAAGGGGCCCAGGCCTGAAGAAGACGGATAGGGTAAGTGGTCTATCTTATATTCAGAAGCTTAGCGGATTGTTGGGTCTGGGGGCCTTCAACAGCAGCCATGAGGCCCCGAATGTGGCAGCCAGGACTCCAGCTGTGCTTCTGTTCTACCTCTGTTTTCTGGTGCAAGGCCCTAACAGGAGGTGCACTTGCATCGAGGCTGCAACCAGGCCTTGTTAATGGTCCATGTCACCAAAATCAGGCATATAATTTTTATTGAACACACTGAGACAGATGCCTTCAGTATAAACCTCAGTAGCCAGAGTATCATCAGTTGGTTGACTGTTATATATGTAAACTTGTATTTACTCTGTACAGCCACCAGAGGGCTCATCCCCTGGAGTCCCAAGGGATCTCATAATCCCTTGGGAGCACAGGTATTTAAGGAGGCTTTGCAGATTAGAGAGGCACTCTGGAGACCTGCAATAAAAGACTAAGGTCACACTTTACTTTGAGTTCAGACTGACTCGTTCTCCATACATAACAACTGGCGATGAGATACAGAGAGCAAATCCAAAGATGCAGAGAACAGTGGGTATCCTGGAGAAATTCTTGGAGGGGGATGATTGGGAAACTTTTGTGGAGCAACTCGACCAATACTTCGTGGCCAACGGGCTAGATGGGGAAGAAAATGCTGCCAAACGAAGGGCGATCCTCCTCACTGTGGGGCACCAACGTATGGCCTCATGAAGAATGTGCTCACTCCAGTGAAACCTACGAGAAATCGTACGATGATTTGTGCACACTGGTCCGAGAGCATTTGAACCCGAAGGAAAGCGTTCTGATGGCGAGGTACCGGTTCTACACCTACAAAAGGTTTGAAGACCAGGAAGTGGCGAGTTATGTCGCCAAGCAAAGATGCCTTGCAGGACATTGCGAATTTGAAGGACATTTGGAGCACATACTCAGAGACTTTTTTTGTACTTGGCATTGGCCACGAAACCAAACTTCGCAAACTTTTGACTGTAGCGACCCCAACCTTGAGTAAGGCCATAGCAATAGCCCAGATGTTCATTGCCACCAGTGACAATACGAAGCAAATCTCTCAGCACACAAGTGCTGCTCTAAGTACTGTGAACAAAGTGATGTTGTTTTCGAATCGCAATGTACAGGGCAGGCCACACATGCCTGCAGCTGCACGTCTGCAGATATCTGAGAGTCCACCACCAAGGGTGATGAATGCAAGGCCATTAACACCTTGTTGGCGCTGCGGGGGTGATCATCGTTTCCATTCATGCCAATTCAAAGGGTATGTTTGCAAGGCCTGTGGAACAATGGGACACCTCCAATGTATGTGCAGGCGAGCTGCTAATCCTGTTAAACCTGCAAACCACCATGTTGCAGAGGAGGACAGATCCATGGAGGATCACGACAAACCAGAGTTTCAGACCGAGGAGGTAGAGGTACATGGGATGCACACATTCGCCACGAATTGTCCCCCGATAATGCTGAATGTTGAACTAAATGGACTCCCGGTGTCAATGGAACTGGACACGGGCGCGAGCCAGTCCATCATGGGCAAAAAGACTTTCGAAAGATTGTGGTGCAACAAGGCCTCAATTCATACGAAACTGAGAACTTACACAAAAGAACTGATTCCCGTAATCGGCAGTGCTACTGTAAAAGTCTCCTACGATGGAGTGATGCAAAAGCTACCACTCTGGGTGGTACCGGGCGATGGTCCCACATTGCTCGGCAGGAACTGGCTAGGAAAGATACGCTGGAACTGGGACGATGTCCGAGCGCTATCGTCCGCTGACGACACTTTGTGTGCACAGGTCTTAAACAAATTTCCTTCGCTGTTCAAACCAGGCATCGGGAAATTCCAAGGAGCAAAAGTGCAGATCCACCTAATTCTGGGGGCGCGACCGGCCATCACAAGGTGAGAGCAGTTCCGTACATGATGAGGGAAAGGGTAGAGATCGAGCTAGACCGGCTGCAATGAGAGGGCATCATTTCACCAATCGAGTTCAACGAGTGGGCCAGTCCTATTGTCCCAGTACTCAAGGGAGTCGGCACTGTCAGAATCTGCACGATTACAAAGTAACTATCAATCGTTTCTCCCTGCAGGACCAATACCCACTACCAAAGGCCGACGACCTCTTTGCAATGCTGGTGGGAGGAAAGACATTCACAAAGCTTTATCTGACTTCAGCCTACATGACGCAGGAACTGGAAGAATCATCGAAGGGTCTCACCTGCATCAACACGCACAAAGGTCTTTTTATTTATAACAGATGCCCGTTTGGAATTCGATCAGCAGTGGCGATATTCCAGAGAAACATGGAAAGTTTACTGAAGTCGGTCCCGCACACCGTGGTCTTCCAGGACGACATTTTGGTCATAGATCGGAACACAGTCGAGCATCTACAGAACCAGGAGGAGGTTCTTAGTCGACTCAACTGCGTAGGGCTCAGGTTAAAATGCTCGAAGTGCGTTTTCCTGGTGCCTGAAGTGGAGTTCTTGGGAAGGAGGATTGTGGCGGACAACATCAGGCCCACCAACGTGAAGACGGTGGCAATCGAGAATGCACCGAAGCCACAGAGCTACAGTCGTTTCTGGGACTCCTGAACTACTTTGGTAACTTCTTACCGGGTCTCAGCACACTGTTAGAATCACCGCATGTCTTACTATGAAAAGGGGACGAATGGGTTTGGGGCAAATGCCAAGAAAATGTCTTTGTAAAAGCGAGAAAATTGTTAAGCTCAAACAAATTGCTTGTGTTGTATGATCCATGCGAGCGTTTGGTACTAGCATGTGATGCGTCGTCATATGGCGTTGGGTGTGTATTGCAACAAGCTAATGATTTCGGGAAACTGCAACCAGTTGCTTATGCATTCAGGAGCCTGTCTAAGGCTGAGAGAGCCTACAGCATGATTGAGAAAGAAGCGTTAGCATGTGTCTATGGGGTAAAGAGAATGCATCAATACCTGTTTGGGCTAAAATTCGAATTGGAAACTGACCATAAGCCACTTATATCCCTGTTTTCTGAGAGTAAAGGGATAAATACCAATGCATCAGCCCGCATCCAGAGATGGGCGCTCACGTTTTCCGCATACAACTACACCATCCGCCACAGGCCAGGCACAGAAAACTGCACCAATGCTCTCAGTAGGCTGCCATTGCCCACCACGGGGGTGGAAATGGCACAGGCCGCAGATTTAGCCATGTTTATGGAAACATTTGAGAGTCACCCTTCACCCGTCACTGCCCGGCAGATCAAAACCTGGGCGATCCAGGACCCCTTATTATCCCAAGTCAAAAGCTGTGTGTTTCACGGGAGCTGGTCCAGTGTCTCAGTGGAAGTGCAGGAAGAGATAAAGCCGTTCCAGCGGCGCAAAGATGAAATGTCCATACAGGCAGACTGTCTTCTATGGGGCAATTGTGTAGTGGTTCCCAAGAAGGACAGAGACGCCTTCATCAATGACTTCCACAGTACCCACGCAGGCATCGTAATGATGAAAGCGATAGCCAGATCCCACATGTGGTGGCCCGGTATCGATGCGGACTTAGAGTCCTGCATTCACAGATGTAATACATGCTCGCAGTTAAGCAATGTACCTAGGTGGGTGCCGCTAAGTTTATGGTCTTGGCCCTCCAAACCGTGGTCTAGGGTACACGTCGACTATGCAGGCCCGTTCTTGGGTAAAATGTTCCTTGTGGTTGTAGACGTGTACTCCAAGGATTGAATGTGAGATAATGTCAGCTAGCACATCCGCTGCCACTACTGAAAACCTGCGGGCCATGTTTGCCACACACAGCCTACCTGATGTCCTGGTGAGCGACAACGGGCCATGTTTTACCAGTGCCGAGTTCAAAGAATTCATGACCTGTAAAGAGATCAAACATGTCACATCTGCTCCGTTTAAACCAGCGTCCAATGGTCAGGCAGAGAGAGCAGTGCAAACCATCAAGCAAGGCTTGGAGAGGGTAACTGAAGGCTCACTGCAGGCTCGTCTATCCCGAGTACTGCTTAGCTACCGCACGAGACTTCCTTGCTCACTGGGATCCCACCTGTTGAACTGCTCATGAAAAGAGCATTTAAGACAAGGCTCTCGTTAGTTCACCCTGGCCTACATGAACATGTAGAGAGCAGGCAGCTTCAACAAAATACATACCATGATAGCGTAAATGTGTCACACGAGATTGAAATCAATGATCCTGTATTTGCATTGAATTATGGACAAGGTCCCAAGTGGCTTCCCGGCACTGTCATGGCCAAAGAGGGGAACAGGGTGTTTCGGGTCAAACTTTCAAATGGACTCATTCACTGGAAACACTTGGACCAAGTCAAACTCAGATTCATGGACTATCCTGAGCAACCCATCTTGGACTCTACCTTTTTTGATCCCCCAACACACACACCAGTGGCAACCGGCACCACGGTTGACCACGACGCAGAACCCATCATCCACAGCAGCCCAACAGGACCCAACACACCAGGCAGCCCACCAAGGCCAGCTGCACAGCAGCCCAGTGAGGGCCCAACAAATGATCCAACAATACCAGCTTTCACACCGAGACGATCAACCAGGGCAAGAATGGCCCAGATCGACTCACATTGTAAATAGTTACACTATTGACTTTGGAGGCAGTGTTGTTATATATGTGAACTTGTATTTACTCTGTACAAAGGGCTCATCCCCTGGAATCCCAACGGATCCCATAATCACTTGGGAGCACAGGTATTTAAGGAGGCCTCACAGGTTGGAGATGCACTCTGGAGACCTGCAATAAAAGTCTAAGGTCACACTTTACTTTGAGCTCACAGTGTTCAGTCTGACTCTTTCTCCATACATAACATTTACCTCTACCTCATTTTAATTATTTCAGTCATGCACTCTGTAAATTCTTCATCAATCTCAGTAACAAAGACAAATGCCCCAATGGTTAGATCTTACAATCAACTCTTGGGCAAGATTTGTCTCCCACTGAACAACAAAAAAGAAATTCAAAAGACAAAATGTGCCTCTCTTTCTTGGGCTCTTCAAATTGTTGATTGCCCTTCAAGTATTTTTGATCACTGTAATGTATTTGCTTCATGGGTTCTTTGCTTAAAGATTCATAGCAACACATTGCTATTAAGAACTAGTTGGTTTATTAACAAAGGTTTAACAATCACACTACACTTTACCAGTTCATCCACTAGGCTCACAATTGCATACCTCATCGTGGATGACCTAGACCCAACTGACTGGGGTTTTATTGAGTCTTGTGAACATCACGTGACTGGCTAAGCCACTCACAATGCAACAGCTCTACAAACCCGTGAGAATACTCACCGGTGCATACATTACAGTCAGTTTGCCCCATTTTCAGATCTGTCCAGTAACCTCTATTTCGGTTCCTTACCTGATGGATGAAAAAGCTCTCCTCTGAAAGTCTTTTGTCATGAATGAAAATGAGTAAAACTGAGAGCACAGAGGCTGATGCAATGGTCATGATTCTTGAAACTACTGGAATTCTTATAGAAAGTAGCTCAAATTTGTAGGGGAGGCCTATTGACTTTTGGAAGATTATGCATAATTTGCTTCAGGATTATAGCTTCAACCTTGCCAATCAGATCACATTGGCGAGGATAATCCTGAAGGGAACCAGGGCCATATGTAAAGAGTTTCCCTCCAGATCGCCGACAACAAGAACTTGCCTTTATAGAACTTATATTAATGCATGCTTTAAGATTTACTTTCTTATTTGTTTTTTAGAGTTAGTTTTACCTGTGTATATCGATTCATCACTGACTCTTATCTTAAAGGATAATTCTTTGGGACTCTACCAGGAGTATCTGTGTTTCTTTTCTGCATAACCAGCTCACTTTTTTTTTGTTCCTCTGTTGTTTAGCTATTCTGTTTTCCAGTTTGGTGCCTCTTTGACCTGATGTGGCCTTTGAGGGGTGTGATCTATGTAGAGAGCGTGCCGATCATTTAGGGTGACTATTTGTATCAGTTGTGCAGATACAAATCCAAACCTAGAAGGTGTGTGTGTGTGTGTATAGAAATTCTCATTTAAAGAAACAAGGATTTCTGCAGCGAACAATATTCCATTAACGCAAATAATGCCAATAGTAGCAAAACCGAAGAGTCAATATTGATACATTCTTTAAGAAATAGGAGTTGAACACTGCAGGGGCAGCAGGTAAGGAATTCCTGATGCAATCATTTCTTCGTTCATTGTTTTTTTATTTGGTTGTCCTCACTAATGGAAGACCTTGGCTAAAATTACATTGCAGCATTTCAAGAAAGCAATAATATAGAATACTTCCCAGTAGCAAAGATGTTAGGTGAGACACGTATCATTTCTGGCAAAAGCAGTATTGTACAACTGTTCAACAAAGCATGATAATGTGAGCATTCTATCTGTGTACCTGTGCCAAAAGAAGCTAATGGAACCATAGTGCTTTATGGCAGCATATGAAAGGCAGGTTTCTATCTATCAGCACAAATAATCTCATATTGAATATTGCATACCGTTGATGAGATGTCAAATACCGAGCACAGATTTGTGAATTTGTCAACTGTGAATAAAAGACTTGGGTTAGGCTTGGTATATTATTATTATAATTATTATTATTGGTTAAACAATAAAAGGTTTTCATGAAAACGTGTTTGACAAACTAGTTTTTGTTCAGGCTGGAACCATTCTATGAATCAATGGACGAAGGGCCAGAAGGTCCGTGCATCGTTTTTGAAACAATAATGACTGGACCTCAGTGCCATTCATTATAATGTCTTGAAAGACATGACACAAATGTCCCTCTTTCCTTTCCTCATGAAAGAATTTCAAGGCTGCATTTAGATACAGATTTTGTGCTTTAAAATAAATGATAAAAGATTTACCAAATCGCATTTCACAAAGAAATGTAGAAGTGTACAAAGCGATGGATACTGGAGCTTCAGATGAAACAATAAACATAGTTTCATCTCAAAGAAAACAATGCCTTTGTAATGTAGTAACACTTATTTCTGACAAGCAAGCTATGCAATTTGAATAGCTCACACTGCATTACTAGTTGGACTTCCTGGCGGGGGAGGGATGCTTCTCAGGGACAGTAAAAACCAGGAGACGAACCTAGCACACTTCCACAAAGTGTGCCTTCTAGCAGGCAATACAAAGTGCATTTGCAACAATGCCTCCTATTCATGCAACACTCAACAACCTCTTTACTGCTTTCTGTCTCCTTAAGGTGGATTAGAACTCCTGGGCGGGAAGCTAGGGGAGCTGAAGGCCATCCTGCCCGAGAGTGTCCATGGGAAGCCTCGGCTGATTTTAAAGGCAAGGCCTCATTTGGATCCTGCTGGCCAACTGCCCACATGAAAACCGCGGAAGAGGCAGCTGGCCAGCTTTGGGCGGGTTGAAGTTAGAGGGCCCGGAGGCTGCCTGCCAGAACCAACGTTAGTCGTGGGAGGGGATCAGGCCATCTTACAGTGTTAATGGGAGGAGCCTAGGGGAGCAAAAGCCCAGACAAAGGCATCCCTGCTCCTTCTGGCCCCAATAATTGGTCTATTGGTCTACTTTCCCGCCCAGTAGACCAATTAAATGCCAGTGGGGTCTTATTAAAAAGAAAGAAAGATTTGCATTTATATAGTGCCTTTCATGACCAACAGATGTCCCAAAATGCTTTAGAGCCAATGAAGTACTTTTTGAAGAGTAGTTATTGTTGTAATGTAACAACCAATTTGTGTACAGCAAACTCCCACAAACAGCAATGTGATAATACTAGAAAATCTGTTTTAGTGATGTCAAGTATTGGCCAAGACACCAGGGATAACTCCCCTGCTCTTCTTTGAAATAGTGCCAAGGGATCTTTTACATCTACTTTAGAGAGCAGACAGGGCCTCAATTTAATGTCTTATCTTTGACAGTGTAGTACTCCCTCAGCACTGCACTGGAGGGTGAGCCTAGATTTTTTTGTGCTCAATTCTCTGGAGTAAGACTTGAACCCACAATCTTCTACGTCAGAGGCAAGAGTGCTACCCACTGAGCCACAGCTGACACTGACAAGTGGATTTGTTAAAGAATGTAATATGCAAATGTCTCAATCTCAGGATTTCTATGTGGCATGGAATAGGACTTCTGTATATAAGGACTAACATAAACTCTCTTGAGGAACACATCATTGACGCTTTCTAGTTTGGATATAGAAACAAAAGGAGCATTGTTGGACTACAATTCATTAAAAAGTCAGACAGATCAATAAATTATTATTAATGCCATAAGTAACCTGTGTGAACTTGATGCCATTGCAGAACTTTCAATGTCTACATTATATTCAGGCAACCAGAAACATCTCATCCAGGCGTTCCAATGTGTCAGTCCATTTTTGGGTTGTATATAAAAAAAGATTGATTACTGGCTGCAATCTGAATTATCATTGAAAGTTTCTGAAGTGGGACTTGAAGCCACTTCCTTCTGATACAGATGCAAGGCTACTACAAACTGAGCCATAGCTGACACTGATATCACACTACCTATATATATTAATGAGGCTCCTAGCTGAAACAGTTGGGTGCCTTGGCTGGCTAAAGTTTAGGCCAAAAGAAGGTGGTAGGTAGGAATCCAGTGGGAATGGGATGGTAACCCTTTGCACAACTATTTTACCTGCACAAAAATCTATTCCAACCAGGTGAGGTGGATTAATTCACTCTCTTTGGTCCCTATTTTCCACTTGATGGATTTTTGGCACCCGCTCATGTTAACGTACGATTTTTTTGTGTACGTTCGCGCCAGAAAAAAAATCGTGACTTTCGTCAAACAAATATTTTAATTTGGCGCCACACTCTCTGCAGTTATCTGGGGGGCAGAGCTTTAAGTCTGTGCTAAAAACTCTCTGGGCATGCGCGAAAATAGAACCTTCCTGGTCTGGATCAGACATATTTAAAGACCCCTTTGTGATCAGATCATTTTTCCTTTTGTGATCGGATCGTGCTGGCTGGATCATTCTACAATTTTGAGCATTAAAACCTGCAAAACATGGCTGAGAGGGAAGTGGAAGAGGAATTCAAAGGACAAGGAGAAGGAAGGGCCATTCGATTTCTCCCACACAAAGTGGTATTCCTGGTAGATATCATTGAGAGGAAATGGGATCTACTGGCAATTCGGGGGAAAAGCAAAAAAAAGTAAAACCTGCTATAATGGCTCAACGTTGGGATGATGTTGCTGCAGAGTACAAGGCAGTAGCCATCACCCGGAGAATCGGTGGGCAGCTGAAAAAGAAGTGGCAGGACCTAGGACAATTAGTTAAAGTAAGTATGCACTGCAATTACATTTGTAAATGCGTGTGTGTGTGTGTGTTTGTGGTGACTACACAAAAGGACCCTCTCTTAAAAAGTTCTATTTTCATCTTTGCAGTTGAACATTGGGTATGGAGAGAAAGCAGGAAAGGGGTACTGAGGTTAATGATCTTATTGAATGGTGGTGCAGGCTCGAAGGGCCGAATGGCCTACTCCTGCACCTATTTTCTATGTTTCTATGTTTCTATGTTAAGCTCAGGAACCACAGGAATCGTACTGGTGGAGGTCCACCAAGTAAGCTGCAATTGAGCCAGCTGGAACAGAGGATCTTGGATCTGATTAAAGCTCGCCGGAGAAGATCCACCACCAATGTGGACGCTGGGCCCAGGTCAAAGAGATGGGGTAAGCCCTGCAATTTGCACTGTGGGTTGGCTAAATACTGTGTGGGCTAGCTAGGCTTTAATGGATGTTTATGATATGTTCTACAGCAGCTGCGCGTCAGGAAGAGGCAGAAGGTGATCCAGAAGGACAAGCGGAAGTACCAGCAGAAATAGCACCCGAAGGACATCCAGAAGAGAGTCCAGAATTGTTTCCTGATTTTGAGCAGGACGATCTGGATGAAGGCCAGCATGAAGATCCCCCCCCACTGATCAGATGGTCATATTGGACCTGCAGCCGGTGGAGCCCATGGATCAGGATGCAGGTCCCAGTGTGGTCCAGCAACACACACCTGTGAGAGGGATGCCCAATAGGGTCGAGGAGCAAGGCACAGGTGGGAGACGGCGAAGGAGGGTGGAAAGGATAGCTGAACCACAAGCGCAGGTAGACATGGTACAGCTCATTGGGATGAGTGGGGAGGGTATGCAACTAACCAGGTCGCTCCTGGAGACCATGGGTGAGGTGAGGGTAGAAATTGCGGGACTGCCAGGAGAAGTAGCAACACTGTCTGGAGGAATAGGACCACCACTGGTGGGGCAGCTTAGTGAGGGAATGGTGGATGCACTTGAAGCACTGTTGGGACAGCTAATGAGGAAATTGTTTGACATATGTGACAGAAATTTGCAGGTAGCTGCTGCAATAAGGGAACACACCCAGGTTGTCATTCAACAACACCAATTGGCAGCATCAACTGCTGCCACTCAAATTATCCCCAGACCACCCTCAGGGACTGTGCCGCAGGGTGATCCACAGCTTGAGAAAGAAGACGAAGATGAACCCGGGCCTTCCAGAAAGGTGTCGACTCGGTCTGTCCCTGTCCAACCCCACCAAAGAAAATCAAAAAAATATAACCTTGGGCTCACCGGGGTCCCGAGGAAGTTTGCTGCACCAACAGAAAGAGCCAAGGGCAGAGGCATCAGGGCGGGCAAGATGGGCACTACGCGCTGGTGGTCGTTGAATAAAGGGGAGGAGAGATATTTGTATCTTGCTGTTACTTGTTTTGTTAATCGAAAAGTTTGATACAATAACATTTTGTTAATTGAAAATGTTAAAGTTTGCAAGTTTAAAATTTGATATTTCTTCATTGAAAAATTAAAAGTTTAATACAAAATGTTTTATTAAAGTTAAGTACAAATGTTTAATAAACCTATTTTTTAATTTAACCAGAATCAGTGCATTATTTTGTGAATTTAACCAATGGTATACATTAGACCAACATAAACCAACACAACATTATTAAAAGTGCAAACAGGTGTAAACACTCAACATGGTGCGACACTATAATCAAACATGCCACTGTTTAGCCTTCGGGCAGAAAAACGTTCATGGATTAGCCACTCATGCAAGTCTCTAGCAATGGCTTGAGGTCTCCTTGGTCGCCCCACCCTCCTGCTCGCTGTCGTCCTGTGGCTTGAGGTGGTTCCTCCTCCTGCTGCTGGTCATCCTCCTCCTCCTCCTCCCCATCAGCCTCATCCTTCCTTCCCCTCATGATGGCCAAGTTGTGCAGCATGCAGCACACGACAGTGAACTGAGCGACGTGATGAGGAGAGTATTGCAGGTAGCCTCCAGAGTGGTCCAAGCATCGGAAACGCTGCTTTAAAATGCCAATTGTCCTCTCTATGATGCTCCATGTCGATATGTGGGATATATTGTATTGACACTCTGCCTCAATGCGGGGTTTGCGTAGGGGGGGGGCGGTCATAAGCCAGGTGGCGAGCCCATAACCTTTGTCCCCGAGCAACCAGCTCCGCCCTTCTGGCAGCTCCTGAAACATCGCAGATATAATGCTCTCACATAGGATGAAAGCATCATGGATGCTACCGGGATATTTGACATCCACTGCCATGATCCACTGCAGATCGTCGCACACCAGCTGCACGTTTAGGGAGTGGAACCCTTTCCTGTTGCGGTAAACTTCGGAATAGTGCACGGGTGCTCTCAAGATGATGTGGGTACAGTCAATAGCACCTTGTACCCTGGGGAAGCCAGCAATTCTGGAGAACCCCACATCCCTGTCTCTCATTGCCTGCGTGGTCATAGGGAGTGATGAACTGGTCCCTTTTGGCATACAATGCAGCAGTCACCTGGTGAATGCAGCAATGGGTGGCGTGCTGCGAGATCGAGCATACGCCCCCAGTTGAAGCTTGAAGTGATCCCGTAGCATAGAACGCAAGTGCCACTGTTACCTTTACTTCTACAGGTAGGGCAGTCCTCCTTCCACTTCTTGTCTGTATGTCTGCCCTGATTAGTTGGCAGATCTCAGTGATGACCTCCTTTCTGAATCGCAGCCTGCGAATGCAGTCTGCCTCACTCAGTTGCAGGTATGAGCGCCTCTCCCTATAGACTCGCTGAGGGTAAAGCCCCCCCCCCATTAATCTGTCTCCCCGATATCGGCATCGAATTATTCATCGCCTCTGCATGCCATGTATGGCCAACGCCCTTATCACATCAAATCTGCTAAAAATTGCACCCATTATTATTGTTATTATGCAGATAAATACTTAAATCACTGACACCTTTCCTCTCCGTTTTGCTCCACAAGGCTGGGTGATGCCCTAGATTGGACCACACCCTGACCTGCATATGCGTTTGTTTGTTTGTTTGTACCGTGATTCTCTTGGGTCACCTGTGACAAATGGTGAATTCTAGCTTGCTGCTGTGCCTGTGCACAAAATGTCCCGTTTCGGATGCTGACCGAACTCGAGGCAGGGGTCGAAGGAGTGCCGGCCGGACAGGATCGCAAGCTCAGCCGGACACAAGCACAACAACTCGACGCTCGGCTTCAAAAGCAGCCCGGGCTCTGGTGCTTGTGTCCGGCCGAGTCTGCAATCCTGCCTGGCTGGCGCTTCCCCGACTCGTGCCTGGAGCCCAGTCAGCAACGATTGTGTTGGGGTGGACAGTCGCAATTTGGGTGAAAAGGAACCCAGCAAAGTTATTTCAGTTCCCTCGAAAAAAATTATACATTTGTTTTTTACATTGTCTTGCTCCAAAAACTCAGAAATTACTTGCCGAGTTATTTTCAGAGCACCCTGTCAAAAAAAATCCATGCATTTGTACTTTAGTTTGTCTTGTTTTGCCTGGCCCCAATGTCCTTTTGTGCTCCGCGCTGATTTCCTATGTTTACAGTAGGTTTTTTTTTTCGTGGCTTTTTGGAAGTGTGCGCCGCACTGAAAAAAAAATCGTGGATGGCCAAAATCGCCCAACTGCACAAAAACGGCGCCCGAGCCCGTTTTCACTCATGTCTGCACCAACATTTTTTAAACCGCCGCACATGGTCGGCACTGGCGTACAAACGTTGGCGAAAGTTGGAAAAGGAAGATTTCACGCCAAAAAATATTTGGACGCCAAAAAAGGGCTTACAATCGTGGCGAAAATAGGGGCCTTAATTTCTGAACTAAGCTTCACAAAACTCACAATCTAAATTACTGTGACTGTAGAACTGGTTCAAACTATTCTTACATTAAGCCACAGAATTCCACCAGTTATAAGGTATGTAAGTATTCCCCAGCTGTTGCTGGTCGGCTGACTATATCAATATTGTACACTGACAATGTTTATGGAGAAATGCCCAGTGCATTCTGCTCTCAATCAACAAAAGGCAAAATGAATAGAGGGTAGCAAAAAATGGTGGATATAAAAAGGGAATTACATTAAAAAATTTAAACGACAGTGAATAAAATGAGAAATTGTCTTTTCTTCCTCTGGAATTCAGAATATAATTTGATTAATTATTATATTTTGGAGACCTTTATGACCTCACAGATAGATGGCAGTGTTGACTTATAAGAAATAGCAAGCAACCATTCTGTGTTCAAAGATGCATTTTGACAGTTTAACCACAATGTCAGATCAATCAGCACAGAAAATGGTGAGAACTTCCAGAAAAATCAAATTGCCAACTCACCATTTGTCAGTTGCGCATTTGATAAATTACAGGATCGTCTGACTGAAACCTACATGTAGACAGGAATAGGACAATGTTTACCAGAGTGCGAAAAATGAAAAAGAACAGAAAGTGCTGCCCAGACAATTCTAAATTATGAAGCCAAAGTATGGACAAAATCAGAATATTTAATAGTTATGTAATATTGATGCCGCTCACATTCTCCGTTTTGAATGGATTTTTTTTGTTTGCATTTTGCTTTATTTTTCCAGCTAGCACATATTCTTTTTTGAGTTGCCACAAATGATACGGTGAAATAGCAATACAATCAACTTGAAAAGTGTGAACTCAGCATGGTACTATGTAAACTCAGCCTCCCCTTATCATTCTTCCACCAAGGTTGCTTGCATTAGCTCTGCTGGCTACTTCAAAACAAATTTGAGTGCTCGGATTATCATATAAATGATATCAGTGAATAAACTGCATTTGTTAAGCTTATTTTCCTAAACTATAATGCAGAATTGATTAAGGTCTATCCTTGACAAGCAACCACTAACACAACTGTCAAATGGGATGCATTTTGTTGTTTTAAGCAGGGTGTGGATACTTAGGTGCATGTCACTCACCATGGACCCATCACGAGAATTTGCATTTCCATTTGCAGCTCCAAACAAATAGATTTCATGAAATTCCTGGATTGAAAACCCAGCCCGAATATGAATTGCAGGTGGCGTAAAAACTAAATAATATTGGAAATAATGGTTTAACATAAGTGGATCTGGCCCATAATAATTCATTACACTGGCGTCCACAGAGGGTAGGGGTTACTATTGAGCTCAACCCACATGAGAACTTGCAACTTGGCATCAATACTACCTAAAGACATCTATTTTCAGATTGCCACTAGGTTGATTTAAAAATGGAACCTTTGGTAATTTATCACCATTCCCAGGGGAAGAATGCTTATCTTTTAAAACATTTTCCAGTGAATGATGTTGGCAATGAAATTTGCACTTGTCCAAGTAAATCTTACAGCCCTTTTATATTACAGAAACACTTAGAATGCCAGCAGTCCCATAGTTGTGCCAGTTCCTGTGGTGCTAAACCCACCCCTGTAGAGTAGACAACAGACCAACTGTGTGTGTTCAAGAGTTGTTACCACAAAGTCTTGCAATTTTGTAATTCTGGCCTAGACCTTCCCCAGTATCAGGGTGAGATCTGTACTACTGGGCTGAGAAATCAGCCTATCAACAGCCAGAATCAACTTGCATTTACATGGTGCCTTTAACACATCACAGCAGCCCAAGATGTTTCACGGTTTAGCATCAGACCCGAGCGGGAATGTGTGAGGGGTTAGGGAAGGTGAGCAAAAGCACAGTCAAAACAGGCAAAAGTTTAAAGACATCTTTGAAGATGGGGAGAGATGTAGCATGACAAAGGGGTTTAGTGAAGGAGTTCAAAAGTGTGGGAGCAAGATGGCAGAAGCCTCTGCCACAGATGGTAAAGTGGAGGGTGGACCTGATGGAAGTGCTGCCACTTAACTTCGTCACCACCCACAATTTTGCTGTTAGACAAACCAAGAGAAATAAAGAAAGTGTGACGCCTCCAAAAGTGGATTATGGCTTTAACATCACTGTTGCCATTGGAGACAATGATTCAAGGTGACAGGGTCATCAGTGCAATAGAGCCGGTTCACTTCATGATAGTCACAGTCATAATTAACATGAACAATAAGTTGCCATTTCTCTCTTCAACTTTTTGGTGACTTACATACTGGAGAGAAACAAGAGGCCAGATTTTGCTGAAAAACGAATGGTGTCTGAATGACGCACGTGCAATAATGTCCTATACAGCCAACAACTCGTAGCGAGGAAGAGATACCCACAAGTTGCTAGCCAATTTGCATCACTCTACCATTAGTTTCACAAAAACGGCATCTCACGCCTAACAACCCTGTGATTTTCATGAAGTTGCTGTATTTGCACATTAATTGTCCAGTAAACTCACCACAGAAACTTAAGTCTAGTGATGAACAATGTAAGTATTCTTTTAATGACATGATCATTGTTAATGACTTGAAATCAGGCATCAGGTCAAATATGAGCATAGTAGTTGTGGCTGTTGGAGGCTAATCATCTCAGCCCCAGGACATCACTGCAGTTCCTCAGGGCAGTGCGCTAGACCCAATGGTGACCAAAAATGTAACTGGAACAGCCTCATAAATACTGTGGCTACAAAATCTGGTCAGCGGCTGGGTACTCTGTGGCAAGTGTCTCACCTCCTGGCTCCCCAAAACCTTTCCACTATCTACAAGGCACAAGTCAGGAGTGTGATGGAATACTCTCCACTTGCCTGGATGAGTGCAGCTCCTACGACACTCAAGATGCTTGGCACCATTCAGGACAAAGCAGTCTGCTTGACCAGCAGCCCATCCACTACCTTAAACATTCCCTCTCTCCACCAGCGGATCACCGTGGCTGCAGTATGTACCATATAAGAACATAAGAACATAAGAATTAGGAACAGGAGCAGGCCATCTAGCCCCTCGAGCCTGCTTCGCCATTCAATAAGATCATCGCTGATCTGGTCGTGGACTCAGCTCCACTTACCCGCCCTCTCCCCGTAACCCTTAATTCCCTTATTGGTTAAAAATCTATCTATCTTTGACTTGAAAACATTCAATGAGCTAGCTTCAACTGCTTCCTTGGGCAGAGAATTCCACAGATTCACAACCGTCTGGGAGAAGAAATTCTTTCTCAACTCGGTTTTAAATTGGCTCCTCCGTATTTTGAGGCTGTGCCCCCTAGTTCTAGTCTCCCCGACCAGTGGAAACAACCTCTCTGCCTCTATCTTGTCTATCCCTTTCATTATTTTAAATGTTTCTATAAGATCACCCCTCATCCTTCTGAACTCCAACGAGTAAAGACCCAGTCTACTCAATCTATCATCATAAGGTAACCCCCTCATTTCTGGAATCAGCCTAGTGAATCGTCTCTGTACCCCCTCCAAAGCCAGTATATCCTTCCTTAAGTAAGGTGACCAAAACTGCATGCAGTACTCCAGGTGCGGCCTTACCAATACCTTATACAGTTGCAGCAGGACCTCCCTGCTTTTGTACTCCATCCCTCTCGCAATGAAGGCCAACATTCCATTCGCCTTCCTGATTACCTGCTGCCCCTGCAAACTAACCTTTTGGGATTCATGCACAAGGACCCCCAGGTCCCTCTGCACCACAGCATGTTGTAATTTCTCCCCATTCAAATAATATTCCCTTTTACTGTTTTTTTTCCCAAGGTGGATGACCTCACACTTTCCGACATTGTATTCCATCTGGCCCAAAGTCCAAAGGCATTTAATTGTTTTGTGTGCAAAAGACTTGTGCAATTAACAGGTAAAAAGTTTGGCAATTGACAGCTTTTCATTTGAATCTCAAGCCAAGTCTATGCAAAGAATAATATGAGCATGTCAGTAGTAATTACCATAATTAATTAAGCTTTTCCACAGGACAATTATCAGCTTTCTTCTGACAGTTTGTAACTTCATTAGGAGTCACAGCTGCTGCCATCATTATACTGATTAGTCACACAAAATTATTTTGAAAAAGACAATTACCATCAGTCATCATCCATCAGCAACACTGCAGGGAGGAGGAATATGTCACATTTTCCAAGATAAAAATGATTTTGAAACCTTGTTTGCAAAATAAATATGCACAACGACTTAATAGTTTCAAAGGGAACAGGCAGAAATCATGTCCAATAGCATTTCATCCTATATGTTATAAATTAGTAGGAGATATGGAGGGCATGAGTTGTCCTATCTGAACTTGCATGTTTTTGTTTCAAATAGGCCCTGAAACTACATCAACACATTAGCATATGAATACTTAATGTGTGTTCCTCTGAACTTCCTTTCTCCATTCTATTAATGAAGGTTAAAAAAAAATCAAAATACAGCACCTGAAACAAAAACACAAAATGCTGGAAACACTCAGCAGGATAGGCAGCATGTGTAGAGAAAGTAAATCAGTTAGTATTCCAGGCATAATCCTTCGTCAGTGTGTCTCCAGTATTTTCTGTTTTTGAAGGTATTATCCATTCAAAATAAATGGCTTAATGCCTCCGCTAACAGAAGATATAGAAGAATTTCAGACAAGTGCGTTAAGCTTTCATCCGTTCAGTTTTTTAATGGTGTAATCTCAAGGCCATAGGGTCTTCTACCCATGTTTCCTTTCATTCCTATTGTATCAGAATCATCCATATCACCAACAAACACAAATGTAATGATGTTGTTATACCACAGGTAGAGTACCGCCTCCTAAGTGGAGAAAGTGTATTCGGGAGGGCACTGAGCGCCTAGAGTCTCATCGCCGAGTGCATGCAGAAAACAAGCGCAGGCAGCGGAAAGAATGTGCGGCAAACCTGTCCCACCCTCCCTTATCCTCAATGACTGTCTGTCGCACATGTGGCAGGGACTGTGACTCTCATATTGGACTGTTCAGCCACCTAAGGACTTATGTTAAGAGTGGAAGCAAGTCTTCCTCAATTCCGAGGGACTGCCTATGATGATGATGAGGATATGGAAACAAAACATATGCTCAAGATTTGTGCTCATGGAGTCGAGAGTAATGCAGAGTAGAAGATTTGAAGAGTTCCAGCCAAGCAAGGAAGAAGTATTTTCCTGCGATGTTGCACACAAATTGGTATTCAAATGCAGGTTACATTATAAATGCAGCAAAGGGGCAATGGGACTGTTGCCTCTTTAGCAGCATTTAAAACATTTCACTGTGCACCCAATGGAGTTATACTATGTCATGCAACACTCAAGTTGGATATGCTTGGAACAACTCTAGATTGTGAAATCCCCCGCCCCTCCCCCCCAAAGATCTTCCAACATGTGTTGCATTGATGGAAGTGACTGATGTACAAGTTCATGCTGATGCACCATCCTCCATTTGGAAGCTGACATAAGAACATAAAAAGTAGGAGCAGGGACATAAGAACAGAACATACATAAGAATTAGGAGCAGGAGTAGGCCACTCGGCCCCTCGAGCCTACTCTGTCATTCAATGAGATCATGGCTGATCTTCTACCTCAACTCCATTTTCCTGCACTATCCCCATATCCCTTGATTCCCTTAATATCCAAAAATCTATCGATCTCTGTCTTGAATATACTCAAAGACTGAACCTCCATAGCCCTCTGGTGGAGAGAATTCCACATATTCACCACCCTCTGATTGAAGAAGTTTCTCCTAATCTCAGTTCTAAATGGCCGACCCCTTATTCAGAGACTGTGACCTCTGGTTCTAGACTCCCCAGCCAGAGGAAACATCCTCCCTGCATTTACCCTGTCAAGCCCTGTATGAATTTTGTATGTTTCAATGAGATCACCTCTCATTCTGACCTCAACATTGATATCATATCATCTAACACTTTTTTGGGGATAATTAGTTTGCTGGTCATTCAACCCATTTATTCCCTCTTCACAAATGGTGCAGTTATCGTTACTTCCCCTCCCCTTTATCTCTCTATTTTTCCAACCTTACTAAAATAATTGCTCATTTCAGTTTTCAGTCTAATAAAGGGTATAAACCTGAGGTTCTAACTTGTCTTTTTCCTCCACAGATGATAACTGACCTGTTGTGTATTTACAGAATTCTTCTGCATTTATTGCAATTGGCACAAAGGCAGATGCAAAAGTAGATGCTTAAAAAAATGGAAAAAGTCACAAAAATGAAGTTCTGAAGGATTCTGAAAATGGTACATACTTGACAGCTGGACTCTTTAAATTACATTCCACGTTTTCTCAAGAACCTAGCAACCCTGAGTGCCCCTTTTATACTGATGAGGAATGAACTGGCATTAATGAGGTGGGAAGATGTGTAATGTGACATCTACATTACCAGATTTTCACTGTCTCATGTGATGAATGCTGCCCCTGTAAGCAGGAAATCATGGAGGAAAATGGGACAGATGCAACAGTACGTGGAGATCCAGCAGAACCAAACGCTGCTCATTTTCTGCTCTTCGCTGTCCAACTTACACTGGTACAATTTGTGACAGGGAGTGGACAATCCTGGCTTTGAATTTATGTTCCCACGAAATTACATATATCACAAGTTGCTCACAATAACAGATCTTGGTGTTCTGATTTAGGATTCATCCACCAGTGAGGTAACAGTGCTAATAACAACCCTTTCCAAATTTACAGCTCCATAAAACTCAATCAGAATAAACAGTTGAACAAGAAAATAGGAATCGCTTGGGCTTTGAGGGCTGGAATGCCCAGGATGTGGGGTCCTTAAGTAAGTAAGTCTGCCCTATTCCTTTGTAGATATTTTTCTGATGCCCTGGTGTATCAGCAGTTCTGGGGTAGATGTGAAATGAAGGCTTTGAATTGGATTGAGCCTGCTCCAACTGGCACAAGTAACAATTTAATGTCTGAGCAATTAATTTTGATGATGGCCTAAAGATTACAATAGCAGCTGCAGATCTCTTGCCAAAGCAACTGGAGATGCTGAGCTTTAAAGAAAACATCTCCCTTGTGACTTTTACCAACTGGAGCATTTAATCATTACCATAACTTGCACCGAGGTGAACAATGATCCACAAACAAAAGATCAGCCTGGGCTAGACTTTCCACTTCACATCGCCCATATATCGTCCCTATATCGCCTAAAATGGCCTTTCATCGCCCATTTTGACAAAAAAGTGGAAATTCAGGTTGGAGCATCGCCGAAAAATTATCCCCCCTGACTTTCGGCTCACATCGCCGAGCTGATCGCTGAGGTGATCGCCCACACATCGCCCAGCCCAACTTTCGGCACATCGCCGGCACATCGCCGGGCTGATAGCTCGCCGAGAACATCGCTGGAGAATAGTTGCTTTTTCTTGACCTTCCTCACAGAACTCGGCACTACGAACGCCATTTTGAACGTCGGAGGAAGGGAGAAGGCTGCTAAAACAAGGGGCTTTTAACATTCTTTTACTGATCGATCCACTCACATTTATACTTATATTTAAATGTACAACAGTTGCATTAATGTTTTAACTTAACTTTACTTACGTTATTAAAAGAGAATACACAACAATTGTAAGATTCAACAAAACTTTATTATTAACAATTTCAATGTTAAACACCACCCCCTCCCCACCCACACAGCCCCCACCACCCCCTCGCACCAAACCCCCCCCCCCCCCCCCGCCACCCCCCAATAGCAACAGTAACAAGAAGAACAAGAAAAACAATATAAACATGAACAACAATAACACCCCCTTCCCTACCTGCGGCCACGTTTCCCTCCAGATCCTGGACCCCCCTGTGTCCTAGCTCCACCCACCCGTTTTGCTCCCCCGGTACGAGATGACGCGGGCATGCAGCAGGCAACGGCAAGACTTCCTGACATGGTGGGGATGATGGTGGCACGATCGGCTGTTGGGGGGTTGTTGGAGGGGAAGACACAGCACGGGCAGGGACATTGTCTTCCAAGTCAGAAGGAAGTGCTCCCTCCTGACTTGCTTGTGTGCTGGGGGCTGTGCTTTGATCGATCACGGCATCTTGGGGTGCAGCGCCGAGCTCAGCCATCAACGCATACTGCAAGGCATTGGTGGTGGCGGTCTGTGCACGCAACTCCTCCAGCGTCTGCTGCATTGCCTCCGCTTGGGCAGCAGACACCCGGGAAATTCCCGCACGAACTGCTGGAGATGCTCGTGATTTATCGCGACCATCTCCTTGCACAGGGAGATCAAGCCCTCTATCCGATCGTCCACTGCAGGCGAGTGCTGAGCTCGCTGACCCGACCTCCGTGGGATCGGCGTGCGCACTACAATGCGCCTTGGCATTGCCGGCTGCACGCCGCTTGGTCCCGGTGCCTCTTCAGTCACAATAGCAACTTCTACGGTAGCCGCAGGTTCACCCTCTCTGTGGCTTCCTCCATTTCTTCCTCCTCCTCCGGCTCGGTTGTATCCTCCTCCTCCTCCTGTGCGGCCTCCACTTGCGTCTCTGGTTGACCTTCAAAGCACAATTGAGTCTATTGAGCTTATTAGAACAGAAGGGTGCACTTTACCGACAAGACTTTACATATTTATGTATCATGTGGATTTAACTGCCCCAGAAAACCTGCCGCGGCTGCATCAGTCGCAGATGGATACAGGGGTTTATAGGGAGCGCACAGAGAAGGGGACAGTTGGCCAGATGACCTTCCCCTGTTCTTATTGCTTATGTTCTTATGTTGTCAACCTGAGAGTAGCATCCATGACATGACATTACATCATCTTTACATTGCATTTTAATTAAATGATGTTACATTACTTTAAAACTGTTTAAGACGGGAAATGGTGTTAGGGAAATTGATGAGATTGAAGGCCGATAAATCCCTGGGGCCTAATAGTCTGCATCCAAAAGTACTTAAGGAAGTGGCCCTAGGAATAGTGGATGCATTGGTGATCATTTTCCAACAGTCTATCGACTCTGGATCGGTTCCTATGGACTAGAAGGTAGCTAATGTAACACTACTTTTTAAGAAAGGAGGTAGAGAGAAAACAGGTAATTATAGACTGGTTGGCCTGACAGCAGTAGTGAGGGAAATGTTGGAATCAATTATTAAAGATGAAATAGCAGCACATTTGGAAAGCAGTGACGGGATTGACCCAAGTCAGCATGGATTTATGAAAGGGAAATCCTGCATGACAAATCTTCGAGAATATTTTGAGGATGTAACTAGTAAAGGTCAACCAGTGGATGTATTTGGACTTTCAATAGGCTTTTGACAAGGTCCCACACAAGAGATTGGTATGCAAAATTAAAGCACGTGGTATTGGGGGTAATGTACTGACGTGGATAGAGAACTGGTTGGCAGACAGGAAGCAGAGAGTCGGGATATATGGGTCCCTTTTCAGAATGGCAGGCAGTGACTAGTCGGGTACCGAAGGGCTCAGTGCTGGGACCCCAGCTATTTACAATATACATCAATGATTTGGATGAGGGAATTTGAGTGTAATATCTCCAAGTTTGCAGATGACACTAAGTTGGGTGGCAGTGTGAGCTGTGAGGAGGATGTTAAAAGGCTGTAGGGTGATTGGACAGGTTAGGTGAGTGGGCAAACACATGGCGGATGCAGTATAATGTGGATAAATGTGAGGTTATCCACTTTGGTGGCAAAAACACAAAGGCAGAATATTATCTGAATGGCGGCAGATTTGGAAAAGGTGAGATACAGCGAGACCTGAGCGTCATGCTACATCCGTCATTGTAAGTTGGCATGCAGGTTCAGCAGGCGGTGAAGAAGGCAAATGGTATGTTGGCCTTCATAGCTAGGGGATTTGAGTATAGGAGCAGGGAGGTCTTACTGCAGTTGTACAGGGCCTTAGTGAGGCCTCACCTGGAATATTGTGTTCAGTTTTGGTCTCCTAATCTGAGGAAGGACGTTCTTGCTATTGAGGGAGTGCAGCGAAGGTTCACCAGACTGATTCCCGGGATGGCAGGACTGACATATGAGGAGAGACTGGATCGACTGGGCCTGTATTCACTGGAGTTTAGAAGGATGAGCGGGGATCTCATAGAAACATATAAAATTCTGACGGGACTGGACAGGTTAGATGCAGGAAGAATGTTCCCGATGTTGAGGAAGTCCAAGGATAAGAGATAAGCCATTTAGGACTCAGAGAGTTGTTAACCTGTAGAATTTCCTACCTCAGAGAGTTGTTGATGCTAGTTCATTGGATGTATTCAAGAGGGAGTTAGATATGGCCCTTATGGCTAAAGGGATCAAGGGGTAAGGAGAGAAAGCAGGAAAGGGGTACTGAGATGAATGATCAGCCATGATCTTATTGAATGGTGGTGCAGGCTCGAAGGGCTGAATGGCCTACTCCTGCACCTATTTTCTATGTTTCTATGTTTCCTACTGGACAGTGGGGGGGGGGGGGGGGTGGTGGAGGGCTCTTAATGGACTTGTGGGAGAGTAAATACATGATTTAGAAAGGTCATATCAAGAATGGGTAACAATACCATTATGCGTATGATGAAATAAATATAGTGAGAGATGAAGTATTAAGGGGTTTAGCAGCTTTGAAAGTAGATAAGTCCCCAGGCCCAGATGAAATGCATCCCAGGCTGTTGAGCGAAGTAAAAGAGGAAATAGCAGAGGCCTTGACCATCATTTTCCAGTCCTCTTTGGATTTGGGCATGGTGCCGGAGGATTGGAGGATTGCTAATGTACTACCCTTGTTTAGGAAGGGAGAAAGGGATAGGCCAAGTAATTACAGGCCTGGCAGCCTAACCTCAGTGGTGGGAAAATTATTGGAAAAAATCCTGAAAAACAGGATAAATCTACATTTGGAAAGGCAAGGATTAATTAGGGACAGTCAGCACGGATTTGTTAAGGGAAAATCGTGTTTGACTAACCTGATTGAATTTTTTGAGGAGGTAACCAGGAGGGTCAATGAGGGTAGTGCGTACGATGTAGTGTATATGGACTTTAGCAAAGCTTTTGTTAAGGTCCTACATGGTAGACTGGTCACGAAGGTTAAAGCCCATGGGATCCAGGGCAAAGTGGTAAGTTGGATCCAAAATTAGCTTAGAGGTAGGAAGCAAAGGGTAATGGTTGATGGATGTTTTTGTGACTGGAAGGATGTTTCCAGTGGGGTTCTGCAGGGCTCAGTCCTGGGTCCCTTGCTTTTTGTGGTATATATCAACAATTTAAATTTGAATATAGGGAGTATGATTAAGACGTTTGCAGACGACACTAAAATTGACTGTGTGGTTGATAATGAAGAGGAAAGTCATGGGCTGCAGGAGGATATCAATCTCCTGGTCAGGTGGGCAGAGCAGTGGCAAATGGAATTTAATTCAATGAAGTGTGAGGTAATGCACTTTGGGAGGGCTAATAAATAAAGGGTATACACATTAAGCGGTAGGCCACTTAATAGTGTAGATGAACAAAGGGACCTTGGAATGCTTGTCCACAGATCCCTGAAAGTTGCAGGCCAGGTGGTTAAGAAGGCATACGGAATGCTTGCCTTTATTGGCCAAGGCATAGCATATAAGAGCAGGGGGGTTATGCTTAAATTATATAATACTTTGGTTAGGCCACAGCTGGAGTATTGCGTGCAGTTCTGGTCGCTGTATTATAGGAAGGATGTGATTGTACTAGAGAGGGTGCAAAGGAGATTTACTACGATGCTGCCTAGAATGGAGAATCTTAGTTATGAGGACAGATTGGATAGGCTGGGTTTGTTCTCATTGGAATAGAGGGGGTTGAGAGGAGACCTCATTGAGGTGTACAAAATATTGAGGGGCCTGGACATAGTGGAGAGTAAGGGCCTATTTCCATTGGTGGAAGGATCTATTATGAGGGGGCATAGTTTTCCAGTGGTTGGTGGAAGGTTTAGAGGGGATTTGAGGGGGTGGGGGGGGCTTCTTTACACAGAGGGTTGTGGGGATCTGGAACTCACTGCCTGGAAGAGTGGTGGATGCAGAAACCCTCACCACATTTAAGAGATGGTTGGATGGGCACTTAAAGTGCCGTAACCTGCAGGGTTACAAATCTAGAGCTGGTAATTGGGATTAGACTGGATAACCTCTTGTTGGCCGGTGCAGATATAATGGTAAGTATGGCAGGAATATCTCCTGGAATAGTTTCAATCGCCTGGATGGGTCGGAGAGGAATTTTCCCAAATTTTTTCCCCTAAATTTGCTTGGGTTTTTATCTGGTTTTTGCCTCTCCCAGGAGATCACATGGCTCCAGTTGGGGAGGAGTGTAGAATGTTTCAGTGTAAGGGGTGTCGCAGTTGTGTGGAGTGGACTGGTTGGGCTGGATGCTCTTTACCTTTCTGCCACTGTTCATTGTTCATAGGTTTATATGTAACCTTCAGGGCTGTTGACCGAAGGCCGTGCATCACTTTGTCCGCCGGCGCTGACACGATGGGCCGAAATGGCCACCTTCTGCGCTGTAAATTTCTATTTTCTATGTTCTATGATGAATAATTACTGGCTGCTGACATCAGTCCCCATATGAGTGACTGTTGTATGCCATGTGGCTGTATGAGATGTCATTCTGTCACCAGGTTGCTGAGATGTCCCCCTCTCTCTATCTCCCACTGCCAGCTGCTCTGCGACTCCTAATACTTGCAGGGCAACCTTCTCTGCTGCAGTTAAGGTGGCCAATGATGGAGGGCCGCCTCCGGTTCTCTCCCCCTCCTTCTTATTGTGGGTTCTCTTCTCCTGCAAGGAGGGAAAGAAGAGAAGTGTGAGTGAGAGTCATGGAATGAGTGTGAGGAATGTATGGGTTATATCTTTAGATGATGACTACGATGGAGTGGACTGGCAATGCCAAGTGACCTCCTTGTGTGCTGTTAGTTGGTATGATTAGATTAGGATGAAGGTGAGTGTGAGAGGTGGTTAGTAAGATGGGGATGTGATAATGTAGATAGAGAGAGAGGAATGGGTGGACGTGCAAGGTATATTGGTGTGAGTAATTATGTGCAGGAGCAGACGGGGGAAGGCAGAGTGATGGGGATGTGATGCAAGGCACAGCAGGATGAAGTTGAATGTGACTTTGCACTCACCTTTCCTGATCTCATGAGAACATGGAAACATTTCTGGCACTGCACCCAGGTCTTCCTGACCACATCCCTGCTGTTCACCTCCTCTACAATTTCCAACCAGGTTCTTTTTGTCTGCTGGGGAGGTCTCTTCTGCCCATCCAAAGGGAAGAGGAGTTCCGTGCCTGCTGTCACTCCCTCCACGATCGTTTGGAGGGAGTCATCTGAGAACCTGGGTGCAGCCCTCTGCCTCTGTAGTCATGTTTCCAAGTCTTTGCAACACTTCAATACTGTTCCTGCACACTCCTAGATGAACCTTCAAATGCAATGTGGCCATGGCTCCTATAAATATCCGGCTGAAAACGTGTCATCGATGATATCATCAGACCTGCACCATTTACTCGGGTCGGGTTACGAGCAGGGCTGCCTTAATAGGCACTATTAAGGGAGGGTCGATCTCAGGAGTGGAATGAAATAAGGAACAGGGTCACGACCCGTCACGGTGACCGCCTGCACCCAACCCACCCAGGTACAGAGAATTCATAGTGATGGTACCCATTTAACCCATTGTGTCTGCAAACAATAAGTAGAATCCCATCTGCTGGATTAAATTGTTTCATCGAATCTGGCTAGTGTATAAACTTTTGTAGGAAAACTTGGCTTATGGGTGGAAAACCAAATTTTTATGTGGTATGCTAACATGGATAAAAGAACTCTTTGGCAGTCAAAGTAACACTGAAAGCTTAATAAGAATGATTTTGTTGTTGATGGACAATGGTTCAGTTTCCATCGGCAGCAATTACCTATAAAGCAGCAATTAAATCAAAATGTGTTTTCTCATTTTCCCAACACATCAATATATTTCAAAACTCAAAGTAAAATAAGTTAACACAATATTTAGGGTTTTTTTGCACGCAGTGTTGTCCTTGCTGTAACACATCAGGTGTAATAATCATCATCATCATCATTATAAGCAGTTCCTTGAAATCGAGGAAGACTTGCTTCCTTCCACTCTCAAAGTGAGTTCTCAGGTGACTGTACAGTCCAAAACGGGAATTACAGTCTCTGTTACAGGTGGGACAGACAGTCGTTGAAGGAAAGGGTAGGTGGGGAGCCTGGTTTGCCGCCTGTTCCTTCCGCTGCCTGCGCTTGTTTTCTGCATGCTCTCGGCAACGAGACTCAAGGTGCTCAGCACCCTCTCGGATGCTCTTCCTCCACTTAGGGCCATCTTTGGTCAGGAATTCGCAGGTGTCGATGAGGTGTTGCACTTTATCTAGCATGCTTTGAGGATGTCCTTGAAACGTTTCCTCTGCCCACCTGGAGATCGCTTGTCATGTAGGAGTTCCGAGTAGAGCGCTTGCTTTGGGAGTCTTGTGTCGGGCAAGCGGACAATGTGGCCCACCTAACGGAGCTGGTCGAGTATGGTCAGTGCTTCGATGCTGGGGATGTTGGCCTGATTGAGAACACTGACGTTGGTGCATCTATCCTCCCAGGGGATTTGCAGGATCTTGCGGAGACAGCATTGGTGGTATTTCTCCAGTGATTTGAGGTGCCTGCTGTATATGGTCCATGTCTCTGAGCCATACAGGAGGGTGGGTATCACTACAGCCCTGTAGATCATAAGCTTGGTGCCAAATTTGAGGGCCTGGTCTTCGAACACTCTCTTCCTCAGGCGATTGAAGGCTGTGCAGGCACACTGGAGGCGGTGTTGGACCTCTTCATTGATGTCTGCCCTTGCTGATAGTAGGCTCCTGAGGTATGGAAAGTGGTCCACGTTGTCCAAGGCCGTGCTGTTGGGTTTGATGATCGGGGGGGTAGTGCTATGTGGCAGGTTCAGGTTGGTGGAGGACCTTTGTCTTACGGATGTTTAATGTAAGGCCCATGCTTTCATATGCCTCGGTGAAGATGTTGATGATGGCTTGGAGTTCAGCCTCTGAATGTGTGCAGGCGCAAGCGCCGTCCGCGTACTGTAGCTCGATGACAGAGGATGGGACAATCTTGAATCTAGCCTGTAGGTGACAAAGGTTGAACAGCTTCCCACTGGTTCCGTAGTTTCGTTCCACTCCAGCGGGGAGCTTGTTGCGCATGAGATGGAGCATTGCAGCGAGGAAGATCGAGAAGAGGATTGGCTTCGATGATGCAGCCTGCTTAAGAATAGATGGTGGGTGGAGAAAGCACAGGAGATTCAGCAGCAGGCCGACAGCCATGATGTGCGAGGATACTTCACTGCAGTCAAGTCCTATGGCTCAAGCACCCAAGCTCCCACCGCACTGCTGGCCAAGAATGGGGAGACACTCATCAAGGACACCAAGGCAGTCAATGCCCGCTGGAAGGAGCACTTCGAAGATCTCCTTAATCGAGACTCTGCCTTTGACACATTTGACTCCATCCTGCAGCATGCTACCCACCACCACCTCAGCAAAACCCCAGCCTGGCACGAGGTAGACAAGGCCATCCATCAGCTCAAGAACAACAAGTCATCAGGAGCAGATGGAATCCCCACTGAGGCACTAAAGTATGGCAGAGAGGCACTATTGGTGCGAATGCATGACCTCATCTCTCTCATCTGGAAGGAGGAGTGCATGCCTGGAGATGTCAGAGATGCCATAATTGTGACCATCTTTAAAAAAGGGGACAAGTCCGACTGCGGCAACTACAGAGGAATCTCCCTGTTGTCAGCCACTGGGAATGTTATTGTTAGAATCCTCCTCAACCGTCTTCTCCCTGTGGCTGAAGAGCTCCTCCCAGAGTCACAGTGCGGATTCCGTCCACTACGGGGTACAATGGACATGATCTTCGAGGCGCGACAACTGCAAGAGAAATGCAGGGATCAATTGGTGCAATCAACAATTATCTTTACATACTAACAGATCCATCAGGGGAAGGCTGATTGATATATGCATCACAGTGACCTTCAAGTAAATCAATTTGGAACCAAAAATTAACATTTAGATAAGCCAATATTATTCTACTTAATTAACTAATTTGTTTAGATAATTTGGTACAGTTTAAAATGTCTGTAATGTTACTGAGAAAGGATAGCAGCAATGGTACAAATCTTGATATAATCCATAAAACTGTTTGGGGCAACACAGTTTTCCTTTTCAGTGTTTATCTTGATGGTCACAGATTTTAAATGACTTCAATTAGTTGGTCAAGTAATTTACCAATTGTCCCTACAGGGAGACTTAAAAATATAGCTGCTTAATATTACCCCAATATTTTGGGATTTTTAAAAAATTGTTTCAGTCAGAAATTAATTAAACATTAAGGGCAAAATTATTTCCTTAAACGTTTCAATCTATATAAGTGAATTGATCAAACTGCCTGATCACAGGCAAATTGTGAAAGGTCTTTCAAAAATTGTGATGAATCATTTGTTACCAAACAGTATCATTAGTGAGGCAAAATATATTTTAAATTTCTTGAGCAGATCAATAGAGAGAAGCACTTTAAAGTAATGGCACCACTAATTTGAATGATTTTCAATACTTCAAGTGAAATGGCAACAAAGTAGACAGCTTATCTTGATTAGAACAAACCTGGAACAAAGTTAGTACTATTGTCCTTGAGTAAAAATGACTAAAATAATAGCAATAAATTTGCTCATTTGTAGGGTCAGATACTAACATATGATAGTCTAACGTTTTTGCCATTTATTCTTCCTTTATAGGGTTTGGATAATATTCACCACATTTCTGCATTTTGCCACTTTGTTAAGGACAAAATACTATGGTACTTGCTTTCTATAAGGCGGTCTATGATTGTATGATATATTTTTCATGTAATGTAAATGGGGATTGTTTGCGGTCCTGCAGGCTGCAGGCCACTCGCGGGGCAGTAATTAAAAGGAAGGTGCGGAAGGGAGAAAAAATGTCCAACTTTCCAATCACGGCCTCCTTGTCGGTCGATTGCGGGGTCCGTACCGCAATCTTGCATACTCGCTTCTTAATCAGAAGGTTGTGGGTTCAAGTCCCACTCCAGGGACTTGAGCACATAAATCTAGGCTGGCACTCCAGTGCTGAGGGAGTGCTGCACTGTAGGAGGTGCTGTCTTTCAGATGAGACGCTACACCGAGGCCCTGTTTGCTCTCTCAGCTGGATGTAAAAGATCCCATGGCACTATTTTGAAGTAGAGCAGGGCAGTTATCCCCGGTGCCCCGACCAATATTTATCTCTCAATCAACATAAGGAAACAATGGGCCAAAGTTTCGGCATCTGTTGAATACGGCACACCTCCGAGACTTACGTGACCTGCCTGGGCTCGAAGATGCGCCGGAATAAATTACTGCAATTCTCCGGTCCTCCTGGACCGTGGCGTGGCGTTGCTTGGCGCGGCGCAGCGTTGTCTTCCTGGGGCGGAGCAAGCCTATAGTACTCTGCAGGTGGGCGGGGCTAAGCCCTGTGTGTCTAAATGCAGCCGGCATCGTTGCGCATGCGCATTGCAACGTGCGCGCATGCGCAATGGAACCTCGACCTTGGCAATCGGCCATTTAAAGCGAGAATGTGGCATGCATTTAAAGCTGGCTGGGATTTTTGGTTGCAGGTAGGAAAAGGATTGAACATTATTTTATTGATTCTTGTGCAGAGGAGTGCTGAAAAGGTGCTGCATAGTGCAAGCAAGGACATTTAAAGGGAAAACGTGGCAGACACTCATTTAAAGCTAGCTGGGACTTTTGGTTGCAGGTAGGAAAAGGATTGAACATTATTTTATTGCTTCTTGTGCAAAGGTGCCACATAGGTGCAAGCAAGGACATTTAAAGGGAAAACGTGGCACTCTGTTACAGCGAGCTGTGTGATTTATGGGTGCAGGAAGGGAAGGAGTGGAAAGTCTTAAGTGATTCTTGGAGTGCAAAGGGGTGCTGCACACGTGCATGCAAGAAAAGGACTGTTTTTAATAATCACTGAGTGGAAATCCAGTACCTGTACAGCAATGCAAGAACGTGCAGCGAGAACGAAGAACTTCGTGCATGACGAAGTCGAGACATTAGTTAATGTCATTGAGGGTAGATGGCAGGAGCTGGACACCAGCAACAGAGGCCGCACAAAGGTGGCACCCAAAGAAATCAAGAAACGCTGGGACCTGCTTGCAGACAAATACTGTGCAGTGGTGAATACCAGGAGATCTGGAGCCTAGTGTAAAAAGAAATGGCAGGTCCTTGGTCAAGTCGTTAGTGTAAGTAATATCTTCATTTTCTCAATGGAATTGCAATTCTAAATGTGACCAGCTGTATATTCCCCACCCGGCAGAAAGGCACCCTCTCTTAAAAGTTATATTTTCATCATTGCAGAAGAAATTGGCTCACAACAAAAGGGAAAGAACACGAACAGGAGAAGGCCCGCCAAATCTGCACCCACTGACACCCTTGGAACAGAGGGTCGCTGTCATGATGAGTCGTGCCTGGAGAAAGGCAATCAGTGATGCACAAGCTGGGCCCACACACTTGGGAGAGGGTAAGTCCTGAAAATGCATCGTGACCCTTTAAATCAACCTGCTGCCTCGCCTGCTATGTGCGAGACTATCCATGTCACCCATCCTGCCCACTCCTGTGCTGCTAACCATTTGACTGTTCGGTTATATTTTGCAGAACATGATGTCAATCCAGAAGATTCAGAGGAAGAGTCGGATGCATGCGATCAAGACCAAGGTGGTGACGGGGAGGAGGGGCGAATGGATATGTGTTCAGGGAAGAATGTCAATCGTAATATGGATCAGTTCATAGTGAAGGGCCTCACTATCCCAGAGAATACCATGAATTCTCCTACAACGTTCCACTCCTTCATCCACCCCCCATCCTTCCGTGGTGCTTTAAGTTCTGATGCGGCATGTCATCGTCTCCTCGCGTACCCATCCGCGCTTAGTGATGCAAGTTCTGGTAAGACGTTCCATGGTTTCACATCCTTTGAGGTTGAGGGTCACAGTGGTGGTGGTGGAATGCAGCTTGTAGCACCCAGGGCCCCATTCTCAGAGGTAGAGGGTCACGGTGGTGGTGGTGGAATACCCAGGGCCCCATTCTCAGAGGAAGCGGGTCCTAGTGGTGGTGGTAGAATGCAGTGTGGAACACCCAGGGCCCCACCGTCCCACCCTGCTCCTCACACTGGAGTGGTGCCACGAAGCAGAGCCAGGGGGGGAGGAAGGAGAACTCGAGTAGGCTCTCCTGAGATGCAGCATTCAACAAATGGGCTTGACGTTATTGCATTGGGTGTGGAGGGCAATGACCCTACCCGTTCACTCGAGGGTACCATCAGAGGGGTTGGTGATGAGTTGACAGCGCTGTGTGGGCAAATAGCAGTTATGCCACGTGAACTGAGTGCGGGAATGGCAAATGCTGGCAGAGGCCATCGAAAAGTTAGCTGCTGCAATAAGCGCACACCTCCCTACCAATCAAATGCCCCTCCCACTGCAATCCCAGTATCAGCCTCTGTAGAATCCAAGCAGGGAACCCCCCTCTCTCCCCCCGCCACCCTCTCTCTTCCCCTATCCACCCTCTCTTCCCCCCACCACCCCTTCTATTCCCCTACACCCCACCACCCCTTCTCTTCCCCTACACCCCCTCCCCATGAGGCAGTGCACATGCACCGAGATGTGGATGAGAGCTGGGTGCAGCCTTTCTTTGCTGCTGGTGTTGATGTAGTAGATTTGATGCCACTGTTGGAAATGTTTACAAATTGAAATTGTGTACTAAGTTTTGTAACTGTACAAGTATATAAGTGATCATAGAGTTTTTAAGTGATCTTAATAAGTTGTTTACATTTACTGCGTTAAAGTTATCTTATGGTTGTTCAGTAATTCTGTTTACAGATTGAAGTTGTTTACTACGTTTTCTAACTTTAGAACTATATAAATGTTTGGGGTTGTTCAGCGATCGGAAAGAGTCAAATCAAAATTGATACAACAGTGATTTTATTTCAGTAAAGTACATTGTAAAGATTTCAATGAAATGTATTGTACATTGAGACAGAATCATGACAAGAATGGTTTTATTATTATTGCACTAAAGTAAAGTACATTGTAAGCATATCAATAAAGTTCATTACTTAACATTACAACTGATTCCTGGTCCATTAACATACCAAACACAATCTGAAAGGAACACCTGCAAAAGATATACATCCCTCATCCCTTCAGTCATGCGTGCCTCCTGCACCTAGCCATGACCGAGGGGCATGCTGGTGTGGTGTGTCGTGGCTCGGAGATCTCTCCTGCTGCAGTGGGATGGGTGTCCGTGGACCGAGGAAGCCAGCGACTAATTGCACTACATTATCTGAAACACACAGATTGGTCCTGGTGCTGGCTGCGAGGGGTTGGGTTGGGGGCTGGGGGGTGGAGCGGGGAGGGGAAGAGTGCTGTTGGGAGTGCAGGAGTGAGGAGGGACACACGGAGCAAAGGGTTGGGACGTGGGGGGGGCGGGGGGTGGAAGACAATGGTGTGTTAGGGTGGCTTACAACACGTTACTCTAACAGTCTGTCCCTGACGGAGGCACAATGCCAAACAGTTAGTTTTACAAATGTGGTGAGTCATTCAAGTAATAGGTTGGACTAATGGGGTATGATGATTTCCAAAGGATCAAATTAGCCATAATTAGGTGTTGATGTGCCTGCCTCAGCCGGGAGGCTACACTTGTTTATTTATAAAAAGAGAAGCAACTATCCTCATTCAGCAGATATAAAGCAAGATATCATCAAAAGAGGTTTTTGGACATTTTAAGTGATGTGTTTAATGCTTCAGTCCTTTTTGTGTTTAATTCCCACCCCCTCTCCGGCTGTGCCTGCACTGAGCTTACCTCTAGGTAAGGTTGTTCTGAACTTACAAAAGTGGGCACTTACTCCAGCCTAAGTTAATTTGTAGTAAGTTTTCACTGCCGAAACTTGCAAAACAGGCCTGAGTGGCTGGACACACCCACTTTTGAAAAAAAAAACCTTACCTAAAGTCAACCTCAACTAAGTCAGTAGAACTGGAGCAAACTAATATCCAAGAATTGCAATTTCTAACATTCTCCAAACTAAACTAGTTGCTCCAAAAAACTAGGAGCAACTCCACCCGAAACTTGGGCCCATTATCTGGTCATTATCACATTGCTGTTTGTGGGAGTTTGCTGTGCGCAAATTAGCTGTCGCATTACCCACATTACAACAGTGACTACACTTCAAAAGTACTTCATTGGAGATGTCCGGTAGTTGTGATAGGTGCTATATAAATGCAAGTCTTTCTGTCCATTGTGGATTACAGGGATGGACCTGGAGGGCCGAATGGCCTGTTTCTGTGCTGGAAATATTTTGCAATTCAATCACCAGAACTGCAGAAGTCTAAGGAGAAAGTCCATCACCATCTTCTCAAGGGAACTAAGGATGGACAATATAGGAACAGGAGTGGGCCATTCCGTCTCTCAAGCCTGTTCCATCATTCTGTTAGATCATGACTGATCTATACCTCAACTCTATTTACTCGCCTTTACTCCATAGCTCTTCATAGCCTAATCTAATAAAAATATTGCTCTGTCTTGAAAATGATCAGCATCACCCACATCGCAAAAACAAATATTTAAAAAATTACAGCTGGAAAACCTTCCCAAACAGTCACGAATAATTAATAGAAACATAGAAACATAGAATATAGGTGCAGGAGTAGGCCATTCAGCCCTTCGAGCCTGCACCACCATTCAATATGATCATGGCTGATCATTCACCTTAGTACCCCTTTCCCGCTTTCTCTCCATACCCCTTGATCCCTTTAGCCGTAAGGGCCATATCTAACTCTCTCTTGAATATATCCAATGAACTGGCATCAACGACTCTGCAGCAGGGAATTCCACAAGTTAATAACTCATCTCAGTCCTAAATGACCTACCCCTTATCCTAAGACTGTGTCCCCTGGTTCTGGACTTTCCCCAACATCAGGAATATTCTTCCCGCATCTAACCTGTCCCGTTCGGTCAGAATCTTATATGTTTCTATAAGATCCCCTCTCATCCTTCTAAACTCCAGTTTATAAAGGCCCCGTTGATCCAGTCTCTCCTCATATGTCAGTCCAGCCATCCCTGGAATCAGTCTGGTGAACCTTCGCTGCACTCCCTCAATAGCAAGACCGTCCTTCCTCAAATTAGGAGACCAAAACTGAACATAATATTCCCGGTGAGGCCTCACCAAGGCCCTGTACAATTGCAGTAAGACCTCCCTGCTCTTATATGCAAATCCCCTAGCTATGAAGGCCAACATGCCATTTGCCTTCTTCGCCGCCTGCTGTACCTACATGCCAACTTTCAATGACTGGTGAGCCAAGACATCTAGGTTTCGTTGCGCCTCCCCTTTACCTAATCTGCCACCATTCAGATAATATTCTGCCTTCGTGTTTTTGCCACCAAAGTGGATAACCTCACATTGATCCACATTATACTGCATCTGCCATGCATTTTCCCACTCACCTAACCTGTCCAAATCACCCTGCAGACTCTTAGCATCCTCTTCACAGCTCAGTCTGCCACCCAGTTTAGTGTCATCTGCAAACTTGGAGATATTACACTCAATCACTGCATCCAAATCATTAATGTATATTGTAAAGAGCTGGGTTCCCAGCACTGAGCCCTGTGGCACCCCACTAGTCACTGCCTCCCATTCCGAAAAGGACCCGTTTATCCCGACTCTCTGCTTCCTGTCTGCCAACCAATTCTCTATCCATGGCAGTACATTATCCCCAATACCATGTGCTTTGATTTTGCACACCAATCTCTTATGTGGGACCTTGTCAAAGGCCTTTTAAAAGTCCAAATATACAACATCCACTGGTTCTCCCTTGTCCACTCTACTAGTTACATCCTCAAAAAATTCCAGAAGATTTGTCAAGCAGATTTTCCTTTCACAAATCCATGCTGACTTGGACCGATCCTGTCACTGCTTTCCAAATGCGCTGCTATTTCATCTTTAATAATTGATTCCAACATTTTCCCCACTACTGATGTCAGGCTAACCGGTCTATAATTTCCCGTTTTCTCTCTCCCTCCTTTTTTAAAAAGTGGTGTTACATTAGCTACCCTCCAGTCCATAGGAACTGGTCCAGAGTCAATAGACTGTTGGAAAATGATCACCAATGCACCCACTATTTCTAGGGCCACCTCCTTAAGTACTCTGGGATGCAGACAATCAGGACCCGGGGATTTGTCGGCCTTCAATCCCATCAATTTCCCCAACACAATTTCCTGCCTAATAAGGATATCCTTCAGTTCATCCTTCTCACTAGACCCTCGGTCTCCTAGTACTTCCGGAAGGTCATTTGTGTCTTCCTTCGTGAAGACAGAACCAAAGTATCTGTTCAATCGGTCTGCCATTTCTTTGTTCCCCATTATAAATTCACCTGAGTCCGACTGCAAGGGACCTACGTTTGTCTTGACTAATCTTTTTCTCTTCACATATCTATAGAAGCTTTTGCAGTCAGTTTTTATGTTCCCAGCAAGCTTCCTCTCGTACTCTATTTTCCCCCTCATTATTAAATCCTTTGTCCTCCTCTGCTGAATTCTAAATTTCTCCCAGTCCTCAGGTTTGCTGCTTTTTCTGGCCAATGAATATGCCTCTTTCTTGGATTTAACACTATCCTTAATTTTCCTTGTTAGCCACGGTTGAGCCACCTTCCCCATTTTATTTTTACTCCAGACAGGGATGTACAATTGTTGAAGTTCATCCATGTGATCTTTCAATGTTTGCCATTGCCTATCCACTGTCAACCCTTTAAGTATAATTTGCCAGTCTATTCTAGCCAATTCACGCCTCAAACCATCAAAGTTACCTTTCCTCAAGTTCAGGACCCTAGTTTCTGAATTAACTGTGTCACTCTCCATCCTAATAAAGAATTCTACCATGTTATGGTCACTCTTCCCCAAGGGGCCTCGCACAACAAGATTGCTAATTAGTCCTCTCTCATTACACATCACCCAGTCTAGAATGGCCAGCTCCCTAGTTGGTTCCTTGACATATTGGTCTAGAAAACCATCCCTAATACACTCCAGGAAATCCTCCTCTACCGCATTGCTACCAGTTTGGTTAGCCCAATCTATATGTAAATTAAAGTGACCCATGATAACTGATGTACCTTTATTGCACACATTTGATGCTGTCCCCAATCTCACTATTACTATTTGGTGGCCTGTACACAACTCCCACCAGTGTTTTCTGCTCTTTGGTATTCCGCAGCTCCACCCATACCGATTCCACATCATCCAAGCCAATGTCCTTCCTTACTATTGCATTAATTTCCTCTTTAACCAGCAACGCCACCCTGCCTCCTTTTCCTTTCTGACTATCCTTCCTAAATGCTGAATACCCTTGGATGTTGAGTTCCCAGCCTTGGTCACCCTGGAGCAATGGCTCTGTGATGCCAATTACATTATATCCATTAACTGCTATCTGCGCAGTTAATTTGTCCATTTTATTCCGAATACTCCTCGCATTGAGGCACAGAGCCTTCAGGCTTGTCTTTTTAACACACCTTGCCCCTTTAGAATTTTGCTGTAATGTGGCCCTTTTTGTTTTTTGCCTTGGGATTCCCTGCCCTCCACTTTTACTATTCTCCTTTCTATCTTTTGCCTCTGTCTCCCTTTTATTTCCCTCTGCCTCCCTGCATAGGTTCCCGTCCCCCTGCCATATTAGTTTATCTCCTCCCCAACAGCACTAGCAAACACTCCCCCTAGGACATTGGTTCCGGTCCTGGCCAGGTGCAAACCGTTCGGTTTGTACTGGTCCCACCTCCCCCAGAATCGGTTCCAATGCCCCAGGAATTTGAATCCCTCCCTTCTGTACCACTGCTCAAGCCACGTATTCATCTGAGCTATCCTGCGATCCCTACTCTGACTAGCACGTGGAACTGGTAGCAATCCTGACATTACTACTTTTGAGGTCCTACTTTTTAATTTAGCTCCTAGCTCCCTAAATTCACCTCGTAGGACCTCATCCCATTTTTTACCTATGTCATTGGTACCTATATGCACCATGACAACTGGCTGTTCACCCTCCCTTTTCAGAATGTCCTGCACCCGCTCCGAGACATCCTTGACCCTTGCACCAGGGAGGCAACATACCATCCTGGATTCTCGGTTGCAGCAGCAGAAACGCCTATTTATTCCCCTTACATTTGAATCCCCTATCACTCTAGCTCTCCCACTCTTTTTCCTGCCCCCCTGTGCAGCAGAGCCACCCACGGTGCCATGAACTTGGCTGCTTCTGCCCTCCCCTGATGAGTCATCCCCCTCAACAGCACCCAAAGCGGTGTATCTGTTTTGCAGGGGGATGACCACAGAGGACCCCTGCACTACCTTCCTTCCACTGCTCTTGCTGTTGGTCACCCATTTACTATCTGGCTGTGGACCCTTTACCTGCGGTGAGACCAACTCACTAAACGTGCTATTCACGTCATTCTCAGCATCATGGATGCTCCAGAGTTAATCCACCCGCAGCTCCAGTGCCGCAATGTGGTCTGTCAGGATCTGCAGGCGGATACATTTCCCGCACACGTAGTCCTCAGGGACACCGGAAGCGTCCCTGAGTTCCCACATAGTACAGGAGGAGCATAACACGTGTCCGAGCTCTCCTGCCATGACTTACCCTTAGAATAAGTTAATTTGGCAACAACAGTGCTAAATGTTACTTACTGAAAAAAAGAGAAAGAAAAGCTACTTACCAATCACCAGCCAATCACTTACCCCCTTGGCTGTGACGTCACCTTTTGATTTCTTTCAACTTCTTTTTGCCTTCTCCCTGTAGCTGCACAAACACGTCTCACCAACAAATATTTGACTGTTCCGAAGCTTGACTAAATGTGAATTCGATATTACAGAGATAAAAGTTTAGATTTTCTCGGCCTGAAACACTGAGCTTTGCATTTACACATGTTCAGAACAGCTGGCCTAATTATATATTCAATGCAAACTCTCAGCCTGGGTTCGGTCTCCTGCTGGGAACTTTCTCTTTGCGAAGGTCAAGAAATCCAGCTGCAGCTCTTCAAGGCTGTGAATTAGAGGTGAGCTGATTTCTTTCTTCGGCAACAAGACAATGGAAAGGAAATAGTTTTCATTATCGAAAAACCTCCATTCACCGACTTTGTGGGGCCGCTCCTTGAGGGAGTGAAAGATAGGAGGGAACCCACACGTCAAACTAGAAAACCAGCAACGGCTGACTGACAGATTCAAAGAGCCTGGCTTGGCTCTGAAAAGGTTGACAACTCAAGGATAGCCCTGATTACAAGCCTACAACACGTGAAAACAAGTTCTTACATAGGGCCAGATTTTCCACTTTTGTGCTCATTGCCCAAAAATGGACATTATTTCCAGCGTGGGCAGTAAAAAAGGGTTTTCAGATCGTCGGCTTCTCGCCCATTCTCAAAGCACCTTGTCTCCATTTTTGAAAATGGGCGTTACCGCGAGCGAAATGAAATGGGCAGTAGCATTAAATCTCGCTGACCTTCGGCCGTAAAATGTCGCTGTCCTCAGCAACGGCACGCCAAAGCTCGATTCCCGCGATTCAGGAGGTCAAGGGTCATCATGACATGTGCAGAAGAGGAGACCGAGAGATAGGGAGCAGAGAAGGACTGACTGTGGTATGTGCTTGTTTGGCTGTTGTGGGAGGCCGAGGGAGATTCACCAGCAGCAAAAAGCCTACTAAGCACCAAGATCATAGTTGGCACCGAGATATAACGTGGACGGGATGGTGGAGGCCCTGGAGCTGATAGCCAGGAACACTGGTGGCAGAGGGTTCTCAGTGGTCCCGGAACATGGCACTGCACCCCAAGGTGCCGCACCCCCATTGCCAACCACACATGATCGCCAGCAGCAACATCTTTCTTCTGGCTCGGAGCACGTTCCCACCTCGGGACCGTCCTCTCCCGTATCCATCCAAGCAGCATTTCGGCCGTCATCCCCCCCTTTCCCCCCCCCCCCCAAATGAAGCATCACCTGAGGAGCTCCTCGGCCAGGCGGCTTGGAATCAGGAGGGGAAGGGAAGGGGTAGAGGTGGGGAGGAGAAGCGGAGGGTTGGGGGGAGGAGGAGGTTTTTTTTTACAGAAATACTGATGATTTCAGACAAATGTTCGGTTTATTTAACAAAACCTTGTTGCGCATTGGCTCAGATAGCTGCACCATTACACGCTGGTGATTCCTTAACTTCAAAGGGTATAATGACACTTAACTTCAATCAACTTAAACTTTAACTGTCACCAAAGTGCTGCCCACCATTGATGTATGACCTGCACACCCAGCAGTGTGTCAGGCTTGTAAATAACACCAACGTTCTTTCATGCAAAGCACTCATTGATGAGCTCCTGACGTAAGGCTCTTGCAGCTATCATGCCACCACGGCCCTTTCATGCAGTCTACAGGAGAGTGGTGACATGGGTTCAATATCAGCCTGATTGTCTGGGCCGATGTTAGCGTCCGCCTCCTTGTCCTCCTCTTCCTCTCTCTGGTGAAGTGGACTGTCAGTCTCATCAGGCAATTCTTGTTCCCTCCTGATAGCCAATTTGTGCAGCATGGAGCACAGCACCACGAATTGAGCTACCTGCTCAGGGTGATATTGAAGCTCACCTCCTGAGTGGTCCAGGCATCTAAAGCGCTGCTTCAGTACTCCAATAGTTTTCTCCATGATATTGCGAGTGGCTTTGTGGCTCTCGTTGTATCGCCTCTCGGCTTTGGTGTGGGTGTCATGCAGTAGAGTCATCAGCCAGGTGGTGAGGCCATATCCTTTGTGACCAAGCATCCAGCATTGACCTTGTGGCTGATTGTTAAACAAGTCAGATACAGTGCTCTCATGGATGCTGCCTGGTAATTGAGCATTCACTGCCAGTATAATTTGCTGGTGGTCGACAACCAATTGGACATTCAGGGAGTAGAATCCCTTGCGGTTCCTGAAAACCTCTGCATCCTGAAAAGGTGCCCGCATCGCGATATCATTACAGTCTATTGCTCCCTGCACCTTGGGAAAGTTTGTAATTATGGAAAATCCTAGAGCCCTCTCACTCTCTGGCCATTGGGAAGCTGATCAGGTCCCTCCTGCGTGCGTATAGGGCTTCAGTGACCTGTCTAATGCAGCAATGTATGGCATGCTGAGAAAGTCCGCAAATGTCGCCAGCTGTGGCCTGAAAAGAACCCGAGGCGGAGAACGACAGTGCCATGGTGATTTTGACCTCGACAGAGAGTGCAGTACTGATGGTGCTGGCAGGCTGAAGATCTCCCTTTATGAGCTGGCATACCTCAGTGATAACCTCTTTGTGGAAGCGCAGTCTCCGAAGGCAGGTGGTGTCGAGCAAGTCGAGGTAAGACCGCTTCTCCCTGTACTTGCGGGGCTGTAAAGTCTGGTCCTCCTCATCAGCCTGGTACGTCTTACATTGGACACATAATGCTGTGGAGCATACCTTTGGCGATCTTGAGTCTGCTGCATGCAATTGGTCATCAAGAGAGAGTGAGAAAGGATAGGCCCCATTGCAGTAGCTCTCTGTTTTCCACCGATTGGTCACAAAGAATGAATGTCCTGACGAAGACACCTATTAAATTCCAATCAGTCACAGTATGGTCAAGATGTTTGTAGAGATGTTCACATCAACTCCAACGACCTCTAGAGTACATCCGAACTCCCCCGAGGTTGAAGCACAGCGGCCTTTTAAAGGATGCGACATGTGATGTCGAGCATGATGTCCATAACGCTGTGATTAGTTCCGGTTAGTTCCACTTTCTCTAGCCGTTTTTTGGGGCGAGCGATATTGTGGTTGATATGTGTGCGAGGTGGTGAAAGTGATGCTGGGCGATCTCATGGCCGCTAGTTTCGGTAAATATGCTCTTTACGACAAAAAAAAGTGGGCGGTTGGTATTATTGAATCTCGGTGTTAAATCAGTGCGGAAATTAACGCTGGCCGATATTATGGCCGTTGATTTCGCCCATTCTGATGATTCCAGCCAAAAAAAGTGGGCGGGCGGTATTATCTTTTCCCGGCGTTAAGCAAATAGGGAAAGTAACGCTCGGTGATAAGTTTCCGAAAAATAGGCATCAGTTTCCATTTTGTGGCTAAATGGGCGATATATCGGCATTATACGTCATTTCAGCGGTAAAATGGGCATTAAGTGGGCGTTAAGCATGCAAAAAAAAGTGGAGGTTCTAGCCCCATGAACTTTGTTTTTTACCCAATATTCTTTCACTCGAATTGAAGGAATAAAATATCAAATCATGAAAGCCTGATGCAGGAAATGGAAATGTTTGCTGGCAATTCGTGATGTAGTTCTTTGGGGTGTCCAGGACAAGCACACCTGGAAAATGTAGAACCTTTGCATGAAAAGTTAATGCATCCTGGTTTATTTTCCGCACTTTTATATTTCAAAATTGATTGATTTTTGATCTAAAAAAAAATGGAAAAATGAAAAAAAGTGTGTTTTGGATCAACCAGACTGCCACTTCCCCAAAAGCAACCTCAACATTTTCCTGAAAGTAACCTCAACAGACGCTTTCCATGACCAACCGCTGTCCACCCCCTTCTCATGGAGGTACTCTACCCCCCTCTGGACCTAATTCACATAAGTGTTGCACCCCGATAAACTCCCTATCCTTTTCTAGAAGCACTATCTCCTCCTCTAGCCACCTCCAGTTCATGATATCACTCTTTCTCCCCTATAGGCTAGACTTTCGTAAGAGCCCCTCGATGCCTGATTGCCCACTCAGAGAAACCGCTAACGTTTGGTAAGTAACACTGGCAAAAATTTCCACTTTTATGTTAAAACTAATTAAAACTAATTGCCTGGTGAGAAAATGGGGGTTGCACCTTTATTCTCGGCAGTTTTCTCGGCGGTTAAGGGGAAACTAAGTAAAATGGGCAGTTTTTAAAAAATTTTGTCCGAGGCTGCGGTTGGGCCTAGGGAGGGAGGAAAACTTTAAAAAAAAATGTCAATAAAAAAATAAAAACATAAAAAGCATTCCCAAGACACTTTTACACCTAATCACCATTTTAAAATTAAAAAAAAATAAAGAACCTTTAACTTACCTTTCTTTGCAGAGTACTCACCTACCGCCTTGTTTAAGCAGCTTTTACAGGGCGTTTCTCTCGGCGAGCTGGACGGTCTTCCGTTGAGGCCAAACTTACGCCCTGGCGATTTTCTCGACGTTGCACGTGGGCGGTTTGGTCCCAGCGGGGGTTTTCAGATTTGGCCGATACCGCTAAAAACGAAGTGGGAAGCTGTCACTGGGCGGAAAAACAGCTGTACCGCCGAGAAAATCGCCGAGAAGCCCGCCGAAAATGAAAGGAAAGTCTAGCCGTATATCATTTAATATGCCTTTCCCTTCCTCCTGCCTTCTCAGTTGACACTGGGACAATCCCTTGCCCTGTCTCCTCTGTTAATGCTGCCACTCTCCTTCCTCTCCACCACAAAGCATTAATCTTGCTTTCTCCCCTCTTCCCCTGAAAGCACTGCTCCAGCATCCACCCTTTTCCTTTCCAAAGTACTGCTCTAGGCTTCTGTCTTCCTCGCGTTCATTTCCCTCTGCTCGCTATCTTTCCCTCCTTCCTTCTATTACTCTCCATCCATTTCCTTTCTTTCCCTCTTCCGTAAACATCACCCACAAAGCAAGCTTTTAAACAAACCTAGCTACTTGACGTATATTAATTTATCAAGAAACATGCTGGGTTGCCGGGTAGGCACAGGGTGTCCCCCTTTCTGATCTTCAAGTATCCAGCATCTCAATAAACCTTCTCTGCTTGTAGGACAAGGCAGCACTTAACAGGAAGGAGCAATCCTATATGGGAGGAGGCCTTGTAGCTTTAAATCTGGGGCCAGAGAGCAAGGATGAAGTGGGGCAGTGAAGATGGAGCTCACCAAAGCTCAGGCTAGTATCATTCTTTTACTGTTGGTCTTTTTTCACTCACTCACTCACTCACACTCAATCACTCACTCAATCACATTTAATCGCTCACTCACTCATTTACTCACTCACACTCAATCACTCACTCAATCACATTTAATCGCTCACTCACTCATTTACTCACTCACACTCAAGCACTCACTCATTTACTCACACTCATTCACATTCACTCACTCATTTACTCACTCACTCAATCACTCACACACTCACTCACACACTCACTCACACACTCACTCACTCACTCACTCACTCACACATTTACATTCTACATGCCAGTACACCACTATGACGCACATATAATAGGTAGGATCTATTTGAAGGGGTGTCCTGCAGTCAGCATTCTAACATTCTGTTATTATAGGCAACTCACAAGGACCAATCTGACCTGCCACAGAAATGGAACAGTGTAACAAGTCACGGCACCCCATATCATTCACTCCATTCACCACACGAACCAGCATAGGAAAATCTATCAAAGGAATTTAGATAGTAAATTTTAGGTGAGTATCCAACTGAATCACAGAACGACAGTGAGCAGGAGCATGTGTTGTTGCCAGCAATGCCCATATCCTGAGAATTAATAAAATATAACAAAATGTGTTCAAATATCTTCACAGTGACATCATTTAAATATGTTAATACTAAAAGAATGAAATTGCAGCACATAGTTTAAATGTTACTTGATTTCTGATGCAGGTTGTCCGCAAATTTGCTGATGTTGCAAATCTCATTGTGAAAAGATGGATATATTTTGTTTGCAAAGTATGGAAATGATAAAAGGAAAATGGGCAATCAGAGAAAAGATAATGGGCCTGATTTTGAATGATAGTTATGCTCTACATATGCTGAAAGTGCTTTTTCTCTTTTTAAATGCCTTTGCACTGATGTTGAAAATAGTGTTGCTATGCACCTCATTAATATTATAAAGGTTTGTTCGGGATATGGAAAACACTTGTGTGTGCTTTTCATCTCATTAGAAACGGAGAGGATGTTAATGATATTGGACAATTTACAGTCACGGTAGATTACTGACTTGAGAGTTTTCCCTTACAATTTTCTCCTTACTATACATCTCCCATGATTGTTCAAGGGTGAAACTGAAGCTGGACTGTGGATCTGGCGGAGATGGATGAGAGTATATTTTTTTAAAGACGTGGAGTGCTTGAATACTTTAGGTGAAGAGCAGATTTGTAGAGCATAAGACACATATGCACAATCATCTTTTAAAAATAAAATCTGCTCGAACATGTCGTTTTTTGTTCATTGTAATAAGGGTGAATCAGTTATATGTATAGAAAGTGATGATGCGAAAATAGTTGCTCGCCACCAGTTTTGCTTGTAATTAGATTGGTTTTAACAGTACTTACAATGAGCCAGTGGCATTTGGTAAATTTACACATTTCAGGAATATGCTAACCAATTTATTCCCCAATCTTTTTTTGAGGCTCACATAATGGCCCATCTTCTCATCTCTTCACTGATTTTAATAAAAAGTATGTATGAGTAAACGTGGCACACTATTGGTAGAAACATCAAATGGGCTACCCAACTGCAATTAGTTCTGCTCTGCAGATTGATCCTTTCCAAGTATGGGTTATAAAACGTAAAATGATTTTTAAATGCTAATTTAGCTTGGCCACTTTCAAAGCCAATCATGAAAAACTTGGACAGAATTACATAGACTGAGAATTAATTGAAAAAGCAATCATTAACTGCAGGCTAGACAGCCGAAGATTTCTAAGTAATATCACAGCAATAACAGAAGTGAATATGGAGAGTTCTACCCAAAGTCATGGATATATTACTAGGGCTCTAGCTGTGCAGCAGCAGCAAGATAAGAGCACAGGGGATATGGAAGAGAAGAACTTGTATCATGTATTAAAGCAGACAGTAGCTCTATTGCAACAGAGTTATCTACTTGGGCATGATCGAGGAGTGGTGGATAAATAGGCTCAGGCTGAGCAAGGAGATTGTGCCTAAGGTATACTTGGTTAATCATAAAAGACCTGAAGGCACTATCTGCCATCTGACTATGCATCTGGTGACAGGGAAGGTCACCGCTGCACTGAAATTTAATGGCGTAAGAACCTGCCGGACAACTAAAGGCGTCATCTCAGGTGTCAGATGCTTTCCATCTATTGCTCCACTGAATAGGTAACTTAAGGCCTGTATCACCAAGCACTCATCCACATAAATGTCAGCACTGATTAGCAACTAAGATTTTACCAAATTGTTGGCTTCCCCCAAGGCTCAGTTATGCACACAGCCATTTGTTCATCCAGTTACAGGCACTATGTGCCCAGTCTGGACATGTGGGGGCAACATCTTGTGCAAATCACAGAATATGTGACTAATACAGCACATGTCAGCAGATCTGAGCACCCCAGAAACATCTTGAAGAACGTCTTTTCGATCCTCCATCCCAGCTAAATCAGCAATTCTCTACATATTTTGTGAGAGCTGACTGCTGCTGGGACCCACCACTATTGTGTGCACACCTATTGGGCTAGAGTTGACCTTCAAACCTAACAACACCATAGTATAGCCATGTCTTATCATGGTATCTATATTGTCAGTTGCCTAACCTATTTTCACATTAACTATTTTTCTTGCTCCATCCTTTTTAACATTTTTCTGTGTGAGTGCTGCAATTTTTGTTCTCTTTAACAACCATGCCTTTCCTTCATGTCCTTATCTGTCCTGTACGGTTGCTGTGAAAAGGTGTTACACACTCCACAGCAGACGTGTTATGATTGGCTGATCTTTTTAGTTAATTGCCAATTTTAAAATTGTACACATCTTCTATTTATTAGTGAGTCATTAACTCAAGGTTGTAGTATCCACATTCAAAATCTTATGATTCTTCCAGTCATCCATTTTGAGTTCATTTTTCAATATTACTCCGTGTGGACCAACCAGTTCTTAGCATTTAGTAAAATGGCTGACTGAGAAACGGTCATGTTTTGAGCTTGTGGTAAATTAATCAGGGAGAGAGAAAGGGAAAGAAAACAATGATGTGCTGGTTCTGCATCCACTCACTTCCTGCTCTAGAATCTTTGCTTTATGTTTTTTTTGGAGGAAGGAGAATACAACATCTGTTTTCCCCATACATCATTTTGGTTTGCGTCTTCCTTCAATGCTGTTTTAATCTTATCTCACTGTGCCCAGCATCACTGAAACCTCAGGCAAAACATAAAAGCAGAAAAAAAATGAGTGGCAACTGCTGCTGGGTAATAACATTACATGCCAACATCAGCGAAAGGCTAGCACTGCCCAATTGTGACAGCTATGCCCACTAGGCCTTTGTGCACAGTCCCCAGACAGCCTACAAAGCAAGGAAAATACAATTTATCAGATTATTATTATGCATATTGGCATTTGCTGATTACTTTGCAAATCTATTTCATTACAGCCCTATTTGCCTTGTAAATTTAGGGTTTTCAGCAACCAAGCTGCAGAGATACATTTCTCACAACACAATGGTCAAGAATTGTATTAATACAGGTTGAATTGTCTTATACAAGGGGAGCATGTCCTGTTTTCTTTTGTACCTGTCTTCCCCAACAAAGATGTTATAGCCTACGTAGGCAGTTTACGTACAAACGTTGACCCAGTATCGACTTAAAGTGAAGATGACAATTTTATTTTTGTAAGTGTCACAGCATATTTGTCAATCTAATCCAATTTTTAGTAAAATTGTATGGTGTAATTTGTTATTTTTAAAATAGCATGTGTTTTGATTTTCTGCAGGTGTCAGTCACTATCCCAGTACAGCATCTCTATTGTGCCTGTGGAAGTTATTTTTTTCAACTGAAGAAAATGGCATAGAGAGAAATTGAGGTAAGAAGGCATCTTACATTCTGTTTGCAATATATCAAGCGGGTAGAACTGAAGTTTTCTTTGCTGACAGGTCTCCCTACAACAGAAATGTATTTGAAAGGAATCTGTATGTTTTGTGCCACATGAAATTTAATTAGACCACACAAAAATAGAATTGGTAAGATCTGATTTAATTCATCACAGCAGCAGTTTATTGCCATAATATTGGTGACTCTTTACAATAGCTATCAATTGGGGAAAAATTTGGAGTTCATCAACACTCATTCTAAAGGAGTTTCTTAATAAACTGGCTGATCTCCTGTGGCATTTCACACAGGAGTCATGATCAAGTACAGTCTTCCGGTGAGGCACAGTTAGTTGACAGGGTAAGAACTGGACCAGAATCGAGGGAGGATTGGAATATAGATCAGAAAAAGCTCTAGGGGAAGATAGACATTAGAAGTGTCATATATCCTACATGGCTACTGTTGGTACTATCACAAGGTGTGCCACCAGAGGGCACAGCAATGGGAGACTTGTAGGATACCTGTACAGGTGTGCCTGGCCTAGTATAAAAGGTAGGCCACCAGGTGTGATCCTCACTCTGGAGTTAACTAATAAAGGACTAAGGTCACTACAGTTCAAGTACAACACATTGCCTCGTGGAGTCATTACTAGAGCATCTAAGGACATAATAATTGGCGACGAGATTACGAACTTTCACGTGGAAATGGCTACCCTTGGGGATCGAGGATCTAGCGAGAAGGGGGAACTGAGGGAAATCCTTATTAGTCAGGAAATGGTGTTAGGGAAATTGAAGGGACTGAAGGCCGATAAATCCCCAGGGCCTGATAGTCTGCATCCCAGAGGACTTAAGGAAGTGGCCCTAGAAATAGTAGATGCATTGGTGGTCCTTTTCCAATATTCCATGGACTCTGGATCAGTACCTATGGATTGGAGGGTAGCTAATGTAATCCCACGTTTTAAAAAAGGAGGGAGAGGGAAAACAGGGAATTATAGACCAGTTAGCCTGACATCGGTGGTGGGGAAAATGCTGGAATCAGTTATTAAAGATGTAATAGCAGCGCATTTGGAAAGCAGACAGGATCGGTCCAAGTCAGCATGGATTTATGAAAGGGAAATCATGCTTGACAAATCTTCTAGAGTTTTTTGAGGATGTAACTAGTAGAGTGGATAAGGGAGAACCAGTAGATGTAGTGCATTTGGATTTTCAAAAGGCTTTTGACAAGGTCCCACACAAGAGATTAGTGTGCAAAATTAAGGCACTTGGTATTGGGGATAATGTGTTGACATGGATAGAGAACTGGTTGGCAGACAGGAAGCAAAGAGTGGGGATAAACGGGTCCTTTTCAGAATGGCAGGCAGTGACTAATGGGGTGCCGCAGGGTTCAGTGCTGGGACCCCAGCTATTTACAATATACATCAGTGATTTAGACGAAGGAATTGAATGTAATATCTCCAAGTTTGCAGATGACACTAAGCTGGGTGGCAGTGTGAGCTGCGAGGAGGATGCTCAGAGGCTGCAGGGGGACTTGGACAGGTTAGGTGAATGGGCAAATGCACAGCAGATGCATTATAATGTGAATAAATGTGAGGTTATCCTCTTTGGTGGCAAAAACAGGAAGGCAGAATATTTTCTGAATGGTGACAGATTAGTAAAAGGGGAGGTGCAACGAGACCTGGGTGTCATGGTACATCAGTCATTGAAGGTAGACATGCAGGTACAGCAGGCAGTAAAGAAAGCAAATGGCATGCTGGCCTTCATAGCGAGGGGATTTGAGTATAGGAGCAGGGAGGTCTTACTGCAGTTGTACACGGCCTTGCTGAGACCACACCTTGAGTATTGTGTGCAGTTTTGGTCTCCTAATCTGAGGAAGGACGTGCTTGCTATTGGGGGAGTGCAGCGAAGGTTCACCAGACTGACATATGAGGAAAGACTGGATCGACTAGGCTTATACTCACTGGAATTTAGAAGAATGAGAGGGGATCTCATAGAAACATATAAAATTCTGATGGGACTGGACAGGTTAGATGCAGTAAGAATGTTCCCGATGCTGGGGAAGTCCAGAACCAGGGGTCACAGTCTAAGGATAAGGGGTAAGCCATGTAGGACCGAGATGAGGAGAAACTTTTTAACTTGTGAACCTGTGGAATTCTCTGCTACCGAAAGTTGTTGAGTCCAGTTCATTGGACAAAAGGGAGTTAAATGTGGCCTTTACGGCTAAAGGGATCAGTGGGTATGGAGAGAAGGCAGGAGTGGGGTACTGAGGTTGCATGATCAACCATGATCATATTGAATGGCGGTGCAGGCTCGAAGGGCCGAATGGCCTGCTCCTGCAGCTATTTTCTATATTTCTATGTTTCTATGTTGCAGCAGCTCGCCGATGGTGATGATTGGGACACCTTTGTGGAGAGGCTAGACCATTTCTTCACAGCAAACAACCTGGCAGGAGATGACCCAGCCACACTGACTAATAAGCGCCAAGCTATTTTGCTGACCAGTTGTGGGCCCACCGTCTATGGCCTCGTCAGGGACTTGCTGGCACCAGCGAAGACAACGACCAAGTCGTACAAGGAGCTTGTAACCCTGATCCATGACCAACTCAAGCCCAAGGAGAGCATCCTCACAGCCAGACACCGGTTCTACACCCACCGATGGCCCGAAGGCCAGGAAGTCGCAAAGTACACCGCAGACCTCAGGAGGCTGGCAGCACCGTGCGAGTTCGGCACCCACCTCAACGAAGCGCTGTGGGACATTTTTGTCATTGGAATTGGCCATGAGGGCCTTCTTCACAAGCTACTGTCGGCGGATACCACAGTCACACTGCAGAAAGCCATCTCTGTGAGCCAGTCATTCATGACATCGACCTGCGGCTCTAGGCAGATGACTCACCCTCAGGACTCAAACCCGGCAGGTACTGTGCACAGAGTGGCGCCTTTTAGAGGCTGGACTGTAGAGCGTGAACCCTCTCAGGTAAGAGAGAACAGACTCCTGAGTCCCTTAACTCAGAGTCCGCCGAGGGGGGCTAACCGAGTAGCTCCATGCTGGCGTTGCGGAGGGAATCACAAAGCTCACCAGTGCAGTTTTAAAGACTATGTGTGTAAAGGCTGCAGCACAAAGGGCCACCTCCAGTGAATGTGTAAGAGACATATGACTCTCTGTGTCGATGAAGAGTCTGCAGATGGCCATGAATCCAGCATGGATTATGAATCGATAGGCAGAGAGGCAGCCCAGTCCCACGGGGAGGTATATAGCATGTTTACCTTCACTACTGAGTGTTCCCCACTGAAGATGGCAGTCGAGATAGACGGAGTTCCGGTTTTCATGGAAGTGGACACGGAGGCGAGCCAGTCAGTGATGAATCAAGGAGCCTTTGAGAGGCTATGGGACAATCAAGCTGAACGACTCAAGTTGGTCCCGGTTCAGGCAAAGTTGTGCACCTACACCGATGAAATCATCCCAGTCATTGGTAGCACAAATGTAAAGGTACTCCATGATGGCGCGGTGCACAAGTTACCTCTGTGGATTGTTGCACGTGATGGACCAATGCTGCTCGGCAGAAGGTGGATGGAGAAGATCCATTGGAAATGGGAAGATTTCACCCCTCCAGCGATCGAAGCCCTCTGCTCTCAGAGACAAAGCCAGTCCTCACTTGAGGGTGGACCCGGCACCAGAGAGCAGACCAGCATAGCACCCGAGACACATACCGCTCAGCACGACTGCATGGAGATGATCCAGCTGAGATGACCCGAACGCACCTTCCATGCTCCAGTGGCAGGACTCCGGATATAGAAAATTGGATCCAAAGGCGGCTTCCCAGCTTCGGTGGCAGAACCCGGGGAGGAGAGGATCACCGCAGTCGACATCGTGGATGGAGGAAAGATGGCACCCAAAACACGAGGTGAGACGCTGAAGACAAAGATAGCCACGGCCAGACCAACAGGTGCAGCGCTGATGAAGCAACACGTGGCGCCAAACGGAGAAGCGGATTGGGGTAAAGAAAGCAAGGCTCTCTTAAAGGAGGCCTGCAACCCACCACAATTAAAGGGGCAGTTCCACGCACTTAAGCAATGCAACAGTAATTGTAAGTCAGAGGAAAAAAGTGTAATTGATCATGTAAAATGTGCAAATGATAATCTGAATTGTGTATATGCAACCAGCGAGGAAAAATTGCGCGATTATGTAAAATGTGTAATTGATGACCTGAACTGTGCACATAAAATCAGTGAGAAAAAGTCGCGCAATCGCATTCAGACCCACAGTGTGTCCAGCATAAGTAATGAAAAGTTGTGCGAGGCAGGGTTTCAACTGCACGCAGCCAATGCAACCTGTGTCCCGGGGACCGGAGTCATGCACCAGGGAGTGTGGCCACAAGCAGCCGACACACACGAGCTACAGGGGAAGCGACTTCAGCAGGGCAACGGCACCGGTATCGATATCATGTCCCTGATCGGTTCCACCTCTCAGGCACCCGATGGCACCAACTGCCACAAGCCTGAAGGAGCAGACTGTACTAAGGCGCAGTACCCCGACCCCATCGCCACCAAGGCCAGACCCGTAGATGTAGGGTCACTCACCACAGTTCCCCCAAAAGCCAACAGGCACCAGTCAGGATCCCAAACCAAACGACGCTCAGGCCAGCGAGTCAGCAGTTCCCTGTGCACTGCTAGACGACAGCTCCTAAGGGAGCAGCTGTGACCCAGGGCACAAAGAAAGGACAGAGAAGTCACAAACATCTGTGCACCAACATCTGTGCACGGCCCGATGCTAGGGACCACGGCAACAGCCCCGAGAGCAGGCTACATGAGCCACTGCCAGCACCGGGTACTGAGCCACCACCAGACTGCAGGGACACAACCCAGCAGCTCCAGAATTACGGTCCTCACGCACCGGTCACTGCATCGATAAGGCATCTAACGCACTTGTCGCACCACGGAACCACAAAAATGATACAAAACCCATTTTCCTGAACGTGAATGTATATGAATGTTAGGAGCCCCCGCCATAATCAATGTGGGGGGGGGCTTGGGGGGCAGAGAATGAAATGGTCAGGGACACACACACACACAAACAGCACCCACCAGCACGTTACTGCACCAACCACTCACCCAAGAAGGAAGTGACCTGCCAAGGGTCAGCTAGACAGAGCCCACATAGAGCTAAGCCCAGAGTACAGTCAATGCAGAGGCAATTTACACTAAAGGCTCAGGGGAGAGTGATGTCATGTATCCTACATGGCTACTGTTGGTACTATCACACTGTGTGCCACCAGAGGGCACGGCAGTGGGAGACTTGTAAGTTAGCTGTATAGGTGTGCCTGGCCTAGTATAAAAGGCAGGCCACCAGGTGTGATCCTCACTCTGGAGTTAACTAATAAAGGACTAAGGTCACTACAGTTCAAGTACAACACATTGCCTCGTGGAGTCATTACTAGAGCATCTAAGGACACAACAAGAAGAGTGAATGAGGTGGGGAGGTAAAGCAGGATTAAGCTGGGAGGAAAGGAACAATAGAAGAGGGTTTGAGGTCAGGGAGAGGGGAGACGGGGAAGGTGAAGCACAAGAATTAAAGACCAGAGAGAGGGAGGAGACACAGGTCACCAGAACACAGACAAAGTTTCTGCACTTTTATAATCAGCGAAGTTATCCACTTTGGTGGGAAAAACATAAGGACAAAGTATTATTTAAATGGTGATGGCTTGGGAAATGTTGATGTACAGAGGGACCTGGGAGCCCTTGTACACCAGTCATTGAAAGCAAACATGCAGGTGCAGCAAGCAGATAAGAAGGCCAATGGTATGTTGGCCTTCATTGCAAGAGGACTTGAGTACAGGAGCAAGGATGTCTTACTACCTTTGCTATCTTACTATACAGGGCTTTGGTGAGACCGCACCTGGAGTATTATGTGCAGTTTTGGTCTCCTTACCTAAGAAAGGATATACTGGCCATAGAGGGAGTGCAGCGAAGTTCACCTGACTAATTCCTAGGATGGCAGGACTGTCGCATGAGGAGAGATTGGATCAACTAGGCCTGTATTCACTAGAGTTTAGAGGAATCAGAGGGGATCACATTGAAATGTATAAAATTCTGACTGGGTTAGATAGACTGGATGCGGGGAGGATGTTTCCCCTGGCTGGGACGTCTAAAACAAGGAGGCACAGTCTCAGGATATGGGGTAGGAAATTTAGGACCGAGATGAGGAGAAATTTTTTCACTCAGAGGGTGAAGAACCTGTGGGATTCTCTGCCACAGAAGGCTGTGGAGGCCAAGTCACTGAATATATTTAAGAAGATGATAGATAGATTTCTAGAAACAAAAGGCATCAAGGGGTATGGGGAAAAAACGGGAATATGGTGTTGAGATAGAGGATCAGCCATGATCATATTGACTGGCAGTGCAGACTCGAGGGGCCACATGGTCTACTCCTGCTGCTATTTTCCATGTTTCTATGTTTCTATGACACCAGTACTATAAATCTGGCTGGAGTAAAGTGGTGGGGTGTGGGAGAAAGAAGATGGAGAAAAAGAGAGAGCAGAAATCAAGCGGCATAGAGATGTAGGAGGAGAAGGGGAGGGAGGAAAATGGAAAAGAGGAGAAGAGGAGATTGGCATGAGGGAGGGGATGGAATGTGAGAAAGAAGGGGATAGTCCTCTGATCTCAGCTCCAATCCCAGGGCTCAGCTCAGTTGCCTCTACTCTAAGCATTGCTCCCAAGGTCTCAGCCAGCAGATAGGGTGGGCAATCAACATTGTGGGGGTCAGTGGCTGGTCAGCACGATCCCTAGCCTTGGCTCTAAGAGCTCAAACAAAAATAATGACAGGGACAGTAAAACTGGAGCTGCGCAGCCATTGCCAGGCCAAGGGAGAATTGGTGGATTTCATGGCGGACTTCAATGGCCAGTAAAATCAGGAGGGGTGTAAAATGGGTGGCCAACCTGAAATTGCCCACTTCCCACCTGACACTAGGTTAAAATTATCCCCATAATGTAAATCAGCTGATAGTGCATTTGGCACTTTTTGCAGTTACTAACAATGCAGATTGCCTCCAACCATAGATGTGACTGTCCAACTTTGATAAATTTTACCACAGTAAATATGCAGAGGCTACCGATGAATGAATTAAATCATCTGCGGCCCTGTGAGTGCAAGCCTGGACTAGGAGCCTCATCCACGGTGCTCTAAGTTAAATTTCTGGTTAGCCATATGTTTTTTTTCGTTCCTGGGATGTGGGTGTCGCTGGCAAGGCCTTATTGCCCTTAAGAAGATGGTGCTGCGCCACCTTCTTGAACTGCTGCAGTCCTTGTGGTGAATGTCCTCCCACAGTACTGTTAAGGAGGGAGTTTCAGGATTTTGAGCCAGTGACGATGAAGGAATGGTGATATACTTCCAAGTCAGGATGGTGTATGACTTGGAGGTGGTGGTGTTCCCATGCGCCTGCTGCCCGTGTCCTTCTAGGTGGTATAGGGCATGGGTTTGGGAGGTGCTGCCGAAGAAGCCTTGGTGAGTTGCTGCAGTGCATCTTGTAGATAGTACACACTGCAGCCACGGTATGTCGGTGATGGATGGAGTGAATGTTGAAGGTGCCAATCAAGTGGGTTGCTTTGTGTTGGATAGTGTTGAGCTTCTTGAGTATTGTTGGAGCTGCACCCATCCAGGCAAATGGAGAGTATTCTATCACACTCCTGACTTGTGCCTTGCAGATGGTGGAAAGGCATTGGGGAGTCAGGAGGTAAGACACCCGCCACAGAATATGCAGCTTCTGACCTGCTCTTGTTGCCACAGTGTTTACATGGCTGATCCAGTTAAGTTTCTGGGCAATGGTGACACCCAGGATGTTGGTGATGGGGGATTCAGCGATGGTAATGCCGTTGAATGTCAAGGGGCAGTGGTTAGACTCTCGCTTATTGGAGATAGTTGGAGATTGTGTTCAACTGATTTCAAATTTGTAGCAATTACATTGGAACTTGGTTCTAATGGTCGATTTGGGGCAAATGTTATTAAAGCTGAATGATCACTACATCTGACGGTGGCAGCTGAGCAATTTGAGCGCTACATTGAGCAGCAGCCAGACATTTAAATAGCTGTTCAGTAAAAAGCTGTCAAATTGCACAAACAGCCAGCACACTATCCAAAATGTCTTCCCATAAGCAAACCAACCATTTTATTAAAGTCCTTTGAAGGAATGTCAAAAGTTAATGAGGAGGACGAATGCGTAAAAGTTCAATTCAAATGTAACCAGATTATTTGCTCCCAGAGCTGCTCAGTGCAGGTGAGAGGCACCGAGAGCAGGAAATTCCATTACTTTTTAATATAACTTTTAGGCATTTTACTTTCTTCCCCATAACACAAGATTCTTCCTTCTTTCCAGCACAAACTGATTGGTACAACTGACTTGTGCTGATCAGTATAACTGACGGAAGTGGGTTGGGGGGAGGGAGCATGCTAGATATGAATGGGTTTTGACTAATAGGATTTGATCCATAGATCCAACCACTGTATACCAAATGTCGCCATGCAGCCAAAGTAACCATTCCACTGTTGTGGTACCCAGGCAGCAACATTGCCACAGGAAGCATTCTAGACAGCAGCAGGCATTACAAAAGTTTACTTTTACATTGAACACATAATTGGTGCGTGCTTTCCTCTGACGTTGTAGCTGCTCTTCAAATTATTTCCACAGCCACCTTTAATGATATCTTTCACGGCAGGATTTGATTGCATATTGCTCGTGTTTCCATTCCACCCCACCAAAAAATTCAAATGAAGATCAAATAATGTAATTGGTACAGAGAGTTTGGAGCAGAAACTTTTTGGTAAAGGAATAGTACATAATCTTTCACCCACTAATAACACTAGATGAAATTGTATGATTGCAACTGTACAGCTGTGCCATCAATCAGAGCTTCCAAGTATCAGTAACAAATATTTATTTTAATTAAAAAACTTAAACCATTCAAATGTAAGACCCGGATTTATTTATGAAATGGATTTTCAATATGTGTCAGTTTTGTTGATCACAAATCTCATCCCTAATGTCAACCGGCAGTTCATACCAGGCTGAATATGTTTGAATCAATATCACATGCTTGCCCTTGGAATAATGAACTGACTATATCCTGACATTGAAAATGAACGACCCATGTACCCAGGAATTATTTGGGGAAGAAACACAAGTTCCATCCACTTCAGGTTTCCATTAAGGAGGTAAGCTGTCTATCATCACCAAACACTTTTTCATCTAGCATGGGCAAATTGAGAAAGCTATTACTAGCTAACTAAAAAATAACGCCTGTCATTCATACGGTTTGACTCATATTGGAGAAATTGATTATTAACAATGCTATCGTTAACAGGGTAATGCGCATGGCGATGACGTCGTGATTTCCGGGTGCAGGAGATTGGGGTGCAACGCTGTAGCGCCGCTGAAAAACTTCCACCCAATATGGTGTGAGTCATTGTCAGCGCTGCACCTGGGCGCTAGTGCATTGGCGATCCATTAGAAATGGGAAGTGCAAATGCACCGAATTTCTAGGCCATAGTATGTGACTGGCACATGAAGGCATGGTCAGCAATGGTGGGGCAACAGGAGGTGGGATGTACGAGAGGCCAGAGTCAGAGGAACAGAGTGTTTTGGGAGTGTAGGGCTGGAGGATGTTACTGAAAGGGGCAAGGCCATTGAGGGATTAAAATGTAACGATGGTAATTTTAACTTTGAAATGTTGGGGTACGAGAGTCAGCATAGGTCAGCATAGACAGGGGAATTGGCGAGTGAGACTTGGTGTTGGATAGGATAATAACAGCAGTTTTGGATGAACTGAAGTTTAGGGAGGGAGCTTGGGAATAGTCTGGATGAGGGTTTCAGGGACATATGGGCTGAGATGAGGGCAGGGTTATAGGGGCAGAAGTAGGCAGTCTTAGTATTGGAGAGAATACAGGGTGAGAAACTCATCTCAGGGTAAAGTAGTATGTTGAGGTTGCAAACAGTCTGGTTCAGCCTGAGGCAGTGGTTGGGGAAGAGGATGGAGTCAGTGAGAGAGGGTACAGTGGGGATGAAAGATGATGGTTTCGGTTTTCCCAATGTTTAGCTGGAGGAAATTGTAACTCTTCAAAAAGTGGGTGTTAGACAAGTAGCCTGACAGTACAGAGGCAGAAATGTTGAAAGAGGCGGTGAAGAGATAAAGCTGGGTGTCACTAGTATACATGTGGAAGTTGACCTCATTTCACCAATGGGCAGTATACAGATGAGGAAGAGGAGGAGTCATTGAATGACCCTTGAGGTCTCCACAACTATCGGTATAGGGGTGGAAAGAGAAGCTGTTGCTGCAGATGTTCTGGCTATGAGTGAACATGTAAGAATTGAACTAAGCACAACCTACCAAGCTGGACAACAGAAGAGAGGCATTGGAGGAGGCTGGTGTGGTCAACTATGTCCAAGGCTGTAGATTGATTGAGGAAGATGAGGAGGGATAATGCACTATAGCTAGGGAGCAGGAGAAGAATCACATAGATGAGATGAGCTCGGAGAGGACATGGGGGAGATGGGAGAGAATATATGGAGAGACGCAGGTTCAGGGCTAGAGAGGAGAAGTGGGGTGCGAAAGGTTTTGCCTGCTAGGTTAAGTGAGGGGGCAAAGCAGCAGAAGCAGCTGAATGGATGGTCTCTATCTTGGTGACAAAGAAGTCCACAAATGCCTCACACTTGTTGATAGAGTGATAAAGGGATGGCTGACAGGAGCAAAAAGAAGTTGGGGTTATCTTTTCTCTATGATCCTAAAGTAGTGGGTGATTTTGGCAAAGCAAATGACAGGTATGTCTGTCTTCTTTGTAGCAGTTTGTTACAATTGAGTGGCTTGCTAAGCCATTTCAGTGTGCAGTTAAGAGTTAACCACATTGCTGTGGGACTGGAGTCACATATAGGCCAGACCAGGTCAGGACGGCAGATTTCCTTCCCTAAAAAAGCAATAGTGAACCAGCTGGGTTTTTACAACAATCCGGTAGTTTCATAGGACTAGATTTTTAACTTTTTTTGCATGCTTAATGCCAACTTAATGTCCATTTTACCGCTGAAATGAGGTATAACGCCCATATAGTGCCCATTTAGCCACAAAATGGAAACTGACGGGCATTTTTCAGAAACTTATCACCAAGCATTACTTTCCCCATGTGCGTAATGCTGGTAAAACATAATACTGCCCGTCCACTTTTTTTGGGCGGGATCATCAGAATGGGCAAAATCAACGGCCATAATATCGGCCAGCATTACTTTCTGCACAGAATTAATGCCGAGATTCAATAATACCGCCCGCATACTTTTTTTTGTCGTAAAGATCATATTTGCCAAAACTAGCGGCCATGAGATCGCCCAGTGTCACTTTCACCACCCCACACACATATTGCCCACAATATCACTCACCAAAAAAACCGCCCGGAAAAAGTGGAACTAACCGGAACTAATCACAGCGTTATGGACGCCATGTTCTACATCACATGTCGCACCCTTTAAAAGGCTGCTGTGCTTCAACCTCAGGGGAGTTCGGATGTATTCTGGGGGTCGTTGGAGTTGATGATGTGAACATCTCTACAAACATCTTGACCATACTGTGACCGATTGGAATTTAATAGGTGTCTTCGTTGGGACAGTCGTTGTTAGTGACCAATCGATGGAAAACAGAGAGCTATTGCAATGGGGCCTGTCCTTTCTCACCCTCTCTTGATGACCAATTACATGCTGCAGACTCGAGATGGCCAAAGGTATGCTCCACAGCATTATGTGCCCAATGTAAGACGTGCCAGACAGATGAGGAGGACCAGACATTGCACCCCCCGCAAGTACACGGACAAGCGGTCTTACCTCGATATGCCTGACACCATCTGCCTTCGGAGACTGCGCTTCCACAAAGATGTTATCACTGAGGTATGCCAGCTCATAAGGGGAGATCTGCAGCCTACCAGCACCATCAGTACTGCACTGTCCGTTGAGGTCAAAATCACCGCGACACTGTCATTCTACGTGTCGGGTTCTTTTCAGTGCTCAGCTGGCGACATTTGCGGTCTGTCTCAGCATGCCACACATTGCTGCATTAGACAGATCACTGAAGCCCTGTACGCACTCAGGAGGGACTTGATCAGTTTCCCTATGACCAGGGAGGCACAGATTGAGAGGGCTCTAGGATTCTCCAGAATTGCAAACTTCCCCATGGTGCAGGGAGCAATAGACTGTACGCACATCACGATGCGGGCACCTTTTCAGGATGCTGAGGTTTTCAGGAACCGCAAGGGATTCCACTCCCTGAATGGCTAACTCGTTGTCAACCACCAGCAAATTATAAAGATAGTGAATGCTAAATTTCCGGGCAGCATCCATGATGCTCACATCCTGCGTGAGAGCACTGTATTTGACTTGTTTAACAATCAGCCACAAGGTCAATGCTGGATGCTTGGTGACAAAGGATATGGCCTTGCCACCTGGCTGATGACCCCCCTGCATGAAACCCACACCAAAGCTGAGAAACGATACAACGGGAGCCACAGAGCCACTTGCAATATCGTGGAGAAAACCATTGGAGTGCTTAAGCAGCGCTTTAGATGCCTGGACCACTCAGGAGACGAGCTCCAAAACAACGTTGAGCAGGTACTCAATTTGTGGTGGTGTGCTCCATGCTGCACATCCTGGCTGTCAGGACCTCACCATAGAGAGAAAGAGGAGGACGAGAAGGCGGATGCTGACATTGGCCCAGATAATCAGGCTGAAGCTGAAGCCATACCCCCACCCCCCTGTAGACTGCATGAAAGGGCCCATGGTAGCATGATAGCTACAAGAGCCTTACGTCAGGAGCTCATCAATGAGCACTTTGCCTGAAAGAACGTTGATGTTATTTACAAGCCTTGACACACTGCTGGGTGTGCAGGTGATACTTCAATGGTGGGCATCACCTTGGTGGCAATTAAAGTTTAACTTGATTGAAGTTAAGTGTCATTATAACCTTTGATGTTAAGGAATCACCAGCGTGTAATGGTGCAGCTATCTGAGCCAATGCGCAACAAGGTTTTATTAAATAAAAAACATTTAAACCGAACAGTTGTCTGAAATCATTAGTATTTCTGTAAAAACCAACTCTCCCCTCCTCCCCCACTTCTCATCCCCACCTCTACCCCTTCTCCTTCCCCTCCTGACTTCAAGTCGCTTGGCCGAGGAGCTCCTCGGGTGATGCTTCATTGGAGGGCGGGGGGATGACAGCCGAACCGCTGCTTGGATGGATACGGGAGAGGACAGTCCCGAGGTAGGAATGTGTTCTGAGCCAGAAGCAAGATGTTGCTCCTGGCTCTCATGTGTGGTTGGCAATGGGGGTGTGGCACCTTGGGGTGCAGTGCCGTGTTCCGGGACCACTGGGAGCCCTCTGCCACCAGTGTTCCTGGCTACCAGCTCCAGGGCCTCCACCATCCCTTTCATGTTATATATTATTTGTTGGACAAAAACTCGGTGCCAGCTATGTTCTTGTTGCTTAGTAGGCTTTTTGCTGCTGGTGACTCTCCCTCATGCCTCCCACAACAGCCAAACAAGCACACACCACAGCCACACATGCTTTCAGTACCTCTGAACTCTCTCTTTCTCTCTGTCTCCTCTTCTGCACATGTCATGATGACCCTTGACCTTCTGAATCGCAGAAATCGAGCATTGCCATGCCGTTGTTAAGGACAACGACACTTTACGGCAGAAGGTCAGCGAGATTTAATGCTACCGCCCATTTCATATCGCTCGCGGTAACGCCCAATTTTAAAAATGGAGACTGGGTGCTTTGAGAATGGGCGAGAAGCCGGCGATCTGAAAACCCATTTTTGCCGCCCATGTTGGAAATAACGTCCATTTTTGGGTGATATGCATAAAAGCAGAGGTTTGAGCCCATAGTCACCATTACTGGTGTTAGCTTTCTATTCCACATTTATTTAATTAACTGAATTTAAATTCCCCATCTGCTGTGGTAGGATTTGAACTCATGTTTTATTAGTTCAGGCTTCTGGATTACTAGTCCAGCAACATAACCACTATGCTACCATACCCTTTGCTTATACAAATCCAAAGGCATACAGTTACTTTTCAGTTACATATTTATTGTACTTTTCTTTCTATTGACTCAAAATGCTGTTTGAACATTCTGATAACCGCCAGTAAATGCTGTGATCAATGTGTTCAAACAAATGTGGTTTCTCTCATGCACCTATGATCCATTTAAGCAAAGCACCTTTTTATCGGTATTTTTACCATCATATATCTGGGTTTTATGGTCTATAAGGACATTACTATTCCGCTCTACAGAGATTTCAATTTAGTTCTTTATCAGTGTTTGGATTATAGTATGAAAAATGCTTAGCCTTTCAGTTAACTTTTTCTAGTTTAATCTTGGGCTGTCATCAATTTTGTTTTACGTGTCAGGTTTCTGCCCAATTGATAGTTCTATTTTTATCTCATTTTTATTTGCCATTTTCAGATAACCAACTGATCCAGTGCTCTTACTGTACACATTCAATGGCTCTGATTGATACACTCCTGCATGTGAAAGTCCATCCATTAAACATGTAATCAATGTCACACTTGTTGTTTGCCACCCTATGCTGAAGTAGCTGATCTCAGTTGAACCAGTTGAGACAGCTGTAGCACCTCCTGCATTAGGGGAGGGAATGTCAGTCTGGGTTCCTATACCTGACTACTCTGCAACAGTTCCTGCTGGAAGTGTATGTGTGTGGACATTGGGTAAGGACAGGATCACATTTGGCCCAAGAGATCGGCAACAGGGAAACAGCTTGCTGGCACTGATTATCATGTATGAATAATTACCATTTGAACAAGGTACTGGAAGCCGGCTACATCTTTTGGAACTGTAATGCGGAAATGAAGCTAACACCTTCAGAAGGGAATGGAGGCGAGAGAGACATAAAACAAGTCTCAGGTAGTTAGGTAGAACCGAAAGAACAAATAGTAAGCACTGAATAGATTTACATAGATTTTATATTCCTTCAAGTTGGCTTATTTTTAGAATCATTACATTATTCAATGACTAACCAACTTGTGAAGGGCAACTAGGAATGAGCAATAAATGCCAGCCTTGCCAGCGATGCCCACATCCCAAAAATTTTGTTTTAAGTTTGCTTGGTGGCCAAGCAAATTTCTTTTTAATGCTAATGTACGGAGTCCACAGACTGGTAGAATTGGAGCATGTTTTCCTGTATGTTGCCTAAGCCATTTATAAATACCAGAACAAGATGAGCACTGCCTCTCATGGATTTCCATACACACTGCGTCATAAAATTGTCATTTATCACACTTACCAATTCTGACTCTAAAACACTTGGGGCTAGAAATTCCATAGCGCCCCAATTGGGGCAATAACTTTTGAAAAGTTGAAAAAGTAGCACCAGGTGCTAATCATTCTCTCCTGCCGGTAAATTCAGCTTTAGCACTCCAAGAGGGAAATGGAGCACTAAATCAAGCGCTAACCAATTCTCTTAGAGCGATAAAGTCCGAGAGCAGGGCGGTAGCAGCAGAGCGCTGAACAATTTGGAGCGCATTGCTAACGGCATCAGAGGCTGCTTCCCTCGCTTAAAGGGAAGGGCCAATGAAGGTGCACAACCTACTTGTCGCCAGTTCTGCGTTGCAAGGTGACCTGCGCGACTGCCATTACAGCCTCAAACACTCTCACAAAGTGAAGGGTTTGGACATCTTGCAGCAGTGAAACATCAAAAACATTGAGTAGGCACCAGACTAGTTCAAAGAATAAAGTTTGGCCTACTTGAAAACCATTCCCTTTAATTAGCATCCCCAAGCGGCCAGCCGAGTTGGCAACGCCTCCTTTTCCTGCCGTTGTTCACGCCCGGCGATACAGCAGGGGGCAGGAGGCAATTTCACATCCAGGGCGGTAATGGGGCGCTGTGCACCTTATGATGTCATGATCTGCGAGGCGCTCGAGGCCCAGGCGGTAAGAGTTAGCGCCAGCGCTAAACCGGTACTGAAGTTTGCGGGCGTCGCTGCATTCGCCACGCCCAGTCACCAATCCCTGTCTTCATTTTTATCTTTGCTTGGTTGAAGTCTCCCATTAAAATAACTTTCCTGTTCTCACTCATCCTTCTTAACTCCTTATAGATCAAACTTTTCTCCTTCTTGTGTTGAGCCAGTGATCTGCAGAATGAGAGTGGATTTTCTCACTTTAGAGATAGAGCAATGAAAATCCTGCACTAGGCTGCCAGTGACCTGAGCATTGGATGATAACATTTAACATTTCCGTCCAAAGGCACTCAGGAACCACATGGACTCCCTACCACCAGATTATCATGGACGTTATATTAATGCCATCCACACATTCTCGTCACAAGGAATCTAATACGTACCTTCCCCCTTCATTTGATTGCAAGGAAACAAGGGATATGAATCACAACCAACAAAAATAAACATCTTCAGAACTCAAGTTACACACTCCTGCTATGTTTGAAGGTATAACATTTTTCACGCAATGATGTGTATGTGCAGATTGGTGGTGTAGCTAGGAATGGAAATTTAGGTGGGCCCCAGTTTATGTTGGACAGGCCGGTGAGCTTTGTAGTTCCAGCTCATTCTTCTGCTTATCAGCCCATCAGGTGACGAGTAGGACTGGGTAGGATCAGCAGTTGCAGAGAGGGTAATGAAGCGCCAACAGTAGAGTAACACTGCCACACTGGATGAGGGGACCTCAGCCCTTGTCACGTACTGTATTGAGACTGGAGCAGGGCCAAGATTGAGGCATCTGTTCAGTCCCCCTGAACTGTTTTCCCAACATAACCAATGGAAATGAGGAACTGGAAATATCCCAGGGACAGGCAGACTGAGATCAAAAAGGCAGCAGGGGTCTGCTCAATGGTGTCTGACATCAGGAGCCCGATCTAGGCATTTGTACAGGCTCCGATTAGGATGGGCCTGGGTGCTAATTGGGTGGGCCGTGGTCTACCGAGGTACCCGTGTGGCCATGCCCTGGTGCAGAGTCATATTTGTTCTTACTTACATGCAGATGTTTCATTTAAAAATATAGTTCATCCAAAGTGTGTCCACATCTGAAATGGTTAAAAATAGGATAAATCTCGTTATTCTTATTGATTACACTACAGATTCAAAAGGATAGTATGCAAGTACAGCAAGTGATCAGGTAGGCCAGTGGAATCTTGGCCTTTATTGCAAAGGAGATGGAGTATAAAAGCAGGGAAGTCTTGCTGCAGTTGTACAGGGTATTGGTGAGGCCACACTTGGAATACTGCGTGCAGTTTTGGTTTCCATATTTCCGAAAGGATATACTTGCTTTGGAGGCAGTTCAGAGAAGGTTCACAAGGTTGATTCTGGGGATAATGGAGTTGACTTATGAGGAAAGGTTGAGTAGGTTGGGCCTCTACTCATTGGAATTCAGAAGAATGAGAGGTGATCTTATCGAAACATATAAGATTATGGAGGGGGCTTGACAAGGTGGATGCAGAGAGGATGTTTCCACTGTTAGGGGAGACTAGAACTAGAGGGCAAAATCTTAGAATAAGGGGCCGCCCATTTAAAACTGAGATGAGGAGAAATTTCTTCTCTCAGAGGGTTGTGGATCTGTGGAACTCACTGCCTCAGAGAGGTGTGGAAGCTGGGATATTGAATAAATTTAAGACAGATATAGACAGTTTCTTAAATGATAAGGGAATAAGGGGTTATGGGGAGCGGGCAGAGAAGTGGACCTGAGTCCATGATCAGATCAACCATGATCTTAATGAATGGCGGAGCAGGCTCGAGGGATCGTATGGCCTACTCCTGCTCCTATTTCTTATGTTATTAAAAGGCATAATGAAGAAATAGGTGCTCGGCACAGGAGAGGATTGCACACCCAATGTTTTCAGCTTGTCAAGACCTGTGTAGTTATTGAGAGTTTTTAAGTACAGGACTGCTTTGTAGGCTTAATATAGTTTTACAAGTTTCACACGTCCTCATCTGAGCCACTGGGTGAAGTCTTGAAAAATGGTTCAATCTTAACTTAGTATTCCTATCAGCTATCTGCTCAGCAAAGCATATTCGCAGCTGAAATGTTCTCGACATTAGATACAGTTTTGCAATCTTTTGCCAGAGTTTTCCCCCCACATTGTTGACCATCCTCACCTTCTGTCTAAATTCTGAGCCATGCTTGAAAAGAAAGTGACATATCTTATTTTCCATCTTCTGTGCTTACAGCTTCAGGCAATGCACATTGTTATTTCTGCTTATCAAGACAGATAAGCAGGAATGACAAGTTTCTAAAGGAGAATTTCTGGATAGCTCCATTCTCTGTGTTACTGAGGTATAAAGGTGTGAGAAGCGACTGATTCCAAATCAGATAAAAGATTAATCTAATCAAGGCACAGCAGCTTCTGTCGCATGGCTCAGCAAAGCATCCTGTCCAGATGGCTATCATGTACATATGTTTAAGCCCTTTTACAAGTTAAATCTGATGGCCTTATCTGACATAACATTTGGTGGCAAGAATGCTTCAGGAAATAGTAGAAGGTAGGTATTGCCTATATATAGGCCTTTCTGTTTTATCAACTTCTTTCCCTCACTTATTCTCAACCATCCACTGGCCTCTTCTTTTCACTGCTGTCAGTCACCAGCCCCACGCCCCTCACGAAAAAGTCCTATAGATCAAGGAAGGGGGAATGATTAACAAGCTGGGTTGCCAGTCCATTCGTTCTGTCTCAACACATGTGCATGCTCTCTTTTACACACTTCCCTGCTTTCTGCATATTTCACCCCCTCTGCCTTTACCATTAGTTTCTGTTCTCTCAAGCTCTGGACCTGTCTCAATGCCTTTAATGACTGTGTGTCCTTTGACCTTACTCTTGCACTCAGACTCCTTTTCCACTTCTGTCTACTTTTCTTCAGCCGGTTTTTACTCTACAATAATTTTTCTGACATTGCTAGTAAAATGGTGAGTGGTCGCCAGCCCAACCATGTGATCACCCAGCACCTAACTTCATTTTCTTGATGGGCGTGGGTTCTTATATAATTTGCAGGGGTGAATTTAAGTGAGAATACCGCTCCTGATTGGGCCTACACCACTGGCAGGGAGGGAGGTTGGGGCAGATTCCAATAGTTAAAAGGCAAGTGTGATTGTCACCTTCACAGCCCTGCATGAGGCAGAAATAGGATGCTTATTAGGTTCCAACCATTGGCATATCTCTGTAATGGTGTCAAGGGAAGCATATAATATTCTCAGATATTGCCAATAAGGAAAATCCAAATAGTTCCGCTGTCATTTGTAAACCATATGATGCTGATAATGCTGTGGTTCATGTTTTGCTTGCATGCATCCTGTCGTACATTTCATGGCTTCTATCCTTTCTTCCTCCATATCCTTGACATCCTCCTCTTCTAAGCACAGGAACAATGGAATCCCCAGACAGATCAATTATTTCACTGTGCAGCAGAGTACCTTTAAATGCTCAGAAACTCCAGTTCCGAAGTAGTGGTAGGAGTGACAACCACACGGTCCTTGTGGAGACAAAGTACCTTCTTCACACTGAGGACACCCTACATCATGTTGTGCGGCACCACCAGTGTACAAAATGGGATAGATTCAGTAGCAGCTCAAAACTTGGCTTCCATGACTAGCAACAGAATTGTATTCCACCACAATCTGTAACCTCATGGCCTGGCATATCCCTCACTCTACCATTACCACTAAGCTAGGAGACCAAGCCTGGTTCAATGAGGAGTACAGAAGAGCACACCAGAAGCAGCACCAGGTGTACCTAAAAATGAGGTGCCAGCCTGGGGAAGCTGCAACACAGGACTACATGCATGGTAATCAACAGCAGCAGCATGCTATAGACAGAGCTGAGTGCTCCCAAAACCAACAGATCAGGTCAAAGCTCTGCAGTCCTGCCACATCCAGTCAGTGAATGGTGATGGACAATTAAACAACTAACAGGATGAGGAGGCTCCATGAATATCCCCATCCTCAATGATGGCGGAGCCCAGCACATGTACAAAAAACGATGCCGAAGTGGTTGCAACCATCTTCAGCCAGAAGTGCCAAGTGGATGCTCCATATCAGCCTCCTCCTGAGGTCCCCACCATCATCAATGCCAGTCTTCAGCCAATTTGATTCACTCCACGCAATATTAAGAAACGGCTGAGTGCACTGGATGCAGCAAATACTATGTGCCTCGACAATATCCCGCCTGTAGTGTGAAGACTTGTGCTCCAGAACTAGCCGTGCCTCCAAGCTGTTCTAGTATAGCTACAACACTGGCATCTACCCGACAATGTGGAAAATTGCCCAGTTATGTCCTGTCCACAAAAAGCAGGACAAATCCAATCCATCAATTACCACCCCATCAGTCTACTCTCAATCATCAGCAAAGTGGAAAGTGCCATTGACAGTACTATCAAACAGCACTTACTCTTCAACAACCAGCTTACCGATGCTCAGTTTGGGTTCTGCCAGAAGCACTCAGCTCCAGTGCTCATTACTGACTTGGTCCAAACATGAACAAAAGAGCTGAATTCCAGAGGTGAGCTGAAAGTGACTGCCCTTGATATCAAGGCAGCATTTGACTGAGTGTAGCATCAAGGAGCCCTAGAAAACTGAAGTCAGTGAATCAGGGGGAAAAATCTCCACTGGCTGGAGTCAAACCGAGCACAAAGGAGTTGTGGTGATTGGAGGTTAATCATCTCAACTCCAGGATATCGCTGCAGGCATTCCTCAGGGCAGTGTCCTAGGCCCAACCATCTTCAGCTGCTTTGTCAATGAGTTTAAAACCTCCCCTTGACATTCAATGACATTACCATCGTCGAATGCCCCACCATCAGTATCCAGGGAGTCACCATTGACCAGAAACTGAACTGGACCAGCTGCCTAAATACTGTGGCTACAAGAGCAGGTCAGATGCTGGGTATTCTGTGATGAGCGATTTACCTCCTGACTTCTCAAAGCCTTTCCACCACTTACAAGGCAAAAGTCAGGAGTATTATGGAATACTCTCCACTTGCCTAAATGAGTGCAGCTACAACAACACACAAGAAGCTCAACACCATCCAGGAGAAAGCAGCCTGCTTAATAATCACTCCATCCACCACCTGAAACATTCACTCCCTCCACCACTGGCCCAACATCTACAAGATGCACTGCAGGAACTTGCCAAGGCTTCTTCAACAGCACCTCCCAAACCTGCGATCTTTACCACCTAGAAGGACAAGGGCAGCAGGTGCATGGGAACGCCATCATCTCCAAGTACTCCTCCAAGTCACACACCATTCTGACTTGGAAATATATCACTCTATCTTCATTGTCGCTGGCTCAAAATCATGGAACGCCTTACCTAATAGCACTCTGGGAGTACCTTCACCACACAGACTGCAGCAGTTCAAGAAGGCAGCTCACCACCACCAAGGGTAATTAGGAATGGGCAATAAATGCTGGCCTTCCAGCGACACCCACATCCCATGAACGAATAAATAAAACATAGATAAAAAAGTGACTCCCAGTTGCAGAATTGCATTCCTGTGTGACTTTTCACTTTCCCAGTCTCCTCCCTTCTGTGGGGAACCGTACAGGCTCAGTACCACAACGTTACAATGGTAGTGATGTTCAGGGGTAGTGAGTAGATGGAAACACAGGAAAACCTCGGCCCACCCTTGGCCATGTCTCCCCTGACATCCTTCCCCACCACTTCCTTTAAATGTGGTAAGCTATACTTCTGATGGTAGATCAGGGACACGGTACAGAAATGGGAACCAGAGTTCTGGCAAAGGGTTTCTCTGCCTCATTTTATTTGGCAGACCGCCTTTACACTGTCCATGAAATTTGCAGTTTTTTTAAGGAAAATCTGGGCCAAAATCTGTAATGCAAGAGAATTCATCAAGTCTGTGTTAAAAATCCTGGTCAGCTAATTGTTCTGTTAATAATAATGGATAATAAAATCCCCTCTAAATTTTAACTCAATTCATTGGGCAATGCGGAACTGTAGCCAAAAAGACTAACTGAACACATGCGGATGTGTCTCTCATTGGCGGTCAATGACTTAATTTTCCGTGCTACATTCCCACAAACATTACAAAAATTAAAAGCCTTTCAAATTTTAAAATAACCAAGGTTGAATCATTGGTTATATTTCCCTCAACTCATTAACATTGGATGGGAAAAAGTGGGTGGTAATTAAAAAGTGATAATAAACATTTTTGTTTGCCAACATTAGCCAATGAAGGGGAATATATTTGCTTTTTCAGTTTTGTTAAATTGCATTCTCAAAAATGCACATCCACTTTTATATTTTACAAAGTCATTGCACATTCAGAGGTACACTCATCCATTTTATGAAAGTGCACATATTTACATATAAATCTTGAGAAATTATCGAGGCGAGTTTTACTAGCCTGAGCATTGGAAAGGCCAAATGCACCCAATGTGTATGCCTCCTGTCCAGGGCCCGGAGTACCTGAATTTAGTTGGCCAGGTCATTAACATAGCCTGGATGTACATCTCAT